>NC_088943.1:1847528-2471293 GCF_033473495.1 Cercospora beticola
AGAATATCGGTATGAGCAGCGCTAAAGACAAAAGATGAGAACTGTAGCACCCGCGGCCTCTCGTTAAGTCGCAATAGTGGACCCGCAACATTCGCTCGCGTTGCAAATGCGAAATGCTCTACCAAGACGCCTTTGGGTGTTCCAGTGGATCCGCTGGTGAAGACGATGTACAATGGATCTGTCGGATGGCTTTCTTCGTAAGACCAGTCTGAAGTGTTGTGAGTTGACCAGAAATCCTGAGAGTCATCCACGCAAACAACTTGTTTTACCAAAGAGGCCGCTATTTGTCTTTGTGCCGCTGAAGAAACAATGATCTGCGCCTGAGTGCTCTTCACAATTGTCCTGAGTCGAGTCTTCGGGTAGGAGGGGTCAAGAAAGAAGAAGGCGGCGCCAGTCTTCATGACACCGAGCATTGCAATAATCGCCCACTTCGACTTTTCGAATATCAGTGGAATCCTCTGCTTCGGCTGAGCGCCCATACGGGATAAGTGCTTGGCCAAGCGTGATGACATATCATCCAGCTCTGCGTATGTGACATTTCCATCCCATGCCGAGATTGCTGGGTAGTCCGGCTGATCCTTGCGTCGTCGAGTGATGAGGTGGTGGACGCAACTGTCCGTTTTTGGTGGGAGAGAACCTGTCCAAGACTTGATTTTTTCGGTGTCTTTGCTGCTGATCAGGTCAAGCTGTTCGGCAGTCGAGCCTGGGTGCTCAATAATAGCACCCATGGCATGGTCAAATGTTGCTGCAAGGTGATCGCCTTGTTCACTCGACAACCAATGCAAGTCGTAATGTATAAGACCACAATGAACCACATTTTGAGGATCGACTTGGAACTGTAAGGTAATCTTGGTCTACTCGTCGACAGTCAGCCTTATGATCAAGCACAGATTCTTTGACTGATATGGAAATTAGCTCACTGTATCCTCATCTCGGCTATCGAGTTGAAACGCATGCTCTAGCGGGCCAACAAACAAAGCAGTGTTGATCGAGCTTAGGCGACTTTCGCACTCAGCAGAGCTTGTCTCGAATCTCTGCAGTGATCTTATCACTGATTCCGAGCTTTCAAAAGTCACCTTCCGGACAACGCTCGTGAGCTCGTTATCTTTGCAGATGCGTAAGTGTCTGAAAGCGACTCGGTCTGAAGCCGTAAAGCAGTGCAACACAATCGCCCAGGTCAATTGGAGCAATCCAGAGGCCGAGATATCGTGCTCAATACAGAAAGCTGGAACCTTTTTGGTGTTTTGAAAATTTATCGTAATAGAGCCTGGGCCTTGCACAGAGGTGGTGTTATTGACTAAGGGCGGGAATTGAGACATGATTGAAGGAGGTCTGGAATGCGTGCCAGGGTCGAGAGGAACCAGATGATGAGGAGACATGCCAGGAAGCACGCATTTGGGCGAGGAGGTCCTGCACGTTACCCAACAAATTTACATCAAAGTTGCGGTCGCGGGCTTGGTGCATCGTTTGTGCAGCGTTCACGAGTCCACTGGTTGGAAGATCTGCGCAGTAAGAGCATTGAGCGCCTAAAAGGCCCGGATCCGCGGAAGCAGAACGAAAACGGCGTTGGTGATGCACGGAGTCGGAACTCTTGCAGCCAATGATGGAAGTCTGCATTTGCCGAAAGTGGTAACCAAGAAGCGATCGTATGCAGCCCAAACTAGCGTTGGAAATTCTGTGGTCCAAGTGCGTCCAGCAGCCGGAAGCTCCAGTATCTCCAAGAGAGATCGGCGCTGCTATCAACCCATTGGGTCATCTCAAATAAACACGAAAGTAAGACGATTGTTGAGATGACGTGTCAGGAGGAGCTGAGTGAAGCTTCCAAAGAACAAATCGTATACTTTTCTTTTCACAAACCAGCCGCGATTTGCTACCTCCACCGACAGCCCTTGTGCATCTTTGAAAATATGCAAAAACGAAATTTCCTATTCTCGATACCTCGGAGCGCCTCGAATTTACTCGTTCGCATATTGAACCTTGAAAATCAACCAGACATTCTCGCTGGTGGGAGAGATGGCGGCTACTTCTTCTTCGATGTGCAAGAGAAGATTTTTGACATGAACCTGTCAAACGATGTCAGAACTTGGACTGCGCAGGAGACAAGTATCGTCCAGGAAGCTATTCAAACAGCTGTAGAAGCAATGACCCAACATATCGACACAGCTGAGCAACAAGGCAAAGGCGTTTTCGTTAAAGAGCACGCGATCTGGGTTGTGGATCCGGTTTCAGCTTGCCAATCCTCCTTCAAGGGAAACGATTTCCATACGCAGCGATTTACTGCTGGCAAGTGTGGACTTTCGTATCCTGGAGGAGGCGCATCCTTGTCCAACATATCTATATTTTCCGATGCCTTCCTCCAGACCCTTTGTCCGACTTTCCTCATACGCCACCCTGCCCTTATGATTCCTTCATACGTTCGCGCAGGCAGAGATATGGGCGGAGAGGAAATGATCATCACGACAGAGTGCTCATTGCGTTGGTCACGACAGCTGTACGACTGGTTTACGCAGAATAAGTCTGGGGATGACAGTCCACTCCCTGTCGTACTCGATGCCGAAGACATAATATCACAGCCGACAATTATCAAGAAATACAGTCAGCTAGTAGGGCTCGGTACATCAGAGCTGCAGTTCACATGGGACAAGACAACAGACGAAGAGATCAACATCTGCGACCCCTTGAAGCGTCGCATGACTGACACACTCAACGCATCATCAGGCATCATCAACACAACGAATTTGACCGGGACAGGCTTACAGATTGATAAGGAAGTAGAGAAATGGAAGTTAGAATTTGGAGCAGATCTGGCAGCACGTATAGAGGAAAGTGTTCGAGCATCTCTAGACGATTATGAGTATCTTAGAACGAAACGGTTGACGTAGAGATCGAACATGCACCTGTTTGGTAAAAGGCATCAGCTTGTCTGAACCGTTTTCGATTTGTATGGGTCGCCCTTCTGCTCGCTGCATTTGCTTGTTATACCATCTGTTTTATAGATTACTGATCGTTTGCACGGATCGTCCGGAGGTCATAGAGTTTGAATCCTGAATATTCAATTCATATCGCCCGGATTCATATTCAATTCAAGTTTTGAATCGAATATTCAGATTCAATTCAATATATTCAGAATCTGATTACGTGCAACTTAGCGACGACAAGGTGTCCGAGTTAGAAGACAAAACCGAGGAGTCCGATAGTATAGGAGGTAAGGACAGCCCTTATATAAGAAGCGGAGCCGACGAGAGATGCACAGAGCGTAGCGACGATTTTTCTAATAGCGCTAAGGCTATAACCTCGAGCAGCGCCAAAACGACGACTTCAACCAGGCTATTACCTTATAAAGGTTATTACGTGCTGGACTTTTGAATATTCAATTCAAACCTGAATATTCAATCGTCCCCGATTCATATTCAATTCAAACCTGAATTTGAATTGATTTTGAATAAATTATTCAGGATTCAAACTCTATGCCGGAGGTAGCACTGTCCCCGCCACGGACCTAAGCAATAACTCCGCCTTATGGTTTGATCGCTCTTCTACAAATTGCCCTGCTCGTGCGACGCCATACGAGACTGTACTGTATGAGGCCAAACATTGTCGATGGCCTATCGTTACACGTCTGCACTCCTTTTGCCCATCCTCTCCGCAGCCAGGCAAGAACTTACATCTGGAATTGCTATGGCACCAAGAATTTATGCCAATGACGGACTAGCGCCAAAGCTTGTCAATTTTCCAAACGGGAGCAACGGATCGATTACCGCACATCTTTACTTACCAAAAGAATACAATGGCGACAATAAATACCCTTCAGTCGTGGTTGGTGGTTCGATGGCGTCGGTAAAGGAGCAGATGAGTGGAACATATGCCAGCCAACTGGCAGAAAACGGCATCATCGCCATGGCCATTGACTATACCAACTGGGGAGAGAGCACTGGTGCTGAGCGTCAAGTGGAGAATCCTGTACAGAAGGCTGCAGATCTGTCCTCGGCAGTGAGCTTTCTATCAGGACGGGCTGATGTTGCGGGAACCGCGCTACTCGGAGTTTGCACATCTGGAGGCAACATTCTCTATACTGCCGCAGAAGATACTCGGGTGCGTGCTCTGGTGAGCGTTGCTGGATTTTTCCCGGAAGCCACGTTGCTTTCAACCCTATTTGGAGCAGATGGGGTTGAAAGCCGTCAAATCTCTGGCCGTCAAGCTCGTGAGCTCTTTCAGAGAACCGGAGAGATTGAGATGATCAGAGCGTACTCCGATACAGAAGTGGCAGCCAGCAAGAACCCCAGCGACTCTTACTATATGGATCAGTCACGAGGTGGCGGCATTCGCGAATGGCGCAACTCGTTTTCCGTCATGGGATGGGAGTCGTGGTTAGCGTTCGATCCTGTGGCACAGGCACCCCACGTAAAAGCTCCAACTCTGATGATCCATTCTGAGAAGGCAGCTTTTCCTCGACAAGCCTCAAAGGTCTATGAACTGCTAGCTGGGCCAAAAGAATCGATCTGGATAGACGCGACGCACTTCGACTTTTATGACGATACTCAGACTGTACTCCAAGCCGTGAAGGATATTGCTGCATTCCTGCATAACACGATTAGGGTTCAATAACATCCTCTGCTTCGTCTCGTCTAGCGGTTTTTCTTTGCGTGGCAGCTGAAGGGCGTGGGATTGTTGTCGTTGAAATTTGGAAGGCAATAAATCGATCTCAGACTCCAGAGTTATTTTCAGTGTGGTAGAGTCTGTCTTGAACGACTGTCAATGTAACGAATGACAGACAGATCGATCGAAATACATGTTTCGTTGCCGCAATGTCGTCTCAGCCACCGCGTTGCTGAGGACGTCCCACCGCTTGGTATCATAAACGACGCATTTGACATCGATCGTAAATGCTTCATTCCTTTGGTCTCTGACGCGAGGCTCGAAGCAGGGCTAGCTTGTTCAAGTGCCGAAGTCATATGCGTGCTCTAGGGGTTCACTTCGTGTTGAGGTATTAAGAACCAATTCCGACGAAGAGGATGAGTGTGCAATGAAAGTGATTCCAGCCCCACGCAGCAGATGCATGCATCACCATTCGTAGACAAGCTGACCGCGAAGGTTGGCAAAGAAGTACTCATATGCCTTCACGGCCGACATTGCGTACTCCAAACAAACGCCACCATGCACGATATACGCTGCTGGAGTCTATTGGTCCCAAAATCCCGCCTCTGAGGACTTCCCATCGATGCCGAATCCGTTACACCAGTGCCCTCCACACCGGCGGAGGATGGAAGAGCTATACTGTCCATCGTTCCTAAGTATTATACACGCAGCACCAGTCGCCTTCTTGCTCGCAACACGTTGTACATGTTCCATCTCCGCCGCAGTCAGTGCCCTATAGCAAGAGAGACAGCATCAGCTTAGTTGCTCCTCCGATAAATGGTTCGCAATATCTTCTTACATCACCGCAATAGGTCTGCCACACTGTACAGGTGCCAACGAAGACATTTGGGTCGTTATAGTCTGGATCTGGATCGACGTTGTTCGGATCCGGATCGACGGTATTGGGATTGAAAATATTGATAAATGGCCATTGCGCGACAGCGATCGTGGTAGTAGCTAGGAGAAGCGTAGGCAATTTCATGGTGTAAGTTGCTTCGCCTGTTTCTGGAAGATTTGAGCCGGCGCCGAGAAATGTGTGTTTGATGAGCGACGCGGGAGACGTGGGAGAACGAGACAGACGCGATGAGCGTGCATGAAATGTAGATGTTCTTATACCAACACTGCAGACTGACCACACATATGCGTCGAGCCCTACGGTCTATAAAAAGCAGCGTCAAATTGCCTAATTCGTCGATGGTCGTCGCGGCCTCGGCAAGGAACCCAGCTCTTGTGGGCAGCTGTGCCATGTCAAATTCAGAGCGTGCAGCTTGTCAGCAGGTTGTGGTATTTGATGTCAAATCTTTGTATTGCTTCCTGATTACGCCCAGTGCGGTAGAGCTTCACATGTCTGACAGCACACATACACATCGCTGCATATCTTGTTTATTAAATTTTCTGAATTTCTGCAACATGTCGAAGGTATGCTCTACTGCAGATTCAAAATCACAGCGCTACTGTCGGGAATTTCAACAGTAACCTGACCGCGCTGGACTTTCACCTTCTCACCACAAGTCACATTGTTCAAACGCACTGGTCGTCCTTCGTCCAGTTCGAAAGCGTAGCTGAACCCGTCAAAGGTCACACCAGTGATTGCGTCGCTTCCGTTCGCCGTTAGACGCTGCAGTGAAGCTGAGCGGTAATAGCGAGGAACCTTGAAAGAGTAAGTCGTAGCAGGTCGCTCGCCTGGTGTCTTGTATTCGTTGTCATCAGATGTATTGTATGACTGGAGATTGATGATAGCAATCTTGGTCAAGTCGCCATCCGCGTAAGAAGCAAAGGCCGACTGAAAGTCACCAGGTAGGCCAAGGTCGACAATTTGTGGACGTGCATTGGTTAGATCGCCGAGGAAAGCCGCAGTGGCAATGTTGCCATAGTATGGTGCCTTGGTACCTTTTGTGGTATTTCTCGTCTCGATCGGCTGCCATGGCTGATATCTGTAGTTTGTGCCTTGATGCATGTGCCATCTTGCCAGGCCACCAGTGATAAGCGTCAGAGCATAATCGAAGCCCCAAAGTGCAGCGCCGAAAGAGTTGGAAACACCGCCAATGCCTTGTCTGGCAAGCGAGTTACCTTCACCGAGAATAATTGGAGCATTCTCGGGCACGAGGCTTTGGTCCGGGATATTGTGAATGGAAGCCGAGACTGCTGCCAGCTGACCAACTGCACGTTTGTTGTTGGTATGGTTCATGAGAGTGCCTTGTAGCGTGATGCCTGGGTCGCCACGAGCGCCAATGTATCTTTGGCGACAAATGTTAGCGAATTTTTGTCGCAGATGATGCTGTAGAAAGACTCACTTGTGTTGGGCAATGATCCCGACAGTGTTATCCTCATTCAAGCCAGCAGAAAAGGTTTTGGCAACACTGAGATTGGAGAGTGCCGGTGCGCCAGCAAAAGATGGAGCCAAGAACTTGTATTGCTCATCAGTGCTCAACTCTGGACAGGCATCATCTACTTCTTCTCGAATCCTGCGACTCCATTCCAGCCATTCTGCAACATAGTCTTCCTCGTTGTAGTCGGGATCGCGAGGAGGATTGGGCGTTATCGGTACAATGAACAGATCTGGCTCATTTCCAAGCTCCCAGGCGTAGAAGCGGCCTTGCAATGCCTTGCAAGCGTAGGGAACGGAGTCAAGCAACGCCTGACGGTCTTCCGCCGAGTCTTCTCCCAAGTTGAAGCCGTGGCTGAAGTGATAGCCTGGCCATGTCTGATACGACTCGAACCAAGCTGGGCCGATCGTCTGATTTGCAGGGTAATCCGGATTGGCAGGGTTAAAGACCTGCAGAACTGCTTCCTCTTGTGAAGCGTTGAAAATGGTCAAGTCCTGAGTGTTGCCGCCCACTCGAATCAAAGGCTTGCTCCCAGCATATCTTGCAACATTCTCCAGCAAGTTGTAAGAGTATGTATTCGGGTTAGACAAGTTTCCTGCAAAATCAGCCAGCGAGGAGAATTCGATCGAGTAGGATACGAAGTGCTCCAGAGGTCGTTTTGCATCCTTGGGTGGAGATGCTGGAATGTTGATTTTCTTGCTTGCAGAAAGAGGCGAGGCATGGGCGGCAGTCGCCAGACCGATAGTGGTGTAAGTAAGTGTCCTCATGATGGGCGATCCACAAGGCTGGCGTGGTATTCGAGGCAACAAAACGCATTGCTATTTATCTGCACTAACGTCTTGTGGGTTCCGAGACGTTGCAGTAGTAAGTAAGAGGTTCAGCTGTCCAAATCCCGACCGAGCAATGGAATATTACTGTGCCTGTTCACGGATCCCCTCCAATCGCCTATTGTGGCTCAATCAGGCATCTCACTCATCGCGGCCTCACTGGCGAGAGGCTCGGCTAGCACGACCGGCAATTGGAGTATGTGCCATTGCGAGACAAGCGCTTGGCCATGCTGAGATCGACTTGAAACCATCTCAGAAAGAGGAAGTCACCTGTGCATGAAAGCATAGCGAGATCCGGAAAAGTGGACTTGAGTGTGGGTGTTGCGCGGGGAAGTGTGGAGGTGGATATTTCTACCTGGGGTAGCTGCGCGTTGATGCGGAAATTCGCTCCGTTTCCAAACGCCGATGCGCTCGACAAGCAGCGAATTGCAAGTCAGCCTGCAGTGGCACGGGGAGCACTGAGTTCACTTCACTTGCTTTCCAAAGGAGGTGGCTGTCGATCGTGGTTCTTCTCTCAGAATCTTAACACTCCTCATCCACAGCTTCGCTCTGGTGAGGAACAAGGAGAGTGGCCTGGCGTCAGTCCTGGCTACTGATTTGGAGAGGTCTGATGCAGAATCGTTGACACAGTAGGCGAATCGTGTCAAGGATAGAGTTATGAGTACGCTCCCGGTATGGTCGCGCGGCAGCAAGTCCACTTTTGCATGGAATCGAACATCATTTTCCACGCCTTGAGCGCAGCAGGTCGTTCTCGTCATGAAAATGTTACTGTTCCGCAACACGTCATCGACATGTTGGCTGTTGGTACAGGGATCGGGTGCTCCGGGGTTCGCTTGTGGCCTCGCGTCTGGCATTCGTGCTTTGATCGTGCTGCAAACTTCAGTTGCTCGTCAGATAAAGCGTGCTGATGAGGATCAAACTATCGATGACCATTTTTCCAGAAATGTATGTCGCAGTTGTGAGAGTTTGAACTTGAGTTGGGTTGTGCTTGTGCTTTCCATTTCCGCTTCATGCACGTGGTTTCTCGGCAAAGCTTCAGGGGGGTTCCTTGCACTCATCTTGCTCTCCACATCTCTTCTCTTCGTTCTTTCCGATGTATACGAGCAAAATCAACACTGCGCGATTATCGAATGATCCAGACTTGTCCAGCGTTCAATTCCTTTGGCGAACCTCTGTGAGAAGATTGCAATGCTGTAGATTAATGTATGCAAGCTGCGCCCCCAGCCCTTTATCATCCGCGTCATCAAACACAGCTGGCACGATACCAAGCGCTTATGATAATGCCCGGCCAAGCACCGGACCACTCGGGCGAATAGTCATCATGTCGCCGGGATCAGAAGAAGAATCATTACATCTCTCTCCCTTCGCAAACGCTGCAATGTCGCCAGCTGTCACACGTGGCCTGTCACGATGCCCATCTCGACAATATGGGAGCGGCGAACCCTACTTTTCGCCTGTCCACTCGCTTTGCTGACATTACTGCTTCTGGCGGGATGGCTGCGGCATGATCCCAGCGCGATAAGACATCCGCTGCAGGTGCTGGGCTTGAGCCATGAGGGTGATGGACTGGAGAGCGTTTTAGGACAAGAGAAATCGGCAGAGGAGGATGGTTTTACGTGAGTGGCTTGAGAGAAAGCATCATGCATGAATACGTGATACTTACAAATTGTGATTAAAGTATCGTTTCGCCCACATACCGAAGACTCGAAACTTTACCACAGTTCCTCGACAATTACGCGAATGGCAATTTGAGCAGCCTCCGAAAGATTGTTCTTCTGTGGAATGATGTCGAGAATGATCCGCCTCCATCTCTCCTCGGGACATTAGACACGTACCGCGTCCCGGTGGTACTCGAGCAACGACACATCAACTCCCTCAACCAGCGATTCCACCCTACTGAGCATGTCAAAACGAATTGTGTCTTCTCGGTGGACGATGATATGATATTCAAGCCGGAAGATGTAGAATATGGGTACCAGGCCTGGAAAGACCAGAACAAAGGACGGCAACGAATGCTTGGTTTCATCGCTCGAGAAGTGAGGAGGAAGGGGCAACAGATCATTTACGACCAGCCTCACAAGGAATATCACATGGTCTTGACGAAAGCGGCATTCTACCACACCGACTGGATGCGAGGCTACTGGGCAGATGATGCCGTGATGAGGTCGATGCGGGAATATGTCGAGGAGCGTAAGTTGGCCATTTCCCGAACCGCAATGATTTAGAGATCCGGCTGACATGACCCTCCAGACGACAATTGCGAAGACATACTCATGTCCTTTTTGCACGCCCACCACACTCGAATTCCGCCAATCTTTGTGAAGCCAGAAGTCAAAATTGACTTTGGCGGGAGTGGTGGAATATCGTCTCGAAAAGGGCATATCAAAGGTCGCATAGCGTGTGTCAAACGTTTCAACGAAGCTTTTGGGGATGAGACGCTGGTCCCAACTGATACCATACTGGAGAGAGTGAGGCCGGACTTGTGGGAGCAATGGGGGTAGGATTAGCAGTGCATTTACCGAGCCATGCAAAGCGAACAGCGCAACTGATTTGCCGCCCGGGCTTAAGTCGTTCTGCTTCGACGTATTTGCTGTTGCCCATCCCGCCTTTTGCTTTCCAGAAAGGCTCTCTTCCAATGAGCGCTTTCGACTCCCGATGAACCAAGGTACTCTTTCGAGTTCTGCCAATTCCCAAACTCCGTGCGCTATGCCCGAGCCGACGTGCAGAGCTGCAGTTTTTCTTTTGTACTCTCCAAGACATGCTGTCGCCTTTCACTGAAATGTGCGACCGAATCGTTGCAGAGGAAGTATTTGGCTCGCATATAATCGTGACATCCTTAACCCGATCCAGCGTACGATCAGCTCGCGGATCGCGTCTAGAAGTAGCTGAAAATCAATCGCAGAAGCTCAAAGATCAACCCTCCGCATACAACGAACAGCATCAAGTCTAGGCGGCCACAGTTAGCTCAATGCCCTGTAATTGTCTTGTCCCAGCTCGCAAGCTATATCTCTGCTCTTCCACAGTTCCACACGACTTACATAACCACCCTTTGCTAATAGGTGCCTTCTCCACCTTTTGCTTCGCTTTCTGGCTCGCAGCGTTCAATGTGTCCCGGATCTCGGTGGGAGCCCCCATCTTCTTTTGCTCGCGTGCGGCATATGCGGCGTTGGCGCGTCGTTGTTGTGGTGTTTGCGCCTACCAAGCACAGATATAATTAGCATATGGCGACCACTTTGCCTGGAGACGTAGTATCGGAGTCGCGATGTGCCGGGCACTGGGAAGCATACCATTGTGTCGTGTGCTTTCGATTCGTGTCGAGGGGAAATTCGGGTCGCTCGTGGTCACAGGTCGATCTGGTTCTACGCTGAGCTGAGTCGGATCTCGACAACGGTATCGTTGAATATAGCAAGTTCGTTCGAGCACTGGAGTAGCTACGCGAAGTGGTACATGAACGCGAAGGTGTCCTTTCCCAGGCCAAGGGTCCAGCACATGCGCGCCAAGCCCGACAGGGAACAGGGTTCAACCGACGACATCAGCCTTAAATCCGTTTCGACGCAAGCCACATCGACTTGATCAAAACTTCATCCACAGACACACGCTAATCGGGACTGGATACAAATATACAAGAACAATGCGCCGGTGACCAATTCCAAATCCTCCAGCATGGCGCGCTATCCTACCTACGAAGAATACGCCAAGAACGGAAAGTTCAAAGAAGGAATTGCCCGCTGCGATCAGCTCTTATCCAAGAACCCAATAGATGTAAGCCTGCTCATCACCAAACTGCAACTACTTTGCACATCTCAGCCCAGCTCTCCTCAAGGACCACGGATACTAGATCAGTTGGTCGCAACACAGCCGGCAATACAGGACTTGAACGAGCTTGTTTCCATCGAAATCGCTGTGATCGACACTTTCAAGAACACCTACCCGCAACCTCTTACTGCAGGACCCACGATCGCCAAACTCTGGGAGAATGCCTTCAAAGCCAATACCAATGTCACATACAGATTCGAATTGTTGACAGTCCGTTATCAGCGGGCCATTTACGACAACCGGATACAGGATGTGCAGCAGACGTTGATTCAGCTGAAGCAATTCCAGCCCAAGAATCGTTCAATCTATATGGCTCATGCGGCTTATACTCAGCTGCTGTCGAAGAGTAAAGATGACTTGCAGTCGAAACTTGCACTTGGTTTGGCTCGGAAAGCTGTGAGTGAGAATTTCGACGCGGACTCGAGCCTGGATTGCAGAGTTGCGGGACAAATCTTCGCGATTCAAGGAAGCGAGAAGGACTTGGAGAGCATACGAGATCGGCAGGCATTTCGGGAGAGTAAGCAGGTATATGAAGCGTTACAGTTGCATCGGCAATCGACGAATGGTGAGTGAGCGACTATGATTCACTGCGAGGAAGCTGATTTGCTGATAGGTTGTTTAGTTTCCGTGCAAAAACCAGCTGGACCAGATCCAGAAAAGCAAAGCTCGAGAGAATGGCTGGAGGCCACATCAGAATCACTGAAATCGCAGCTTAAGAAGATCGTCGATGAAGATGCAGCTGCATCGGTACTGAACGCCTTCGTGATTGATGCCATTCGGCTATTCCACACTGCCACCACCAAGCTGGACTTAGGTCATCGCAAGCGCGCTGCCGCGGATCCATGTTTCCTCGCTGTATCTGGACTAGTGAAGTTATACGCCGATTCCGCCAACGACACATACTTGCTTCAGTCCATTTTCCTGGCCGAGCAACTGCTCACTTTCGAACCACATGTGCACGAGGCGCGGCTGATTCTGGTATATCTCTACATGCGACTCGGCCTTGGCAGTGAGGCAATGCGTCTTTTTGATTCGCTCAGTATCAAGGAGGTACAATTCGACACTGTTGGACACACGCTGTTCACTCGCATCAGCACAACACATCCCTTTCGAACACAACTTCCTTCTGGCGACTACTTCGAGCCACATGAGCGAACAAACAAGGCACTTCAAGTCCCACCTCGACATGAGAACAAGCTCTTTGAAACTGAGGCAGCTGTTCTCGAACACAACCAGACCGGAATGATCTTCGAGCTGAACGGATTGCGGGAAGAGATACGGCACAGCTTCATGCGAAGAGTCACGCTTCTTGAGCATCGTCGAACGGCTCGTTTGTCAGGAAAAGGCTACGGCAAAGGAACCAGCGAGATTGGCCCTCGCGTTCTCGATGCCTGGACCAACCTCAAGGACAATCGAGACTTCAATGCAGCATTCGACTTTGGCTACGGCGCGGAAAGAGCACTTTATGCCACATCCTCTAGCAGCATCGAGGCGTTCCCCAAGCGAACCTGGCTCCTCTACAATCTTGCCGCTGACCAAGCCTGGTCTGTTGCATCCAAACAGATCCCTCTCCTCCTGGACACGGATACGAAGAAGCTCAGCGACACCCTCCAGACCGCGCTCGAATCCCAGTCCGAGCTCACCCCTGCTGAAACACTCTCCGCATACCTCATACTCTCTACCCTTCCCGTCCTCTCGAGCATCAAATCCAGCGATCCGCAGCCACCCTCTTCAGAAGCGCTCAAAAGCATCAGCGCTCAACTCCAACGTCTCAACATTGAGACCCTCTGCTCTAACCCCTCATCCCTCACTCAAGGTCTTCAAGCACATTGTACATACCTCGACACTCTAATCATCCTCCTTCAGACCTGCAAACTCGCAGCTGAGACGCCTTCGCTCTTTACAGATGAGTTCAAAGCGATCCGCGACGCAGCAATGAAGGGCGTGAGAGATCTGCAAGAGCATGCCACGGAAGTGGCTTCGTCTTTCAGTGGGAAGGCGAATGTACGTTTTGAGGAATTGATTAGTGGAGGGGACGATGAGGTGCAAAAAGTGCTATTGGAATTGTTCGGCAAAGAGAAATTGGACGTCTTAGCGCCGAAGTTGCGAGAGAGCGCGAGGGAGGGATGGATGGGTGTGGGGAAGGTGGTTCTGCCTGCGGCAACTCGAAGCTGACTTGAGACCAGTCAACATGAGCGGGCACTTGTCTTAATGATGGCAACGCTGGTGATAGCATTAGCCTGGCATGCATTCACGATCGGTGGTTGACAGAGATGGCAATTGGCGCATAACCAGATCTTGCTCTATACAATTCAGCATTGTTGGGTAATCGACATGAGTAGAATGTTCAGAGTTTCAAGAATCAGTAGAAAGCCCTAAGTTGTGCTGCGAAAAGTATGTTTCCATCCTGGGTATCACCAAAAGTTTATGCCAAAAAAAAAACCAACAGCAATGCCCTATCGTTATCATCTGGTCGCCTTCTGCACTTGGCAGTTCCCAAACTGTGACTCGCGTTCTCCCTCCAATGATCTGTATCATGCGTCGTGATGCTCTGGTACAGGATATCCGCTCTGGATGTTAATGTGTGCACAACGACTTTTTCTCCAAGTAAAGGCTCCAAAAAAGAAAAAAGCCAACAACGCCTCGCTCGAACGCATCATCTCCTCTCATCCACAGTCGCTCGCTGATCTTCGTTTCAAGTATGCGAATTTCGCTCTGCTTGCGTACTTTCATCGCCGACTTCTTCTCCGGTTTCCTCGGGGACTGTTGGAACTTCGGGCACAGCAGGTGTGGTACTTCTCGGCGTAGCTTCTTTGCTACTGAGATTCTCTTCGGGAGCCAGCCCACGTTCTTCTGCGAGTCGCAAGGCCGATTCCCGTCTACGCGTGATTTCTGCCTCTTCTTCTTCCGCAATTTGCGCTTCCTGTCGCTTGAGGTCTGCGTACGACGGCGTCCGCTCTTGCACGCTGTCCTCGACTGCCTCTTCGGCAACAATCTCGTCCGAACTGGGTGTGCGAGCGTAACTGCTCGTTCGGCTCCTTCGTTTTCGACTATTCCCGCGCTCGCTCCGTGCGCTTCGAGACGAGACTGTTCTTGTAGAGGTTCTACTTCCAGCCGAGGGACGTTTACCTCGCTTTGGAGGTGGCGCGATTCTCCCAGAACTGCTTTCCGTCTCCATTCCAGTCATTGTCCCTCGTCGCTCTAGGACCATGGCGAATTCATCATCCAGTGGTATCGCATCATCCTCTTCGTCGCTCGGAAAGATGTCGCCTCGACTGCTGTAGCTGCTCGATGTGTTGTGACTGCCCTGCGTCCCACTCCTTGCACGAGCTTTACCTCGTCTTCCTACGCCTAGCTCATCATCTTCCAATAACGCCTCGCCCTCTGTCCGTTCGTGATCCAATCGTACTTTGTTCTTCTTCGCTCCAGGATGCTCCTGCAAATCCGCGGCGCTGGGCCTGTATCTCAAATCCTTTCCGCCTCCGAACAGCCTTCTAAAGAACCCGCCACTGCTTCCAGGAATCACTGTCGGGTCCTCTCCCTCTACGATACTTTTCCTTCGGCCTTTGGGATATGACATCTCACGCTGTCTCGCAGGTTGCGCATCAGTCGCGCCATAACCTCCATGCGCTCCACTCCCTGCCACCAACCGGTCGAATTCATCGTTGCCCCAGCCTAGCAGTCCATCATTTTCATCTTCATCCCAATCATCGTAGAAGTCGAAGCTCAGCTCCGCACGCCCTCGAGTGTTGCCCCGAGCTCTCTGTCGCCGGATTCGGTCCCGTTGGCTCAAGTTCAGACTTGGACAACTCGCGTCGATGCATGTGGTGAAGCATGATCCTATACTGTCGAAACAGGGTTTGATGTAATTCTGGCCGAAGATGTAAATCCCGCTTTGTGTGGCTTCATTGGCTGATTCGAGGGTATGGGTGATGTCGTTGATGCGCCGACGGAAGCGGGGATCGGTGGTGCGATACATGCTGCTGGCGCAAGCATGACGGTAGAGGAGACCTTAGCCGGAGCGGTGTCGGGGGCGGAGGCGCATGGGCGCTGTCTTCTGGAAGGCGTGTAGAGCGGTGTGTTGCTTCTTCGATCTCAATGCTGTAGCGGATGGAGCGCAGTAGACCGGGGTTGATGAACTGCTGTGACGTCCTTCGCCGAGCGTCATCTGCCATTGGGCACGGTAGAGCGGCAGCTAGCGGTTGGATCCCGCTACAAGGTGAATGAACGAACGCTCGGTGGACGAATGCTTTGCCAGAATTCGACAGTTTCCCCGAAGGCCAACCAACCTGAACTGCCTCGTAAACACTGACCTCACAGCTTCGGCCCTCTGCCAGAAATAACACTCGAAGGCGGATGCGCGTGTCTTCCGTCAAACTCCGCACGAGAATGTCACCCCATCTTTCAGCTTCGCCACTGCTTACTGCGAAGTGAACACGCGATCTGTATCCTCCGGCACTTCCATCCTGCAACGTCTGTACTTATCTCCGGAATGATGCAGAAGTATACACTGGCCAAGATCTACAAGTCTCGCGAAGGTGAGATGCCAAGGCGAGAAGAGAAGACAAACACGTCGAGATGAAACGGTGCCGAGTTCAGACCCTGGCAGAACTTCTCACGAACTTCCCAGGGCTGGCCATGTTGGAAATCTGCATATACTTCCGGCCAGTCAAGCATCCTACTCTCGCCCCAATAGAGCATTGGCCATTTCTCCAGCTATCCTGGGCTTCGCCGCTGTTGGTTCACAAAGCAATACCACCTATCCTTCGGTTTCCAGAATGCCAGATCTTGCACAATTGCACCTCGCGATACAGTTCATGAATCGTGGAAAGTACTATCCAGTCAAGCCTTGTATGGAGCAGCAAGTGTGAACGCTACCCCGCTGGTTTTGTCCAGCATGCTTCTCCGCTCGCGACATCATCCTCACGCCTGATCTGATCAGTCGCTGTGGCCTAAATATACCCTCCCGGCTAGACCGAAGTCAGACTCTATTCTGAGCACTAAACCAGCCAATAGACCTGCGTGAGATCTGAGATGCCAACCTGTGGACTGTGCCATCGAACGGCGACAACTAACACGAACGCGCTTCCAATTACCCGAAACGAGCGTCAAAAGCTTTTTTGGAGCCATGTCGTGAGGCGAGGCAGAGCTATAAGGCATTCCGACAGGAACTCTGGACGAGTTGATAAAGCATATTTCGCTACTCTTCAACACTAATTTGTGACTTTCTCTACACCTCTTCTCTCATGTCGCCTGGTTCTATCAAAGCCTCTTCTCTGTACAGCGAGGCGAAAATGGTGGATTGTACTCGAGTCAAGTTTGATGTGCCCATTGGGACCTGGGGTCAGACGCAAGTGGAGGTGGAATACCCATGGCACCGAGACCTGGACTCCATCATCCTGCCCCTGCTGGAGACTGCACATGAACAGCAAGCTGAACGACAACGAAAACACCGCTCCGAAGGGTTGCCGATGCACAAGTCGCACTCGAAAAAGTCACATCGAGGATCAGCTAAGACCGAACGCAATGACTCTGCGGTGCTGCCCATGCGACCAAACGAAGACATCAAGCTGTATCTCAAGGGGTTCGAATCTGCAAGAGACCTGACGACGAAGCGAGGCGAGACATTCCAGACCGTGCTCGAGCAGTACGCACAACAGATGGAAAAGGACGTGGAGCGACTGGAGCTCTTCCACAAAGGCAAGCACGTCGGACGAAGCATGACGCCCGATACTGTAAGTTCGCGCCAAGATTTCGCTTTTCAGCTTCGCGGCGGACTGACCTAACGCAATAGCTAGGCCTCGGAGACGGTGCGAAGTTGCAGGTCTATGAGCTCGTTATCTAGCTCTGCGACCTCAACACAATCTCGAGAACTCCGCAGGCGCAGCAAGAAGCGATCCCGCCAGCGAGTGGAAGAGCCTGAACGAGGATCGATATTGGTGGGAAATGACATTTCAGGCGAGTCGAGTCAATCTTTGCGGTCTCCATGGTATAGCGCACCTAGCGTACCGGAGAAGAACCCATTGAGAAACTCGCATTGCCGGAATGCGTCCTGGACATCAATAGGTTCGAACTCGTCGGATAAGGCTCTCAAGCTCCTCGGTATTGATGCAAACGAACTGCAACATCTGGCTCACATCGATTCGGTCGTCCCTCTGCAACATTATGCTTCTGGTTCCGTCACTCAGATCGACCTTCAACCCGGCCCTTCGCGTACGGCACGCCAACATGAAGGTAGCATATCTGTCGAAAGCAACAAAGCGTATGAGATTCTCGGTGCGACCGTTGAGGAAACACTAAGGCATCTCGATCTCCAAACTTCAACATCTGACGTCAACTCCATCCACGACTCGCTCTCTCCTATTGAACCTCGACGGTATAGACATGACTCTCAAGGTCGTGCCGTGACCATTGTCTCTACCGACAAGGCCCGAAGAATGCTAGGCGTCGATCGACCCGATTCCGATCCCGGCCCAGGTGGACGTCAACGCACTGTTCACGCAGACTACGCATTCAAGACACGATCCTATCCTTCTGCAAAACCGGTCGATTATCCCACGTCCACCTCGTCCTCCGCATACCCAGAACCTCTCAACTGCAAGCGTTTCTCATTGAAGCCGGATACCTATCGTCGCCCAGAAGATCTCATCGGCGCAACATCCGACGACGACAAGCCGAAACGCAAATCTCACCCCGCTGCAACGACAGAAATGAAACGTAATTCAGTCATCGTCCCGTTCGCGGAAGATGCGGACCGCGAATCAGACGATATCAAATTGACGACTACCTGCAGTGGACCCAACACTGGATATGTGGATCCCACAGATGAATCCATGGAGCCCGAGCATGCGATCCAGTATTCATTCCGCGGGACTGTCGCGAAGAGATGTCCGAGGATGAGTGGGATTATTGAGAATTGTAGTCTGAAGAGGACGTGGAGTGCGTGAAGCGAAGACTTCTAGTAGCTCTGGGCGGCACGAGTCGTGGCATGAGAGCGTTCGAGCATATTTCATTGTTTCGTATTTCTTTTGTATTTGCATCATCATGAGAATGTTTAAGAAGAGAAGAGAAGTGCAAAGATTATTGACCATATGTTGTCATAGCGATAGATTGATACCCTCCTCGCGGGTAGTAAAGTTGGGTTTTAATCGTCTGCTTACTGTATTTATGGGCTTGCTGGACTGTCATTTGCGTGGATTCCATTCGTTCTTCTTGCTCTTACTTCAACATACAGTTGCTGTGAGACGAGAGCACTTGTCCCATAATGACCAAGAGCTCTCTCTGGCTGGCACGCGGCGCCGACTTCGAGCACCACTGACAGCGATATGGAAGTGCATCAGGCTCTGCAGCGACGATAGGTGAGTGGCGTATTTAACTTTCGACGTGGATACCAAAACTGATGATTTCCTCATGCACAGGACGTTTGCCTGTTCAAAGCTTTGATTGCCCGTCGGCTGGATGCTCACTGCTCAGCACATCACCTTAAGGCGACCTCATGAATCTTGGATGAAGCACGCATTCGTCGGAGTTCCCGGAGATTCACGTCAATGAGGATCAGACATTACTGGTACGAGGCAGTACGAGGTTCTTAAAATTGTCCTCACTTCATCTAACCATTCCCCGATGCACACGAATGCCTTGCCGAAGAACAAGTTGCTCGGAACACATACATTCCGATATGATGAGCACGCGAAGATTGCAGCTAGGGCTGAAGTAAGCGGGGTCCTTCTTGAACGGCATCTTCCAAGATTTGAACATAAGTTGACTCAGACATAGATGACATACTTAGCCAGCTGTACCCTGCCGTCAACAACATAGCATTCCACGATTCGGACTTCAGCACAACGTGCGATAGGCGCCCGCGGACAGCCCCGGTCGTGCTGAATCACCGGTTCTGGTGATCGCTCCCAGCATTGCTGTCTCTAGCAGAGAATCAACAGGTGCGGAGTCAATAGCTTCCCTCCAGCATTTTGATAGTAGTAGCTGCAGACTGAGCGGCCTCAGCAGCAGACCGCGCTGCGCTGGTAGAGGACCGCTGAGCGGCAGCGGCAGCACTCCTCGCGCTATCGGCGTTGGAGCTCGAGGCCATCAGCTGTCCTGCAATACCCGCGCTCATATGAGAGACTTGGCCACCGTGGTATTCCGCTCCCTGCAGCGAGTACTCTGCTCGGTCTGCGCACGCGGCGGTGTAGCCTTCGTGGTATTGTATCTTCTGCCAGATTTCCTCCGCGACTTTTCTGTCCACGGCGGCTTGCTCGCTGAGCTTGAGCGTCTTCTTCAAAGCAGCTTCGGTTGCGAGTCGGTCTTTTCGGGCAGCTTCGGCGTGGTTCTTCATCTGCTGCAGGATGTTCAGCTGTGCGAAGTTGCTGTTTGCGGCGGCATCGCTCGATTGTTCGTAGGAGGAATGGGTGAAGCCCCAAAGAGCGGCAGAGTTCTTGCGAGCCGTCATTCTAGCCACGATCAGCTTTGGTGAAAGTGAACTGAAGGGAAAGATCTAAATACTGACTTGCCGAGGGAGACAGATGGCGGAGATGGAAGGCGTGAGGTCAATGTCGCCGGTTGCCCGAAATACGAAAGCGACAATGGCAATTGTAGCCCAAACGGTCGTGCAGGAAGAAGAAGGCGCGGAAGCCGGGTCGATCTGAAGCTTGAGAACGCGCCTGAAGCAGCAGAATCGAAGAAGCGACATTCTACTCCAACATTTCAACTTTTCGACCCTTTCTCTGGGTTCTTTGATCGCCCGCTGCTCGGTCTGCTGGCGTGGTTCCCATCAGGATGTCGCCTACATCTAACTGCTCGAAGAACTTGCAGGACAGACAGTCTACACACCGGCAGCGATGTCAAGAAACAGGACTCATATGGCATCTATCTCTTGAAGTCCACAATGCCAAGTTCTAAGTGCTGGCACCCAGTGAGCAGGTCAAGAAGCGAGATCATTCGTTGAGAAAACACATCGATTTTCGCGGGTCTTGATGTACTCGACGACTGTGCAATAACACACCGTACAAGTCCTCGAGATCTTCAAACTCCCGGGCTCATTAGTGGAGGAGGCCCTTGCAGCACTTGGCCTTGACTTGCCAGGCACAATGATTCGATGGGCCGTATGGAGCAGCTCAACGCCCACGCTGATGCTCCCCACTCCTTAGACAAGAGCCAAAGTCGAGCACAACGACTCCTACCACAGTTCGGTTCAGTGAGTTACCATGGAGATATACGAGGGGTAGTAATCTCCATGCTGATCAGCAGGCCCGCAAAGATGCTCCTGTTCTCGCTGCACTGAGCGTGGGGTCGAAGCATCAGCATCTTCTGGTGGAAGCAGTCGGAACAATCCTCCGTTTCATACCACGTCCCACAGCGCCAGAGAAATCTCTTGCTTTTCGCTCTGGCGATATGCTCATTTCGAAAGAGCATCGGGATGTCGAAACATCTGTTGCAAGCACGACTGGTGGCGTTCTCGTTGGGTCTTGGCACATCGGGCTAGCGTTCAGATACTGTAACACGATCTGGCTCCGAGACATCTTATCGATTTGCCGCCAGGGCTGTAGACTGCGCAGCGAATGCAGCACACTCTCTGCAGCAATTGGTCTGCGTCTCCCGCACAAAAGTAACGTCCTGGAAGCACTGAGCATATGCTGGCGTACTCGGTGTTTCTTGTGCGTGTTCGACCTACGAGCTGTCAGTCGGGAGAATAAAACAGCCGCAAATGATCATTCGCAGTCAGATTCGGGCAATGGCCCTTCTGCACTTGCCAAGATCCTAAATGATTCGCTCAGGAAGTGGCTGGGCCTGCCAAGACTCAATGCGACTTCACGATCCTTCAGCCTTGTCCGAAGGTACTTTGGCGGTGCCTCTTCCCCGCATGAACTCCCCATGTCTCATGTCGGGAAAGGGCATCTATTGGAGCAGCGAAGAGCTCATCGTTTCGCATCGAAAGCCATGCTGGATCCTGATGGACTCTAGACTCGATTTCGGCTCCTAATCATCCTCAGAACGGCACTGTACGCCGCGCCATGCAGTATGTTGCATTATGCCGAGCAAACATCTTTGTGGACGGTCAGATATCTTCAGCCTCGTTGGGGGTCACGCTGGCGCATACTGGCAGTGTTTTGCTTCTCGTGGCGCACGAATCCCTGCATTTATGCAGCCACCTGAACATCAAGTAAATGAGGCGGTACTACATTCCAATGTCGTACACAGCCTTTCAACACTGGCTATACTTCGCAAGACTGGATGGAGGACGGGACGACCTCCGAAGGTGGATCTCTTCTCCAGCGCAACGCGACCTCAGATTTGCACCCTCCACGAGAACCCTTCAGCCTGATGTGAAATTTGGAACACTTGTGGCTGTCGCGCAAGGCTGTGTCAGCCTTGCGAACTCGAACTCTCCCTGCGCGCTGCAGCACTGCGGACGTGGAGCTGACCTCTAGGGAAAGGCTGATTAGGCAATGGCTTCTACTTGTGCAATCACAGCCGCACATGCGATCTCGCCATATTGATATGAAACTTAGCGTTGCTTCAACTACGGACCTGCTCCTGCAACGGCTAGCGTCAAGCCGCCCAAGTATCCGTGAAGTCTGCAGGTACCTATTGCAGATGGGGTTGGCGCAGCCAATACGCTATCGGCATAGGATGGTGCGTCGAACGAACTGAGTCCGTGCAGTCCTCATTGAACGGCGGCCTCTCGGCAGATATGCCTTAGCTTCAGGCTGGAATACGCCATCTCACTACATTCTGTTACACGCAGGGAGGCTTATGACTGTTCTGTACCCATTCGGACGATTATCTCACCGGTTCAGCACGGCGAAGCATATGCGACAACAACAATCATGGAGTGGTATCGCATGATGTAGGACCAACACTCGTTGTACCTTTGGGATCATGCCACGAGAGAGGACCTGTGGAGGCGCGGATTGGACGACGATAATTTGGTCTCCTGAGCACTGCTGGCATCGTCGGCTCTAGATGCTGTCGAGGCTGTTCAGCCCCAGTTCTCCGTGATGATATGCATCAATCCCACGTTGATACAGACCCGCGGAAGGGTGTATAAAACATCGTTCGCGCCATTTTGGAACCGGAGCGATACCTCACAAGACTTCTACGCACTGGTCGATCCCGTGCAATACATATCACATTCGTTCAGTTTCGAGCAGATCATTCTCTCAATATGTCTCTCGCAGCACTATTGAGACTGTCTGTCTGCTTGTTCGGCACCTTCTACCCTGCGTTTGGAACGTCTCTCGAATCGAGTATCGTTGTGCGAGCTCCAGACGGAAGACCAAACTCATATGTTATTCGTGACATCTCTCATGAGCTCCACAAAGCTGCTCGGGCCGAGCCAAATCGTGTTTGGAAGAACAGCACAACATTCGACACCAATGGGACAAAGCAGTGCTTTTGAAGCTGTATCGACCTATCAGCCCGCAAAGTTTTTAATGCTCTTGCTGACGTACCTATCCTAGTGGCGATGCTCAGAAAGTATTCACAAGAGACAATGCCAAGGCACCTAATGGTACATGGAAAATCCCATCTGGCCTCGAGATCGTCTGCCGCACGTGCTATCTCAAGGGCATCGCTACGGGCGAACTTACCCTGTCCCAGGACTTCAACATTACCCAGACAATTGACGATCTTGAGTCTACAGTCTCCGGAGTGGTTCAGAATATCACGACGGAAGTTGGAGAGGTGATTGGAGGCTTCATTGATTCGGCTGGAGAAGAACTCAAGGAGCTCATTCTCGAAGGTGATTTCAATTTCGACGATTTCAAGTCCCCGACGTGGAACTATACCTTCGACATGGACGACTTGCCGCCAATTCCGGACGCGAAGTTACGCTTCACCTTCGACGAATTGGAGTTATACATGCTCATTGACACGACACTGTCTCTCGGGGCGACATACACCCTTCCCTTGTACAAGTCAAAGACTCCTCTTGGTGTACACATCACGAAGGACCTAGAGCTCGGCATTATCTTTGATGTGGAGCTCATCCTCTCCGCCGAGGCGGCGATCATCATTGGCAGTGGCTTCCATTTGAAGATCGACGACGGCTTCGCCATCGACATCGTATTGTTTGGAAAAGACCCCTCGAATTTGGAGTTGTAAGTGTTGGTGCAAATGCTGGTGGACGCCATCAGCGCGAGACGCAAAAGCTAACGCCGTTGGTTAGTAACGGAGGACAATTCGAATTACTCCCAGTCACCATCGAGGCGGGGGGTGTTCTGTTCACCGCTGTGCTCCGCGTTGGTGTTCATACCGGGATGAAACTAGCTACACCAGAGCTGCCCTCCTGGAGTATCGCCAATCGCACTTTAGGGGGCTCTGTCGGAGGCGGCATCGAAGTTGGTGTGTTCGCGAACATTGCTGAGATGACGACAAATATCACGTATGTACCCGACGACGAGGAATGCGCCTTTGGTGTCGTTCAATCGTACAAACTTGCCCTTGGGGCAAACGCCGGTGCTACTATCCACGTAGGAACGGAACGATGGGGTCCAGAACTCAAGACCTCCAAGGCAATCTACACCACAAAGCTTGCATCAGCTTGTGCCATCTCTGGTACCCCAGCCGTTACATCTGCAATACCTACAGCCACGGATGCTGCCATCCTTCGGAGACAAGGTCTTTCTGAACTGGAGCTTGTGCATGAGACGACATACACTGCAGTCAGCTGTGTCTCGACTGGTCTTGTCAACTGCCCCGCCTCGCTACAAACCACTTCGACTTCTTCAACGACAATCACTTTAACTACGGCTGTTGCCTCCGGTGTCGACAAGAAGGCACTGTCTAGCTCCATCTGGCCGGGAATCGATGCTCGTCAGGTTGCAGCTGCCATAACCACTGTAGCATTCGGCACGAATGCTGTGAAGTTGCCGACTACATCGGGCAGCCCCGTTCCTTACGTTGCGAGCGCGACCGGAACCGTAGATGGCATAAGAGACGATATAGAGGATGCGATCAAAGGCTTGCCCAAGGCTACCATTATTGGTGTGAGTGTCGGAGTTGGAGTGCCGGTCGTCCTATCGATCGCGCTTTGTTGTTGGTAAGTAATACTCTTTCGTCCCGCCCTTGGCTTGCCCCTCGGATCAACGAGGTGTTTCAATGTTGCTGACTTGTGCCCTTGTTGGGCTTATAGGTGTTTGGTCAGAAGAAGACGTACTGGGATCACGATCAAGACTTAGTGTTTCTGCCAGATTCAGTGCAGCGAGGTTAAAGCTGGAAGTGCATGACCCGAAGACAAATCCGGGCGGAGGGACAAACGTGGCGGTGACCGCGATCAACCTCTTTCAATCGGTCTGAGGCGTCGGATTGATTGTAACGAAGAGGCTGCAATCATAGTAGTATCAATAAACCAATAAAGCCATATTGTGCTGAGTCATTCCATCGTCAACTCCGCCCTCCGCAGTTGGCCCACAACATGTCGAATGCAGCAAATTTCAATTTGAGCAGTCATTCATTTCCCCGGTGGGCAGATCGATTGGTAAAGCGGACACCAGCACGATATCCTGGACCGAGTAAGGGTGGACATGCGGAACTTGGCGAACATGCCCGAAGGCAACCTTGTAGACACGGTTGATAATGTATCGCGCTATTGGCCTTTCTGACCCTTCGGCGGTGTTTACGGCAGCAGACCATTCTACAGTTCTCAGTAATGTGGAGTGGACAGAGATGTTCAGAGCTAGAGAAGAAGAATATCTGTGCCGGTTCGCTAACATTGGCCTCACGATATTGACGAGATTCAATCCCGACGAGCTGGAAGCCTGGAGCTCACTTTTCGACGGCACATTCTACTTGTGCTAGGAGTCACTTCAACAAAATTTTCAGATCATTCTAGTTGCTACAACAAGCGCTGATTAATCCAAGCCGCTGCATCACAGATAGCTTCGTCTCGTGTCGCAAATGTTCCCGAAGCATTAAAAGTATGCCCGCCAAAACATTGATACGGACGATCGTCTGCCGGAAGTCCATTCCTCCAGCATACCGAATTACATGCCTGCTTCTCGCCACGTGAGATGGCGACTCGATGTTCATCATTGGCGGAGATACACAAGCCGATGCACTCTTCTAGACTCCTCACGAGAGCAGTGTTAATGAAAATCATGCTGTCGGGGTAGTTCCGCCAATCGTAACCTATGAAGTCTTTGCCGCATATTTTTCGGAACAGTATAGGGTCTTCATCTTCCCTTGCTATGGTGTAGAGGCTGTCGTTCGATGAAGGACAGTCTCTTACGAAGGTACCCTCGGGTAGAACAACTGTACTGTACGTGATAGGATTTGTCGTGCTCGTTGGTGCTGTGGTTGTTGACAAGGAGTTGTTGGAGGCTCCGTCATTGGTCTGCGCAATACCGTCGGATATTGCATTCGACTCGTTGCCCATTGACTCCCGCTCTTGTTCTAGATTGTTGTTCTTGCTCCGCGATGCCAAAACGCCTCCAACACCTCCTCCTATTGCTCCAAGGACAAGTACGAATGCAACAATGGCCAGCCCGACCTTGAATGTCCTACTCTAAGGCCTGCTCCACCAGCTTTGTCGTCTCACATCTTTCTCCAAACTCAGTGCTTCTTGACCATTTCTGACATTGCCGGCCCAGTGAGGGTGATGTCCCAGCCAGATCTTGTCCCCTTCAGATTCGTGAACAACGATTTTTTGCTCCTTGGAATCATCTACTTCCAATCCTTGCCTTTCGTCGCGAACGACCTCCAGCTCAGAGTAGTGGCGAGGCATGATGATCTGTTGCTTTTAGCAACTTCTGTGTGTGAGCGCTCGTGAAAACGACAATAAGTGGCAAATGACTCTCCAGATAATGGCTGCCCTGCTGTCCAGATGAGTGTGTCACAGACGAGTTAGGGACACTCAGCAGATGGAGACGTTATAGTGGGAGCTTGTTTCAACGACTCTGCTGCCAGACCGGAAATGGGGATTTCGATTGTTCTAGCTACAATGCCAAGTGGAAGCTTCGTTACTTCCGATTGGCAGGCTCTGAGTACTACAGCCTCCCAGCCGCTGGCGCGATCGACGAGTCGATTTGCTGGTGCCACGATACGCCATGCCGCGAGGCTGCAGTAAGACTCCGGCCGACGGCAGCGAAATATGCCAAGTGGTTCGATTTATGAAGCCTCAAAACACCACAGATGTGCTTAGAGAAGGATCGTAACGCTTAATCACTGCCAACGTCAAGCCCGAATCCCAGACTTGCGAGTGCTCAGAGAAGAAAAGCCTTCGTTGTTCACTGCAAACCTGCCGAGAATCGCCAAGACACGGTGCCTCTTTTTTTTGCAATCCTTCAGCCTTGCCCGAGATACATCTCTCCTTGCCTGGCGGCTTTTGGCTTGTCCCATGAGCTTTGATTCGCTGTGGCGGCTTGACTGTGCTGGCCCAAGATTGCAAGTTTGCCTCGGGTCCATCCCTGCTGTCCAATCCACTGCTCGTTCTGCCGGACAGTGCATGGCATCACACGACTCGCCACACAATTATGCCCCAGAATAGGCTCTAGAAGAGTATGAGGTACATAGCCGAGTTCGAGAAAGGGCTGCCAATCGTTCCCGACGCTCTACTTCTCCCTGATCAAGTCGCATACTTTCTTGGCAGCTACAAGCGCGTCACGAAGATGGCTTTCGTCCCCAACATACACCTCTTCGGCCTCAAAGACGCCATGATCTGCGACGTCGAGAAGTTCGGAAGGCTGTGGCATTCCGTGATTGTTTCGGCCGATTGTAGATATGCAGATTCCATGGCAGCGTTTATTATCCACTGAAAGTGTTGCGTCCCCCCAGAGGGTGGTCGTAATTCAGTCAAGCACGCTGACGTCCGTGAGCCTCACTCAAGTCATGAGCCGTCACACCCAAGGTGCCCACCTTCCCTTCATAGTCTGACGATCGAGGCAGAGCCTGATAATCCGCCACATCTGCTTGCCGACCGAATCGAATCACAGCGCGACCAGCATAAGCCGGCAGTGGATCCTTTCCATACAGGTCTTCCTGCTTGATACCGATGCTCAACTCCGCACCCCTTGATAATCTCAAGTAGGTAGAGAACTCATGGCTGAAGCACGCTTTATTGGCGAAGATGGCTGTCAGACCAAACAATACGGTCAATAGCGTGACCCCAATGGAAATTCCGTACGCAAGCCAAAGCTTCTGTCGAGTGTAGACGTAGATGATGTTTCTGGTGGCGAATGTAACTTCTGTTTCGTTTGGCCGGAATGCAGAGCTCTCGTTGTAGCTAAAATCCAGACTCGTCAGCGTGTCCTCATCGTTCAGAGAGATGCGCTTGGACTCACTTCAGCTCCGGTTCGCTGAAGGGACTTATAGTAATGTTATGAAACGTTGCTCGAGTGCCTGTTGTAATGGTGGGCCCCTTTGAGAGCTTTTTCGATTCGTCAAGCCGTAGTATATGGAGTCGTTCCATGGAGGCCGCACTTGTTGCAGGGCAGACCACGTTTCATCGAGGATGCTGAGATCATCGATCCACTCGAGCTCCGGCGACTGCACCAGAGCAGTGCTGGCAATTCCGGAGTTCATGCTCAGACGTCGGCCTGACTCCGCATCGTCCTGAAATTCCAGACTTCCGATAATCAATTCGAGGTAGGCGTACAGGATCGCCGTGTAAGACATGTTTCGTAACACAGTAGAATCGAAAATACCTGGGCAAATTCGGGAAAATCAGTTTGATTACTCGTGCGTGAGAGTCTCGTCATATTGGCGATTTTTAATGGTCACACTTACAAGCCTCACCACGATCATAACCACCGAGATGGTTGCATGGGGCTGGTACTGAAGGATCACTGTACAGCTCGGGAGCATCTTTGGGAAGTCCGGTAATGGACCATATTGTGTCCAGCGTCTGCTCCGACACGTCCAACAGCTCGAAGTGCACTTCTTGCGCCCCGTCGACGAACTCAAAGTTTGCAGTGTAAGTGGAGCTGTGCACGCTGCACTGAAGCATAGTTGAGTCCAATTTGGATTCGCTAAAGAACTTTTGCACATCGTCCTCACTCGGCTCTGAAGGTATTCCGCATGTTGATGGCCGACCAAAGATTGAATCGGCCTCCATCGTGATTTCCATAAGCGAAGGTGTGACGGCAACGTAAGAGACTGCCTTGTTATCGTTTGGCCAAAAGTAGTTGTTCAAGTCCAGTGGTTCAGGATTTCAGATATAGCCTTCGGAAGTCAAGTTGGCATATGGTACCGCATCTTCCACCCTAGGCCCCCCTTCGTTATATTTGGGCCGCCAAGCTGTGAAACCAGGATCTTTGTAAGAGCAATCTCCGTAGTTGACAACTGTGTAGTTGACAATATTCTGCTGGAAGGTGCGTTGACGTCCGATCTCAAGTGGGGAGCATTTTAAAGCCGGGCCTGGGAACTGTATAGTCCAGCTCGAGTTTGGAGCTGGTGCTGTGACACTCAATATACGACCTTGAGCGGCGGAAGCACTAGCAGTCTTGCGGACCGCATTGCTGGGTCTATTATAAGTGTAGTAGGCCTAAGGTGCTACCGTGTTCTCTCCGGGCAAGCAGTCCGTATCGCCAGACACGCATAAGTTAAAGCCTCCCGTGAGGGAGCGAGCATTCGGTACCTCGCCCAGCTCTGCGACTAAGCTTAGGCTCTCCAAAGCAATGTTCAGTACGTGTGTTAGCGCTGATGGAGGAGTCTGTATTCTAACGGACAAGGTAGCCGGAGTGATTATCGAAGCGATAGGTACAAGCCTAAATCGTTAGCTAGGAGAACATATATACTATGGTCCCAAGATGCTTACTAAGCAATGATTGCGATTAGGAACAGGAAAGGTCGCTTAATCTATATAAAGAGTAAACCGAGCGAGAGGATATTTACTAGCGCCGAGACGAGTACGTCTATAAGACTTAGAGTTATATTATCCTTTCTTTATATAGCGGACTAGAGTAGTACTTATAAGTATACTAAAGTAATAGTAAATACTATACGCGGACTAGGAACGTAAAGGCGTTATCTATAGCTATATTCGTTTGCTATTCGGTAAAGCTTAAGCCGAAGAGATTATACTAGTCTTCGATTATAGATATAAGTATTCTATCTAGGCTAGTATAGAATAGATAATAGCTTATAGTAAATAGTAGCCTATAAAGAATAGCGCTAATTATAAGAGTAGATATATACTAGTAAATTCGGCCTATTACTATAAATAGAGTAATAGAACCTAGCTTATAATATAGTCGTAGATATAATCTATATAAAGTAATTTTATAAGTCTATAGCCTACGAATATTATAGTATCTATATCGATAAAGCTAGGCTAGTATATATACTACTACCTTAGCTAATAGACTCTATAAAATATAATAAGCGCTACTCTCTATATTTACTATATAAGTAAGTAATATAGATCTATAGTAACGAGTAAGTTATAAGCTATTAGCGAAGATACTAATCGGGCTCTAGTATTACGTAATAGTATTCGAATTTAGATTTAATATACTTAACGAGTACTTAACTATAAAGAGAAGTATTATAATATAAAATTCTAAAGATACTATATCTCTCTATCTAATAGTTAGACTTTAGGTAAGTAGTACTTTAAGCTTTAAGAATTCTTAGTAGAAGGTATTTCTTTATAGGCTTATAGTAGATAGAAACCTAAGCCTTTCTAACTACTTATTATAAAGAGTTTTACTTTGTTTTATTCTACTATATCTAGATAGGTTAGATCTCTAAATTTAATAGGTTATAAGCCCGAGTTTATATTATAGCTAGAAAGCTAGAAGCTAGAGAATATAATAGTAAGTACTCCTAGTAGGAGTTAAGGTACTCTAGTAAGAGACTTAAAAGTAATAGTAGGATCTAAAGCTATAAAAGAGTTAGAAGTAAAAGAAGTAGTCTTATAAGTATAAACTAAATAGTAGAAAGAATAGTATATATAAGTAGATAGAATATCTAATATATATTAGTCCTAAGTAGAAGAATATACTATATAGCTATATAAAAATAGAGAATAAACTCTATAAAGTACCTAGGCTAGGTACTTAGTAAATAAAAGTTATAGTCTAATAATACTAGAAGTTAGTCTAGTATTTCTCTACTACTAGAAAGTAGAAGAGAATAAAGTTAGAAGAGTAGTTAGGCTATTAGAGAGAGTCTTCTAAAGATAGCTATATAGATAGAACTTACTATCTATTTAAAGAAAAATCTTATAAAACTAGAGAATTAGTTTATACTAAGTAGGTTATATTTAGAGAGGATAGTTATAAAGCAAGTTCTAGAGAGACCTACTATTAGCTAATAATACTTTAGAGACTAACTAAACTTCTTACTATCTTTAGAATCTAAAGGAGGATTAGATAATTAGGCTCTAGAGGCCTAGTTAGATAAACTAATATACTTAAAATTAAGAGGAGTTATAAACCTACCTTTATTATAAATATAGTAGTACTAGAAAGTTCCTATACTAAAAAGTACTAGAGAGGTATACTCCTTTAGCTATTAATATATATACTATATATAAAGTCTAGAGTATAATACCTACTCTAGAGCTACTTAGAAGATAGAGTCCTAGAAGCTCTAGCTAAAAGAGAGAAGTTTTAGTATAGTTAATCCTCTACTAAATAGTCTAGTATAAAGGAATCTCTACCTATATATATACTAAGAACTAAATACTAAGATATATAGGTCCTAGTTTACTATATAAAACAAATTTATTTCTTAGCTATAGTTAGAAGAACTTAGTAATATATATACCTAAAGTTAACTCTTTAGAAGATAAGATAGAATTAAAATAAAATAAATAGTACTTTAGTAAAGAGGCTATATCTAGTACTCTCTAAAAAGAACTTAGAATAATAGTTTAGAAAGATAGCTATATTCCTTAAGAGAGAAGATCTATACTTAACTATTAAGACCTTAATATCTACTCTAATAACTAATAAAGTAAACTATAAAGTAATCTACTAGATTTAGCTTTATATTAGTAAAGAGAATAAAGAGATAGTATTAGAGAAAGAGATAGTAAAGGCTATCTAGTAAGAGCTAAAGAAGAAGTATAAGGATAATAAAGTATTAGAAAGGAAACTAGTATAGTAGTACTTTACCTTTTAAATAATAAGTTTATAGAGTATATTATAAGTATAGTCTAGCTTACTATTACTTAGAAAGAAAATAAGAGAGGCCTAGCTAGTAATAGTAGAGGTAGTTAAACTTAAGAATAGAATCTAAGTTCTACTTAGTAGCTTATCTAAATCTTAGTTATCTATTAGAGATACTATAGATACCTAACTATACTTATTACCTAATAATATCCTTTCTATTCTAGAAAAGAAAGAAGTAGAAATACTTAGATAACTTAAACTAGAGAGAGAGTTAGAGTATTTAGCTTATACTATAAGAGCTATATAGAGATAATAATAAGAAAGAAAGAGGATAGATAACTTAGAGTTATTTAAAGCTAGGTAGTATACTCTATATTAAAAGAAGAGATACTTACTATTAAGCTATTAGTATTTAGAACCTATAAGAAGTATAGTCTTAGCTTTTAGAGATATAAGTAAGATAAGAGCTTTTACTATAATAGAGAATAAAACTAAGGAAGGTAACTAGCTATTAAAAGATAAGCTATTAGAGAGAGTATTACGATTTAAGATTCTATAGATACTATATCTCTCTATCTAATAGTTAGGCCTCGAGTAAGTAGTACTTTAGGCTTTAGGAATTCTTAGTAGAAAGTATTTCTTTATAGGCTTATAGTAGATAGAAACCTAAGCCTTTCTAACTACTTATTATAAAGAGTTTTACTTTACTTTATTCTACTATACCTAGATAGATTAGACTTCTAAATTTAATAGAAACTAGTATAGTAGTACTTTACTTTTTAAATAATAAGTTTATAGAGTATATTATAAGTATAGTCTAGCTTACTATTACTTAGAAAGAAGATAAGAGAGGCCTAGCTAGTAATAGTAGAAGTAGTTAAACCTAAGAATAGAATCTAAGTTCTACTTAGTAGCTTATCTAAATCTTAGTTATCTATTAGAGATACTATAGATACCTAACTATACTTATTACCTAATAATATCCTTTCTATTCTAGAAAAGAAAGAAGTAGAAATACTTAGATAACTTAAACTAGAGAGAGAGTTAGAGTATTTAGCTTATACTATAAGAGCTATATAGAGATAATAATAAGAAAAAAAAAGAATAGATAACTTAGAGTTATTTAAAGCTAAGTAGTATACTCTATATTAAGAGAAGAGATACTTACTATTAAGCTATTAGTATCTAGAACCTATAAGAAGTATAGTTTTAGCTTTTAGAGATATAGATAAAGTAAGAGCTTTTATTATAATAAAGAATAAAACTAAGGAAAGTAACTAGCTATTAAGAGATAAGCTATTAGAGGGAGTATTACGATTTAAGATTCTATAGATACTATATCTCTCTATCTAATAGTTAGGCCTCGAGTAAGTAGTACTTTAAGCTTTAGAAATTCTTAGTAGATATTAGAAAGTATAGTCTAGTTAGATATTCTAAGAGACTCTTTAGAGATTAGGATTAGGTAATATAGGTTATATAATACTAGGTTATATAACCTAGCTAATACCTATCTTAGGAGTAAGATATAACCTATAACTAACTAATATAATTAACTCGGTTAGTTCCTACTTATTATCTCTACTTCTACTATATTATACCTATCCGACAAGTACCTACGAGAATATAATTTAATAGGTTATAAGCCCGGGTTTATAGAGAGGCCCTAAGTAGTAAGAGTTAGCCTTCTTATTCTTAAAGTAATATATATTACCTCTTATAGGACCTATAGTATTAATTAGATAGAGAAGTAGGAAAAGAGTATAAGAGAGACTAGAGGCATATCCTATCTATACTATCTTAAAGCTTTAGAAGATCCTAGTTATAAGCTAGAAGTCCCTAAAGAGTAAGTAAAATAGAGAAAAGCCTAGTAAAGTATACTCTACTTTAAAAGAGAGGTATACTAAAGAAGTATAAAGAGGAAAGAATTAACCTTAGACTATAGTACCTAAGTAGATAAGACTAGGTCTAAGTACTAAGTACTACTAATACTTTAGAACTAGCTAGTAGTGCTCTTCTAAGAAAGTAGATCTTTTAGAGGTTCTCTACCTAAGAACCTAACTAACTTCTATAAGAGAGAAGAGTCTTTAGATATCTTAGCTAAAAGAGAAGAGTCTTAGTAACTAGGGAAGGCAGAAATCTAGAAGCTACTAATTAGATTAAAAGAGCTTATATTTCTAGAGTTTAGATTTGTTTATTTAATTTTATAGAAATAGATTTAATAAGTAAGTTAGATAGAAGGAGAACACTAATTCTAATAAAGGAGAACTAGAAACTATAGTTTAAGCTATAGGAGAATATACTTAGAGGAAAAGAAATCTTCTAGATAATCTTAGACTTAAAGGGATTATTAGTACCTACTCTAGCTAAATCTAAAGCATCTAAGGCTTTATTAAGTAAAGGGAAAGGTACTATATTTTTAGAATTTAGCCTAAAATAGTAGAAGGATAATATAAAAGCAATCTATATTCTAATAGAAAGTCTTTATATAGATAACTAAGATAAAGTAATAGATAAGACAAGAGTATATAATATCTAGACAAAGCTATATAGGAAATATAGCAAAGTCTAATAGGTATATATAATAGCTATTATCTAAGAGTTTATAACTTTTAAAATAGAACTAGAGGATATAATTAGGAAATTATAGGTCTACTTTAGCAATCTTAGAAGGAGGATTATAGAGATTAACTATAGGGAGTTATACTATAAGACTCCTAATATAAGGATTAAGTATCTACTCTTTATACTCCTAGCTAAGTATAAGAGTATAAGGCAGACTATCTAAGCTTAAAAGGACTTAGACTCTAAAGAAATCCTCTAACTCCTTAAAGTAGAGAAGTTAATATAGTATAGATACTAGTTATAAGAAATAGTAATATTTGCTAAGAGAAGAGAGATCTAAAGTATAAAGCTAAAATACTACCTTTATAAGAAGGAGCATTTTAGAAGTATTACTAAGTATCTATACCTTAATAAAGCTAAGAGAACTATTAACTTAAAATAGGCTAGTAGAGTAGAGAAGAGAAGAATACTACCTAGAGAGAGTATATTTAGAAGGAGATCTTTACTAGATAGAGAAGTATTAAAAGAAATAGTAAAGAAACTTAACTTAAAAGTCTAATCTCTTAAGAAGAGACAAACTCTAAGGAAGTTTTCTAAGAAGATATATACTACCTAAGAAGATATAGAGCCTTCTATAGTATCTAAAGTATCTTAATCCCTATTAGAGGATAATAATATTAATAAAGTTATATACTTAACTATAGAAGCAAAAGGCAAGTATATACTATTAAGATAGCTACTTAACTCCTATACTTTATTATATATAACTAACTAAGAATTACTTTTTAGAGAACTAAAACCTCTTTAGAGGAAAAAGTAGATTAAGGTTAGAGGTAGCTATCTAATAGCTATATATATAGGAAATATAGTAATAGGTAGGAAAAGAGGAAAATAGATTATTCTTAAGAATATTCTCTTTATACCTAGTCTAGAAGTAAATCTTAGTTCTTAGAGCTAATTTAGCTAGTAGTATAGTATTTAACTACTAAAATTTATACTTGTTTTATTATCTAGGAAACTAGTTATCTAGACAAAACTATTAGGAGGAGTACTATTTATTAAGGAGATTAATAATATATTATAAGAGCTTATAATATTATACTTTAATTAAAAATAAGAGAATAAAGCTTATACTTTTAAAGCCTAAGAAAAGACCTAAGAATAGTAGGAGCTTTAGTATAGGAGACTTATATATTTTAGAGAGAGTCTTCTTAGAAACCTATATAAAGTATCTAACTTAAAGGCTTAGATTCCTATTCTAAAGGAATACTAACCTTATAGAGTATATTCCTTAGTAAAAATAAAGAAATATAGAGAGAAAGAAACTAAGAGGAAACCTTAAAGGTTATCTCTAGTTTCTATTAATATCTATAGTCCTTTACCTATCTTAAGATTAGGATATAAATAGTAGCTTAAGATTATTAATAACTTCTTAAGAAAGAAATAGACTTTCCTAATAAAGTCTAGAGAAGATATACTAAGTATCCTTAGAAACTAGAAAGTAAAAGCTAAGCTATAATCGGGAAATCCTCTCTAGATTATAAGAAGTAATAGAGCAAGAAAGCTTCTTACTATACTAAAGTAGTAGGAGAAGGAATATAGAATTTCCTTCTATATAACTAAAGTATATAACTCTATCTAGAATAGAGTAGTTAAGAGATTAATCTAAACCTCTAAAGACTATATAAGAGCAATACTAGAAGATGCCTATATACCTATTAAATTCTAGCTAGAAGCCTTAGTAGCCTATATAGTTATTAGAAATTCCCTTCCTAATAGTCTAGAAATCGATAGATTTAAAGTATTATCTAAGGAAGCCTTTTTAGGTATTTAACTCTTAGTATTATACTTTAGAGTTTAGAGTTATAAAGTAGTAGTCTATATAGATCCTAAGTCCTAGCTAGTAGAGATAAAATTAGATAAACTAATAAACAGAAGCAAAGATACTATATTTATTAGGTATATTCCTAATACTACTAAAATATAGCTCTTCTAGGAGCCTAATATAAGAGCTATTAGAGCCTATAATACTACTACTTAGTTTAAGTATAAGAAAGGAGAAGATATAGAGCTAAATATTCCTAAGCTTAATTAAGTAAGTAGTATACCTATTAGAAACCTAGTTAGTAGACCTCTAAAGAAGCTAATAGCAGTTATATCTTCTATAGCTACTATACTTATAGCTATAGTAACTAAACCTATAGGTCCTAGCTAAATACTCTTTATATAGTTACTACCTCTACTAAAGAATAAGAAGAAGTACTAGAGGATAGAGGATCTAGAAGAAGAAAACTCTAGGGAACTATAACTCTAGTAGAAGAAAAGAGGAACTACTAAACTACCTAAGCTAAGCTAGGAAGTTAATAGATAAGCTAGTCCTAGTACTAGTAGGAAACTATATTCTAAAGCAAAAGGATTAAATATTATATAGTAGGACCTATAAGGAAATAGAGATTAGAAGAGGAACTAAGACTAAACTTATAGCTAAAAGAGAAGGAGATCTATTTTAGATAAAGGACTAGGCCTAGAGCTAAAAGCTTATAGTATAGTAATAAGATAAGTACTTTAGAAGAAATAGAGAGAATATAGATAGGAGGAGGAGCCTAGTACTAAGCATTATAAGGCATTCCTAAGCTAAGTCTAAGGCTAAGAATAGGAGTAGATTTAGGAAGCTCTATTAGAGGTTTAGGAGTCTATATTTATAGTAATTGCTCCTTAAGTCTCTATATAGAGATAAGAGGTACCTATTCTAAAGTCCTATAAAGAGGCAATTTAGGATCCTAAATAGAGATATATATAGGAGGATATAGTCCAAAAGGAACTAACTATATTAAGAAGTAATAATACCTAGATAAAAGTTATTCTACCTAAAGGAGCAAACCTCGTTATATCTAAGTAGGTATTTAATATAAAGAGATTAATTAGTAGAGCTATTAAGAAGTTTAAAGTAAGACTAGTTATAAGAGGCTTCTCTTAGAAGTTTAGAGTTAATTTCTAAGAGACCTTTATACTAATAGTTAGGCATAATACCTTAAAGGTATTTATAGCTATAGTTTATAAGAAGGATCTAGAACTCTACTAAGTAGATATAAACAATATATTTACTAAGAGCAAACTTTAAGAAGAAATCTTTATAATTCTACTACTAGGAGTTAAGATTCTACCTAATATAGTCCTATAAATCCTAAGAAGCTTATATAGACTAAAGCAAGTAGCAAGAGACTAGAATAAACTCTATATCTTAAAGTTAAAACAGATTAGGTTTATATAATTAGAAGTAGACCTATACCTTCTTATCTACTAGGAAAGGAATATTCTAATCCTAACCTATATAGATAATATTCTAATTATAGTACTAAAGCTAGAAGATATGCTTTAGTTTAAGGAATAGCTAGGCAAGGTATTTAAGATTAAAGATCTTAGAGAACTAGAGAAAATCCTTAGGATAAGGTTAATAAGAGATAGATAAGCTAGAACTTTAAAGCTTAATTAAGAATACTTTATCTAGGAGAACCTTATAAAGCTAGGAATAACTAAGGAGATAGCTAACCTAACTCTCTTACTAATAGATAGTTATAATAGCCTAAAACTAATAGGCTTATATAATAAGAGAGGGAATAAGATAGAGTACTAAAGCTAAACTAGTACCTAGATATAGCCTATAGTTATAATAAGACTAGATATTGCTTTCTCTCTTAGAAGGTTAAGCTTATATATCTTAGACCTAACTAAGAAGTATATATAAGCTCTAAAGAAACTAGTAAGATACCTAAGGTTATCCTAAGACTTAGGACTAATATTTAGAAGAAATAGAGGAAGCCTAATAGGATATTTAGACTCTAACTATATAATAGACAAAGCAGATAGAGTCTTAATCCTTAGGAGTATCTTCTTCCTTTATAGAGCTCTAGTTTCTTAGATAAGTAGGAAGCAAAAGTCTATTATAATATTAATAATAGAAGCTAAGTATATAGCTATAAATATATATATATAAAGCAATCTTAGTTCCTAGTAGTACTCTTAAGGGAGATAGACTATATAGAGTTAGTAGGAGAATACCTATTCTAACTAACTATAAAAGTATATCCTAATATAGTAAGAGAACTAAGGCTAGTATAAATTATAGAAGACAATTAGGTAGCTTTAACTCTTATTAAGGATATATATACCTATAAGAGATCTAAATATATTAATATTATATATAACTATATTAGATATCTCTAGTAGTAGAGGAAGGTTATAGTAGAATATATTCTAATAAAAGAGATAGTTACTAATAGCCTAACTAAACTAAAGAATAGGCTATAGTTTTAGGAGTTTATAAGACAACTCTAGCTTATATAGAGAAAGGTAAAAGATTCATACCCTAACTATAGATTAAACTCTAGACCTTAGGATAATTAACAAAAGATATATACCGCAATATTAGAGATATTACGGTAAATATAAAACTAAGCCTAGGAGTTATACTATAGGAGAAGTAGCTTGCTATATATAATAAGTAATTAGGATCTAGGAATCTATATATAGTCTAAAAAGGGAAAAGCCTAGAGGAGAAACAAAAGGTATATACTCTAGTATTAACGTTACTATAGTACCTACGATACTAGGCTAAGGAGTTAAACTAAGATAGATTAGGTATATAGCTCTAACTATATAACTATAGCACCTAATAACTTATTATAATTTAGGGATAGATTTAAATATAGGAATATAGGCAGAAGACTATCTAGCCTAAGTAGGAGTATTAGAAAGTATAGTCTAGTTAGATATTCTAAGAGACTCTTTAGGGATTAGGATTAGGTAATATAGGTTATATAATACTAGGTTATATAACCTAGCTAATACCTATCTTAGGAGTAAGATATAACCTATAACTAACTAATATAATTAACTCGGTTAGTTCCTACTTATTATCTCTACTTCTACTATATTATACCTATCCGACGAGTGCCTACGAGAACATAATTCGATAGGTATAGCTATTCGATAGATACTATAATTATTCTAGTACTATAACGAGTATAGATATACGAAATATATATCGTTACTTATATTATATATATATATAATAGAATAGTATAGAGACTAGCCTTCGTATATAATTCTAATAGTATACGTAGTCGCTATACGTAGCCGTAAGCGCTAAACAGATGCCGACCGGAAAGCGACAATTATACGAACATAAAAACAGCCTTAAAACATAAACAAGGCCTTGTTTATAAACGCTAAGCACGACATGAAATAACGCCTATTTGATAGCGCTAACAACACGAACAAGGCCTTATTCGTGGAATAAGGCTTAGCACGAACTGGCGCGAACACCGAGGCAGACCATGGGGCAGCTGCAATCAATAATTTCCTCGCTGCCAAAGGGACATTCAAAAGTCGCTGCACCGAGCATCTTGTTATCATCGACCAGTCGTGATACTTCACTCGATCCGTTGAAAGCGTCTTCGTAAGTTTAGCCATTCTGAACACCTCATCCAGGCTGCTCGAACCACAGACTTGGCTGGCACTGTGGCGAAATACTCAGTTCGAGGCCTCAGCCTTTTCTCTCCTGGTGGCTGTGGCCAGAACAGGGCTCTGGAGTCCAGCATTGCCCACAATTTCTGGACGTAGTGGATTGTTGTTGGCCTTCGCTGGAGGATCGAGCCAGCAATAGCGGCGTTACGATACTCGTTATTGCATTGCCGCGCCCGCGGTGGCCCTCGAGAAAGAAGTAACAAGAACGTGTTCTGCAATGACAGCATCGTTTTCCAGTAACAAATTTTGGCCATTCCAATCCTTCGTGAGCTGATGATTCACCATGAGCTTCCGAAGACGCAGAGCAGCTTCATCGGGGGATCTGGAACGTGGAACGGTGGAACGACCGATGCAAGCCGTGATACATTCCACTTCTCAGCCTTGTGCGCCTTCATGCCACAAAGTCACAATCAGTAATGCAGATCGCTTTGGTCACAGGCACAGCTGCTGGGTGACGCGACCCTCGAACGATTGCTCGAGAAATCGGGAAGAAGGAGACGAGAAGCTCCCAACAACAAGGCGACCATACTTTCGTTGCCAACGAGAGTCTCCCAGCGCATATTCTGTAACTCGCGGCATTCTCCCCTCGTTCCAGTAGCGTGAAAGAGGTTGCGACGCTTTGCACCTTCTCCCACAACCCGCACTAGCTCCGTGAAACCGCAGAGATGGCCGGATCGGCAAGGACTGCGCCGAACGAGCGCATTTACCTCCTGCTGTCCTCGTCACGCACGTCCTTTCTCACCTCTTGCTGCCAAAAAGGCTACCAGAATCCTTCTTGCCGTCATGTTTACGCTCACATTCATTGCTCTCCTCGCGAGAGTCGCTTTCGGGGACAGCCTGGGATTTCCATCCTGCGCAGAAGGCTGTCTCGGCGGCTACGGCGGATGCGACCAGCTCGACATTAAGTGCATCTGCAGCAACAAGGCCTTTCTCGAAGGGCTCTCCTGTTGCGTATTGGCGAGCTGCAAAAGCTCAGACATTGATCGTAGGTCACTTTACGTCAAGTGTCGGGAACATAAGCTCGGAAAATTTCTAACTCTGCGTGCAGAGGTGTCCACCAACGTGCGCTCTCTATGTTACTCGTATGGAGAAACCGATCTCCCCAATTTCACTACCTGCACCGCTAGCGAGGTCACCTTAGCACCTACGACCAGAATCGTGACCTACGTTGTAACGGGGTCGCCTAGCACCTCTGAAAGTCAGCCTAGTATCACATCCAATTCGGCCCCCGGAAGCAATACATCGTCAGGACAAGGCCCCGCCGATGCCGATAGTGCAGGTGTCACGACCTCCAGTGCCTCCGCGCCCACAGATCCAAACATCGTGACCTCTGCATCTACTTGGGCTCTCACAGCTACCGCGAGTTCCTCACCGATGCCAGGATCGAGTCCCAATGCGACTGCGATCGGGGCAGGAGTTGGTGCAGGCATTGGCGTAGCAGTCCTGCTGGCGGGCTTGCTTTTCTTCTGGAGGCGGCAGAATAATAAGAATAAGCCAAAGAACCCGCAGTCGTCGGACAGTTCTATAGATGCTGCCCATGCGTCGCAGTCTATGGCAGCCAAGGATCCTGACGTTTTCCCTCACTCTGCTCCCAGAACTCTTGCCTGGCAGTCTGATCCTGAGGTAATGTCACGACGCTGAATCTCGGCAAAGCAGTGGTGGCCGTAAGCCTTGTAGCATCAAAGAGAGGTGCAAGGGCCAAGAGAAAACGGACGTGAATCGTATGTACCAGCGACAGAAGATCTTTCTCGCCCTAAGCGAGCTTCTGCCTTTTATCCTAACCTGCCAACTCCTGCCGCTTATCTTGACCTGCCAACTCCTGCCTTTCACCCTGAGCTGCCAATTCTCGAGGACTAGTTGTCCAAGATGGAGCTTCAACTGCGGCTATCGGGTAGTATTCTATGCCTTTGGGGTCTGAGTTCACAATCTGTATGTCTTGGACATTCCGAGTCTCCGAAAGCCTTTGAGATTTGGATGCTCGCTGCCGTCTCCGAACGAAAAACAAGGCCACAGATATGGCAGCTAGAGCAGCTATCCCAACAGCAGCGCCTATTCCAGCTTTTGCACCTGTCGATAGGCCGGCATCGTTATCGTCAGTGTTGCTGCCATTGTTGCTCGTTGAATCGTCGAGGGGTGTCCAGTGATCCGTCCAGGACGAGGCGAAAAGACCGAGATCACTGTTGGTATAAATCGCTGTATCATCGCGATTTATGTCTTTAATATCTTCTCCGAGACCGTTTCGCATCGCGCCCGGACCAGGAGCCTGTACGATCCACCCTTTGCTGTTGTCCCAATTTCGACCAAAGAAAGCTGCTTGTAGGAATGATTTGCCCAGGATGTACGTGCCTTCCGTTGGCCAGTCATCATCTGATGTAAGTTGCTCTGATGGGACCCAAGGTTGGCACGGAAAGTAGGGGATCGCGGACGGTCGACCGGAATACAGTGGGTCCAGCGTCAGATTGAGAAGACGAAAAGGCACTTTGATAGTGACGCGTTGCGAAGAAGTCACTGAGGGTGAAAATACAAAGCCAAGATATGCAGGCGATGACACGATGGTCGTGTATCGCGCGTCGTCGGTATTCCACAGGTATAGATTGAGTGCCGAATCGTATGTCACAGGCAGCAGCGAGGCTACCCTTTCGCAAGTCGGCCGTGGAAGCGCAAGGTAAGACTCAATGGGCTGGAAAGATACTGGGATGGAGCTCTGCTCGCCCTGCCCATTCCGGAGGAGGCCTGTTTGTGTGTCGTTGAAAGAAAAAGGAGACCCTCCTGTTTCGACACCGATGACTATGTCTTGAAGATATGCTGCACTCCTGCCGAACTCTACGATAGGGCCGATTGTTCTGCCCCGGTCGTAACCGCCGTAGTACATAGAGGCCGAATAGTTGAGAGCTGCCGAGCCGACGTGCAATCCAAAGCTGTTCGACATGGTGACACTTTGGTTGGCTAGCCATGATCCTGGAGGCCAGTGATCTACACCAGTGATTTCCCAAGCCCCACGCCCACCCAGTGTCAGGTATCCTACTTCAATAGGCGGCCCTTTTGACTCGTTTTCTCCGACGACATAGTTTCCCGATGTGAGGGCAACTTTTCCCGAGTTTGGTATCGTATTTCGTGCCATATCTGCCCCATTCGGACCCGGGGTCGCGAGTGAGTGTGGCCTGATCGGCCCTGTCATGTCCATGTTGCCACCACCATTGGCTCTGCGCACCTCGGGGACGAAAGCAGTTCGTAGATCGTTAGGGATACTTGTGTTTGGATTGAATCTGCCTCCGGTGCCGCATTTTGGATTGCCATCACACATGTCAACCGTAGGCAGTATGCTCGCGAGCCAACCTCCAGGAAATACATCGAACGCGTCGTACTTGTTGGGATCGTATGCTTCGCGTTCGTAGTCTCGGCTCACAAGTATTCTCAAAGAAGTCCAGGGGCCATCGAGGCCATAATTGCGACTTCCTGGTGGAACTTGGACGGGTGTTGCGACGACGGCTGTTGCGAGCATAACGCAGAGCCACATAGGGAGTGCCCTCTGCTGGCGGTGGATAATCATGGTCTGTATGTTCATAGGTCTTGTTTCAGTGCTGCAGGCTGAGAGTTCCGAGTAGTCCCCCGCGACAACTTTTCTCGAAGGTCACGCAAGTTATGTGGCCGGGGAACCGGAACTGTACTGGAACTGGAAGAGGCAGTGCAGCGCCCCTGCAACGCACTATGCCCTAAGCTAAAGTTCCCTCTTAGATGATTATCAAAATTGGCCAACACTCTGCAGATGACCTGAATGCAAGCTCTCGGTCAGGGTGGAGATGCCCAGTTGATCCCGCAAGCCGGCCCCAGTTCTTGCAGGTTGGCGTGCCAAAACTCGCCAGAATTTCTGTGCAGCGCAAATGATTTGACATGGCGTTTGAGTATGGTGCGAGGGCAGCCAGCCGTTTCGCAAAGGCTACAGAACAAGTGCGTGCCGCCCACGAAGCTGGGAAATTGACGAGAGAATTCATTCGTCGCCTTGTTGGCGGCTACTGCTAGCCGCTTCATGGTACATGATGTCCATGTTCTCGCACGTCCTCCAGGCCGCCGCGGCGGCCATCAGATGAGCGCAAGTGGATTTTCGATGAAAGGCTGAGGTGGCTTGCGACCATGAAGTCAAAATTGTATCCACGCGCGGTGTGGTATCGAAGCATGCGAGCGCTAAAGTGCCAAGGGCGCTTAGACTACCATCTGCGTCTTGGCGTTTGAGCTCTCGGCCCGAAAATCGAAACTTAAGGCAGTAGAACTAAGTCTGTCCAATGCTACTCAAATTCGACTCCCGCACGTTGACGTACGACACGAAAACTTCGCACCGTAATCGAGGCAGAATCGACCGCACTGCCGCATCGATCGTGAGACAATGAGGTTGCCTGACGGCCGGCAGATCCGATCAGGCTGAGATGTGGGAAGTCTACCAGTTCGCGCTAGCACATCCTCAGAGTAGTGTGCCAAGAGATTGATGGAGGCTGATATCTAGATTTGTCGATGTTCGACGTCTCGCATAAAACTCTACCTGCTTTGCAGGCACCGGCAAGGCTGAGTTGATCAATCGACCGCCTCACGGCCGCATCCTCAGCTGCTCCCCACATGGCTCCTTCTTTGAGTAGAGTGTCGGTTCGTACTTCCGTCTACTGTCCACACTAGCTCGGCGAACCCGTGTAGGTGACCCGATTGACAAGCTATGCTTTCAGCGTAAGTAAACCTACTGCTGCACTCGTCGCGCGCATCTTTTTCTATCTTTTGCTGATAGCAGAGCAGCTTGTATACCTGGCTCTGTCATGTCGACGCTGGTACTTTTCACTCTCCTCGCGAGTGTCGCTCTCGCTCTCGCTCAGACTCAGATGCCCGGTCTGCCAGAGTGCGCGCAAGGCTGCATTACCGACTCTTGTGGCTGCAATCAGGTCGATCTCGCGTGTATTTGCAGCAATACTCAGCTTATCGACAATCTCTCATGCTGCGTATCGGAGAACTGCGACCAGTCAGGCCAAGATGGTGTGTTCCACGATTCTGCTGGCCCGAAAGTAACTAACTCCGTGCGCAGAGGTTTTCATCTACGTTGACGTCCTGTGTGACTCGTACGGTGGGACCACGCTGCCTACCGACGCCACCTGCGCCGCCACCGCGTCCGGCCGAGTCACTACTACCGCAGTTGATCCTCGTCCGTCGACTGCAGTCAACACGGACACAATTACATCGGCTCCAGCGACTTCCTTGTCCACCACCATGGAGTTCTCCACGAGCGAGACCGCGACTGATGTCGAGAGTTCTGAGACCACCTCGACCACTAGCGCCTCAACCAACATCAGGACTACCTCGACTGCTGCCACTACCTCGAGTGATCGCGGACTGGAGGCTACGCCGTTAGCCTATACAGGAGCTGGCGCTCGCGCAACTGCAGTGGTCGGAATGTTGGGCGCTATGGTCATTGGTGCACTGGCTCCATGAGCTGCAGGTCAGAGTACATGAATAGAAGAGCGATGGTGAGCAGCAGAGACTCAGATGAATGTAATAGGGGCTTATGTAAGCAAAAAGACTGTGTGTAATTCGAGCGCAAGAATCACGACTCTGAGTCTCAGTGTTCGATATTGGTCCTCGGATTTGGAAGATCGATATTCGCTCGGAAGTCGCAGGATGCTCACAGAGAGACATTTAAAAAGACCGCATCTTGTCCAAATTGGTGTTCATGCTTGTCGGAGGCTAGAAGAACATCTGCACGGAGACCATTGGCCCCTTTGTGCCACGATCAATAAAGAGCATTGCAAAGGATCCGCACTCTCACTCAAAACGTGAGCTTCCATTCTTCTTAAAGTTTGAGCACGAAGCTCCTATCTAGATCTCAAGGAAAGTCCATGTATTCCAATCCACCTCCATCTCCCGTTGCTGCTCGCCGTCCCAGTCAGGCTCCGCCGCCCCGTAGAGAATGTCCGTCGATAGCTCCCCGCGCGAATCCGTGCCAATCCAAACCACCTCTCCCCTCTTCTACATGGTGACCTCGATGTCATCCAAAGCGTTCTCAGCGGCGAATTCTTCATCAGCCGCTCTTACAAATACCGAGTTCTTACAAGTACCTTTCTTTATCTACAACAAGCGAGGGGAGTTTCGTGTCAGCCTCGCTGTGCAATTTTCGATTTATGATTGTGAAGTTCGATTTACTTACCTTCTTTTCACAGGCCAAGAGCAAGCGGGAATTGTCACAATTCTGACAACATGTTTCAGGCAGACAAACTGGTTGCTTGCATTGCACCAGCCGTGCCTTGCTGCTACATTTGTAGCATGATGGTGGCTTGCAGTGTGGCGTGCCCGCGGGGGGATCGTTGGCGAAGACGCCGATGGCGCCCATGAGGAGGACGACGATGATGGAGAGACGGGCCATTGTGGACTCTTCTTGGTGTTGGTTTGTCTGAGGTCGGAGGCGATTGTTGTGACGATGATGTTGCTGTGAGCTTGTCGGATGCTGCCAGTGGTGATAGATGGCGCCTTATATATTGATCGTCTTTCTCACTTCAAGTGCTTCGGCCCTCTCGGTCTCTTGCGTGCAGGTCCAACGTTGGCGATGCATACGGAGTCTCACGCTCCGCAGCAGATGGTGATGTTGCACTTCGCATTCCATTGTGTTGTCGTCTATCGGATCAAGGTCATCCTTGGCCTCAGGCTACTGTTATAGCACGACTAGGCTTTGATGCTGATGGATGGACCGGATCTGCTGTCTTGCAGCATACCGCATTGCAACAATCATGGATCATTTCTTGAAAAAGATGTGTTGGGCTTCGTATTTCAGAGCCGAATCATTGGTTGACAATAGCCGTGTGTACTCATGTTACGAGTTCAACATCAGTGGTCGCAAGTCCATCTAAGCAAGGTCATGGGCGGAAAGGTAGATCATGTCTCTTGTCAGCATTTTGGAACTCGAAGTTTGATGTATAGTCCAGACTTACTCTTTTCCATATGAATGTTGACGAGCTGGGCCGGACACCCAGGTTGCGTCCGGGCTTCTCGAGCTTCTGGCATTTTCATGGACATGATAACTCCACCAAGCTAGAAAGCTGCCTTCATCCCGCAGTACATGGCGTGTACTTCCATATCGAAAGGGACTTGTGGGCATGAAATGGCAGAGGAGGGTCCGTCAAAGGTTTGACTTCGACCTAGGGTTGTCGTATAGCTCGTGTTCCAGCAAAGTCTTATCCAACCATGCTCACCTTTTCCTTGATGCCCGCTTCGAGTTCTGCGGAGCTCCAATACAATTAAGCTTCTAGCTGTACCGCAATACCCTCCTTTTACCCGTGCGAACAGTGCCAGTGCCTGGAGTGATGGAAGCGATATCCCAGCGAGCTTTCGAGCTTGCCTGCTGCGCTTCCTGTCTCTGGTAGGTCCACATGTGCTAGCTGTTCATTGTCCTTCTTGCAGATGAGAGTATTCGTGTTGGTTCCGTCTGTGAGGATTTCTGCGAGAATCAGTCGAGCAAACTGAACCTATTTTGGTTTTCGGTGATATTGCACCCAAAGTCAGATGGCCTGGAGCAACTCATTGACGTGTCGCCAGTTCGCAACCCCCGAAGCCTAGAAGAGTTGGTTCGTCGTTCTGAATAACCCGAGCATTAATTATGACTCGAGTATATGCAGTCCGGCTGCAGCCATGTTGCACACGTGATCGCTTGCTTCCAAATACACATTTGGAAGCCGTCAGCAACTCTGCGTGATCGCACACTTGCCTCTTCTTGGACCAAGATGCAGTGTCCTCCTCGTATGCTCTCACTCAAAGTATCTTGGAATAAAGTATGCTGGTTACGGCCTTGTAGCTCTGGCATCGGAATGGAACGTCTTGTCGTAAGGCGAGCGTTTTCATTGTCGTTATGCCATGCTCAACGTCCCCCTAAGACATCTTCACTGCTTCCTCAAAAGTTGGAACTGGTTCGCTTCACAACTTCTCGCACAGGACTTCTAGGTCCGGGATATGCCCGCGATCTAAAAAGTACCAAAGCCAAGCGTCTCACCGGGCGCGGATGCGAGAAAATGTCGAAGCGATGTGGTGAGAAGGGATTGCAAGTGCGGTGGATCTTACCGAAATATCAGCTTGCTGGGCACGTCTTGAGATGCCGAACTTGCCTCGCTTCTGGCCAGTGATGGAACGATAGGCGAGACTTTCTCCGACCAACAGCTCCTACTGACAACTATGGCACCTTACTTTGCAGGCTCCAACTCAGAGTCAGTCCCAATAATAGCGTGCTCCTCTTCCTGTGTCAATGCCAACGCGAAGTATTCGGAGAAAGCAGCACAGCGTTCAACTTCGGAAGAGAAGTGTTCCAGGACCGAAGCAGGGCGCCCCGGTACCCGCCGTTCCACACGATTTTGACTCAGCAGCACACTTCCCGAGAGACGGTGTGCTGCTCCCAGATCTTTGGCACTTTCGAAGCGCTGTGCTACAACGAGTTTGGTGAAGCGACCAATGGTCATGTTGTAATGGTTGAGAACGTGAAAATCAGCCAGAAAGAATTCACTGTCCGAGAAATGATAGATTTCCTTCCAATCATCGTTACCACAACGGAAGAAGTAGACCCATACTTTCTGGCTCGGATCAGTGTGCTGGGGCAGTGTTTTCAACTCAAGCCGGAGGTCTTGGCCGCGGAGCCCGTCCACAATGTTATCATGCTGAAGAAGTAGCGGAGTTGTAGGGCCATCGGCACCAAAACCGACGTCTATCAGATACTTGCTGCCTTCGACGAATACGATGTTGGCCATGTGGCTCCTTCACAGATGGTGTCAGTTGCGTGCCGATGAAGCAATGGAAACACCAAGACTCACATAGGCCTCCACCCACCATCTGTCAACCCGACTGTGGCGGTGGTGATACGGCAAACTACACCGTATGCATTAAACCCCAGAGAGCGCAAGATGATGCCGAAGAATGCATTGTTCTCCAAGCAATAGCCGCCGCGGCCGCGAGTTACAGTCTTGTCGAACAGGACTTCTGGGTCCAGTGAGATTTTACGATCTACGGAATAATGAAGTTCCAGTGTCTCGAAAGGTACGTGTACGAGCTGATGTCGAAGCAAGGCGGTAAGATAGGACAGTGAGTGTGGCGGGAACCGGTCTGGCGAAAAATGGATGCGCTCGAAGTAGGCATGGAGCTGTGATTGGTTGTAGTTGCTCATGATGAGATGGACGAGAATATGTGTGAACAACCTGTTCACAAGCAAGATAGGTTGTTGGACTTTAGGTAAGACAGCTGGATCCAGATTGTCATTGGTAGGGCGGCATCGCGGATTGCACCATTTCCGGGTTGTGACCTTTCACTGGGCATCTATCAGCGTGGATTCTCGAGAAGGTGACATTAAAAATTTACGATGATGCTGCATGTGTAGAAGAAATTGCAGGAGCGCTTGCGGAGTGAAGCCATCCGGCTAACAGATCGGCTTTCGGAATTAATCACCCGAGTCACGTGCACGACGCGTTCCGCCCACTTCACTTCGCGTCTTTCGCGCCCGACACGCGCCTCGTCTCCCACAAATCGACGACATGCCCGCCATGCCAGACTCTGGCGACTCAACGCTGCTACAAAAGCCATCAGACACTCCTCACAACCCTCTCACTCGCGTAGCATGCTCCTACAACCCTCTCGCGACCTACACACTACCCCGCGGCAATGGCAAGCATTATCAGCAGCAGTATGCCGACATGTACTTCGCCAGGCTAGCTCAGTTGAAGCCAGGGTTAGTCCAGCTCGCCACTGATGCCTTTTCCGACTACGAGATCGCCGGGGAAGCGGCAAAAAGAGTCGACCGAGTGCTGGACGTTCGGCAAGGAAACCTGTGCTGGGTCATTGGCACAATCTACATGGAGATGCCTCTGAAGCCCAATGTTTTGGACGACATCGGGAAAGAGCATTGGATCGCCGCTCCTCCACCGCGGGAGAAGTATAATGGGGGTGAAGGACAAGTGATGCTGGAGGATGAGTCGGGACGACTGAAATTGACAGGGAGTTTTCTGCGGAACGTGCTGCTCGTGACGGGAGCAATCGTCGCTGTGTTGGGAACAGAAAATGTGGACGGCGACTTCGAAGTGCTCGATTTGCGGGTACCAGATCTGCCACGACAGCCGGCACGGTGGGAGAGAGACGACGGTGATGCTGCGGTGAAAGGCAAGAAGGTCAGCCAGAAGCGGGGAAAGGCAGGCAAGGTCGCCATCGTCTCCGGCCTCTCGATCAGTGGTGATGCCGGGGATACACTGCTCTTAGATTTGCTCGCCGAATTTCTCCTCGGCGAAGCAACTTCTCCCCAAAACCAGAACGAAGCATCTCAAATCTCACGCCTCATCATTGCAGGCAACGCTCTTGCCCACGGACAGCCCATCCCATCTCGAGAGGATGTCATCGCAGCAAAGAAGTCTGGGAAGCGCACGTATGGCTATGATGCGTCTGCCTACAATGCCGCACCGACCGATCGCCTGGACTCCTACATCGCTTCACTGCTTCCGTCGATCCCGGTCACCCTTCTCCCAGGCGCGACAGATCCCACATCAACAAGTCTGCCACAGCAGCCCATTCATGCCGCGATGTTTCCTCGTTGTCGACCGTACATGTCACATCCCCAAGAGCCAGCTGGCAGCTGGTTCGACTCACTCACAAATCCTGCAGAGTTCGATCTCGATGGCCTGCGCTTCATCGGCGGTGGAGGTCAAACCTTGGATGACGTCTTCAAGTACGTCGATGGCGAAGAGAGACTTGAGATGATGGAGGCAATGCTGCGGTGGCGGTTGTCCGCTCCGACTGCGCCCGATACGCTGCCTTGCTATCCTTTCCAGGATGGAGACCGGTTCGTGATCAAAGAGTGCCCGCATGTCTACTTTGTAGGCAATCAGCCCAAATTTGAGACTACAATCATCGAAGGGCCTCAAGGGCAAGAAGTCACGCTGATGACTGTGCCAAGCTTCAGAGAGACTGGACAGGTCATTCTACTGGATTTGGAGGATCTGAAGATCGAAATTGTGAAGTTTGAAGCATTTTCTGAGTGAAAAGCTGACGGACTTGTGTTGGGCTGATTCTTAACACACGCAACACAACTGTGATGAGCATCTCGAGTGGCCTGGATCGCACGACGCATGTGCCCAGATTGAGCAAAGATTGTTGACCAGTACGCGCAGCTCCGATGGGCTAGCAAACAGCTACGGCAACGCTGCTGGGTCGCGCTGAACAAAAGCACGGAAGCATTTTGGTCCTCACGACTCGAAACGTTGGACCCCAGCTGGCACCGCCACATCTCGCAAGCCAATGGCAAGCTCTGCCCGTCCCGATGCTCTGTCTGATCAGTAGTACAGAGCACGGTGAACGCGTGCAAACATCTCACCGGATTGCAATACTCAGCGAATCATCAGCAATCCTGGCTGCGACACGATCTGAACAGATTGGCACTATTCTCAAACTTCGTGCTCAGCTTGGGTCGAACCGATTCCCATTGAGCGGAGTGAGACATAGAACCGCATGCCGGACTACCACTGCTCGAAGTAGAGACATGTTGCGGTGTCTTCTGCCGTTGCTAGAGTAGTCTTGACTCACTGTCGAAATAGATCTCAGACTGAATCGGGTTTCAGACCAATGACAGACAGATAACACTTCAAACAAGCATAAAGCCGTGGTGTTCGCCAGCAGTCATCCCAATCCAGTCAATTCTCCATTCCTCATCCCTCACACATACTTCTTGCACAACTGCAGCTGGCCTGCGGTTCGATCATCCACTCACTCATCAAATCTCTTCAACAATCAGAACACACGACTTCTTCCACAACCACGAAACAAACCTCTCAAAACCAACACCTCTTCAAACAATTTCAAATCTCCTTTCATGCCTATCTTCCGACTAGATCTCGACCTTCTCAGAATGGCTTTCGTCGCCGAAGAAGAAACCTGCCCCATCTGTCTGGACTCGTTACAGATCCCCATCACCACAAACTGCGGCCACACTTTCTGCTTGGAATGTCTTGGGCATTGGTTCGATCACAGCGACTCCTGTCCTGCTTGTCGCAGGAGGCTGCGGTACTTCACAGTTTGGGCTATACCACGGACGGAATTGGCGGGGCTGGGATTCTGAGCTTGGGAATGCGAGACGGATAATGATGTTGGGTTTGCGAAGCATGATTTGAATGAGTGATGAATCGAAGTCTGAGATTCCAGGGGTTTGAATGATGTTGATTGAATGATGGACGGGGCTGGATGATGTGTTTCGCTGCTGTGTCAGTCGTTGTGGAGTGCGAATAATCTAGGTCGACGTGAATCCCCAAAGGCTGCTCAAGCGGTTTACGAATAAGCGCCGAGGCAGCTATCTCTATCCCTCAAGTATGAACGGGCCACATCCTTATGAGAGATTGTCGGAACAAGATGTAATGAGACAAATGGAACATGCTACAACACAAGGCTTTGCAGCATGGCACTTGAAGTCGCGGGTACGCTTTCGCCGTTATTGATGAAGGGAAACGCGCACAGTGCCAGTCCTCAATTCGTTGTGCTAAGGCCATCGGACGCGGTCGAAAGCCAAGTCGAACGCAACCCGAAGCAAGTGGAAAGAAGCTCCCCAGTATAGCAATCTCGGTATCTCACGCCGTATGCACAGTCCGTCAATGAGCGTATCAGAATCAATTCCAACCTGCATCATGGCTGAGACCATGATCTTGGAGGTGAGACTTCCCTGCTCATTCGATCCCCCAGTCTGCCATATATAGACAACACAGTCTGCACCATATCTGTTTCCACCATCACTTCTTTCCGTACATCCAATCACTCAAAGTTCTCTTCTGCAGCTGGTCTGCCATCTTTGTCTTACCTCTGTCTGCGACCACACCGACGACACAATCACCGAACGAATCAAATCGAGCAACCAAGTCAACACTACCAACAGCAACCGGGTCGCCCACACAAAATGAGCCAATCATCCCGATCATCGATTTTCTCCTCCAGCAGCGCGCAATCCGACAATGAACCCCAAATGGTCTGCACCATCTGTGGAGAAGTCACATCGGACTTCGACAGACTTCCTGACGGCAGTATTATATGCGGCAGTTGTCTTGACCTCTACATGTACCGGTCGTGATTGCGGAGAGCCAAGCGCTGATGGTCCATCGACAGGAGTCTGAAAGCTCATGCTGCGGATTAACGATGGCAGAAAAGCATTCTCTTCACTGCTGACGAGGAAACTGGTTTTTGTACGGGGGAGACGATTTTGATGTGTGTCGTACAAGAGCATCAGCGATATCACGAGGGGATTATGGGAAGAGGAGCTGGATTCCTTGAGAGAAGACCGCGAGTTCAAGACGTGACATCTGACCAATCGATAGGCAGGGCATGGGTAGTCCCCTGATCGTTTGCCTAGATTATCGGGTACTCGACCTCTGTCATGGTTCTCTTCTGGCAAATACAGAACGGCAAAAGGGGTACATCGGCCAGAATTCGGTCTGAACATATTCCAATATTATGTCGTACTATCGATCTGGAGCAGAAACTAGACATTCAAGTCGAGCTGTGTCTCGGCGTTGTTCTTCCTCTCATCCGTAAATGCGTGTACTGTAGCTGCAGCTCGTCGTTGGATGGAACACTCTATTGTCTGCGACTTGAATCTGTATTGAGACAGGAAGTTGTGTTCAGATCCCAAACGGCCCATAGAGACATGATCCAGAACTTATCGCTAGGCCTCATATAATACGATAGCTGGGGCAACACGAATTAACGATCGTGCTCTGAACTCCATCCGAAAGTTAAATACACCGTGCTCAGCACTTCCCAAATCTCTCTTGCACTCCCTTCTCCAGAACACCTAGCTCATACCGTCTGAGCTTCGACATTTGGTTTACAATCCGACAAGCTTCCTTCTTCCGTCCTACGGCTTGCTACACAATCGACCAGAAACTTGCTCACTCTCCTCAAAATGCAACGATCAACCCCCGACGAGTGTTCAATCTGTCTCCGGCCACCACAAGATCCCGTCACAACCGATTGTTGGCACACCTTTTGCTACGCCTGTATAGATCGATGCCTTGATAGCTCGAACTTCTGTCCACTTTGCCGCCGGCTGATCAAGTTTACGATAGACATCGTGGACTTCTTGTGAGGGATCTGAGGTGCGGAGTCTACTTCGCGCAACAGAGATACAGCGGAAAGCCGGTTGGGAGAAGACCAAAAACGTTGCCAGAAGAGCTTATGGAGTTGCGTGTTGCATTTGTACGTTGAGAACATGGTCGTGGTGTTCACAGTATCGACCATATACCGAAGTATCAGAATGTGCTGGCAAAGATGGACCACTTGAGTAGGGTACATCATTTGGTATAATGCGGGTAGTGGTGGTGTTGAAGTGAGAATCAAGAATAATAAAAGATGGTGGAGATGAGATATCTTGTTGATTTGCCCCGCCACAGCAATGTGCCCCAAGCTAGATCCAACGTCGTTCGTCAACTCGGCATCTCTTGCGGCGCTGTTCGAGAGTATAATTCTTGGGGAGGGTATACTTGGTATGCTGGGAGTTTCTCCCGGTGTGCCTGCGGGGTAGAGTTTGGTTGTTGTGCATCAGCAACATCGTATATCCGCTGTTGCTTCCTGATGCGTCGCTTGCGAAGCAGCCAGAACAATAGACCGCCGGCTGCAAGAATCGCAATTCCCCCACCCACACCGACTCCAGCACCAATCGCTACAGTGTTCGCGGACTCTGCTTCGACAGCTGATGTTGGGTTTGATACTACAGCTTGTATCGTCGGCATAGTAGTCGTTCGTACTGCAATAGTTGTGCTTGTAACAGAAGTTGTGGGCGATGATCTCTCTGTGCTGGTTGTAGTCGATGTTGTGCTTGATGATGATGATGACGTTCGGGTCTCATCATCCGATGGTTGAATCCAGAACTGACGAGAAGTGAACCCGCCTATCGTTAGCTCTTCATTTGTGCCTGCCGAGTTGACAGCGCGGAAGAAGTATGGGGTGCTGCAATCTCCATTACCACAGCTGACAGTCCACTGGTAGGATTCGGCCCTGAGGTTCACTGGCACTTGTCAGCTTCCATCAAATGTCGATCTCGAGCTTACACACACCAGCAAGTTGTGTTTGGCCATTCACAGACTCATTGAAAAGGACATAAAGATTCACCGCAGCATATGTTGTCTTCCACGCAACAGTCATTGGTGTCCCAAGAGTATAGATTTGAACAGGACCGGCAGGATACGTGAAGTTTCCAGTCGGGACATCACCCGTGACTGGCGTGTCAGAGAGGTCATCGTAGGGAGCGAGTGCTCCGCCTGGGCTCTGCTGGACTGCGAGGCGAGCACATGTAGCGAGCCAGAAGGCGATGTATTGGAAGCGGAACATGAGAATGTAACAATCTTGCTTTTGAGTGGATAGATCGTAGCTGTTGAGGTAGGGGCAAACGTGAAGGTGGAAGAAGATTTCTAGCGTAAACTCAGCAACAGCAGACCACTGTCCATATTGAGGGATTGATCGCGCGGGTGCCAGCACGCAAAGCGCCGCCAATGCTGTACAGAGCGTGGTACGCCGCAAAGAAGCATAATCGAACGCAGTAAGCGCGGCAGTCGCATTCAGGACAAGGCTCCAGTGGTTGTTCGGCCGACGTTGTATCTTCTCTGACTTCTGAGAATAGCTTGTGTCTCCAGGCTAATCGAGTCTTGCAAGGATACTGAGTCCCACGTTGAGACCGCATTCCCATACGTAGGCCCCGGTCCTTCCGAATCGGCGTCTATGGGGCAAACCAAGTCAAGTAGCCACAAGCAACGGCGTCTGCTGGTCTCCACAAAGCAGTCCATTATTCGCTGCTGCCTCCGGATGTACCTCCTCGCGGATGGCATCATCTCGTCGTTGCTGCATCGTTGCTGGCGGAAAGTACTTCATTGGGCACCACGGTGAAGAAAGTTCATCTTCTACTCGACATCTGCGTCTTCACTTAGCGTCGCTGATTCGCATATTTGGAAGAGAGCTATCTGTGAGGTGATACTTGCCAAGATCTGCGCTCCATGAACAACCAGCAGGCGAAGTTGGCCGACGCATATGACCCCTGCTGCTGCTGTTGCGCGCGCGCGTAAAACAAGCAACCCAGCACATGGCGCGAACTGCTGTGCCTCTCACGGACGTGCATAATGAGACGCTCGTTCTCTTTCCACCTTGGGAATCGACATTTTCTGATGGCGCACAGTGATGTGTTCACCCGAGCAGGCCAACGCTGTTCCAGTGAGGGCTCAATCTCGAAGCCTCGCGCAGAACCAACGTCGCTCATCGAATTCCAGTATTTCAGAAGCATCATGTAAGCAGTTCGCTTCCATGGTCGGGACCACCTTGGCAGCCTCCGGTATTTCTACGGCAGAGGGGCGCCACACCGGAGATCCTTCCGCCTGTCTTGTTAGCCGCCAAGAGAGCTCTCAAGTCTGACATGCGGAGCAATGGGATTGGGGACGCCGGCCGACCCTTGTAGCTACGCCGCAGCGGGCGCTTACGAGGTCTTAGGAACATTCATGTTGACGACCTGTCGAGACTTGATCAAGTCTTGAAAACCGGCCATGCAAGTACAACAGAATACTGCAACTCAACTTTGTTTCCATCGAGGCTGCTTTCGATATTGACATTTACTTTTCGGACGAGCAAGGATGAAAACTCACCATTCCAAAGGCTCAAGTTTGTCTTTTCCAGAAAAGACCTTCGACTTGGCAGATGACCTACGACAAATCGTGGCAGCTCGGCCTGTTCGCACGCGGGTTGTTGCACTTGCCTTATTTTTACTTTGCATAATATTCTGGAGCTCTGGGGCGATCGGGCGATTGCAGAACCGGCTGGACCATTCTGCTCTTCGATCCGAGGATTCGAGGCCTCCTGGATGCTGGGACTTTCCAGTCGCGAATGACACCTTGCTGGTTATAAAGACGGGCTCTACAGAGTTGGAGGACAGGTTCGCTGTCCATTTATCAACAACGTTGCGATGCGTTCCCAATTATATGATCTTCTCTGATCTTGAGGAAACCTACCACGGCGAACACATATATGATACGCTTGATTCGGCAAGCCCAGAGATTCGAGACAACAACAAAGATTTCGAGTTATACCGCCGTTTACAGAGAGGCGGCCGTCAAGTACTTGATCCTTCAGAGCTAAGCGGCACTCCCGAGGCTTTCAGCAACACTGGCGGCAACCAAGAAAACGCTGGCTGGAAGCTCGACAAGTGGAAGTTCATGCCCATGGTTAACAGAACTTTCCACGAGTATCCAGATATGAAGTGGTATGTCTTCATCGAGGCCGATACATTCCTGCTCTGGACGATGCTGCAACAATACTTGTCTCGTTTGGATCACACCAAGGCCATCTATGCTGGTAGCCCGTCTTTTATCGCCGACGAGCTGTTCGCACACGGAGGATCCGGCTTCATTCTGTCACAACCGGCATTGAGCTCCGTAGCCACGTACTATGCGTCTCACAAACCTGAGATTGAGCAGCTCACCGAAGGACACTGGGCTGGTGACTGCGTCCTAGGCATATTCACTCGTAGGTCTGGAGTGCAATTTCATAACATCTGGCCGCATTTCCAGGGAGACTATCCTGGGTTACTGCCGTACGCTCGAGCGGATGGACGGCCAGTCATGGACGACAAACTTCGAGAATGGTGCTATCCAACCGTATCGTACCACCACATGTCGTCCGATATGATTCGCGACTTCTGGCATTTTGAACAAGAGTGGGCGAAAAGTCACGACCAGGTTAGTTCCAAAGTGTCGTATCCAATGGTTGCTCAGCTGACACCTGAACAGACTGAAACACTGCTCAACAAAGATGTCTTCAGAGATTTTGTAATGCCTCAGATGATGGAAGGGAAGGCAGACTGGGATAACCTGAGTGATGCGGAAGTAGCTGATGCTAAGAGCGTTGAGGAATGCCGGACCAGATGCGAAGTGCAGCCCGATTGTAAGCAATACTCATTCGAAACAGCGACTAGGAAGTGCAGGACACGGATCGACCCCAGGCTGGGCAAGCCAACGAATGGAACGATATCGCACTGGCTGTGGTCGAGAGTACAGCATTTTGAACAAGACATGGCGCCGTGTGGTGCAGAGAGCTGGAGAGATCCATATGTGTGGCCATGAAGGAATGAAGGCTTACTGATCTTTGAATGCACTCCATGAATCCAACCTTTTTGATTTATCTTTTTGTTTCCCACATGGATGAGATGGCTGAGTCCCTGTCATCTTCCGTGCAATAGAGCGGTATGATCGCTTAGGCTTCCCTCTTCAACGGCTCCAAACTGCTTGCTAATAGCGAGATTTATGTTAGAAGCTGTAGTTCAAGCTTCGGAGTATCTCGCGAGACACAAGACCTTGGTCGTTCCACCGCGGACCAGATTCGAAGCATCTCAGTTTGCTCTAATAACTTCTCGGCCAGTCCAGAAGGACCTCACAGATGTCTTAGCAGGCAATTAGGGAAAGCAAACAATGATGGCCACTTTGTACAACCTCCATGAACAGATGGAATCCAACTCGATCACCACTTGAAGACTCATCATGGCTCTTCCAACTCAGCAGGAATTCGAGGCGGACTTGGCCAATGCCACACCTCCAGTCATACAAGAGACCGACGAATGCCCCATCTGCATGAACAGCTTCACAAACCCAGTCCGCACTCCATGCAACCACGATTTCTGTAGCGCCTGCCTACTTCAAGCTTTCCAGCGAACCAACACGTGCCCACATTGCCGCCGAAGGTTATTCCAAGCCAGACCATTTGATCCGGCAGAGGACCAGTACGATGTTGGCCGACAGCGCAGCGGTGACGAAGAAGTAGAAGAGGGTGAATTAGAAGAAGAAGAAGAAATCCCAGATTATGAAGAGGAAATGGCATATGCGAGCGACGACAGCGACATTCGAGCGAGACATCCGCTGGCAGGGGAAGAGGGTTATATTCCGCGAGACTGGGCTGTTGGATCGATGTCACGAGATGAGCAGGACTGGCCCGTCGGATCGATTGAACGAGACGAGCCTGGATGGAGGAATGATCGTGTGGGAGATGTTGCGACCGAGGGGCAGCCTGGCGTGGTTGGGGAAGAAGCAGTTGAGGAGGATCGGAGATGATTTGGCAACGAAGATTCTTTGTGGAAGTCATATCGATTATGCTTCAGCTGGCGCTGGTGTCGTCGATTGGCTTGGGCTATGCACGTCCATGGCATGCATTCTTGAGCGGAAGAATTGAATGGGATAGCAACGTCATCCCTTGTGGTCCTCAGCAAAGCGCGTGTATTGTGACCTTCCACATCATACGCGCAAAAGTAGCACGTATCTCCGTGCTGTGCTGAGATTGTGACCTTCTCTGTAGGCAAACATCCAAGTACCGGAGGAGCTGTCACATGGATTGTATAACTGACCAGGCTGCGTGAGCAATCCAGCTGCCATCAGCGACATTTATATCATCCAGCGGAGATAGTTCTTCGTGGTATCCTCATCGTCGTCACGCAAGACCACCAATTATTGAGCTTTCAACCAAGCTACCACGGCTCAGGGTCAACTGTATCAGCGATACGGTGCACCAGCATAAGACTTACTCGGTGTCTGCACACTCCAAGATGACAAGACCAGGTCGCCAGATGTTGCGTGCAATCTGGCTTGCCATGCTGGTGCTGGGCACCCTTTGGTATTTCAAGGGCCAGGGCTCCAGTACCGGCCTCGATCTATCTTTGTTCGACGATGAGGCAGCCGTCCAGCCATTCAATTCCCGGATCGTGTCTACTGACATCGCAAAGCGAGTGTCGAAAAGCAAGTTGAGCTTTGATGAGTGGGCTACCCGTGGACGCAGACTCATTGAGTACATGGAAGAAAGCGATCCGCAAAAACTGTGCCAGAACATGCTGAGAGATGGCGTGCTGTCCGATGCCCAAAAAGCCCAATGCACTACACAGAGTGTCTTTACCAGATACGAAGAACTTGCAACCAACGGATGGGAGAAGAATCCTCCAGGATACTGGCACCCCGACTCTGTCACTCTCAACGCACAAGTCTTGGTGCAGGACGCGTTCCAATCCCTGGGCATCTCTACATCCATACGCACAGCTCAGAACCCAGGAGGCAGCAACGAGGGAGTGAGCTGGGAGCAGACGAGCGTTGTCTTCAACGGTAAAGAAGTCTGCGAGGTAAGATGTACTTCTGGAAGCACTATGCGCTGGGTCTGACTCCGCTCCATAGGCAACAGAGGCGATCTACAAGGTGATCTATAACACCAAAGACGGCGTTATGGTCGGAGTGTACATGGATAGTCCGACGGAGAAACGCAAAGAAATGTATACCTCGGATTGGAAACTTGATCCTGAGCTTGCGATTCCTGACCTGCACTTGGCAAGTGATGTCGTAAGTCTGGAGTACGCCGAACAGTGTCGTCGAAATGGAGAACGACCGCAGAGCTTTCGTTATTACTTCAGCGACCAGATCAACAATGACGATACCCTGAGCATTATCAATGTCGTTTTGACGAACAAGGGCTATCCTGCGACTCCTGTTGATGGATTTGGCAACATCGTAGCCAGACCATGGTGATTGGCAATTCAGTCTTGCAAAATGACATGCAGCTAATTGCTAGCAGGTCTCAAGCTGCGATATTCGATCGGTACAATAATGCGGACACTCAGAGTTTCGAAGCCTTGGTCGGAAGTCCGCTCGGAAGAAAGATTGCGTGGATGCTCATTCAGCATGCAGACTTGTTCGGAGCCAAGCATATCAGGAAAATCTCGGTCTGGAGATCGGACGCCAAGGACGCTCGGGGTCGGCTGAAGAGTCTGCTCTTCGAGATAGCAGATGTTCGCAGAAGATGATGCGGGACTTCCACTGGTTGTTACCAGAGGCTGTAGTCGTAGCTGGGGCGGATGTTCTAGGTGAGCGACATTGTAAGAGTACTTGTATCATTGTCCGAGCAGAGCCAGGTAGAACAAGCTGAAGAGACATGCAATGCATTCGGGGTAGTTATATTATTTTGCCGCACGTTGATCATTCCGCAGTATGACATCGATATCGGATTCGATGGCCTAAGCCCGAGACAATGTTACGGCCGGGTCACAGCATCTTGAGAGAAGCTCGGAGTTGCCGAACGGTCGCGGTAAGATTGTGTCAGAATAGGAAGTGCATCGCAGATTGGGTCCGTAGCCTACTCGATTCGCTCCTTGATAGGACCGTGAGTGCCGCCAAGCTGGTTGTAGTGCCTATTCTGCCGAACTGGAGTACAAGTCATCCAGCCATTAGTGAACAAGTGGGACTATTGCCAAGAGAGCTGCCGAATAGCCCAAATGACATGCCTATGATTCAATCTTGGCAGCAAGCCCTTCCAACTCTTTCAAAAGAGCGTAGAACGGGCGACGCTGACATGTAAGAACTTTTGCGCAAAAACCTCACACCATGTCGATGTCTGGAGCACCGTCGGCGGTGCGAGCCATTTTTGCATTAGACGTAGTGACAGCGTCGCTGGCCTTCATCTGCTTGGTCATTGGAATCCTCCTCACCATACGCGCCTTCGGATTGCGATCGAGAAGCCGGAACTACGACAGAGTGTCGCGAGATACTCCACGCCACTCGCCTTTGGGAACTTTCGCATTTCTGCTCCCTGGATTGGCGCTCCTCTGCCTGGCGTACAGCATCGCGGCTGCAACGACTGCACTGCAATACGATGCTTCCAGTCCGATCAACATCACTCCAGCATATGCATATTACTACTCGTCGGCTTCGGAGTCCTCACAAGCATCGAGAGTGACGAGCAGACTCTCATTCGTCAACGCCTTCGCTCTCATCCTTTACTCCACACTCTTGACAGCAGCCGTATGGTTGCATTCGAGCCATGTGACATCGAATGGACTGGGAATCGGAGCACCTTCGCTGCGCGACTGGATCTGGAACATGTTCATCCTGGCTGCGATTCTGGGTACCGGACTGGCTTCGTGGGGCCAAGCCATATCAGTGAGAGAGAGTGCGCAAGGCTACAGTTCTGTCATGCAAGCGGATTCGACATCGAGAGCACTGTACGCAGCTTTCAGGTGTACAGTCATTGCTGCATCTACGAGTGTGAGCGTGGAAGTAGCCGGAAGATATCGAGAAGTCAACGCCAATGGACCGCCGTCTGTGAGTCGCTGTTCAGATAGACGCCCAAGTGACTGTGCTAACTTCATCCCAGAACTCCGGAAGGCCCATCCTGGCTCGACTGGTCTTCTATGCAGTCCCAATCTGGGCGGTGCGGAACGTGTTCCTCATTGTGGACATCGCGATGGCTTACACGAGTGCGGAGAGCTGGTCGATTGCAACGCGGCAAGCTATCGCCTTCCTCTTGATCATCTTCGGCCAGATAGCAGACCTTGCCATTTTCGTAATTGTCACATGGGGTGCTTGGACCATGGGCAGAGTGGCGAGATGGTAGATGTGTAGATTTTTGCTCACTGAAGCATCATCCTGCGCAGATTGTATGTTAGCCGGCAGGCGTTTGGCATCTTGACTTCTTTCCTCGATCCACGTTTTCCCGGGAGCCATAGTTGGCTACGTCGCGAAATGAGCCAGTATTTGAAGAGATCCAGCAGGGCCATGGTTGATCCATCCTTCTTTCGCAATTCCCCATGGTGTGGAGCAAAACGTGGCTGGCTCTGTGAATTGCTCCGGGCGGCAAGCTTGTTGGGCGATGCTTGTGCGTTTGAAAACATGTTCTCTTGAGACATGGCACACCAGCTCTCCGCAAAAGAATGGGTGATGGTGCTCTTGCATGATTGGAAGTGGGAAAGACGATGGAGCGAGGAGTCTGGAAACCATCGAGGCTCAATGCCAAGCCGGGCCCAAAGCTGCTGCGCAGAATGCATACCGCCAAGTATACAGGTTGCACTTCGCCAGATGGATCAGCTGTCCCATTCACGGTGGCATGATCATCCAGAACCCCATCGAAGGTTCGCCAGCAGCTCTCATCGCTGGAAGTGCTCCCTTTCAGCCTGAATCCTTGCCGGTCTCACGAGGAGTGCGCTTGGCCCGCGTGAGCTTCGAATTGTGCTCCATCAGACGCCCGTCCATCTGCTGCCACCGAATTGCAGAGAAGCTGCAATATTTGGGGCCCTCCAGCAAACGTGTCGCAGACTTACTGTTGAGAATTGGCGTTGCGGACCACGACGGCCTTGACGCCCTAAAGCTGAACATATCGTCGCAGCTTCAAGCATTCTGGTACGCGTCACGCAACCCGAAACGTGCAATGCGTTAGACACACCGAATGCTTCATCAATGACGCCCTCCGCACGGAGTTGCAGATCGCCATGTGAAAGAGCAGAAGAAGGGGCCACCTCCGCCATCATCGTGAGTGGTTGATCCCCAAACCCACATCAATGACGTCTACGAACCGCACAAACCCAATCTCTCCCAAACTCACACAAGCACACCACGCAGCAAGACAACCAACAGAATCTTCCAATTCGTACACTTCGGCCCTTTCTCTGCAGTTCTCCAACGCGCTCTGCAAGCCTTTCCTTGCCGAGAGCTTGAAGCTCCTGCAGCGGCATATGACGCCGACGTTCCACGCCTGAGATCTCACCAGATCTCATTAACCTGGAGCTTAGCTCTACCCTCCCAGCCAATCATACTCTCACATTTCAGACGATCGATCTTAGTCGCACACTCTTTGTCTGAATCGACAGTTCCAGATCTGACGTCCTCGTTGGACAAAGCGTGCTCCTCCACGTACGCTCACGCAAGCCACATGGATGCTCCCGTCGTCTTCCATGACGATGCCCGCTCCCGCCGGCGTGAAACCCAGATATGGCTTGGAGTCTGTGATCTAGATGATCCTAGTCGATCTCGAGGGTGTGGAGTGTACATATATCCTCTTGACCTGCACCGCTCTTCGTCAGCCAAGTTGAAATAACTCCACCACAACGCAAACCTCCCGCCACCCATTTCCACCCACCACCAAACAACAATGTCTCCACCAAACAAAGTCGAAAAGTCCGGCTCCATGGACTTCGGCCACCGCAAAGGCTCCGGCACCATGTTCGCCGGCCTGCAACAATACAAACGCGAAGACGGGGATGCTTCACAGAAGCGAAGGGAGAGTTTGCAAGATATCCAACCCAAGGGGGGTTTCATCTCAAACTTTTGGAATAGGTATGTTAGATACTGATTGCGAGGTTGAGCACGACCGGGCATGGAGTGGTGTTGTTGAAGGTGAAGGAGTTTTTTGAATTGATTTTTGGTGTGATCTAGCACGTTCAAGCATGGGCCTTCGAAATGAGGAGTTGAGGACGGTACGAGGATGAATATGGGGATATAATCTGGTCATGATGGGTGTATGATTAGCGGGCATGGAGTTGAGCGACATGGGGCAACATTGAGGATATGATGTATGGAGACTGGATTCTTTCATGTTGGAAGCATCGTTCAATGCATGAGCATGTACTTCAATACCAAACCATCGAAGCTTTGATATCATCAAAGAAACCTTCTCTCCGCTTCTCCTAATACCGGACTTTCCAGCTCTGCACCCCGTCATCGCTTGTACAGTTACCCATTGGCAACAGCGCACATGCCACCTAGCAAACCAGAGTACCTGGACTATGCTATGCTTGCGTGACCTTCCATGGCAGACGAATGCTGGCACGTACTTGGCCTGTATGCAACAATCACCACCGTCATGTTCGAACTCTCCTTCCGCCGACGAGGTCCCTCAATCATCAAGGACGATAGGCATGCCCTCAGACGCACCCAATCCTTTCGAGCTGGGCGTTTCGCGCAGCATCTCCCTCACAAAGTCTTCGAAGCCTTGGCCATTCATCTCAAAGAACGTGACTTTCTTCGCGCGGCGTGCCAAGTCGATGAATGGCTTCAAATCATTGACGAGTGAGAAAGTGCGAACAGGTGGAGACAACAGCAGCACCGACCGATTCTTTCGATCGAGGTTGTAGTTGTGAAACCAATTTCTGTGGTCCAGCGTCAAGTTCAGATGCGTTAGATCCAAAGATTGCAATCGTACGCCTAAGGTGCCCAGATGGTTGGCCTGGAATCTCCTCGTATCTAGAGCGATGTTCACAGACCGAATCTGCTTCTTGGTATCTGCTGACAATTGCTGCAGTGCAGAGTCCATGCTTGCTGGGCCGAAGCGGAAGGTGTTGGCGCCGTAGAACACTGGAGAAGCCTCTTGACGAATTTGCTTGCAGGTACAAAGCAATGCCAAAAGCTTACTCGAAGGCCCAAGGTGCAGAATGAACTCATTCTGTTTCCCGTAGAACGGATCGTCGATTATCGTCTCGGAGGGCTCTTCTTCATCGAAATCATGTTGAGCAAGCTGCAATGGGAGCCACTCCTCTCGAAGAAGCTGCAGCTCGGACGTACAGTCGAACTGATAGTCCTGGTGGAGTCCGTCATCAGAGATTTTCAAGACCAACTCGTAAATTTTGTTGCGCAGCTCAGCGGATAGATCGAGGAAGCGGAACGTGCCTTGTCGCGCGGGCTCGAGCCAACGTCCCAGGTACACTCTTGCGGGGCCTGTGGCAATGCCATACTCGTAATGATCTGCACGACTCGTTATGTGAACAGGCAGATCAAACTCGCGCAGATCCCGAGGGAAGCCGTTCACAACCTCACTGCAATGACCGAACTGCTTGCCCGTACAACGTACAAAGCTCCTGAGCGCGCGATCCTTATAGTAAGTGAAGGTGTTCAAGATCCAGAGATGAATGTCGTCGGCCCTTAGGGGATAGTCGCTGTAGATCAGCGCGAAGACAGACAGCTCACCAGTTGTAAATGGCGGCCTCTCTGCGCTGTCGCGCCATGGTGCGATCAAGTCCGAAATTTCGTCGCGAAGCTCCATAATCTTGCTGGTTGTGTTTTCCATGGGCTCGACCTCGAGTTGCGCTGCAGGTGTTTGCGAATCTGAAGCAGTGGTACTGGAGTTGAGCTCCATTTTCGGCTGTACTGTGTGCGACCAAGAAAGTGAAGCTAGTACGAAGAGTCGACTGTTGATGAGCAAGACTTGAGGTGTGGTGAATAACAGAAAGATGCTACCTTCGGCTCGCGCCGCTGAGGCAGGGAGTACCCGTTGAAGCTGAAGGTAAAGGTAAAGTGAAGGAAACGGCAAAGGCCCGAGGGAAGTCGCGACGCGCTGAACTTCTAAAGCACAGACAAGAACCTTCACCACAACTGAGCAAATCACGTCTCGGTGTCCTGATCCTCCTGTGAATGCATTTGACGATCTCGAAATTTTTTTTATCAAGCTTCACTTCTTCACATTCTTCCTCTGGTCCTCCCTTCCTTGAGCCAATGCAAGTCGTACCGCTTCGCTTCGCTACCGTCTCTGATATTGCAGGTGCGCAACTGTTTCCGTGTTCGGGTATTAGCTGTCAGTGGAAAGGTTTGCCGAAGAGGTCTATGGAATGCCTGGCTACGCCAATGTGCAGGAGTGTCGTCGGTTTCTCAGGTAAAGAGATGCTGGTATGCTGTCTTCCAGTGAAGGCCATATGCAGCCTGCCTGTAGTCCAGCTCGGCACAAGCCGATGCCCCAGCTGCCTCAAGAAAGAGACGCCTCTTCGCAACCGCCCCTGCACCATTTCTGGGGCCATGCTGCGCCGTACAGCCTTTCACCCCTTAACAACGCAGTGCACCCAGTTCCCCTGCTTCACAGCAGCAGAACAAGTTTGTTGAAGACCCAGCTGGCCCATGACAAATTCTCTAAAGGCTGTTCCGCCCCAATCGAAAATTTCGATCTTTTCTGCACGCCGCGCTAAGTCCATAAAAGGCTTCAACTCTTCGACCATTTCGCAAGTATCGACCTGCACGGGCTTCTTGCCGCTAACTTTACCTGTTCTGTTGTAAACAGATCTTCGCACTTGGTTGTACTGTTCGAACCAGTGACAATGGAAGAAACTGAACTTCAGTCGCTTTGGAGCAAGGTGATGCAGCATATTCCCGACTGGCGCCATGTCATAGAACGTTGTGGCGTCTGCGCCCAGGCATATGTGGAGGCACTGTATTTGCTCCTGGGCACGGATAGGCATCGCCGACAGTGCAATGTGCAAGTCCTTGAGTGTATCAAAGCGGAAATTATTGACTCCGTAGAAGACTGAAGATGATTCTTGGTGTATTTTCTTGCAAGTGCGGAAGAGCGCTAAAAGCTCGCTGCAAACCTGGTTTGATACGAATTGCTCGCGGTTCACCTCGGAATAGGGATCGACCGTGTGGTCGTACTTCTGGTCTCCTGGAATGAGCTGGAAATGTTTGTCTTCGGAAAAGTTGATGCCCACGTCGGGGAAACGCAGCACCTTCTCGTATATCTTGTTTCGCAATTCCGGAGAAAGATCGAGGAAGCGAAATTTGCCTGCGCGCGCTGGTTCGAGCCAGCGTCTCAGGTACACTCGAGCGGCATTCGCAGTAATGCCATACTCGGAGGGTGTCCGGTAAGTGGGCCAGCGGACTGCTGTGATGGTAAGCGGCAAATCAAAATCCCGTAAATTCTCAGGAAATCCCTCTACGACTTCTTCCAAGATCACACGCTTCTGCAGGCGCTGCAGCGCCGAAAAGTATGCAAAAGCGTTGATGGCAAGCTTGCCGTAGTAGCTGAACGTGAGCAGTATTGAGGCATGTATCTCTGCGACAGACAGAACATGCACATCTCTATCCGAGTCGTCGTGCTCATTGCTGTGGATCATTGCGAACACTGCCATTTCGCCAACAGTGAATGGTGGCTTCTTCCCACAATGGCGCCATGGTGCAATCAACTGCCAGATGTCTTTACGAAGAGACATGACTCGACTGACTTTGAATGCTTCGAACTCGGCCTCTTGTAGCTCTGGCGCGGCAGACTCACGCATAGCTGGAGCATCAGTGTCAGTCGCCGGCTCCATGGCTGGCCGTAATGTCGCGGTCGCAAGAGTGATGCAAATACTTGAAATCCGACTGTGCCATGTGCCAGCACGGCATACTTATGGCAAGCCCAGTTGCACTTAAGCATGCAAGGGATGCGGGCAGAAGCTTTGCCGAACAGGCAGCAATCAGAAATGAGAAGCAAGGTGCAAGTGAAAGACGGCGAGTGGAACGTCTGACTGCAGACCGGTCATTCGTAAGAAGACCTGTTCTGGACGCCTATGGCCTGGTCGTTGCAGGCCTTCATCGCTAGAGCCATCGCGGCGTGCTGGCATCTCCCATGGCGTTTCCAGGCCATAATGTTGATATGCCAATTTCCTAGGGCTGCAGACGTATGTGCTACCGGAAGGAGTACCGCATGCGCATGCGCCGTGCTCTCTGTTATGCGATGGTGATCGATGGTGATGACTGCTGAGATGAAGTCGAAGGAGGAAGAGGAGCGAAGGTCGAAAGCGGCAGTGGAGCGACGCGAAAGTGACGCGGCCAACCGTGCTTGCCAGGATGATCCTCGCACGCACAGACACGTCTGCTCTCAACCACTTCACCCGTTCCACGCGTACACCAAACTCTGTCTTGCAATTCACCGACACCATCAAAATCGACCTCACTACTGTCAGAATCAGAAATACTCACTTCCAGGTCAGGTTCAGTCGGCATTGAAAATGAAACAGCTCAGCGCGCCAAGAATGTGGCGATCAGCCCACCAATCAATGCCGCCCGACGTAGATCCATCTCGTGTTCTCTTCAGGAGACGAGTTCGCGCTCGTGAAGACAGCATTCCAACCTCAAAACCTAATGCTCCATCACCTTAGGCATTCCTAGTGCGGCTGTGTGGTTTCCATTCATTCTCGGATCATGTTCCTCTCCAGAAGCCGCGTCGGCACGTATGCCGTGGCTGTCATCCTGTTTGTTATCTTCGTCTTACATCTCAGGCCATCCGCATTTTCGTCAGGAGCTGGTCGATACAGACGCCCAGAGAACTCAGATCCAAACAAATTCAGCTGGAGCAAGCGAAAGGAGCGATATCCTGCACTGTATCAGCATGTGCTTCCCGCAGCTGGATCCTTGTCCAGCCAGATTCCAAGAATACAGTATGATTTTCGACAGCAATTTCCCTCCAGAGAAGAGGTTGCCACGACCAGACAACGCTTGACCCAGATCAAATCCGCCATGGAGCGATCCTGGGACGCGTACAGACGACGCGCTTGGCTTATGGACGAATTGGCGCCTGTGTCTGGCGGCAACAAGACCACGTATGGCGGCTGGGCTGCCACTCTTTGCGATTCACTGGACACCCTATGGATCATGGGCATGAAGGCAGAATTCAAAGAAGCTGTTGATGCTATTGCGGCGATCGACTTCACTGCAACCACAATGGAGACCATCAACCTCTTCGAAACCACAATTCGCTACATGGGCGGCTTCCTCTCTGCCTACGACCTTTCTGGAGACAGGAGGCTACTCGATAAGAGTCTCGAGCTTGCCGATATGATCTACGCCGCCTTTGACACACCAAACCGTCTTCCCATCTTGCGCTGGGACTTTCACGCAGCTCGCGAAGGCAAAGAGCAAGAATCGCCTGAAGACATCATTCTCGCAGAGATTGGGTCTTTGTCTCTGGAGTTCACCCGCCTGTCTCAAATTACCGGCGACTCCAAATGGTACGATGCAGTCGCGAGAATCACAGACATCTTCGAGGAGCAGCAGCAGAAGTCTTCGCTTCCAGGAATGTGGCCTTTGAAAGTCAACGGCCGAGCAGCAGACTTTGCTTCAGGAAACACATACTCACTTGGCGCCTTCTCTGATTCCATGTACGAATACCTGCCGAAGATGTTCGCACTGCTTGGCGGATCTTCGCAGTACGCAAATATGTACCTTGCCGCAATGGATACTGCAATCAAGCATGTTATTTTCAGGCCCATGATCAAAGACAACAGAACTGAGATCCTGGCTTCTGGCACGACTCGTGTAAAAGAGGGAGGGGAAATCGAGCTCCAGCCGGAGTACCAGCACCTCGTCTGCTACACTGGAGGAATGCTCGCGCTTGGTGGCCGACTTTTCAACAACCCACATCATATTGAGATTGGCGAACAACTCACAGATGGGTGTATCTGGGCATATCGCCAATTTCCCTGTCTCATTATGCCCGAGAACTCGCAACTCGTCCCTTGCCCTACCGACAAGCCCTGCAAATGGGATGAGAAGGCCTGGCACGACGCGGTCGTGAAAGACTCCGCCATTTTCGATAATATGGGCAAAAATGCCACAACACTGATCAAGGAAATGCACATACCTCCCGGCTTCTCCACGATTCGCGACGCCAAATATCATTTGCGCCCGGAGGCGATCGAGAGCATATTCCTGATGTATCGAATTACCGGAAACAGCACTTGGCAAGAGAAAGGCTGGGAGATGTTCCGAAGTATTCACGCGCACACTCGTACGAAATTTGCGCATGCTGCGATCGAGGATGTTACGAATAGGACTGCGCCGAAGATGGACAACATGGAGAGCTTCTGGACCGCGGAGACGTTGAAGTATTTCTATCTGTTGTTCGACGAGCCTACTCATATCAGCTTGGATGAGTATGTGTTCAATACTGAAGCCCATCCTCTCCGACGGCCTAGCACTGGCAAGACTGGCTGGTTCTCTTGGAAATGATTGTCGCGGACGTCGACGTGGAGCGCTGAGACTCGGCTCCCGCAGTGACCGACCTTGTGATGCTTGGTAATGTTCTCATTGACGATGGAAACCGCTCGTCGACGTCAATGGATGTACGAAATCCGATTTCTTGTGGTATCAGCGACGACTTAAGCTTTCCAGACGTCACGGGATGTGTGAAGCACGAACGCCAGCGTGGGACCTTGCGAGGAGCTGGAGCGAATATATGTGGAAGAGCTGCTCGCGCTCATACGCGCGGCCGACCACGTATTCTGGACGACCTGCGTCTGCATTGGCTACAGTCGTCCTGCATGACCTGCCGCATTCGGAATGAAGGACTTCAAAGCTTGGCGAATGGGACAACGCGACTCACCCATGTGTCTGCCGATCATCCCGCTTCATGAACCACTTGTGCGAGCTTGCACTACTTTCCTGCAGCTTCTTTGACACAAGCATGGCGATCAATGCTTCTTCTGCCCAAGCAGCCGAGATGGCTTGTAAAGTAGGGCAGGCTGAACGGCATCTTGCGCACCTCACTCCATCACGGCCGAGCTACATATATCAACCAGCCCTCGCTCATGAACTTTCGCTGCCTGGAATTTCGCTTCAAGTCAGCAACGATGAAGTCTTTTCTGGCACTCCTGGCCCTTGTGCCAATGGCCCTCGCAAAGCCGACAGTCTACCTCATCCGTCACGGCGAGAAGCCATTGAGCGGCAACGGCCTCAATGCACAAGGAATGCAGCGAGCGCAATGTCTCCGCAACGTCTTCGGCGCAAGCTCCAGCTACGACATCGACTTGATCTTGACACAAGATTACAAGAAAGGTGCATGACCTCACACCATGTCTCCTCTCTGCGAGTACCTGACTGTCTTAGATGGCTCCCGCAAACGCCCTTATGACACCGTGAAGCCACTCGCCGACGACCTGGGCCTCAAAATCGACCACTCCTGCGATCGCGATGACCCGAAATGCGTCAAAGACAAAGTCAACAACTACTCCGGATCAGGCAATGTTTTGATCTGCTGGGAACATGATGCTCTAACAGATATTGTGGAGAAGCTGGGAGATGACAATGCGCCAAAGTATCCTGGTGACAGATTCGATCTGATCTGGACAGATCCGCCAAAGTACACGAGCATCACAGACGAGTACAGCGAGAATTGTCCAGGATTGGATAATTGAAAAGTCAAATCATTTAGCGAAAACCAGGCGACAGTGAGAGAGATCTTCAGAAACAGAATCCATACAAAGCAAATGATCTATAGTGCTCAAACAACAAATTCCAACATCATTTCCAACGACGTCTCATCACACATCTACTTCTTCTCATTCACCTCCACCTTCTTCCTATCCCAACCCCTCTCATGACACCACCTCTCAACCTCCTTATCCAACTTCTCATAACTATCATAAACATTCTCCATCATCTCATTCACAACCTTCCCTTGCGCCTCCCTCTCCTCCACCGAAATCCCCTCCCAAACCTCCCTCATCAACTCCATAACAGCAAACAACTGATTCGGCAACCACGTAACAATCGGACTTCCCCCCGTAGCCGTAGGATGCGCCGTGCGTCTCATAATATACTCTCTCGCAAACAACCAATGTCTCCAACGGAAAGATCGGACATGTTCGAGGAGGCGGAGGTATAAGATTCGGGTTTGGAGGTCTTTGAGGCAGTAGGATTTGATGGAGAGTTCGGAGGAGCGGGAGAGGACGTAGGAGAGGAATTCGCGGTGGGGTTTGGGGCGGTAGGAGCGGAAGTCTTTGAGGATGTTGGTGAGTGGGTTGGAGGGCATGGGGATTTGGAGGAGGTGGTCCAAGAGGGGGATTATGGCGTCGTTGGCGCCGGATTCGCCGCGGAAGTATTGCGGGGTGTTGTTGGCGTGACCGGAGTAGATTACGCCGTTGGGGAAGAAGGGTTGGTTCTGTGGGGTGGTGTTAGAATGTGGGGTGAGAGGGTGGGAGTAGGGAGGAGAGGCTTACTGTGATGCCGAAGATGAAGGTGCGGTAGCTGATGTAGTCCTTTGGCTTGCTTTGATTCCACATTCCTTCCATTGAGTCTTCGATCACACGCATTGTGCTGAGGAGGTGGTCGAATGCATCGGCCACTGTGGATACGCCAGTGTCTGCTGCTACGGCATCGAGGAGCTGGACGGCGCCTTGTACAAGTGGGCCAGTGTGCTTGACCATGTCGACGTGAGTGAGGATAAAGCCAGCTTCGGATGAACAGGCATCGAGACCCTTCTCGAAGGCACGGATCAAACGGAGGTTGCTGTATTCCGAAGCACCGATGGAGGCATTGACAAAGCGGTAGTTGAACAGAGCGTAGCCAGCAGCGTAAGCCAGGAAGGCCGGGACATCAAGCCTGTACGCACGTTTAGTGACGAGGTAGGAGTATGGGGATGAGTTGAACTCACATCTTGGCACACTTCACAAGTGGACCAGCAATCTCCTTTGGCAGAACAGGTCGGCCCATGCCATAGGTGCCATCCTTATTCCACTGTTCCCAGCATGGCTCAAGCAGATAAGCAGATGCCAAGAAGGAGTAGTCTCGGAAGGCGGCAGAGACAGCGACCAGGTCTGGCTTGCCATCGGCAGCAATCAGGTTATCAATCTCATGATTGAGATCAGGCAGCGCCTTCTGCTCGTCAATGGTGGGGCCGAGTTGGTAAGTGGCGAGCAGACCTGGTGTGCCGTCTAGCTTCTCAATTGGCATGTCATCGCAGAGCTTCTGGAGAGGGGCGAAGACTGGTGGAAGTTCGACTAGTGGTGTCTGAAGTGGAAGGAAGCCTGTTCATGTTCAGTACATCGGTATCGATGTGGCTTGGGGTGGATAGCTACCATTCTGTGTGGTGATGGTGAACGGGTCAAGCGAGGAGGAAAGTGTAGCCGGATCATCATGGATATGTGGGAATACAGCCCGAGTGTCAGACACTCTGGGCTCATCTTGCGCAGCATTGCTGCTGAGGTACGGGCTCATGGTTGTCGTGAAGTGTGAGAAGAGTGATGGTTAAGGTGCAGAGGTCTTGGCAGTAGGTCTCTGAAGAATGACCAGAACAAAGCAAACGGCCAAATCTGCTCGAATGTGAAAGTTGAAAGAGAGGAAGAGAGTGAAATCTGGGGAGAACGCGCGAATATGTATTGTGTGGCCGGAATTCTTGCGGCCTTTGCATTATCTCAGAAAAAGAGTTTCGTGATTTGCCATTGGTCTGGCCGGAACAGTTCCATCGCGAGAACGTAAAGGAAATGCCATCGTTTGACCGCCTGACCCGAAGGCGGGGGTCCTGTAGATAAGGATGAAAGTGAACACGATCAAGCATGTCCAACATGTACCTACCGTAGCAGCAACGACCAGTCGGTGATGCCATGGACATGTGTGAGGATGAGCGGCGGCATGGTCGTGAAAGTCAACGTCGAGGATGCTTCCGATGGCCAGTAGAGGCGCTTTTCTGGAACAGCACAGCGTGATGATGCATAAGAGGGCGCCCATGGGGAATGCATATCACTCTCGAGTGCCCTAGGCCCGCCGACATCTCCCACTCATATCTCGAGCATTTTCGCTGATCAGAGGTGCAGAGAGCAGTCACGTGACCCATGCAGAATTTGACGAGTTGTGTCGCCGGCCCGGCCGGATGATGGTGTGACTCGTACAGCGCACAGTGTCGTTGCGTGACCAAGATGGCAATCCTCGTTTGCGCCGAGGCGCAAAGTTGAACAGCGTTCTCAACCCATGAACGTGTCCTTCGGTCCATAGGTGTGCATCGAGGACCTGGCTGCCGTTGACATGGCGTGCAAACAAACGGAAACGCGCGCTGCGAGCTTCGATGAACACTTCCGGACATCGATGCAAGTAGGCGCGTAGTGGCTGCAGCTCTCGGGTTTGCATGGCGCTGATAGCCGTATGCAGCATGATCGTAGAGGGGTGGATATCCATCCAGGTTATGAAGTCGACTTGGGCCTTCTCGACGTGTGAACACTTCCGGACACAGTCTTCGAAGCCTTGGTCTTTGATACGGCCAGAGTGACAGCATTTCCGCTCAAGAAGCACTTCCGAATCTTGAGCGGTTGGGCTGGCCAAGAGCATGGTCTGGCCTGGACAGCAAGCACTTCCGAATGCTGCCAGATGGCCATGTTGCCCGCAGCCACGTAGCAGAGAGGAGCACTTCCGAACCTCAATGCCGTGGTGGTTGCTGATTTGCGAGGGGATAATTCACTCAGTCTTGCAGAGTAGATTCAAGCAATCCACAAAAGCAGTTCTGGCGCGCCAACACTTCCGGAGGCTGCCGTACGGAGTCGATTGTGGTCGAATCTTTTGGCGTCGTAGACAACAGAGTCTATCAAATGCGCATGTGCAGTGTCTTCTTCGCAGCCGTCGCAGTAGCATCAGCCGCTCCATTGCGGACCCGCCCTTCGTGGATTGACCATCTCTTCACCATTCCCATCCACATCACCACTAGCTCCATCGTGTCCAGTTCTTGCATTTCCAAGGTGTTCGCCGTAAAGATGTGGAGTGGCAGCGCTTGGGGCGTGGTGCTGTCATGTTAGTGAGGCATTTGGGCGAACACCCGTTGCTGGAGGTGCGTGCGCTGGAGTCCGGTCATATCGTGGCGGAGGCGGAATGATGAACGACCCATAATCCTCATGACCATGCCATCGTCGAGCAGCTGCGCAGGAGGCCGTAAGTAAAAGGTGTCGTTGGCGCGAGGTTGTTGTCATCGCAAGGCAGAGTTTTGCGGGTGGGGAAAGCGGCAGACGGGAGGTGGTGGAGCCACAGAACACAAACAGCGCGTTGAGGTCAAAACCAACATTGGAAATCATCCCACCACAATTCCAGAGACCGCAGGAGGTACAACGAATGCAAAAGTCCATCGAGCTCGGAAAGAAAAATTAATCAGTGGCATCGACACTGCCACGCTCGCATATTCGCACAATCGCCTAAGAGACTCTGGATTCCAATGAAACCGTCAAGGTCCAACAGTGAGGACGACGTCGACCAGAACATTCACCCTTCATCGAATGCGTCCAGTTATGGTCTGCACTGACGACTTTTCGGGCCCTGCAGCATCAGAATTGGAACTGTTGTCGATGTGCATCGAGTGTTGTCTAGGTGCCGTGCCAATTCGAAATCTCCCACGAAGTGATCCCGATCCTATTGCACTCTGTACAGCTTCTGACTTATGCCACCACAAGCGGATTCCGCTGGAATCGCGGCAGGATACTGTGCGCCCGTTCGCGGGCTACTTGCGATGATGTCGATGATCAACTGGGCCTACTATCGCAAATGATGGTTCCAGACAATCTGGGCCAAGGACAAGTCATGGCATTCTTACGAATCTGGATCTTTTGCCATTTCAAGTTTGGTGCTATGAGATCTCGTGCTCTGTATCCTTGTGCACGGATAAGGTCGGGACCACTTGGCCACTTCTTCTATACTAAGGTGACGCCCGTCTTAGTCCGCGACCATGAGCTGTTGGCTTGCATCTGGCGACCGGGCGAATATCAGGTGTGCTAGACGGACTCTTCGCTGACAGAACTCAAGGAAAGAGAAAAGGTTGCTCCGATGCTGATGACTGCACATCGCCAAGGTACACCGTATTGAGAAGGCCCAACTGCCGGGCCAATATCGGGACGACCAAGGCGCAATCCGCATCTGCTCTTTGCGAACAGGAGCATAAGATCAACTTCAGTGCCTCACAGCTAAGTCTGTAAAGACGAGTCCTCAGAGTCGTGTTGGGACACGAGGTCGGCGTGGCCCAAGATGGGTCATCATACAGGCAATGACATCAAATTTCATTCCGCCTGCATCGTCGCGAAAACGATGCCTCACAGGTAAGACAATTTCACTAATCTAAGCACTAGAAAAATGCCTCGGTAGTCGTGATACCCACTTTCCCATAGGAACTCATGCCACTCCTTTCATGTGCTTCTCGCCAATACAGCAATAGACGCAGTTCATTGGACCGTTCATCGGCTCGCACGGAGCGCGAACGATCAGATTGCCGCTCGGAGTAGGCGGATTCACCGCAGGGGCAGTTCTACTTACTACAAGGCGTCGATTCTGTGCCCATTCGAGGCATTGCTCGTACACTCTTTTTGAGTCTGGCCATTCGTTCATCAACAAGCGCAATCTTCACCATGCGACTGAACCAACTTCTCTGTCTTTTCTTTACGGCGGCCGCTTGTGCCGCCCCTCGTATCGCCCGCGATAGTCTTTCATGCCGAGAGATCAATATCCCGGTGGACGTCTCTGCAAACAACAGAGAACTTCCTGACACGCTCGACTTGTCTTCCCTCTTGAGTCTCTCGGTCTTGAACGATCTTGTGGCCGGCCTTGGTTCCACTCTCGTGTCAGGAAACTACTCCATTGCCGCACGTTACTGCGAACCCTCTGCCAAAGTCGAATCCCGAAACAAGACTTTGCAGATCTTGGTCCACGGCATTCAGTACAACAGGGACTACTGGTTCGGCCTTGCAGCTCCTGGCACGAAAGCTGGGCAAGATGAGTACTCTTGGGCTGTGTATGCTGCCAACGAAGGCTATGCCACTCTCTCGATCGACAGGCTGTGCACAGGGAACTCTTCTCGTCCATTGAGTCTGACGCAATGTCAAGCGCCGCTCGAGGCGGAGACATTGCATGCCATCATCGAGGCCGCTCGCTCCGGAACTCTTCCCGACGTCCAGCAAAGCTTCGACAAGATTGTCTATACCGGCCACTCGTACGGGTCCCTCATAGGCAATGCTTTGGCGTTACAGCACCCAGAGGATGTGGACACATACGTGTTTACCGGATTCTCTCTGGACGCCCTCCAAGGCGCCACTGGGTTCGCACTCCTGCCCGGATTTCTGCCTGCGGCCGTCGTAGCACCAGAACGCTTCGGATCGGACGACCTGGGCTACCTCCTTGCCACAAACGAAGCGGGAGCAAAGAAAGTGTTCTACTACGGCGACTACGACGCGAATATCTTCAGCGGAGACTTCGCAGGACGACAAGCAGTCCCACTTTCGGAGATCGCAACTGTACCTCTTGGACAGCTCCCCGCACCAGAGTACCAAGGCTCAGTTTTTGTGTTGAATGGAAATGAGGATGCCATCTTCTGCGTGGGACTATTGGATACATTGCTTGGAGTCCCAGGCGACTGCTCCAACGGCTTCGCTGAGAGAGTCAAAGACGGATATCCTAAGGCGAAGGCTTTCGGCTCTCACATCACTGCGAACACAGGTCATGCCATGAACAACCACAAGACTGCACAAGAGTCGTTCAAAGCTGCTCATGACTAGCTGGCGCAGCAAGGATTCTAAAAGATACGGAGATTCGAGGGTGGGCGATGCGATATAACATAATTCGTTTCTTGAATCGTCGAATGAGGCCGGTACCTAATTCGAACTTTCACAATAGCTCTACGCAGTCAAACAAAGTGCCCTCGGCGGCACGATGAGGGCTGGGGATGTGACAGAAGCGTATCGGCATCCACTTCTGAAATGGAGTCGCCGCGACTTTCATCGCTCAAGTGAAACTGCAGAACTCTATCAGCTGTGCCATGCACTCGCGCTCAGTATCGTGTCATATTCAATTCCATCACCATATGGGGCCAGAGTGCCTGATAACGAAGCTATTTGTAAGAACTGAAGTGGACCAGACCAGATGGCACTGCACAAGGTTACCTCGGCTCTCGCCAAGCGCCAAGCAATCCGACCTCACCTCTTGCCCGTCTCCAAACATCTTTCAGAACATCCACGACCAACTTCCAATGACCAGAGCCATCTTGAAGATCACAAAGCACAGGACAGTCCTCCAAGTACCTCTGAGACCTTTCTTTGTCCGCCCCTCCAAACGCACAATGTCGTCGAACAAGACCAAAGCCCCTCCCATCATCGCCACAAGGACGTCAACCTGTCTTTGCAAGTCGGTGCAAGTACAAATTACTGGTGAAGACAAGAATGCTGTGCTCTGCCACTGTGATAACTGCCGTCAAGCCAGTGGGAGCGCATTCATGCATAATCACCGAATAATGAAAAGTGATATCAAAGTGTTGAAGGGAGAGAATCTGTTGAAAGTGTATGAGGATTCGGCGACAAAGAGCGGGAATACGATTTTCAGGCATTTTTGTGGGAATTGTGTAAGTTCTGGCGTTCACAATGTCACCTGTTGGTTGTTGTGATGGTATGCTCACTGTCACAGGGTTCGCCACTTTGGCTCTCCAATTCTGCGATCAAGGGCTTCGCGGCCATGAATGTCGGCAACCTCGATGAGGAAAAGAGACCGCCTTTTATGGAGCTATTCAAAGAGGGAAAACATGCCTGGATTGGAGAAGTTACTGGAAAGGCCAAGTTGTAACATCATTGCTGGTCCCCACGGGCAGATTCGTGAACAGAAATGGAATGACACCACGTGCACCTCAATGTTGCATTTGCTCAAACTGAACGATCGCCTACTATCGCTCGCATTTTCGCACCTGCGCCTGCTCTGGGATTCGGACCTTGCTCATTGTGACCAACGAATCACTCCAGCCTCCCGCCATGTGCTACAAGTCCCAAATACCATACAAGCATCACTGCCAATTGTGTGAGCAAAAACATAATGCCTCGGGGTTCTCGGAATCGCAAATTCTTTACCCGCTTCCTCCATTCTCGACTGAGCTCGATCATACCATCTTTGCTCGCGCGCCTGTTTCGTCGCAGCTATGTCCATGAAATGAGTCTCCACAGGTCGCTGCCGCTGCAGCGCTCGACCGCTCATTCAGACAACCGTGTCGAAGCACTTTTAGCCCATCACAAGTCCATCAAGTTTGGCCAAAATGTGCTTCTCTAGGGAGATCTCTTGCGCCACTCTTCAGCCTGCTTCCTCCTCTCCTTCACATCCGCTCTGCCGAAGGTCTGCGCAGAGGAAACATTCATGTCACGGGATGCGTTGGACCGAAGTTCTGGCGTCTCCGGACGTGGTAACTTGGGCGTCCGCCTCCCAGTGGTGGCGGCTACACTCCAATTCTCATCAAGGGCTGCATCATCCATCGGCTCGCCCATCGTCGGGAACCTGCTCGGCTCGTAGTCACTCGGTCCCAGTTCACGATCCATGTGATCCCAGCGCCACTTTCGGTCACCATTCCTGGTGGAATTCCGACCCTGACGCTTCTTCTTGCGCGATGGAAGTTCATTCTCAATCTTTTCCAGCGCGCTTTGGTATTTCCGCTTCTCGCTCGGCTGCTTATTCTTGTCCGCGGCTCGAGTCCGGTCTTCGATCTCGCGGTGACGCAGAGCGTCGTCGGTAGTCTTGTTGGGCGACTCTGTCGGGAATGTCAAAATCTGCTGACCCTCGCCGGTTGAGGGCAACATGGCACAAAGCTTTCTAAGCTTCTCCTGAATGTGTGGGTTCTTGGAGTCTTCAGGTCTGAACAAATCCAGAATTTTGTCAATTCCAGTTTCGAGATGTTTGGTTCTCTCGGCATCTTCGACACGGATCTCCTCGGCTTGGTCCTCGCGCGCGGCCTCTGTCTCGTCCGGTATCTTGTTCTGCGATGCCGTGCGACGGATCTCGTCGAACTCGTGTTGCATCATCATCGTTCTCCCCCTCTGCTTGGGCTGCCGCAACTAGCCCACCGACTGATGATGTACTCCTGGCAGGCTCGAGGCGTCGTGGTCGTGGTGTGAGCTCAGCTCTGCGATGGCACGTAAACAGCCGCAGAGTGTCTGACGGACTCGATGTTGGTACGGGTGAAAGCGGGCATACGAGAAAGTTCTGTGATACCACAGCGAAGCATCGAACCCTACTGAGTGAATGACTGCAAGGTGAATGACATCGCTGTGTCACGAGACCTCACCAAACACATCAACGATCTGGCTGTCTACAGAATTAATGCCACGTGACCTAGCGGTGCGAGTCTGCCATGGAAAGGTGTTGACCGCACTGGGACAAGAAGGAGAGATGCACAACTGTCATGCCTTTCTTTGATCGTTGGAAACGCATTATATCGAGTTTTCTGGGCCGGCACAGCTGGACAGCCTCTTTGGTGCCGTGCCTTGATCAAGCGAATGGAAATCTCAAAATCGCTCGCATGTCCGCATTTGCGACTGGGCTGAAGTCCGGACATTGACTACCACAAGCGGCAAGCTTTTCCTGGACTCACTGCATCTTGAACGAGCTCTCGCAACGTCGTACAATCATGTACATCAACTTTCTGGGCGAACACCGTTCCCACAACCCCCTTCAGTGCCTTCCTGTTCGATTCCATCCCGTCGCACAATCTTTGGACGACTATAGTGCGTCACCTTGAACAGCTCCACGTGGAAGGCAACAAGTCAATGCCTCGCGCACAGCCATCCGCGTCAGTCAATACCCAGCCCTGCCCACTGGTGAAGAGTCCGTCCCCATCGCTCCACGTCTTTGCCTTAGGCACGCCGCTTGCCAACATCTGCCAGGCCTGCGGCCAACCCGTCGAACTTGTTCTTCATATCGGTCCGCATGGTGGGTGCCTTGGTGCTGACGGATGCCACAGATTGGAGCTCCACTGCACTCGACCGTGACCTCTCGGTAGATGGCGCGCCGTCGGTGGCTTTGCCATAAGTCAGGGCGGGAGCTCGTGGACCTGCCGACTCGTTGGTAACGGGTTTCTGTCGCATGGCACTGTTCCCTTGGGCCATACATCGCTTCTTCTGCCCTCCTTCCTCATGCGTGACAGGAGCCTCAGCCGGACGCTTCCCGGCTCGAGACCCGCCATCAAGAGGCCTGCCACGGAGATACTCGTTTTGGAACACACTCTGCGGCGGGCCCGGAGGGCGAGCGACCGTATGACCATCATCGATATCGCGCGACGACACAGTCTGCGGCGGGTTCGAAGGGCGAGCGACCGTATGGCCATCATTGATATGGCGCGACGACACAGGATCGACGTTGACACCAGTCGTCTCGATCGCCTTCAACGCGAAATCCTCCTCCGGCTGGTTCGACAAGACACCTCGGTGTGCCTGTGCCGTTGCCTCTGAGATGTCACAACCTTCCAGAAAGCCTGCCATGCCATCGTTTCCGCTTTTGTCCTCAATGATCAAGTCGTTCAGTTGCACCAGGCTTTCCTCGGTCATGGTGACATAATCGATCAAGATCTCCTCGTCCAAGCGCACGAAGTACTTGGTCAAGCAAAGCATCGAGCCCTCGCACTCATTCATGCCTCGTACGAAGAGCACAGTGGATGATCTCGGATCTTTCTGAAATGCGCTGCCTTCGGTCTCAACTTGAACGTAACGACTTTGCTCGTCCTCATGAACGCTCGAGAATCCAGTCTTCTGCTTCGATGTGAAGACCAGCACACACACATAATTTCCGACGATGTAGATTGGGATGCAGGTATAAGGCCCATCGTGGATCGCGCCACCCGAACTTGGCACATATTCCGGGCTGGTGAACGGTATCCTGCGGGACCTCATGCGCTCAACCTTTCGGACACGAAGCGTCATTTTTCCAGGCATGATGCGGCGTCGATTGACGTACATGTCGTGCGATGGGCCTGTGTACATGTCCATGGCGGGGATCTTGTGGCAGCCCTGCTTCTTGGCCAGCTCTTTATGTTGCTTGGTGACTCGAACCTGGGCCTGCAATTCGCGCTCATGCTCCTCGTCGTCCAGGAGCATTATGAGCCCAGTTGCGAACAGTCTCACGGACTGCTGATGATCTATAAATCCAGACCTGACAGCCCTCGTACCCTTCACATACAACGTATGTTGGAAACCAGGCTCGTTCAAATTGTCCAAGGGCATTTGCTCCAGCAACTCGAGGAGATCGGCATTCCTTCTGTATTCCCTCAGTGGGCGCTGAGCACTGATATTCCCGACTAGTTCCTGTCGCGCGGTCTCGAGATCTTCCAGTATTCTGCTCCGTGACGGCGTGCAGTCCATTCCGTCAATCTTGTATCGCGTCATCTTGACTTGCGCCCAAGTGCGATTCGCTGTTGGAAAGGCCCCACTGACCAACGGTGTTGTCCTGAGGATTGGGTGGGATGTGCCGCACTCTCGGTGGATGTCTGGTGTCTCGATCCACACAGAGTGCCAGATCGAGTCAACGTCGACACGAATGCAAGCCGATGTCCGGAAGGGTGCCTGACCATACAGTGCAAACACAACCAAGCATTGCGTGCGGCCCCACCAAGTGAACAGTTGCAAGGTGAATGGCACTTCTGTTCCGCGGGCCATGCCGCCATTATTCTGGTCGGTCAAGGACGGGCTGGAATCCTTCGATGATATCTCATGCCTTGGCTCTGGAGGCTCTCAACAGGCTGCAAGACTACTATTAGTATGTCACGTGGCTTAGCGTGCCTGGTCTGCTATGACAATGGATTCTCTCGCGACAAACAACAAAGGTGTCTACATCCGGCAGGCCTTTTTCTTTGACAGTTGACATTGTATAGATCTGAACTTTTCGAGCTTGGAACTCGCCAGACCCTTCAACTTCGCTTCAAAACATGTTCTCAAATCTGTACAATCGTTTGGTTCAGTGGCCAGATCGTCGTCGATACTGCCCATTGCAGGACCCATTTCGGCTCTCCTCGCAGGCTCAGATTGCTAGTCGCAGCATTAGAAGCGTATCTCGAGGCAATCGGACAGCGCAAGCTCGAGACAACGACTTTACCGTGGATGGACATTCGTTTCTCTCCTTACTGAAGCACCTCAGTGACCTGACAAGGCAAAAGGATGAGATAGCAGGCCAGATTCACACGCAGGATCGCGAACGATATTTGGCACGTTCCGATTACGACCTCTGTCAAATGGATCTCGATAAGTTACGAGATAGCGACAGTGTAGAGGTTTTGCACTACTTGGACCGACGCAAACAGTTGCAGAAAGACGAGCTGGCCAACAAATCCGCTGCCGACGATGCAAAAGAGCTCCTTGTGAGTCGCTGCGGTGAGCTCAAGGAAGGAATCCAAAAGCTCTGGCGGACTATTCATGCACGATCACAAGCCTATAGTGACGCATGCTTTAGAGCAAATTTCGATCGGGAATGGTGTATGCTTGATCTTGTGGCATATCTCGACATGTTTAGATGTGCACAGATTCAAAGCTTCCTGACTCAGAATAGACGCGAGCTCAACAGGCAGCGAGTGAACAGGATCCTACTGAGAAGCCAGACAAGAATTGCCATTGGAGCTCACGCTAGCACTTCTGATATCTTACCGTCTCCCGTCCGCCAGGACCTTCGTCGGATCCGTGACCAAAGACATGAAGAAGCTATTGAAGAGGTGGAATCTCATATCCGTGTCTTGGAAGATATTGTTGGTCTACAAGAAGCTCACCTTGCAGAAAGACGAGATAACTTGATACGTGAGCGATTTCGGCCGGAATTGGAACAGAAGGGCTTACTGAAAAGTGATTCTGATGCGACTGGACCCCAGCATGATAGAGTGCCCCTAGAGCAACTAGCACCAGCCTTGACGGGACATCCAGTCACGGAGAATTCTCACCATGGCAGCGATCTTCCCGATCATATCGACGAATTGCTAGAAGAACACGACACTCTACTCAAGAAGCTTGAAAATCTACAGGAGGAAGTCGCACGGTGTGCAGTGGACGTACGCTCGAGTGTCCCTGAATATTTCATCGCGTTCACAGATCTTACGACCGAGAAGCTGGAGGCATATATCGCACATGACTCGAAGACTGCGAACGACGCAGCAGCAAAGATAGAGCAGCGCCTCATCCTGATCCGCAAACATCTGCACGACCGCGGAGTACCTGTACCAGTGGTGACAGCCTCGACCGTTCATCAACAACCTACGGGAGGTGGCCTCAGCACTACATCCGTAGAAAACGTCTCGCAAAATGATAAAGAATACAACGGCGGCTCAGAGCATGACTCACATGAGTCTCGAAAACTTAATCGGCGCATAATGAATGATCACCGACTGAACGCATCACAAGCACAGGGTCGGTCGCCCAACTCTGCGGCTACTCCTTCATCAGATGTCGATCTGACAGGGGTCCGCTCGTCTCTCGGGGCAGATCGGCCGCAACAGAGTCCACAATCAGAGCAAAGCGCTCGGCGAAAACGCATGCTAAGAGAGTACAAGGCAGCTCAAGGGAGAAGCGATGATGACGTGAATGACGGGAGAAAAAGACAGAGAACCAAGACTGCCATAAAGGATCAAGCTCAAGAGAGTATTGTGGAAGCAGAAACAATAATGTCAACGGGCAGGGTGACGAGAGCGAGCACGAAGAGGGACAACACAAGGCTACTTGGAGGTATTCGATAATCACGCAGGCTATGGAAACATTGGCGGCAGTGCAATGCTGGAGTCCTTCTGTCATCATGCTACATATAGCTCTTCTCTCACGACCGACGACTGTGCCTCTGCCACGTTTGCTGGTCAAGTTTTAGATTTGGATGCCATCCCACTCTGAACTGTGTGGCATATGATGTAAAGATTGACTACATTCTCCGGTGAGTAGGACCAAAAGGCCGATATACCAAAAGTCAATGAGCTGTGGGAATAAGTGCGTTGCGCAATTCGCATCTTTTGATGATTAATGTACAGTACAGATTCTGGTGATCGGTATTTGTTGGACGTCGAGAGAATTCTGGTGATTCTGCCACCATATGAGTCTTCCAGATCTTACGACTCTCGTGTCCTGCCACTTCGCAACGAATCACTTCCACCTGCAACGGTCGTTGCGACTCTGGCAATCTTGTCTGCCTTATCCCTTAGCTCTTCTTGCATCTCACTATATTCACGCAGCTTCCTTTTCCTCCCTGAGCTTGGTGTCGTTGGTGTGCTCGGCGGTGGAGAAGGGCCATCTGCTCCATTCGTGACCTCTGTCTGTGCTGTCGGTGGTGTTGCCGGCGAAAGTGCTAAGTCATCGGGTCTTGACAATGAGCGCCACCGATTTATACGTCCGAGTCTGCGTCGCTCCGCGTACGTCAATTTTCCACTTCGAACAGAAGAGTTAAAAGATCCACTACTTCGAGCGTGCTCACGATCCGAGGAACGTTGCGACCGCTGAGAGCTCGATAGTGAGCGCGTGGAAGGGACACGAAAACCGTGCTCAGTGAGGGAGTCCACCGCAACCTGCAATTCTTCTTCTGCAGCCTGCATGTCCTCCTTGAGTCCTTTGGTGTCGAAATCCCGAAGCTGACTGTAGCGCATCTTCGAAGACCTGGGAAATGCTTGCAGGTGACTCAGCTCGGCCGTTTGCCATTTCTCTGCATATGCGTACAGCGCGTTCTGGACTCCCAAGAGGCGGTCGAGTGCTCGTTCGTAATTCAGGTGCAGCTCGGCTCGACCGCCTGATGAATCGGGCGATTGCTGGCTGTTACTTTCTGGTGGATAGAACTGTGAATCAAGTGTCTGGAAATCGTGTTGAACATCAGGCGATCGAGGCAGGCTTAAAGTATCAACATGGCTCGTAGTCTCGCTGCTCTGCCGTCGACTTTCGGATCTCTCAGGTACTGTCCAGTGATCAAGCTTGCCCGCTGATCTCAACATGGGCTCGAAGTATTCGCTCACAATCTCCTCGTGGAACTCTCTCTGCTTATCTTCCGTGAGCTCAACGAGAATTTGTAAGTGCCGTATCCGATCGTCAAGATCGTGTCCACCTGATTGATGTCGAGTCCAAGCACGTTCAAGCTTTAGTTCGCGAAGCTCTTGCCGACGCCTCTTGAGTAGATTGTAAGTGTCTAGTGCAGTGCGGATGGCGACGCAATCCCCGTGGCTGAGACACCATTCCTCTGTGAACAAGACTTCAAGACACCGGTTGAGATACTCTTGACCATGTCTCCAAAACTCATCCCATGTGTCCGTTGACTTTCGGTCCAATTCTGTCTTCGCGGCAATCTTCACCGCGAGCAAACCACGGTATTCGGCCGCAGTACTTCCGGCTGATTCTCGCGCATCATGGATCCGTTCCACCTCGCTCGTGAAATCAGCTCTCTGGTCATGTTGTATCCGTTGTTCGTCGCACATGGCTACGTCCAACCAGTATTGATTGGTTCTTGCCGTTCCTCTATATGACTTGATAAGCTCTTCCGTCTCCTGTTCTTCACGGTGGATTTCATATAGATCTGAGCAAAGACTCAAGTAGTGTGGCCCGAGATCGCTAATGGGACGAAAAGGCGTGCGCCTGCCCTGAGCAAGCATCGAGATGCGCTTTGCACCCGGATTATCCTGTCTGACCGTGGTGGAGCACAGCCAGTCACTGAGACTCCTGCCAATTTTCCGTAACCAGGACATGGCGAATGTTGATCGTGATTGTGTAGCAGTAGCCATTCCACATTCGAATCAAGTAATGTTTTCTCCGTTCCAGACGACAAAGAGAGCATCCAAGCTGCTTTAGGACGCACCTTGATGAATCAAAGAAATGGTTCCTTTGTGATTGAGTACCAAGCGACTCCTGGGTGCTACGGAGCACATGCATACAGGGCATTCATCACTGCTTGAAGGTCGAAGTCGAAATTTATTGCCTTATGCTAGGTAGGTGAAACGAGTTGCTGTTTTGTTCACCAGATCGAGTCATTGGACGTATATCAACTCCCATACAAGACGTCACGCTGCTCATGCATTTAATGCAAGTGTATGCTCTTCGAGCTCTACTATGCCCTGATCGACTCGGGAAACAACATTCTACTGCAGTTTCAGATTGATCGATGCGTCCCGATACACTGTGAGCAGTCTTCCGATTTCAACTTTGTATAAAATGCTCTGTTAGACGTGCTTATGTCTTATAATGTTGCGTCGTGTATCCTTCGTTCGGACACTCGAAAATCATCACCTAAGCTCGTGATGCGCCGCCGTATGGTCAATTACCTCTCATGGTCTCCTCATTCATTCTGTATGTTAAGAAAACCTTTCGGCACGCGCATTGATCGCTGACGGAAACTTGTGCGTAATCATGCGGTTGAACGCTGGCACAGTGACCTAGCGCTACATTAGGAGAATTTTGCGCTTGCATCCTTCTGTGAAGCAGTAGATTACTTCAATTTCCTCCTCTTAGTTGAGCTTGACGTCTGCTCAGGGCTAGGCGTGATGGAACGTGACGCATTATCGGATATATCGTCCATGACAAGATCTGGGGGCGGCGTGCCGCTGGCCATTGCGTAACCATCAGGTTTTGACGATATTTGCCAGCGATTGATATAATCTCGTTTTGCTCTCCCATCTGCCGCTCTTTTCCTGGCCGAGCGCCGCGGGCTGTGTCCCTGTGAGTTTTCCCGACTCATTCTACTGCCACTGCGTGGTCTAGATTCTCTGCGGCTATGAGTATCTGACGGCCCAGTCAGTGATGGAATATCTCGGCCTAGTTGTGCTAGCTCGCTGGCGGCCTCTTGCAATCTCCCCTGGGCCTCCTCGATTTTAGCTCTGACATGCTGTACCTTTCTCCTGACTAGAGCATCGAAACGGGCGGGACTCGAACGAGGGAATACCAACATATGCTGTGACTCGTCGGTCCGCAAAGCAAACTCCTTCCGTTGAAGATCCTCTTGAAATTCGATCAGGTCATCTCGAGCCTCTAAGTATCGTTCCTCCGCGCTTCTCGCATCTGGTGCATCAATTTCCGATCGCGGGAATGACTCTGCAGGGTTTATGCTGCGCGGACGATCAGGAGAATCTTCTGCCAGCTGCAGTCGTCCAGCAGCAATGAGCAGCTTTTTGACAGCCATGTTCATGAATCGGTCATCGAATCTTCTACGCCTCCCCTCCATACCTTCCAAAATGCGCTCCGCATGCTTGATATCGGTCTCCAAATATGCTCCATCATTTTGATGCCTAGAGAATGCCCTCTCCACCTTAAGCGCTCGCAAATCGTGTTTGCGCTCCTGAGTAAGGTTGTGCATATACATCATGGTACACAAATCAATGCACCAACCATGGCTTAAGCTCCATTGAGCTTCAAAATAGGTATCGAGACACTTCTGCACGTACTCTTGAGTATGTCGGAAGATGAGACACCATAGCTTAAATATGTCACTCTCCAGACCAGAAATTCGTGCCTCAACTTGCGCCGCTGTGGCCTCTTCCTCCGTCTGCTGAGGCGATTCCCGCTGGATCATTTCTTGAGCACGTTCGACGAGTTCGGTGAAATCATAATTCATGTTCTTCCTGGCCAAATTTACATCGCTTTGAGCAAGATCCAAATCTTTTTGACGGTCGTGGAAGCGACCATCGCAGTCCCATTTTTGACGCTTGCAGTCAGCCAACTCAGCTGTCTTTCCGTAGAGTTGATCGAATAGCTCCAGAAAGTAGGGGCCCAGATCATTAGCCGGATGAAAGCTTGTGTTCGATGCAGGAAATTTCCATGGTGCGTTGTCTAGCTGCGTAGAGCTGTCACGGTCAGCGCCGGAGAGCCAGTGGCCCACATTCGCAATAAATCTGCAGAGAGATAACATCTTCGTAACTAGCAATATCTGTGGGTGAAGATGAATAATTGAGGTCGACGGAAAGCATGTAAGACGCGAGAGACTGGAATGCATTTTCAACAAAGATTGCGTTTTACAAAGCGGCCTTTGTCAAACCTGAATCAAAGACATGCTGTGGCCGCTTTCTGCCAGTAGTCCGCACACCACATGGAGACAAGGTATCCATGGTTTGCGAAGCCATTCACGATGGGATCTGACATGGGCGCGATGGCGGTCTGCGATCTGAACGGATTCCCGATTCCTGTACTAAAGGAATTGTGATTATGTTCGTGAGCCGTGAACCTGCGGCCAGAGCCTTTGCCAAGCTTCTGCAGCGGGCGAATTGAGTTGATACCAATGCAGTTGGTGAACGAGGGCTGAGGCGCGAGTGAACGCCAATACGGCTCAGCGCATCCGAGCTGTTCACTCTTGAGATGACCCATCCGGGCAGCAGACCATCTTGGCGCGGCAGACATAATCGCACCAAACCCGGCACGCGTCCTTGCTCTCGACTGATCACCATCTGCAAGGCTGTCGTATCAAAGGCTTCTCATCGACAACGTCTCGTAGCTCTGACGAGCGCTCCCCGAGCAACTGTTGGAAAACAACTCATCGAGTCCCCGCCGACCGGCGCGCCAGTCGATGCGATGTCAACCCAACGAAGCATCCCACCCATTCCTGGCTTGCCATATGATCGCACCTTCTCGAACGATGCTGATCTCGTTGATGAGGTGGCGGATCAGATTGTGCCCATTTGTGCGGAAGACGACGAGCCAACAGCACAGCAGCTAGAGAAACTGGATGAAAAGGTCCTGTTATCCAAGGCTAACATATCTTCGGATCGACAGCGGCAGGGCGTATCATCAAAAAGAGCTATCTGGGAATAGTCACGGGAATCAACAACCAATCCTTTGAGGTCAATATCCTCGAGACACGCGGGGGCAAGGGTTTTGAAGGTCTCCCTGAGGAGGATCGACGATACTATTGGCACATTATGGCCGAAGGCAGCCAGCATATGATGCCGAACGCACTGGCGGATCCGGGCCTGTCCACATCCCTCGACACGGACGACCCACCTGAGACGGTATTTGTGCGCCACAGGAACATGCGCGAGAATGGTATTCTCAACTTGCGGTCCAAGAAGTTTCTGTACTCAGAGTTGGTCAGCCTTGCTCCAGGTTGGCTTACCGAGGAGAGCACTGTCCGCTTGGAAGACAAGCTGAAAAAGTGTTATCCTCTACAGAAAACAAAGTTGATCGAGGCAGCTGGAATATCGCAGTCTGAGGCGGACAATATTCGTGCCATGCCTGCCCCAGGATCTTCCAACTCAATATCGGGTGAAAATTCCGGCGAGGTCGCAGCCCACACGAACACAGGCGTTTCCAATTCTGGTAATGACTCTTGGCCTTCTGACGAGATGCCTTCTGCTCCTCGTGTCTGTCCAGACTTCAACGAAGGCTCATGTAAATCTGCTGGCTCGTGTCCTCATGGTTTGGAGCATCTTTGCAGCGACTGCTATCGCGAGCACCCAAGGTGCGGGGGACGTCTGCCTCTCGGCGTCGAAATAAAGAGAGAGAACGAGGAGAGACGCAACTCTGCACGCGGACTGAGGCCGTCAAAGTCGAACAAGCGTAAGCATTCAGCATCAAGAGCCTATCAAGATTCCAGACTCCATGAAGCCCGCGGCGGCGGCAACGATCAGAGGCCTGACGCGCAACGAGGTCCTCATGGCGATTTGGACAACAACCGCGCACAGCAAGCGGCCTACACGCGAACGAGCAACGGCCGATCGCCAATTCGTGACGACCGCGACGACCGCGACACGCAGCGAACGGCGCACCCTCAAACAGCCAATGGCCGACCATTTCGTGCAAATGAGTCCCGAGGCCGGTCTGAGCGTCGTTCTAGGTCGAGAGATCGTAATTTCGAAGACGATTTTGAAGCGTCATCCTATCGGCAATGGAATGACTCCCGTCGTCAGGATTCGTACCACACGCAGCCGAGAGACTACCACCGTGAGCAGTCCACCAACTACCACCGTCGAGAGTTCTCCTATGCGCAGACGAACTACTCGGATAGGGATCAGCCGGCCTACTCCAGCTATCAAGGCTCAGAATACGTTGAGTCGCACAGGTCCTACGAACAGCAGTCATACGGCAGAGGTGGATATGATCCACGACGCCGGTAGTCGTGTTTCACAAGGATAACTCCCGTGTTCGATCGATTAGCATGCCGGTTGACTTCTGCACGCCTGACAGCATCGGCTGTTGGTCGAAAGAAGCTGTTGAGAACCATGTGGCCCCGGGAGTGCTGTCCGGCAACACCTGTCAACGGGACATGCGAATTCAGCATTGGTTCCTTCCGACTTTCTCTTTGGCGGACCTCTTTCACTTGACGACTTTCCTTCCGGTCAGCCAGCCTCCGCATGCCACCGCACCACCGCACGACGAGCCATGGTAGCGAGCAGCAAATTCCTGAACTTGACACGATGTTGGAAAGTGCGAGATACTGCTGTCGATTGGTGTGTACCTTCTTTGATTCGGATTTCCTTGAGGTTTGAGAGGGGGCATTGCATGGTATCGGTTGCACAGAACGCTGCAGCATTCGAACGATGGCGGAATAATGAGTGGCGATGAGACTGAAAATGCTTTGTATGGCGTTTGCGTTGTTTTGATGAGATACCCCCAAAAGTTGTTGATTTGCGATAGCGTTGCTTTGACAGACATCCGGAGAGATGCAAATACACTCGTTGAAATCAAGAGGCATCTTCTCACTTTCCGATTTCGAAAATTCCTGATAAGAGCTTGCAGATTCTCGTCCAGGATGGTTAACGCCGCGCCAATAGTTGCAATCATCGCATAGGTGGTAACGTCTAGATGTTCCTGGAATGGCTCCTGTGGGCAGATGGGCAGCGGCAGTGTGGTGAGCAGTCCTCAGCCTTCCACAGTGTCCCGAATGCTTTTCAAGCTCAATTCGCCCTTCCTACCCCAGCCTTTTTGCCCGGGAGCAATATTGGGCCGGAAGTCCTCATACATGTGAAACGCTCTCTTACTCAGCTCTTCCTCTTTGCCCTTCCATCCTTCTAGCGCTTCCAGCATCGCCTTTCTGACCTTATTGTAGTTCTCGTCCCCTCCATATTTCTTCTTCAACGTGTCCTCATTCGCTTTCTTTGGCTGATCACCAACCACAGCCGACCCATCTTTCAGCTTGAGATGAAAGCTCATGACGTCGACTTCTTCTAGCTCTACCTGTTCCTTTTTACGCTTCTGCTGCTTAGCAGCTTGTTCGGTGCTGTCAGGCTTGTCAATCTTGCCTATTGAGCGACCCTTCGAAATGGCGGCGAGAGTGCTGATGGCGGAGCCCACGCTGAGACATGTCGACCAGGCAAGCGATGGGTGAAGTGTTTGTGTGATGCAGGCTCCCCAAAGTTCTAGCACGGGAGCGCGGTTGATTATGACAGTTTCATCCTCTGCATCATCTTCGACTTTGGTGTCCAGATTTCCCGACTCCGGCTCGATTTTCGTTTGTTTTGTGGGCGCGTTCTTTGCCTTCTTCGCTGGTGTGGACTTCGTCGTGGAGGCTTTGCGTTTCGTACCAGTAATGGCATTTGGTGAGGCATCTTTACCAGTTTTCGCTGTACCATTCGACTGACTTCTCGTGGTCGGCATCTTGATGGGAATTCGCGATTTCTGGCTTGTTTGCCACTGACAAGCGTGCTGCCTGTGTTCTGGCGTTGGGACGCGACTGTACCCGTGTATCGGACCAGGTTATGGATCTAAGAAGGCGAAGATCTGTTACGAATGTTATGTGAACATCTAGAACATCGTCTGTCTCGGGGCTAATGATAAAGAAGTGTACAACGTTCGTTGGTAAATGGACGCGTTGATGAGGTGATGTCACGAAACAGCTCACAGCTCTCCGCAGATCTCCGCAAGGAACAGCGCCTCGTCCCGCCTGCCTAGCCTCCCTTCCAACACCACCTCACCTCACTCTCTCACTGAAAGCATCTCGGAATCTTGCAGAAGATCAAAGAGCCGGACCTCTATGGGTCTTTGACTACAAAGGAAAATACGAAAACGGATGAAATTTTGCAAAAATGGCATATTTCGCCAATGCAAAGCCTTTCTCTAAATATCACAATCTCCCGAGATATCACTCTATCCAGCAAAAATGTGGCATCACATATCCAGAGTCAAATCGAGACTCCAGAATGCATCGTCGAAAATGGCTCACATCTACTCTTCAGGCTCATCCTTAGCAGTAGGCTGTTGCCACACTTTCTTCTCAGCAGTCGGCTTCACATCGCAAACTTCAGGGATCGAAGGAGAAGCAGCAGAAGGCTCATCACCTTTCACAGCTTCTCGTCTCGGAGCCTTAGACTGCTCGCTAATATCCAGTCCGATTAGCCTGTTCACCAAATCGTCCTCTTTGCTCTCGAACTCTTTGACTCTCTTCTCCATGGCCTCGGCTTCCTGTTTCTTCAAAGCTGCTTGCTTCTCCAATTCTTCTTGCGCTTGCTTGACCGTTTTGGCTTCTGAGCGAATGGTCTCGAACAAGCGCGTGTTACCTTGGAGAAGGCACTTTTGCTCCTTGAGAAGCTCGCGCTTCTTGCGTTCTAGCTGTAAGATCCGTTCTTCCATGAGGGAATGGTCGCGCTCTAGAGTTTCGATTGCAGATTTGTATGTGAGGGATGCAGGGTTTTCATCATTTCCGGCTTCGGTCGCTGCAGTGCAAACAGGCTCATCGTCGCGTTGGGCGGCTTTATCTTCTAGAGTCTTTCCTTCCGCATCGCGTTTGGCTGCTTTGTCAGCGAAAGTGTCTTTCTCTTCATGGCATTTGGCATTGGTAGCAATCAAAGGCTCTTCCGCAGCATCGAGTTTGGCGGGTTTGGCATCGCATGTGGCAGTTGTGTCAGCTGCGACCTCTTTCGTCATATCGCAATCGGCAGTTTCCTCAGCTGGAGTTTCTTCCTTGACGACATCGCATCTGGCTTCTGTATTATCTGAGACCTCGGCCGTCGCATCAGTCCTGGCAGATCTGTCAGTCGGAGTCTCGCATGGCACAGCAGGCGTGCAAGGCTTGTCAGTCAGATCGTCGCTCTGCACCTCGGACCTAGAGGATCGATAGATTTCCTCAAGTTGCTCTGGAATGCTGTCGAGGTTACGATTGAAGCGTGCTATGAGTTCAGTCTCCCAGTCTTCGAGTTTCCTGGGCTGGACACTGGCATCCCTCTTCGCGGTCACTGGTCTCTCAGCCTTGAGACTCTCCTCTTCTTTGAGCTTCTTTTCTTGCTTGAGTCTCTGTTCGTGCCTGAGCTTTGCTTCTTCCCAGAGTCTCTCTTGTTCTTTGAGCTGCTGCTCTTGCCTGTGCTTTTCTTGTTCTCTGATCATCTCTTGCACTTTGAAATGATGCTCATGCCATGTGCTCAGGAGCTCGTACACACCGTTGGGGTCCCCATAGACATAGTTCCGTAAAGTGGATTCACGAAAGCGAATGTAACGCATCTGCTCCGCATTGCGATCGATCTCGCGAGCCGGGAAATTGTGCTTGTCTGTGCTGCGAATGCTCTGTCTCTGGGACCTAGCGATACGGCCTGTTTTGGCACGGGTTAGCTTGGTGGAATTCTCAGGCTTGCTCTCAGTTGGTTGTCTGATTTCTGTCAGCTTCGCTCGGTACCTTACCAAGAATGTGCGGATTCTGCCTTGCTTGACGCGGGTCAGTCTGACGCAGCTACCAGGCTTGCATCCGTCCGGTTGTCTCATGGTTCCTGGAACTCGGGATTTCTACTGGAGGTAGATTACGAAGCCTTTGTCCGAGACCGGCTCAGATGTCAGTTCGAAAAAATCGTCAGTGTCTTCCGAGGTCGCAGGACTGCTCAGCTGATCGAGACTCGAAGTGTGCTGAGAATGGTGAATACGCTTGTGTGTGCCAGTACATATACTTTTTCTGTGAACGGAGTTGACAGGCACGGACAATAGCTTTGTAAACATTGCTCCTTTGTGCTTTTCGGTGTTGTTCCTCTTCTTCCGTACAATGCATCTCAGGCTTGTGGGAACAAAGGAAACTGCTTCAAGGAGGTCAATCGAAGCAAGCGTCCTCGGCCCACTTGCCATAGCTTGTCAGCAGTCTACCGTTAAGAGTCAATTTCATTGTCGCTCTTTCGTTTGCGCGATGCTCGTCGTCGTTACGCTTGTAACATCCGTGCCACCAGACTCTAATTGAGCATCGTCTGGCACCGTCCCTGGTCGGCTCCAAGCAGACAGAGAAGGCAGCAAGTACTTTATAGCTGATCTGAGCCTAGAATCGTGTCGCCAAAAAGAGCGTTCCTCTAGAGGATGTTCATTTTGGGTAATCTCTGTTGTCTTCGGCGAAGACAGAACGCCAAATCGTGGAAGATGTAGTTCATTTGGCTCTGCGGGTATCTCTGGTGCTGCGTTCACGACAACTGGCCGTGGTCCACTTGGTTCGCGAAAACGACCACTCCTCGAGAATATCGAGAGCAATTTGGCGATTAGTGGCAGTATCGCCGGAAGTGAGGCGCAGATGACGCCTAGCAAGATTTCGAGTTGCGCATATATGGTGCACTTCGCCGCTGGTCAGTAATCTGAGAATCAGACCAAACGCGGCAATGCGGATAATCGTACCAGGATTGACGTCCACGCGGCGTCCAGAATTTGATTCGCGGTCACAAACTGGGAGTCGAACAGAACTACAGCTCGCATCACGCTGGCGATACAGGATCTCATACTCTAGTCAGACTTGAGCGTGCGACATGAATGGGAGGGACGCTAACTCACGATGTACTGAGGCTGAACAGCAAGATGATGCCAATGCGCCGACCACGCGATAGTCGGAGCTGCCACAAAGGCGGGATTAGAAGAGCAATCATGCAAAAGCATGTGCAAGTTTCCCAGATCGTCTGCACTTTCCAAAATCTGAGCTTATTAGCACGAGATGGGGACCTCACGACTCGGGACTTACAGAACTGCATCGATGCACTTAGCCGTGGCGTGCAACTCTGGGGTCCACAAGGCTCGTATAGGTATGCATGATACTAAGACGATAACAAACGTGACACAATTGGAGGCCGTAGCCATGATGCCGAGAGACCAGATCAAAATCTCCCCGGTGCGTGTAACTAAGAAGCGAAGCAGTTGAAGCAATATTGATATCTTGGCGGTTGTGTTGGCGATGGTCCAAAGGAGGCATGCGGGAAAGTTCATCTATGAGTGTCAATGGTCGGAACCTAGAGGAATGGGAAGGCTTACTCTTGCGATATTGTTCAAGTTGTATGTGGTCAACGCCACAATATGTCGGCCGTCTCCATAATGTACCTCTACAATCGATGTCAGGCAACTGCCAACTGCGAGACATGGCTTGCCTACGGAAAGCAACGAAGACCACTACCGCCGTCATGAAACCCTGTACTTGTAGTCAGTAAAGCCCTAGTCAACCGAAAAGGTATAGGCTGAACCTACCATGCTTATGACCATAAGCCAATCGTCGAGCCCAGTCCGGTTCGTGATCCATATGCGTGTGTACATGCGTAGAGCGACAACGAGGACGGAGGCACCATAGAAGCTAAACACCACGGCCAGCGCAAGCGGGCCTCTGCTTTCAGTCAGTAACCTCTGTTTCTCATCTTCTGGTACTCCTCGCCACAAGTCCGTCTCTGGCGTATACGCGTGGCGTGACATTGATCAGCCGGCTTCTGGAGGCCTGGCTGAAGCTCCGTGTCATGTCTCTGAGCTTCAGGCTACTGGCTTCGGCCTGTAGCCTTATTTTCACGATCAGGTCGTACGGAATGGCTATGAATCTGAGCTTCACGTCAGGTGCATTCAAAATAGGAGAGGTGTGCGAGACTCGGTAGCTATTAGCTGGTCGCCGAGTCAGTCCATAAGCACTATCCGGCGGTAGCGGAAGGCAGGGACCAGGATGTCGCTGGATTATAAGGTGTGTTTCGAGGTCGTAGACCTGCATGATCGAGGGCCGCATTGTACACTTCTTGCAGGATAGAGGCCCACGCATGAATATTTCTCTCTTGAATAGAGCGGAGCGCTATATATAATAGCTTGAAAGGCGTTGTTCCCTAGCGCATTTCAATGTTGTTCGGTGCAATGCATCGAACAATGGACACTGCTCCAAGGGGGGCGAAGTCCCGTGGAAGAGAGATGTTGCGTGGAAGCAATGTGCTTCCCGTAGTAGTTCATTGCCGACACACATGACAGAATGTTCTGATGGAATAGATAGCGGCGTCTCCACGACCGATGGAAGGTCGCAACACCGCTCCGGCGCGTGATCACCATACAGCAAACTCTCGCGCTTCATTGCGGTCGCAGGCGTGAGAGCCGCACGAGGCACATCAAAACCGGTTCCGCTGTCTTCGCCACGAGCTGCTGCCCAAGCATACTCCGTCTGTCGTATTGCGAGGTCGACCGCCGACAGCATGCAAGCGCAGCTGCGGCAGAACCTCGATGGCAACCACGTGGTCAAAGTTCACCTCAGCCATCCAGGGACCCATCAAGATCTGAAACATCAGAACGTCTTCCGCATGTCTACAAAGCAGAGAATCTCCTCGTCTGTGCGAGAAGTTATCGCGATGGTAGCTGGATATTGTGGTATCCAGTGCGGCATCTGCTTCATTCAACGTGCCGCTTTTTTGCAGTGTGGGAGACCTGCATACTCGATGCTGACATGCCGGCAGTCTCGCGTCCTGCATCTGTGCGCATCAGGAACCAACATCTGATGAACGTCACAGGCAAGGACTTCCTTGCGCAACCGAACCCTTTGATTGCACAAAACCATACCACCTGCAGTCACCATGTTCAAGGCTGGCGCTTCCCCGAGGACACACCCCGGGAAGTACTTGAAGACAGTTTCAGATCATGCTCAGTGACGCAGTGTTCGCATCTTTTGCGCTGAGCACAGCACACATCACCGTTGCGCGACATTTGTGCTCAGGAATCCGTTCGGCCGAGACAGTCTTGGCTTGCCCAGGTCCAAATGTGCTCCTGTCGTTCCCTTGGGCAAAGTCCAGGCTGGAGCTCAACGATATTGTCCACCCGGCTTCCGGCCTGGGTCAAGTGCCTTCCCCGGATTGACCCATGGGACCTCCGCAGCCGGCATACATGCTCGTGCCGATCCATTTGAGACGAACGCCCTCTCGATCTGAAGAACTGCAATATCTGAAATGTGTTCTGCACGATACTGAGCAACCCGCGCTGCTCAAGAAATGATGTGCAAGCGCCCACCAGCAACGAGCGGCATCTTTGTTCGCGCGCCTAATTTCGATCTTTGTCGCCTGTGCTGCCCTTTCCGACCAGGCCCTCAAGGTTAAGGGCCGTAAGTTCAGTGGCCCTGGCCATTCAGTTCGCTGTCTGACAGGGATAGACATGGTAAGGCACATGTCACAGACAGCATCACACCAAGGTATCCTCGCGCGCCCCCGAAGTCAAAGACTTGAGCATAATAACATGGGACTGCCTCCGTGCTCGCTACCAGGCAGCGCCTCCTCTCCTTCGCCAGACGCTGACTACAGCAGACACTCCTTTCGATCAACTGCAGGCTTCCCACTCAGCCACTTCGTATCGCGACATGTTGCGATCATTGGTGCTCGCCACAGCATTGCTGTGTCACTCGTTCACAGTATTTGCATCCGACCATGGACACAAACATCACAAGATCTACCCGCGACATCCTCTTGAGGAGGATCACTGGACGGAGGAGGAGAAGTTGAGGAAGAGGGAAATCTATGCGCGCAATAAGGAAGCTGCAGACAAAAAGGAGTCCACGAACTGGATCGAGCCGGGTTATGAATATCTGGAATACAACAATGAGTGCTTGAAGCACCACAACTACCACCGGAACAATCATATGGTGAGCTGAAGCCATGATCTTTTACGGGAACGCGCCATATTGACTCTTTCCCAACAGTGCTACGACCTAGTCTGGGACGACGCACTAGCCTACACAGCACAACTCGTCGCCGAAAGCTGCGTATACGGTCACAACCTGTACGTTTCGTCAACACCTCTTCCACCAAACATCCTACTAACCTCTCCACAGCGCATACGACTACGGCCAAGCAGGACAGAACATCGCAGCCGGAATCCCAGCCTACAACGTCTCCGGCGTCATCACAGAACTCTGGTACAATGGCGAATATCCTTACTTCACTTACTACTACGGCCAGCCGCAGCCTGACTACACTTATTTTGAACAATGGGCCCACATGACGCAGATTGTTTGGTGTAGTACGACGAATGTTGGGTGTGCGACGCAGTATTGTCCGTATCTGGCGAATGCGGGGAGTGTGGAGGGGTATTACACTGTTTGCAATTATAAGACGCCAGGTGAGTGTGACTTCGTCGACGGAGTTGGAGTGATATGCTGATGTGATTGTTGTAGGAAATGTCGAAGGACAGTATGCGCAGAATGTGTTTCCGCCGCAAGGAGCGCCTGATATTCATTGGGATCAGTGAGCGCTCGAATGATCCTTATGCGCGTGTGCTGGAAGAAGATCCACAAGCGAGTGGAGGAGCGGATGATACGGGGATGGTACGAGTTGAGGAGGAGCTCGCAAAGATCGATGAACAAAGATGGGATCGCGAGATTTGCTGGAGCATCTATGAGGCGCTGGGCTGGTGAAGAGAAGACAAGTGAAGCTTGACAACAATATAGACTCAATACCGACGCTCTCAAAACCCCAAGCGTTGACAACGGCAATCATCAAGGTGTTCCTGCCTAGGTCCATTGTCGCCGCTGCCTATCTACCAAAATGGCACCACCCTCATTGTCGCTTCCGCCCCGCCGCGCCGCTGCCTCACTTGTCCATGGAAAGTGGATCAAGCACACCGCCACCGCCGTTGGTAGCTGCAGCTGCACATGTGCTTGCATCGGCTGCCTGATCACGCCGAAGGTTCTTGCCGAACTTCACATGCCGTCTCACACGACATCTCACGCTGAGTTCGCACTTCGACCATTTTCTCTTCAATCTTGTGCCACTTCCCCTTCCCCTTCGCCATTCACGCTCACACGCACATGACAACGCTCACTCCTGCGCCAATTCACCACCACCCCACGATGCATACCAGAGCCATGACGGCCACGAGCCGGCCGACGTTGACGCCGTCGGAGATTGATGGCGCTTCCTGGGGCACTCTTCCTTCGCAGCCCTTCCGCCACTTCATCGACACTCGTTCTGCTCAGGTTCAATCTCTCCCTCACAGCGACAGCGGCCTGTTCACCAACTACAAGACTCCTTTTGGCGAAGATCACGTCAACGCTCCGCCAACGAAGTTGAACTGCACCACACCGAACTCGAGCCCGCCAGTCGCGCCAGTCGCGTCAGTTCCAGTTCGTCAGAGTACTCACACCGCCGCGCGCAAGGAAACCTCCGTCATCCCAGGAGCCACGGCAGATGATACCATCGATGTCGATTCGCTCACTCCCCAGCCTCAGCACCGCCGCACTTCCACCAAGGGCAAGAAAGCGGCTAGGGGCCGCTCTCTTGGCGAACGCAGCACGAAGCCCATCAAGCAGCTCCGCATGCTTGCTGAGAACGACAACTTGGACGCGGCTCTCAAGCTTGGCTGGTCCGTCGAGCGTCTGACTGAGATCTTCAATCGCAACAAGGCTGCTCGTGGCATTCACACCACCTCCATCATGCAGCCAATCGATGACCCCGAACTTCTCGCTCGAATCGAAGAGAGAAAGCACAACGCCCGAGTCGCCACCCAGCGTCGCACCAACCGCCTCAAGGAGAGAGCTCACAATGGCGACTTCGAGGCAGCGAAGAAGTTGGGCCTCGGCAAGAAGACCATGGACAACCTGTTCCCTCAGCCTGCAGGAGACAGAGATGGAGATCAGGTGAAGCGCGAGCAGGAGTCTCTGTCGCCGACTGAGCCGAGAGACTTCGATGAGGACATACGGCGCAGCATGGAGCATGGACACTTCGATCGGTATTCACGAGCTGGTAGTATGGCAGTGAGTGAGATGGGCAATCGCGCTCTCAAGGTCGAATCCGGCGAGACACCCTTTCTTCCTCCACGCAGTACAGGGCGTGCTGGTGGTGGTCAGCGCACCACTCTTCGCGATTCTTGGGGTAGGCAGACCGACATTCCAGCCTTCCAACCTGGTCCTCCATATCGTGCCCCTACGCCTGTCGTTCCTTCCAACTGGCCAAACCAATACCCAGCCACCATGGCACCGCCAAACGGCCTGCCACCACCACCACTGCCATCGAATGGCTTGCCACCTACCACATATCCAACTCATGCGCACCAACCAGTGATCCAGGATATGGCCCTTCAGTTGGCTCTCGAGCGTCGCGAGCGTTTGTCTGTTCTCGAGTGGGCACACGCACGTGTCGCAGAGACTGATAACAAGATTGTTCAGTACCAGGCCTATCAAGCGCGCCAGAACTCGATCTTTCACAACCACCTCAACGCCGCCGATCGTCGTCAAGTCACCCAGAACGGACAGAGTTCGGGGTCTGCTGCAGCCGACAGAGACTGGACTTTCGTCAATCAGACTGGCCAGGAAGCTTCCGAGGACGAAGTGCACATGGTAGAGTGAAGTCTTCCGCTTTCAACGACTCCCACCCAATCATCCCGCTTGCAGCACTGACAAGCTCCACAATCCCGACTCTTACGATCACGAAGCATCTTGCGAGTTCTCACCACTGCTACGACCCCGGCACTTGAGGGATCTTGACTCTTCCCTTACCCCCAAAACGGAAACGACTTGTAATGATCGAAACGAAACGACACCCGAATCAACGAGCAACGGCTCTCTTCTTGCATCTTTTCCTGGCGCTTGCATCCTTCTTCAGGCATTCTTGGTGCAACGTCAACACGACTTGCCGCACCACCGCGGACAGCAGATATCGGAGACGCTGGACGCTACGATGATCACGAGGTTTTGCGAGAAACATCTTTGGAGCATAAAGTATGGCGTATGGATCTCTTCGACTGGCCTTATGACTTGCAGATGATATCTCAAGGCGCGAAGGCGGAATACTTGTGCCTTTTCACGATGGATTTGGTGCATGCATTGCCTCTAGGTTCGACTGTAGCATGAATGAATGAGATATCTTTATCATGTCCTCTCGTAGTTCCAGCTGATGTTTCGTCATCTGGGTTTCGTTGCCTGACTCCTGCGGTATGATGATTGATGTAGCCGGCCGTCTGCTCGCCCGTCGAGTAAATCTCCTCTCCCGCACTCTTGCCCAACACTGGATTCGCTTCCACCTTTTTCTCGCTTCCAATTACACGAATCGGCCGGAACGAAGCTGTGGGGCTATGTCTGCCTGTGGCGTTCTGAAGTAGACGCTCATAGTATCAACAGAGTCTCCTCCTTCGTTATGCCTATCGTCGTTGCTGAAAGGGCGGCGTCCTTCACACGCCCACCAAGCCCGTCCACCGTTGCAATAGCTGTTCCACTGCGTCTTCGGGCTCGAGGTCCTCTTCTCCTTCTTCTTGTTCCTCTTCGGCTTCCTCTTCCTCGCATTCTACGGGCTCGAGTTCTTCTTCGGCGCCGAGGTCCAGATCCAGGCCATCATCGTCAGCGAGTAGTTCTTCCTCAACTCCAGTATCATTGGCCCATTCCTCTTTCACCAGTGGGGCAGAAAACTGATTCCCAAGATCAACGAGCTCACTCTCTCGCACAGGAGAAATATGAGAGGTCAAGGGTCTGGTATGGGCTTCATATGTTGTGGTTAGCAGATCGAAAGGTTCTCGAGGAGTTCGCGACGGCTGAGGACTAAAATCGGGATAATCCAAATTTTCCTTCGGGCTTGTCCAGATTGCTGGATTGAATGGCTGTGTGTGCCATTCGGTTAGCGCGGGATCTTGGGCCGGCCTTGCGAGACGAGTATCGAAGGGAATACGGCGTAGCTCATGACTTTGAGCTCTGCACGTTTCTGAGAGATGAGAGTCTGTTTCCCTGTTTCGCTGCGATGTTTCGCGGCTCTGAGCAGGATGACGTGGTTTGGATCGCAACTCTCGAGATTTGTGTAACTTGTTGGTCTGCGAAGCAGCTTCATCGTTGAGTTCGCGGATCGCTTCGACGGCTTCGTGGAGATTGAAATTGATGGACTGAGGGTGAAAAGACCGCGTGGTCCGCCATTTCTCGGCTGAAGAGTCGATGCAGATTGCTAAAAAGCTGACTGTTGTGGCGCAACGTTGTAGTGCGGTTGCCAGGCTGTCGCTGGGGTTGGTGATTTCTGTGGGGTCCATCTCGTTGTGAGGAGCGTCGGCGCCAGGCAGAGCTACTGCAATGTTCGCACTTGCTCCTTCAGCTGTCGCTTCAATGTCATCAGTTTCGCGGGCATTTGCGCCAGCTTTCATTTCCAACTCCTCAAACTTCCTTCTCAACTCCTCGTACCTCTCTTCAGCACCATTTTTCGCTTCAATCAAACTCTCGACTTGCAGTTTGTCTAGCGTGAGCTCCACTTGAACTTTCATACTGGCGGCCACTGCCGCTTGAGAAGCTTTGGCACCATATGCGAGCACACTCAGCATAAGCAGGAGTGTACTCTTCAGTTTCTCTAAGTTTGCTCGAAGTACCTCCAATTTGCTGCTTCGTAGAGGCCACTTCAGCTTTTCCGTCATGGACATTGTAAATTTTCCATTTGCTCCAGGTCTCATTGATTTCATCAACGCATCATCGACTTCCTGGAAAGCCTCTCTACATCCATCCAGAACCTCTTCGAGGTCATGGATAGCTTCGTGCTGTGGCCGTCTTAGCACTTGAACCCAGATGTACGCTGCTTGTCGCGATGTCTTTCATGAGCTCGTGGCATGACTTACAGTACAGCTCTTCCCTAAGACATCAGCCTTCAGCTGCTCGTGCGTTCGCTGCAAGACCTTCGCTGTAAGCTTCACATCTCTGGCGATTTTCTTGATATCTTTTTCTGCGCTTTTAACGGACTTGGAGTAGTTGTACAGTGTCGTCGCAAGAGAGAAGCCTGCTTCGGCGACTTGAATTACGCTGGCAGCTGTACCGATGATTTCGGCCATGGTTGTCTAGTCTTTTTGTACTGCCGCGACACGATGGTTGTGAGACGCCGAGAGAGACTGATTCGGGATGAAAAGGAACACCAGATTTGGGTCATATGGAGCTCAGGCAGAGTCTTGCAGAAGTGACAAGCGAAAGAGCCTAGAATTCGGAAGATACCATTCTGGAGAGCTGTTGTTGGAGTAGGTAGGACAGACGTGGCGCAGCCCGCAGACGTAGCGCTTGCGAGCTGTGGGACAGGGCAGGGCATTGCGATCCATTGTGGAACTAGGAGGTAGGCGCAGACTGCGCTGCATAGTGTGTGCACACATGGTCCTCATCAGATATGAAGCAGAAGCTGAGCTTTCCAAAGCACAAGAACCTGCTTGTATAGAAGAAGAAGAAGCTTTGCCAAAGACACGAGCAGAGCGAGGGCCAGGAAACCGCGGCTGACGAGAATACTTGGAGTCGTGAAATTTGATGTCAATTGGTTGCTCCAGAGCGGACGCTAACGGAATGTCACGCTCATTCACCTGCCCGTCACTCACACGTGCCAGCCACGACGCCACGAAACAAGCCAAAGCCCATGCACATCACATCCCGTCACATCATGAAATAATGAATCCTCGTATATACAAGGGTGAACGCTGTGAACTTCATTCCTTAAATAAATGAAAAGCCAGAAATCCTCGAGATCTATATCGACGAAAATAATACTTTTTCTACATTTGTCATGTGAACAGCACAGCGTCCATCCCATTCATTCCACGCTGCTGGTATGTCTTATCTTATCTTCTCTTCCTCCCTACAGACATTCGTCGACAGACACTAGAAAGAAACGTGCCATCACGTCCATTCACCCATCCATACCCGCCGGAACGCCTCGCTTAAACAGAAACTGAAAGGGAAAGCCCAGCCCATGATGGGCCAATATGCGACAAAAGAGAAGCTAAAAAGGTGATGCGAATTTCTTTCCTCCTCTTATCCTTCACCTCACGAACGAATTAAACATTCATCATCTATACCTCGCAGCCAAGCCCGCAAACGCGTCCGGACTATGTCTCCCATTGCCAGCAAAGCCTTGAAAGTCCCTGCTCTCATTACTCACGTGCCGAGGTGCCATCTGCTGCTGCTGTTGCTGCTGCGCGGGCTGGGCGCCAAAAGGGTTCCCGCTGTTCATCATGAGGTTCGGCGGCATAGTGACGCTGCGTTGAGGGACCTGTTGTTGTTGCTGCTCGTACGTCTGCTGGGGAGCCGAGCCATCTTCAGGTAGAGTTTGTAATTGTCTTGGTGCAGGCGCGAGCTGGGGATAGTTGTATAATGCCAGGATTGATGACTTGTCTTGGCGAACGGGTTGCTGATATTGAGCATTGAGAAGTGGTTGGGAGTTGTATTGCCAGGGCTGCTCTTGTTGTGGGTGTTGAGCAAATTGGGTTTGAGGCTGCTGTTGAGGCTGGGGTGCGGAGTGTTGAGCGAGTTTCTGTGCCCAGGGATTCGAAGCAGGAGGTTGTGTGAAAGATTGTTGCTGCGGCAATTGCTGTTGCGGCTGAGGTTGAGAGAAAAAGTCTGCTTGTTGACCGTACATGGGCTGCGGTGATGCCATTGGAGCTTGTTGCGTAAAGCCCTGTTGTTGCCATGGGTTGCTGGCTTGCTGCTGCGCGAATTGCTGCTGTTGTGGAGCCTGTTGTGCCCAAATGTCATTCGCACTCGCGTTCGCAGTCTGTGGCTGAGCGCTTTGCTGCATGAACGGGTTGTTTGCAAACTGTGATGTTTGTTGCTGCGCAAATGATTGCTGTACAGGTGGCGGATATGAAGCAGATGGCTGATCCCAAGGAGACGCCGTCTGTTGCGGTTGTGCTGGTTGTGGCTGCAAGAAAGGATTGTTGGCCTGCATTACAGCTGGGCTCTGCTGATATGCTTGCTGGGTCCCGGTGTGCCAAGGTGAGCTAGCCTGCGTTGCCGGTTGCGAAAGAGACATGTTCTGAAAGCTGTTCTCCAGCGATGTCTGAGGCTGTACAGCCGATTGCGGTTGCAAGAATGGATTCCATGACGCCGATGCCGCCGTAGGCTGAGGAGGAACAGAAGATGCGCGTGCTGGGACCGCGGGAGGCGCGGCAGATTCTCGTACCTCCCACGGGTTACTTGACTTCTTCTCAATGCTGATGCCGTTTGCCCCAGAACTGCCCATCGAGACCGGTGTCAACGCTCGTGGCCCCGGTGTCACCGACCTCGACAACGGTTTCGTGCCTTCGCCTAATCTTATCAATGTTTCAACAGCCTTCTCCACATTCCCGCCCGTGCTTTTCAATATTTCGGTGTTCTTCGAATTGTCTGGGAACCCCATATCTCGAATGTGCGACAGCTTCGCCTGGAAGTTATTGTCCACTGTAGTGATCTTCATACCAAATAGCTGGCTTGGTTTGTTGCCCCTCTTCGGGCTCGGCAGATCATTGCGGTCCCCGCTGTATGCAGGCGAGAGAGGTGGTGTGATTCGATCCGCGCGCTGTTTGGGTACCGCCGCACTTGAGGACCGTAAAGAGAAGCCAAATCGTTTCGTGGGCTTAGGAGGCAGTTCGGGAGGCTCCTCGCTCCAAGATCCAAGGTCTGTTGCAGTACTCCCCGTGTTCTGTCTTGCAGCAGGTTGTGCTCGTCCAGTACTCAAGGCCTTGGTGACATACTTTTGCCGTATGTGTCTCTCTAACGCCGAGTCGACCTCGTCCACATCAATAGGTATTTCCGGTCTCACATTCTGCGGGTTGTATGTCTTGTTGCTGGCCACGTTGCCCACTTTCTTCATATTCTCCACCTGCTCCACGCTCCAGCTGTCCATCGACAGTGATTTGACCTTGGAGACATGTGTGCCGAGCTTGCGGTGCAGAGCAGCACATCGCATGCAGAGAAAGATGCCCAAGTTCCAGCTGGCCCAGCCTGGATTCTTCGCAGCGCAGTCTGCGCACTTGTCGTTGCCCGGCACTGTCCGTAGGAGGTCCTGCAGCATGCGCTCGTTGCGAGCCTGCTGCCGTTTCGTGATCGCGCTCGCCATGTTGCTGACAGCTCAGGCGTGACCTCGTGCTCCTCCAACGCGGACGCGGGTGCGACTGAGGGTGCGCGTGGATCGCAGGGCCCCTATGTCGTGGGGGCTGGGCGGCGGGATGTCGGAGGAGGAGGCAGAGGGGAGCGAGGATTCGAGGAGGATTAGGCGTTCGTAGGTAGATGCTGCGAATAAGAGATGCTCGACCAAGACAGCAGCACAAACCGCCAACAGATGATGCGGAAACAAGCGTAGGAGCGGCGTGCATAAGATTTAGATTAGCATGCACGCGTCCTCATCGCCGCCCAGGGGCCTGATCACGGCGCCGACCACCCCCGTCCTCCCCAGTCAATGACAGCTGAGCGCCGCTGTTCACGCTTCTCTCCTGCTTTGCACCCACTTCCACGACCAATTTCACGCTGGCTCCAGCGCTGGCAGTGATGCTATCCACCGCGACGCGCATTTTCGAGGTTGCGTCCCGCGACCGCCACGGCCACGCCTTGTGTGTCTCGGCCCAGATCGCCCGATGAATTCGGCCCGTGCTTCAGGCAATGTCCAGGTATTGCCTCGCAGTTGCTGGTGTTGACACATACAGACGTCCTCGGAGTGTTCCAGATTCCCGCCGAATGTAACCAGAACAATGTCGGCGCCTACGCATGCTTTTGTCGCGAGCACACGCGCGAGCCATATCCAGAACGAAGCCTTCCGACAGTGATACCAGAGCGAAGTGCAGTAGATGTCATTCCGATGGCAGCTTGCACGAACCTGCGCGAAGAAAACAGTCCCGGACGACGTCGTGGAGTCGGACAGCATGATACGGGCTCACTTCACGCACCCGCCGGGATTGTGCGCTTTCTCCATACCGCGACCACGGAATTGCCAAACCCAACATTCCAAGGCCTATACAATCAGACTTCTCGTTCGCAATAAGTATGAAGTTCTCAAGCGGGTCGTTGGATCCTCACGTACTAGTAGGTATGCGGTGACCCATCGCGTCCATCGGCTTCTCGACGCGGAGTGTATGGGCCGAAGAACTTTCCACTGTCGGCATAACACGGCTGCTTTGCCCACGGTATGTACGCAAAGTAACAGTAATGGACTCAACCAGAGTATTATTCCACTTGGCACCAGCGCACCAGCAACCTTTTACGAAGCACAATCATATCTTGCACTGCCGTCCGTTGCATCCCTCCTTCACAGCACCTCTTCAAACCACCTAACACAGCACCCACATCGCAGGCATCACAAGCGACAAGATGCAAATCTCGAAGTTCCTCGGGCTGGCGCTCGCGGTATGGTCAGCAACTGTCTCTGCCAAGCTGCATTTCAGCTTCGCCCAAGGCGGTCACAACTCTTCAGCAGAGGGTCTCAATCACTGCCTTGACATGTACCAGGAAGCTGTTCAGCTAGCTTACAAGCGCCAAGCAATGTTCAAGAAAGGCGACTGGAAACCTCTGCAAGGCGTAGACAACTACGACCACAGCATCAACAATTCAAGATTTAACTGTACTGGAGCCGAAGATTCTGTCTTTGAAGACGGCAAGAAGCACAGCGGAAAATCCCGCACGCCATACTTGCAGGCATGCATGCCCATGTTCAGATCCGCTGCGAGGGAGGGCGCTCGATGGGCACATTGCACCTTGAAGGACCATGATCTCAGACATGGCACGGTCAGAGGCTTCATCTATATGGGCTGGAGTCCCGCGGGTTTCGAGATTTGCAATGATGACGCGAAGAGGGGCATGCAGAGCACTGGCCCTTGCAGAATCACGCGCGATCAGTCGAAGCTTTTTGAAGGGTACGAAGGCAACAGAAAGTGATTTTTGATTCTTGCGGTGCGCCAGGAAACTTTTGGAGCCTGCATTTGGAGCGTTGCTACTGGCAGCGAGCGGTGGTTGTCAGACGACAGGTGAGGCAGCAGCTCGTAAAGCAGGTCATGCGCAAGCAAATGATCGCGTCCGAGGGACTTGCGGTTACCAACACCACTGCGAGACACGGTCCTCCCGCGATGTCGAATTGAACCAGTGAACGGTCGATGGCGTGCGCGAGGAGAGGGGACTGCGAAGGTAGAGCGCCCCGTCAATTGGGATCTGAAAGGGCAATCACCACTTAACGAGTAGAATGAGGCGGACAAGACCAGCCACAGCAGTCCCTACCTCTAGGAGGTAGCTCAGCTACTCCATACCTTCCTATTGCATCTTTTTGACCAGTTGGTAGAGGTCCACCTACCAGAGAGCTCCTAACACTGGACACATCCTATATTAGCTGCAGGTACGCAGGCATTCTTGCATTGCATGCCGAGAAATTCGTGACGCAATTCTAAGTCTTTGCAAAACAATCTCTGTTTCAACGTCACGTCTTTCGGTCCCACCTCGCTACAACTCGTCTTCCCCGTGTTGTGTACCGTGTTCACGGAATTGCCCCATCTGGAGATCCGGGGAGAGGCGGAGGAGGATCATCGGGCCTCCACTATTGATACACGATGCCTACACATTCGTTGTCGATGATAAGATGTGTGGGACAGGGGAGAATTTGTGCTTGCGCGTGAGGCTCTCGTCAAAGTCGTGGCGTGGACAATTCATGCTCTGATAGGGCAGAAAGTTTGCCGAGGCTCTCATTCGGCAGGAGCAGACGACAGCGCGAGGCGATCACAAAAACATCCCAGAACACAACATTATTGCTCATTGGAATACTCATTCACTCTTCATCGCTGACTGCCGCCTCACTGCCTCACCGGGACCTTCCGCTTGGTCAGACGATCACAGACAACAAGGGCCTACCAACGCGACGCAAAGATGGCGTTCGAGCGGGCGACAGCAGTGAAACAGGTCGACTCCCATACCTACAGCGCCGAATTCATAGACGATTGGTGTATAGGATCTGGTATGTCGCAAGTCTGCAGATCCGCAAACCATCCGCCCAATCTTCTTCCATTGCAATCCGCCCACTCTCCACGCTCCCTGCCTGAAGTCGGAAACCGCTTGGGAGCCTCATCGGGCCTACTTCGCCCGTACCCAGTCATATGCTGATAGACGGGAACAGTTCCACATGGCGGCTACGTAACTTCGACTCTCCAAGCAAGTCTACACTTCATACCCACACACGTGCAGAAGTCACTCAACAATACTTAAAGACTGACAATTTCCGTTGTTCTTGTTCTCGCAGAAAGCAGTCAAGAAGCATTTTGATACCACACTTTCCAAGCAAGACCAACCACATACCCTTGCTCTTCACTTAGACTTCCTCCGAAGAACACAAGTCGGCCCCGCGACATTCACCATCAAAGATGTCAAGCTCGGCCGCCAAACCTCTATCGTCCACGTCTCACTCACTCAAGATGGGCGTGAAGAAGTTGTTGGGTAAGTCCACCCGCACTTCCCAACACTCTTCCTCTCCATACTCCACGGCCGTCACCTCCACCTACACCACCCCGGCCGAATCACGCCGCAACTCCACTGTCGACTTCGACATGCTCTCGCACCTTCTCGCAGCCTACGCCGAGAAAGAACGAGACAGCAACAACAAAGCCAAAACCTCCCTCTCTGACATCGCCCGTGAACACTTCACAGCTACTGCACCAACACGAACCTCTCGAAAGAAATGGGCCTTACCTTCCACACGAACTGGCAAGCCCATCCCAAGCGCCTGCCGCTAACCTCCTCCCTCACCACCCTCGAACGCAACCAAGACCCCTCTTGGTCCGAACTCACCACCTGGCCCAACCACAACTTCCGCAAAGCCACCAACCAAATCCGCTCCTTCTTCCCCCGCTCTGGCCAACCCGCCCAAAACATCTACGACCAATGGGTCTGTCTCCGCGACCCCACCGAAACCTGGACGAACGAAAAACTCGGCTATCTCGTCGACATGTTCCCTCAACTCTGCGAAACTTATATCCTCGATGGATTTGATCAATATGATCCCAAACTCATCGAATCTGAAGCTGGACTGAAACTTCGTGATTCGAAGAAGAAATTCACGCCGTATTGGTATCCTACTGTACTTTTGAATTTGGATGTGAAGAAAGCTTTACCGGAGGGGGGAAGGAAATTTTTGTTTTCGAGGTTGCAGGCCAAGCAGATTAAGAATGGGAGGTATGATTTGGAGGTTGTGGTTTGGGATGAGGAGGATGAGATTGTGGCGTTGAGTCATCATGTTTGTTTTGTGGTCAGTGCGGAGAGGAATTTGGCGAAGAGGACTACTGGGGGAAGTAAGATTTAAGGATTTATTTGGTGATAGTGGGAGGCAGGTTTTCCCTTTTGTTGTTTATTGCTGTACAGACAGATATGATATCCGGGAGAACGGAACACGATATCTTTGAAATATAAATGCTTAGAAAGAGAGAAAGAATGTTGTAGACAAGACTATGATATTAGGTCAAAGAATCATGCTTGTTTGGGGTATCGTATGTGGTCTGTCACCGAAGACTATGCTATGCAACACCATGAGCGCTCAAATGCTCGTCAAAACATCAACTCATCGCAAATAATATCGCATCATCCCACTACCCTCTCACATACCAACTATTCTTCTTCGCAAACTTTCTCGATTGCTCGCTCTGCGGCTGACTCGTTTGCTGCGGATTCTGCTGATAACCCCGATGCGCTCCCGCAGCCGCCCAAGCCGCAACATCCGAATGCCCTGTTGGACCACGTTCGTAGCCTGGCTCGCCAGGGTGCACAATCTTCAGCTCATGTTGGGGCAGGCCTTCCGGATTCTTCTCGCTCATCATGTCTCCTGAACGATGAGAGCGTCTGAGATCGGGAAGGTGCTCGCCTGTGAAGGCCAAGATTGTCCAGAGGCAGGCGGAGATGAGGACCAGAATCGTTGTTGCCCAAACGAGTGCAATCAGTTTGTGTCCTGCGTTGGCTTTGAGGCCGACGTCGTCGCCGAGGACATTGATGACTGCGGCGGCAGCAGTTGCGATCCCGTGGGTAGCGGCAGCGCCGAGGGCGAAGAAGCCTAGTGCTGGAACGCAGAGAACGACGTTCAGGATTGCCTTCTTGCGCGAGTATGAAATTACTGCCCAGATTGACGCGAGCAGACAGAGACCAGTGAAGAAGATGCCAATCTCAAAGAGGACACGGACAAGGCTAAGCGGGTTGAGAGCGGAATGGTCCTTGCATTCTTCGATGATCTTTTCGGTTCCATTGGGAGGCAAGGGTGAGCCGCCGACAGTAATGTTGACGCCTGATGGGGTCTTATATTCGCCAGAGCAGGTTGTGACAAGGTGGACGCTGTAGAAGCCGTCGAGGTCCAGAGTGGCGAGAAAGTCGGAGTAGGTTTCGTTAACTTGTTCAACGACTGCGGTCTGCACAGAGGCGACAGCAGAGGAGATTTTCGAGACGACTATTCCTTCGACTGAGCTGGCTTTGGATTCGACTGCAGACGCGATGGCTGTTGCTTTGCTCTGTATGCCGTCTTTGGCAGAGGTGATTGCATCGCCGACGGCTTCTCCTGCGTCGCTCTTGATCGAAGCGATGCCGTCAGAGATGCCGTCCACGAAGTCATCGAGGCCGTCGGGATTTCTTGGTGCGAGTGTGATGTGTGCTCCAGGTGGTGCAGTCACATGGGCCGCAACGTTGACATCGATCATCATGGGGACTTCTACCAGATCGCGCTTGGTGAGGACCCGGGTCACATTCAGCCCCATGATCTTGTTATCGATTTTCTCCACTGCATTCTGGCCAAATCGAGTCGTGTTGAGGTTGAAGACATAGTAATCTTCCAGGAATCCAGAATTATTGCCAGCAAAGATGCAGAGGAAGGACAACACAAAAGCTGTCGCGATCACCAGGACCGGAAGTATTGCGAAGGGTTGAAAGTTGCGGGCCATGATATCTGCTGTGCTGGACTGTTCGTGATATGTTCTGCTGCGGGTTGATTCTGCTGTTTCGTGGTCTGTCGTGCAAGTGGTGATTAAAAGTCTTGCCAGCAAGTTAACGGTATAGCGCACAGCGCCTGATTTGAACAAGAAGGAAAGATAAGGAAAGCGGTCGGGCGAAGAAACAGGAAATAGTGAAGTGTCGGTGCGGAGATGGTGAATGCAGGGAAGAGGAAACGGTCGTGAAGACTACCTCGCCGCCATGCCACTGCCACGAACAGCAGGCGCTGCCAGGCCAGCGTGACCCCACTTCATTGTCTCGTCGACCTCGACAATAGCCCAGAATAGCAGGCCAACAAAGAGCGACATGTCGTAGCGCGGTTGCGAGTCTTTGTGAGAGGGTATTGTTGATAGGCTGGCGTTGCGCGAGTGACGCAGCGCCTACCTGAAACATGGCCAAGCCTTTTTACGCGAGACCACGTGATGCGCGTCTAGCAGGGCTGGCCCTGGCCCTACTTCGGCTAAATCAAATGGCGGGCGATAGCAGCACTGTGACGTGGTCGTTCTCTCCATCGCATGGATTAAAGACTGAAATCTTGCTTCGCGACCCCAGGAACATTGCCCACGTCGCTATCGTGGTCTCCTCTAGATCGAGGTGACTCATTCGCGTGTCCAGATGGCGACAGTTCCGGGAAAGACACCATTTTCGTAACAGTGTCAAAGGTATGCTTCGCCATCATACAGAAAATGGCATTTTTACTCGTCACAGGATTTCTGCTCGATAGCAACGGGGGCGAAAGATTTGCCCTGATCGCACTGTAAGTTTTCGAGTTAGATTATGCTCAAGCTCAGCCAGGCTTCAGGCAAGCATTTCAGCCCGTTTCATCCGCCTCACTTCAGCGACAGGACTGTCGCATCACAAGCACGAATGTCGCAAAAAGAGGGGGAGCGGGCCAAAACATTCAGCTTCGCAGCCTAGATGATTCCAATCTTTTCGCCATCGCGCTTGACCAATCTACCACCTTTCCAGACAAACTTCACCTCTTCAGCTCGCGCCAATACCTCAATATCGTCCAAAGGATTCTTCACCAGGGCGATGAAATCGGCATCGTAACCTTCGCGAAGCTGTCCTGACTTCGGCGCCTGCGGGCCCAGAGTCGCAGGAGCAGTCGCAGTTCCAGCTTCGATCGCTTGCAGAGGCGTCAGACCTGCTTCGACGGCGTAGTAGAACTCCTTGCCATTCGTGCCGTGGTTGAATTTGGCTCCGTGACTGGAGATACCGAGATCGGTACCAAGAGCTATGCGTACGCCAGCTTTGATCTGAGGAGAATGTCAGTTTCTGTGAGCTGCGCGCTCGTTCGTCGTGAAATGGCCGGACACATACGGCTTTTCGGTATGATTCCTTGTTCGCATTCACCGTCTCGGCCATCTTCTGATAGCTCTCTGGAGCCATTTGTTCCGCATGCTCAATGCCATATTGTTGGACATAGCGAGTGGGGACAAGAATTGCTTCCTGGTGAAAGTCAGTCGCTGCTACTGCCTTCATACCACTGTGGACGTACCTTCTCAAGCATGAGCTCGATTGCCTCTTCTGTCAGGTAACTCCCATGCTCGATCGTCTTCACACCAGCGTGCAAAGCTGCCAGCTAAATATGCAGAGTTAGCCCAGGCTTCAATACTCGATATCGATACTCACAATCCCTTCCGTTCCGTGCGCATGCGCTGCCACAATCATATTCGTCCGCGTGGCTTCCCCGACGATAGCTTCCAGCTCCGCATTCGTGAATTGCGCCGCTTTGGGACTATCAATCCTACTCAAGACGCCTCCCGTAGCACAGACTTTGATCACACTCGCACCACGCCTGATCTGCTTCCTCGTCTGCTTTATCGCCTCATCGATGCCATCCGCCAAAGCGAGTGGAAAGCCGTCCGTCATGCGATGATGCATCAGCTCCAAGGGCATGGTGTGCAAGTCTCCATGACCGGCGGTCTGGCTGAGAATTGAGCCTGCGGAGTAGATATGAGGACCTGGAATCCAGCCTTCCTCGATGGAGCTCTTGATGTCTATGCCGTAGCCGCCGACTTCGCGAACGCTGGTGAAGCCGGCATTGAGGGTCGCTACTGCATCGCGTGCGATTCGAAAGCCGGCTGTGGAGGAGGACATCAGCGCGATCTGCTCAAGATTCAGATCTTTTTGGCCGATGAGCTGGCTCGCCTGTCAGTGGAGAACAAACATAAAGATGCTGACTTCTACGTACGTGAACATGGCAATCCCACATTCCCGGCATCAGAACGGGAACATGCAAGCTCGCCTTGACGTTGGCATACTTGGATGGAACATCATCTTTGTTGCCTGCAAACAAAATCTTTCCTTTGCCGCTTGCCTTTTCAATCGCTTCGTAAATCAATGCAGCATGTTTGACAGGCTCGCCTCTGCCTGGGATAAGAAGATCTGCGTCCACCCGCTGCGTCTTGGGGCCTGCAGGTTCTCTGATCGCGATGTTTCGTGTCATGGCGAGTTCGACTTCGCTTCACCGGGACAAGGGATGTTTCGATGGCCATCTTGACGCTGCCGCTGCTGTGAGGATGATAAGGCAGTGGTTGGTGGAGCGCTCGGTTCGGCCAGCTCTTCGGCCAAGCTTTGGCCGAGGCTGATGGTGCCGGCGCTGTTTCGACTTCACTTACTCTTTGCCATCAAGGCATCGCACAAAGTATGGATTGTGCATTAATTACAGACTCAGCAGAGATTGAGTGGACCTCCTGGATTCAGCTCGACCGACTGTAAGGGCTTCACGGTGGTCTTTGACCTCGCTCTTCCCTTTCGCAGAAACTGGTGCACTGAGGCCTCAACATTGACATCGCAATAGGAGGGTTTGCAGTTGAGAACATCGAATGCGTGCCTCGATGGACGAGTATCGAGCATCTACCTCCAGGCTCAACTTTGCGCCTTCCAAGCAACGTGCATCACGAGGAATACGATCGCTTTTTCGGACCCAACGCAGCTAATTTCATCAAATTTTTCCGGCATGAGAAGCGGAGAATCCTACCTAACCTTGGCATCCGCCCAGGCGTCAGTCTCGAGGGCGTTCGAGTTGGATCATTAATCCACGACACAGGAAGGTTTTGGTCCAGACGAGCTGGAGAACCTTGTAAGCTGACAAGACATATCGAAACTGCCTACCTACCGAATGGAGCTGGGTGAAGTCGAAACTCCGTCATCGAAAACACAAAGGAGATATTCAATACCCGGTCACCTCCACCACACTCGTGCGAATACCGCATGTCTGCCATCATGAGAGTCCAAAGTTCAGTGTCCGAACGCCTTCGACCCTGACTGCACCTTTGAGATCCGTAATGGCCCATTAGGATGCCGTTCCTGCTCTGTTCGCGAGCCCAGGTACACCTTGACGGCGCTTTTGCTTGACGTTCCACCGACATGCGCGCGGTTTGTTGCAGCCGTCTTCTTAACATCCAACTCCTGCTTCTACAATGCCCTGCGAGAGAGCGTCAGTAAAGCTGAAAAGTAACTGTGGACTTTGCGACCAGATAAACTTACCAGATCTACACAGCCTTTGACGTTCTTGTCGACATCGGTACGAGTACCAGTACCTGTCCTGCTGGAAGTGCTTGTTCTGCCGGTCGTGGACGTTCTCCCAGTGGTTCCGCCGTCAGATATTCCCCTTCCACTGGGTCTGACTGTGCCTCCGCCAGAAATACCGCCGGAAATCCCTCCTCCAGCTACTGCTCCTGTGCGACTAACACCTCCAACAGCCGTACCCACACGATTGGTGGCCGGCGGAGCGAAAGGATTCCAGCCACCAAGGGGATTTGGAGGTCCGGTATAGAAAGACACGAAAAATCCCTTATCGGTATCGGTCAAGAATCCGTTAGCTGAAGTGTGAGTCTCCTCGTATGAACCACCAGAGCACACGAGTCCGATCGATTTGGCGCCATCGCTGAAGCAACCAGCGTACGGGTTATCAGTAGGGCCACGCCAATACAGCGAACCCCATTCCGCCGGTTCTGGTGGTGGCGTGCCTCAGTAGTCTTCGAAATTCCAGTAGTATGGGTATTGGCGCTTTCTGTGCTTCACAGCTGGGAGCTTGATGGTCTCATCCTCCGCGGTGACATCGCGCGCTTCGACGCTGTCCTCCAGCCGCTCTATCTCCGGGGGCAATGGCAATGCGTTCAAGAGCGTCGCAAACGCAAGCGCAATGACAGCGACCTTCATTCTGATTTAGCGACTGGACGTAGTGCAAACACTACATGAATACCTCGAAAGTGATGGACGGAAGCTGGCGGTCTTGCTGGTGTTGGGACTCAGCTGAGTAAAGTTGGGGGCGACAGGCGTGACTTCGCGGCATGGCCAGTGCTATCAAGTTTTCCAACGCAATCTGCGATGGTCCTCCGATCCCTGACCGAGGTGACAGATGAGAGCAGCAGGTTTGATGGTTGCATCTTTCGTTCACAAGAGCAGAATTTCCTATGCTAGATCTGGCATCGAGGCAACTGATGTTTCTATAGCATTGGCATATGTCAAGCAGTCAACTTTTGTTTAGTCATTGTTGTGTCTTCACTCTAGGCTACCATAGCCCACACGGAGAGACTTGCATGATTAGATGGCCGGTAGAATGTACTGCCCTGCCTTCTTCTGTTTTGCCGTACGTTGTATCATGCTTTCTTGGCACATACCACTTGCGATCAGATAGACAAGGGCTGCGGCCGCTCCGATGCTCTTGTACCGTTGTAGTGCCAACACTCGAGCCACAAATTGCAGATCATGCCCTGCTGATCTGCGTTCAATTCGTACAGCCTGCTCCACCGCGCGCGTACGCTTCCTCCGCATCTTGAGCTTTGAGATGCACTTACTCGGGACACTCATCGATACAAAAGGGAATACGGACAATCTGGCAACATGCTTCTGCCATGCAGCCAACAAATGTTAGACAAATGCAGCTCTAGCACGCACACTCACTCACTGGGTCAAAGCTTTGGCGCCATCGTGAGTGTGAATTGCCAAATGGGGACGATGAGGAGCATTGGAGTAGGGCCCGAGGCCAAACAGCCCAAGCTCATTGGTGCGGTCTGGCTATATCCATGTCAACCAACATGGTACGATCCTCGATGCTCGGATCAAATGCGACGAAGCAAAGAGACATAGCGCTTGTGGGGAAACGACCAAGCTTCCACAGTGCATGATTCAAGTAATTGTTTCGGGGGAATACCAAATCTGGTCGGATCGAGACCGGAACAGAATTTTCCGGAATGGGGTCTTGTGGTCGATTGTGTCGTGCAATAACTGTCTGGGAGTTCTGGTACAGTAGTCTCTCCAGCATTCTTGGTGGTACATTGGCATTGGTTCACAGTAGTTCCTGCGGAAGCAGGGTAGTGCTGACGTGGTGCGGTGAAGTCCTCGGCAATAATAATCTCAGCCAATTGCCCGACCTTGTGAAGACACCTTGGATGTGATTCGCCGAATACGGGCGACGAAGGCCATCGTGTTGGGCTGTAGGTCTAGAACACCATCTTAATGGGGAAGTTCGGTCAGCAATAACCCCTTCCGGTTACCAACAACACCCGAGTCGCCTGACGCCGACTCTTTGTAGCATATGCATAATTAAGCAAAATCTTCAGTCAAACAAGCTTTTGCAAAATGAGTCGAACCATCAGAGCAAGGTAGACACTCTTGGCGTCGGCCACAATGTACTGACCACAAACAGCGGAAGCACACCGTTGCTTCGAACTCTATAGTATGGTTCAGTCATTAGTACGGGGCATCCCTGTGTCCAGTCGATACCCAGTTTTCGAACGGAGACGATGGACTGTTGGCCATCTCCACGCTGGGCCCTCACGATGTTCACAATCATACAATAACCAATGCCGCAGTTTGAACGGAGACGGCAGGCGATCGATATGAATAGGGTGCTTGAGTCCAAGATCATTCGGTATGCACAGAAGACTCGTTGCTTTTACTCGGCCGGATCGATCGATTTCCAACGCGAAAAATCTACAGTATCACTCATCAGATGTGGCCCAGACGTTGATGAAGGCGGATCTAGCAGTGGGAAAGAGCTTTGATCCTCGGTGCTTGGGCACAAATGGTCTGAGGCCGTGGAGACTAAGACCATCGACTGTTGCTCGTAAAAGATTAGTGAACATTGTGTTGGTCAGGAATCCAGAGAGGGCTTTAAGAATGAACATGAAGACGCTCCAAGTTTCTCAAAATCCGCAAGATTCATTACCCAGCAAGCGAGGGGAAAGTCTCCGTGAAAAGATCATGTACATCTTACCCATGCTATCCGCTGCTCTCGCTACGCTCTGCGCTTCGAGCTGTGCTCAAAGCGACCCAGCAGACGATTTCTTGGACCCGACCACAGCCACCCCTATCGGCGATTGTTCTAATCAACAGTGGCTCGACAATGAAGTGAGTCCTACCCATCACAAGACTTGGTGTGCTCATTGGCTGATCGCAAATTCCGAAGTGTCCATGGGGGCAATCGTGCTGTGTATACTCGACTTTCATCATCTTCGAACAACCAGCGTGCTGCAATACGCTGGAGGACAACTGCTGTAACTCCGAGCTCACGCACTGGACTATTTCGCCATGCACTGATTTCGAAGATCCAAATAAGGATTATGTGAGTAATCGACCTTCACAGCATTGTTCATGTCTGTGCTCGAACTGACAGAATCGCTACATAGTGTGATCCGAAGCCGGACCTGCCCCCAGAGAACACAAAATGTTGTGTTGAGACGCGTCGCGTCGATGAAGAATATTATTGTTGTGTACCAGGTGAGCCAGATTGCTGTTGACAGGAGGACAGCTTTGTGCAAAGCTTTCCGCATGCGAGGGAGCGGCTTATTTCGTCATTACTGAACTTTTCACTTCCAATGTGAAAGAAGTCTTTGCTCCTGCAAAATGGCATAGTTCCCTGCGAATACCAAGGCGAGTCGGGTTCTGTTCCACGCAAAGTGCAGCAGTCGAAGTATGCAAGAAATCTTGGGCCCCAATACTGTCGTGGCAGGTGGCCTCGGTTGCTACGTATCGCGCGAGTGACCTTCGATCAGCTTTGTCAGTGCAACGTAGCAGAAGGTTCTGATACCACGCTGGAATGCTTGGTTGCACCCATGCCTCTCTCCTGCTGTCTCTTCTCGACATACTTTCTCCTTGAGCAGCCAGCTTGTTGCGACACATTCGGGGACAACTGCTGTGGTTCGGAGACCAGATATTACGAATTCTCCTCATGCACTATAGACGAGGATCCCAATGGAGATTTCGTGAGTGTCGAAGCGTAGGGTGATATGTGTCTCATGGCCAGAGCATATGCTGATGGAAACGCTATGCAGTGCAGGCCTGGGCTGCCACCTAAAGTGAACGATCCGACAAACACGGTATGCTGTGTGGCACGCAAGGACGCAGCCTCAACGACGTTCTGCTGTGCACCCAGTGACGAAGATTGCTGTGACGAGTAGTGAGTGCTCGGCAATCACCTTCCGTGCTATAAGGATTAATCAAAAATGGAACAGCGCGCAAGCACTTTCCGACCTGGATTTAGTCCATACACAACTCTTGTCATCGGATAAAATCCCCGTGCGTGGCCTGGGCGAGGAATTTCTTCCTGCAGATAGGAACGCCTCGAGAGTAAGCATGTCTTCGTGGCGGGACGATCTGCGCCTCCACGCTTCATATTATTGCAGTTTCTGTTCCACACAAACTATGGCAACCCAATCATGAAAGTAGTCCTGGGCACCTCAAACAAGGTGAATAGGTTTGTTCTTGCAATGAAAATTTTGAGATAAAACTCCAGAAAAGCTCATGGAAGAGAAGGAGCTTTCTGAGAGGACTGTATTGCGGATTTGGAACGTCGACAACTTTTGCGTTCGACTTTCAAGGTCTCATGGAGGCGGGAAAAGGAGATGGAATGCTGTCATGTCCGATGAAGACAGGATGTCTGCTGTGCTGGAGGTTGAATAGAAGCTCGCAGGCCCACAGCGGACGTAAGACTACGAGCGGTGCGGAGGGATTCAAGACACGGTACAGCGGAAATAAACAGTGATGTTGAAGTCGTGATACGTAGGAGATGAAGTCAAAGAAGTGTAAAGCAGAACGACGAAGCTGAAGAAAAGTCGGCTTCGGGCGGAGGTGCGGAGGTGAGATCCCAGCCACAAGTCTCGGCACATGTGCGCCACAGCTGAAACTCTTCGTCTGTGCTCTGGCATCCGAATGAAGTAAAGTGACGGCCACCCACCAGATGCCACGATACGATAGATACTGATGCTCGTAATTCGAGATGCAAACTCCAATCGGTCGCCCAAGTGGCGGTTGTGCAATACACCAAAACCCTAATCACCACTCGCCGCAACTGCAGCTTCAATGGGAATCGAGTGCCGCCACTTTACCTGTCGCTTCCGATTGATGTTGTGAAGATGTCGCACTGTGCAATTCTTTCGGCATGGTGGTAGCGACTCCAGGTAGCGCAAAATTGCGTCATATTTTCGCTGAGCAATGAATAATGGTCTAGCTGTTCTCACTGCACGAGGGCTTTCGTGGGTTGAATCCTGTTTCTTGGAGTTTTCACCCACTCGGACCTTGAGCTCACGGTCGAAATGACACCAATTTAGCTCTACCTCGCCCCTCAGATTGGTCCACAGTCGACCCAGCCGCGCCATTCGATCAATCTCGAATACCACTCGATCATAAGTATCTCGACCAACGAGCAGATCCTGAGCGAAGAGCATGAGGAGGTCGTTGCCCGACACTCGAAGTTCTGCTCTATGGCTCAGTGGCGCCTCTAGGGGGTCGCAGATGATTCCTTGGCCGACGATACTGCAGATCTTGCTATCGAGACCGGCTCGGAGAACCAGGCAGAAGCTTCCGGTACACGGTGAGATTTCCTCGAGAAACATGAGTAGATCCCCTGGAAGGGCGTCGTGGCATACAAGGCCTACTACTTTCTGTTCTCGACACAGTGCTTGGGGAACCACGTTGGGGGGTTGCAGTTGGGCTCGACAGGCTTGAAAACCGAAGTCTTTTATCGTTTCGATCAAGGTCGAGAGGTCAATGTTGAAATCACGCTCGTGAACATTGAGACAGTACTTCTTCCTCAAGTTGTGCGTAGAATCCCATTGCGATATTTCCAGCCTATCGTTCTGGTCGTTGTCGATGACGCAGATTCTTGCCAAAAGACGACAAGATACAGTTGCTGCACCTGCTCGGGAGCTCTCGGGGTGCGACTTCTGATTTGAGCGTACGAGTCCTCGAATCATCTCATCGTGCATATCTACGTTCAACATACTGCACAGCTCTCGCGCCTCGGTCATGTTCTGGCTTCGGTGTATTACCGCTCCTGCCAACGATGCTCTCGATCGCGTATAATCAGGCTCCAGGAGGCGCCCGTGCTCGCGCCAATTGTAGAGGGCGATTGTGCCATATATGCGGTCCCGAACGTCTGTACACTGAAATTGTGCGAGCTCGGCGAATCTGTGACATGCTGACATGGTACTCAGATGAGCATGCAATGGTATGTCGAACCCAAAGCTGCTAAATGTCAACGAGCACTCCGCTCTATGCCACAAATTTTCGAGGAAGACTCTCGATAATGTTACCGGACCACATAGAATACTACACTCTGCAGCCAACTTGAACTCTTGTACAATCCAGAGCCGATTCCAGTATGGCCGATTGAGGAAGGCATCGCACGCCGCGTGAAATTGCCACAGGGGCAGGGGAGGGTAGTCATTCGATTTCGCGCCTCTCATCAGCAGATCGTGGTACTCTTCGGCCGTAGCGGGTTCGTATAAGAATTCGGAGGCTTTGCTTCCCTCCTTCCATCTGTTGGGCATCCTATGTGTTCGATCTGATGAAATGTCTTGTACAAGAGATTCAGGCCAAAGCGAGTCAATGGTTTGAATATCGCTCGTTCCCATGCCAATGCAACAAAGTACACGCTGTGCGGATGCGAAGATGGTCCCCATTCTCTTGACTTGATGGCCCTTTTCCGTCAGATCCTCCTGATTCATGGAAAGCGAGTCGATCCAGACCCAAGATGCACCATGATGGAAACGAGCTTGCCACAGTGCATCGCGGCAGTTCGGCCGAACAAGTCGGGAGGCGCCATCGATGAAGACTTCTCGCAGAGGATCCTGAGAGCCCCACGTATATGAGATGGCAAAGTATTCTGGTGCGTCACTCTGATCGAAGATGCGCATGTCCAGCTTGAGAGTGTCATCATCTTCCCCTGCGTGCAGCCAAAGAAGGCGGAATTGTCTGTCGGGGTCTCGTAGGGACTCCATCATTGCGGAACCAGATTGAGAGACTTACGGAGAAGCCAGGCAGCAGAGGAGGGCATTTCGAGATGAGCTATCTGTGAAGGAGCAGTGTCGGATGGTCAGCAGTTCCTCCCACCTGCAGCTATTGTGGCGCGGCGAACCGCCAAGCAAGAACTGCCACCGTAGTTGAAGGCAGCCCGACGTGTTGATGACGGCGGCACGAACGTCGATTATCTGGCGTCCGAATTTGTTGACGCAGCCATCCTGTACTCACAACGATAGGGAGAACACTTGGGATGAGCAGCCATGTTGAATGGGGGCTCGTCTGCTTGCCCGTTGATCCATGCCTGCCTGCTGCATGTGCGTCAATTCCATTGTTCGTGTAGCAACGAATTGCAAAGGACGCGGTGCCAGGGAGTGTTTTTTGATGGTATCGTCCGGAGGTTGAATGCGGGACGGAGGTGGGGGGCGCGGAGAAGGGAGCGGCGTTGTCGGAGGTGAGGCAAAGCTCAGATCGGGCACGGATCCCGCCACGCATCAAGCATTCATCGCATCGACATCGCGTATCATGAATTGTCGATGCCGCAGACGTGTTTGAAGTGTTTGCCTTTCATTCTTCCCTGATTCTTGCCTGTATTACTACTCCTGTACAGTTCCAGCATGTCCCTCCGCTCGGCGGCACGTAAAGCCGCAGTCGGCCTGAGGACCCCCACCACACACTCGACTCACCTACCCACTTCGCTCCTGCCCACGAGATCGTACCTGACCGCATCCACGGCATCTGCATCTCGAATACAGCCGCAGCTATCCTTCCGCCACCTCACACCGCCTGACCCGGTCCTCCGCTCTCCCTCACGCTTCCAACGCTTTCCTCGACACACGCCCGCCTACCAACGATACTGCTCCAGTCGACGCTCCGCCATGTGTCGCAAGGAAGCTGACACGGCCGACGCCAACATGGACATCTCCAAGGGCCGTGAGGTGCTGCCCAAGAACGTTAAGCCATTGCACTACAACGTCACACTCGAGCCCAACTTTGAGACATTCAAGTATGAAGGCACAGTCGAGATCGAGCTGGACGTCGTCGAGGATACCAAGTCGATATCTGTCAATGCATTGGAGCTGGACATCAAGGAGACCAAGATAGAGGCAGGAGGTCAGACCATCACATCTTCTCCTACACTCTCCCACGATGAGGACAGTCAGACCACCAAGATCGACTTTGACCAGACCATTCCTGCGGGACAGAAGGCGAAGCTCATTCACAAGTTCACCGGATCGCTGAACGACAACATGGCTGGCTTTTACCGATCTTCATACAAGGGACCAAATGGCGAGGACAAATACATTGCCACAACACAAATGGAGCCGACAGACTGCAGACGAGCATTCCCGTGCTTCGACGAGCCTGCATTGAAGGCCACTTTTACCGTCACTCTGATTGCAGACGAGAAATTGACATGTCTGAGCAACATGGATGAGTCGGGCACGAAAAAGCTGGACAATGGCAAGAAGGCAGTTACTTTCAACAAGACACCTCTCATGTCGACATATCTGCTCGCCTTCATCGTTGGAGAATTGCAGGTGGTCGAGACCAACGACTTCCGTGTACCTGTGAGAGTGTTCTGCACTCCGGACAAGAACATTGAGCACGGCCAATTCTCCTTGAAGCTGGCCGCCCAGACTCTTGCTTTCTACGAGAAGGAATTCGACAGCAAGTTCCCGCTACCGAAGATGGACATGGTTGCCATTCCCGATTTTGCCGCTGGTGCTATGGAGGTATGTTCCAACTTTTCGTCCACATATTCTGCATTGACTTACAGCTAACACTGCTGCAGAACTGGGGTTTGGTCACATACCGTGTTGTCGATCTTCTCCTCGATGAGAAGCATGTCAGCGCGTCCACCAAGCAGCGCGTGGCAGAAGTCGTCCAACACGAGCTGGCTCACCAATGGTTCGGCAATCTCGTAACGATGGATTTCTGGGACGGTCTGTGGCTCAACGAGGGTTTTGCGACATGGATGTCTTGGTACTCTTGCAATGTCTTCTATCCAGAGTGGAAAGTGTGGGAAGGGTATGTCACGGATAACCTCCAATCAGCCCTTGGACTGGACTCGCTCCGAAGCTCGCACCCAATCGAAGTACCGGTGAAACGAGCCGACGAAATCAATCAGATCTTCGACGCCATCTCCTACTCGAAAGGATCTTGTGTCATTCGCATGGTATCGAAGCATCTTGGGGAAGATGTCTTCATGGAGGGCATTAGGCGATACTTGAAGAAGCACGCTTATGGCAACACCACAACAGGCGATCTCTGGGCAGCTCTGAGCGATGCCAGCGGAAAGGACGTTGAGCGAATCGCCGACATCTGGACCAAGAACATTGGTTTCCCTGTGGTGACTGTCACTGAAGATGCCAAGAACAGCAAGATCCACGTCAAGCAGAACCGCTTCCTGCGCACGGCTGACGTGAAGCCTGAGGAAGACCAGACTCTTTACCCAGTGTTCCTTGGTCTGAGGACAAAGAATGGCGTTGACGAGGAGCTCACGTTGAACAAGCGCGAGGCAGACTTCACGGTCCCGGATCTCGACTTCTACAAGCTGAACGCGGACCACTCTGGCATCTACCGTACATCCTACCCTGCAGAACGGTTACAGAAGCTTGGTCAGAATGCTAAGGCAGGTTTGCTGACAGTCGAGGACCGAGCAGGCATGATTGCAGATGCTGGTGCTCTTTCAGCTGCCGGATACCAAAAGACAGATGGCTTGCTTTCACTTTTGAAGGGGTTCGACAAGGAACCTGACATGGTGGTGTGGGACGAAATTACTGCTCGTATTGGCGCCCTCCGCTCGACCTGGATTTTTGAGGATGAGAAGATCAAGGAGGCACTCAAGGCCTTCCAGCGTAACCTATCTAGCCAGAAGGCTCACGAGCTGGGCTGGACATTCACTGGAAACGAAGGACACATCGAGCAGCAGTTCAAGGCACTCATGTTCGGCAACGCTGCATCTGCCGGCGATGAGGAGACGAAGAAAGCGGCATACGACATGTTCGGCAAGTTCGTTGCAGGTGATCGTGCTGCGCTGCACCCCAACTTGCGCGCTTCAGTCTACGCGATTGTGCTGCAGTACGGTGGTAAAGCTGAATACGACGCCCTCGTCAAAGAGTACGAGACGGCCACTTCATCCGATGAGCGCAACGCAGCTCTTCGCTCGCTCGGCCGCGCGCGCGATCCGGAACTCATCCAACGTACACTGGCATACTCTATCGGCAAGCATGTCAAGGAACAAGACATCTATCTGCCGCTCGCCGGCCTCCGCGCCCATCAAGAAGGTATCGAAGCATTCTGGGCATGGATGAAGGAAAACTGGGATCTGCTCAAGGAAAAGATGCCACCGTCGTTCACTTTGCTCGGATCTGTCGTCTCGATGGCGACGAGCTCGTTCACCAGGGAAGATCAGCTTCGTGACGTGGAGAAGTTCTTCAAGGGCAAGAGCACCAAGGGCTTTGACCGCAACCTTGCGCAGTCGTTTGATGCGATCAAGGCGAAGATTGGCTGGCTGCAGAGAGACAAGGCGGCAGTGGAGAAGTGGTTGAAGGATGAGAAGTACTTGTAGGATGGGCGCATCCTGGCACCGAAGACTCCACATGCCGCCATATGGTACGGCGTGAGCACTTATCTGTTTGGCTCCTTTGGCGCCTACGCCTGAGACGGATTACCAAGCGATGCACATCTTGCTGCATGTGAGCTGATCAAGGTACCACACAGCTGCTTGAGCATTGTCAATCAAGGTGTTGAAGCCCACAAAAAGTGCGATTGATGTAAAAGCGAAAATAGATGTCGTGAAAAAATTACGATAGACGCAATATAGCATTGTCGGCCATTGATCTCGAGCAAACCGCATGCGACCTTGCTGCCATGGCACCAAGAACGCACACACTGATTTCGACTCATGCACGGCTTACGCTGCACGTCAGAGGATTCATACCGCTCGCCGTGCTCCGCGAGTCAGCGTCAAATAGACTATGTTCCTTCTGGCGTCGTGGTCAATTCGACATCATCATGGCCCCGATTGGCCCCACTTCTCTCAGCCACCCTCGTGGAGAGAGCTGAACCACACCTCTCAACCTCGGAGCCATGCCCTGGGAAGACAACGACAACGACAACTATCATCATTTTCAGCAACAGTCCCGCAGACACAAAAGATATCTGTCGTACGCTAGTCGGACGCTGGTTCCTGCTCGGTATAGGAAAGCTTATCGAGAACACGAGGAGGATTTGGGATCTATGGGTGATTTGCCTGCAGAGGAGGCTTCCACTGTAGCACCAGCGACGACAATGGCGGAGGGAAAGCTTTCGGAGTAAGTCATTCCGGATTTGAAGGTGCTGCCGCTACAGCAGCTGCAAATGTGATGGTTTTCCACACTTCACAGCGTACTAGAAAGAAGCCCAAGAAGAGTAACTAATTCGCCATCATCATCCACAGCGACCTCAAATCCCTCGCCATCAAACTCGGAACTCAAGGTCCCCACAAAACTCTTCCCACTCCAAGACTCATCCAACTCCTCTTCAACGGCGTCTACATCCTCAAGACCACCGCCGCAATCTTCGTCTGGGAACATCCATACTATCCCCAGCTCTACATTCCCGCCGCTGTCCTACACTCCTACTTCGCAGCCCGAAGCGCAGACCTACAAATCACTCCGGGAGAGAACATTTCACATCCCGAAAACTCCAAACAAATCCTCGCAACACAATGGACAATCACAGTACGCTCCAAGAAAATCGACAAAGTAATCTGTTTCGCCAACCAAGAAACCTTACCCGAACCCGCAAAACCTCTAGCCGGACTTGTCAAAATCGATTTCGCGAGCATAGACCAATGGTTCGAAGAATCGACTCCAATTTTCGTACATCCCAAGGATCCATTTAAACGAATCGATATTCTCCAATCGACACGACATATTGTTGTGAAACTTCCTCTTAGCGGCCCAAGCGAAACCTCGACGTCAACAACAAAATCAGAAACCACCGCCGAAACCGAAGAAACAGAATCTGCATACCGCATAGTAGCAGACACCTTCTCCTCCATGCACCTCTACGAAACCGGTCTCCCCTGCCGTTTCTACATCCCCCTCGCACGCGTCGACGCTAGCGTTTTACGAAAATCCTCCACAACAACAAAGTGCCCCTACAAAGGCGAAGCCTCATACTACGATGTCGTAATCCCCTCATCCTCCTCACCAACCTCGCCAAATCCCTCCTCATCCTCCGACGACGAAATTGTCTTCGAAGACATAGTATGGTACTACCCTACCCCGCTTCTCGAAAGCGCCAAAATCGAAAACTTGGTCTGTTTCTACAATGAGAAAGTGAGAATTGAAGTCGATGGGGAAGTTCTGGAGCAGCCTGTCACGCCGTTTTCGAAGGGTGGAGCGGGTGGGGAGGATAAGTTGAAATTGAACAGGCAAATCAAGCAGGAAGACGAGGGCGAGGAAGTGTTGAATATGGGGAGTTTGGGAACGCCACTGGCGCCGTTGAAGGAGGAGAAGGGGTTGGAGGGGTGAGTGGTGAGATGAGGGGAAAGAGAGGGGAAGATGGGAGTGGGGAATGGCTGGGAGGAGCGTGAGGGAGATCGAGGCGATCGGGTTCAAGGACAGAATAACGAATGCTCTTCTTCTTGTTTCTATTATAGGGATTTTTACAGGCGCGCATACAGAAGCTAGAATTTGAGAGAATATTTCCAAACAGTGTTTGCATCGATGCGTATACTCGCCAAGTCACAACACAATCGGTAGGGAAGATATTGCGTTCCATCTGGCATTGACATTACTCCCCCAACAAGTCGCAGATCAACGCATAAGTAAGCAAACGATGGGAACTCGAAAGATTTCCATGATCCGCTGTACAAATTACTTTCTCATTTGTTCGCACTGCCTCGAGTGCCTCGCCTCCTCAGAGGCAAATGTAAACTATCTAACCACCAATATACCTATAAGTCTGGTTTTCTGTGTCGCCAGCCCTTCGCTAGAAGAGTCTTCCTTCTTTCCACAACTCAAAATGCCAGCCACAATCTCGTTCATTCCTCGCTCGAACGCTTGTAATCTCAAACGCAGCACTCTGATGAATAAAAATGCCGACCATAAATTTCAAACGAGAGGGGGTATGATGCTTCAAGAAAGCAAGTCCGCCAGAAAGCATAGCAAAAAGCCATAAACAATAAACACCAAACAATAAGCACTAGGTTCCTCCGTCCAGTCTTCCTCGTCTCCGAATGAGGTGGGTGGGGGTAATATGTATAATATTCGTCCGTCATCATGATGCCTGTCTCTGCCATTGATGGGCGTGCCGTGCGAAGGGTCTCTCGGCCTCGCTATGGTCTGAAGCAGCAGTGCTGTGGTGATGATTAAGCCTCGTCGGGTTATAGGACTTGTAATAATCGTCGTCGTAAGTGCAGTTCATCGAACGTAACACGCCTTCGTAGCTGTATCTCCCAGGCGCTCGCCTGGCCATCTGTCGGAGCGTCAACATGTCCGTCTGCTAGAAACTCGTGCCATGCTCCTCTCGTAAGCGTGACTGGCTCGGCTTCTTGGTCGGCCAATTTCCGCCTTCACGATTGCTGCTGCTCACGCCGAGCATGGTGCTTTCACGTCGTTTTTGCTTCAAATCGCGTGGTGTCGGAGCTCCGGTAGCAGTAGTGCTGTACACCGTAGGAGAGCGAAGCGCGTCGTTGAGGCTTCCGTAGTCACCGTCACCTTGTGGCGCCATTTGGTACTGGTATGTGGCGTAGCTCGGTTGCATAGGGATCATGCCGGTGTCATCGTGTGTGCTGTTACCCGTGGTCTGGAATTGCATCTGGTTGTAAGCAGGTGTGGGGAGATCCTGGAACATCTGTCGACGAGGCGAGCGCAAATCGTCAGACGAAGGAGCCTGGACAGCCTGTGCAGTGGCGGGAACATTAGACGCCTCGAGCTCAGCCGGTGCGCCGAAGATTCGGTGTTGCTCTTCCACGAACAGCGAGATGAGAGGGCCAGGAAGGTTCAGCGTAGGGGAGAAGACGACGCCAACTGTGATATGTTAGCAGGAATACTTTTTTTAGCAGTGGAGACTCCAACTTACGATTTCTGACGTTCATCTTGTTGACGAGCACATTATTCACAATTAGCAGCATAAACGCGGAGAGGGCCTCGAGAAGCGCGCGGTTCTGTCGTGGCAGCTTGTTGACGAGCGCATTCAGAGCGACAATCTTCTCCTCGCCGACAATCTCCAAGCAGTGCAGGAAGTCGAGATGCAAGTCTCGAGTGAGAATACTGGCCGGCAGTTCTCGCAAGTAGAGCTTCAGCAAACTCGCAACAGCATGCACATCGTAGTACTGCTCTTCTTCCAGCAAATTCACGTCTCCCTCAGTATTGAAGCGTTCCCTCAGCGCCTTGATTAGTGTATTCGATCCCGAAAGTCGAAATATGCCCTCCTCAGCAATGGCTTGCTTGGCTGTCAAATACTCGATGCAACGATAGACCACCGACGGTAGCTCAGTGTCAACGCCGGCGGGCTGGGAAAACTCGACAGCTTCCGCCAATGGTACTCCGAAGACAGCGCGTGGCGTGGGCGCCGGGTGATCATTGCCGCCATGTCCGGCGTCCTTCGAGTCCTGATCAGACGAGGCGCGGCCACGTGTGAAGGGAAGTTGGAAAACGCTGCGCTTCTTGTCCCGGCCAGGCGTGGGCGGCACCTTCATTCCCCAATTACCTGCGTCCTGGATGACGTGCAAGTTCGTCGGACCAGAAATGGTGGGATGCGAGGATGCCTGCTGCTCACCACCGCCGGGGAGCTTGTCGTGGGTTGGTGATGGGCTTTCGCTGCCATCTGGACCCATGACAGGCGCACTCCCGGCAATGGTGTCATTGTAGCCCACGGCTTGCAAATCCCGCCTGGCTTGTGTTGCAGAGTCATGACTGCCGCCGCTGCCACTGCGCAGATCGGTGGAAGACTTTTGCGCGCGTGGACTGCGAGGTGCATGGGCATCAGTCTTGGCAACTTGCGCTTGCCTTCCCAGCGGCAGGCGCTCGTCCTCTTCCTTCCAGTCGACATAATGGAGAAGCGCATCGACCCATTGATCGCGCTCGGCATCGCTTTCGGCGCACAGTACATGGCGAACAAGTGCTGACGAGTCCTTCTTTTTGGGTTCCAGGATAAGGAATGCGTGTCGGAACTGGTTGTCCTCGTCCTCGTTGTTGTGGTTGTGATTCACCGACTGCTTGCCAATCTGTGCATTTTGCAATTTGATTGAGCCAAGATGAGCGCCGCCAGGACCTTCGTAGTACTTGAACAGGGGACCATCCAGCACGAAATAGCGTGCCTTCCAGCCTCCGAAGTTCTTGCCACGCTTCGTCAAGTAGCCTGCCATATTGGGCCGGAGCCTATGCTGCGCGGTTGCTGGAGAATCAGCTCGACTCGGCTCGACTGCCAATGGCTCATTGCCATCGCCACCATATGCATCGGTTGACAGAAATTTGCACACAATGCGCGCGGCCTTTTCCTCCACGATAGAGTCTAGCATGCGCTCAAAGTATGCGTTTAGCGCCATGCGTCGAGCATCAATACGTGCAGGTGCGTGTCCAGTGAACAAAGCCTTCTCTGGTATGCGATCGTTCACACGGCACAGGCTTCTGATCTCGTTGTCCAGATTGACGAGTGCTTGGTACGTCTTCTCCACGCGCCAGAGCTCCGCTTGCTGAGACCGCTCGTGCACGGCCAACGTGAAGACTGGGTTCTCATCCGCATTTCTCGGCATCATCATGCTCGCTCGGGAGCGAACCATGCGTGATGAAGCAATCTTGACGAAGATTGAGGGTAGCGCATTCGGTGGGAGAAGTAGATCAGGATACTGCTCCGTCTGAAGACCTCTGTACACCTCGCCCGGAGTGTGCAAGGAAGACTGGTCACTTGACATCGAGGGTCGCCCCTCATTGGGGTCATTAGAAGACTTCAGACGATCTGCGAGGCTGCCCATCGGCTGTGGTGCCTGAGCAGCGTATGCCTTGGCGCGGTCCAAGTGTGGAGACATCAATGCCATGGGCGTTTGAGGTGGAAGTGGAATCGCGGAACGTGGTGCGCGAGGTGACAATGGCAGTCCTGCTACACCTGCCCGTGGCGACATGGGCATTGAGTTGGCAATCTGACCCAGAGGTGCACGTGGCATAGGCGAATTGGGCGGTCGGTCACCTGGTCGGGGGCTCATGGGGAGGCCTGGACTGAGCATAGCATTGGGTGCTGTCAATGTGCGTGCTGGTATAGCGCTCGCTGTCCCAATTTCAACGCGTTCTCCGGCAACCTCATAAGGATTCGGATCTGACCACGGTCCATTCAGTCTGGCAGCCTCGCTCACAATGGGCTCTGCGGCAGCAGACACTGTCACGCTAGGTTCCTCTGCTGGCCGGCTCTTGCTCTTCTTCTCCTTCTTCGATCTGCTTCGCTGTTCAGCCTCCTTCTGCGCAAGCATCTCCCGCTCGCGGTCGTCGTCTTCACGCGTCTTCCTACGACCGCGGTCTGCGAACTCTGACCTTGCACTTTCAGGGTCATCTTCATACTCGGAGTCGGAAGCGTCTACCACATCACCGACAATGCTGGGTTCCCGTCGGTGCACGGGCTGGTTGAGCTGGAGTGGCGCAGGGGGTGCCTTTCGGGTCTTTGGACTGAGGTTCCCCGTTACCGAAGGCGGAGGACTGGTGTGGTACGAGGAGGTAGAAGGACTTTTGGTATGACCGACGCCGTCTCTGGGGCTCCGAGCCGAATCCACGAGTCCAGGCGATGACATTTGCGGGGATCCTGCAGCTGCTCGCTGTACGTTGGCCAGTGCAGCCCCTCGCGTGTCAATCGTGATCGGCTTCACCTCATGCTGAGCTGTTCGCTGGTCAATAATCGCTGCCTGTGCTACCTGCTGCGGATGTATCGCATCCTGTGGAGTGTCAGATCTTCCAACACTTGTAGAGGTGTCACTTCTCTTGAGGGTGTCTACGCTGATGTCCCGGCCCATGGCATGGACAGGCGCAATATGTGAGGGTGACTCGCTCTCCTCCCTCGAGGACGACTGTACAGCCCCCGCGCCATTCATCAAGACTGGTGCCGAGCTGGACTGCGAGAGATGTTCTTTGAGTTTGCGCCTGTACCGCTCCTTTTCTTTCAGCGACTTTTCCAGATCTTTATTCAGCCCCAGAATCATCGCCCGTTGCTTCTCCACTAGCCGCCATAGCTGAGCATTGTGTGAAGCCGCCTGCTGCTTTTCCTGCAGCACCTTTTGCAACGCTGCCTCTGTTGATCCCGCGGCGGCAATCAAAGCAGCTGCGTCCTGTGGCCCTTGTGTTTCCTGCGAGACCCTGTAGACATTGGTGCCTCCGGCATTGGCAGGTCTGTTGTTCGAAGCGGAAGACACGGACGACACTGTCGAGTCGATTGAGGCCGTGCGGTGGGCCATGATGGGCATGCGATCGTTTGGAAGAATGCGCGCGGCGGGCGTGGTTGTAGCCATGGTGGTAGGCGAGCTGGGAGGAGACGAATGAGGTGCAGCGGGCAGAGTCGGCGAGGAAGGCTGAGCATGCGCGTGCTGCTGACGCTGGCCTCGCTCTCGTGGGAGCTGCTGCTGATTCTGCTGGCGCTGGTGCAATTGGCCGGCAGCGCGTTGCTCTTCGGTTACAGCCTCGCGAGTGATGGCCTCGTGCAGGGCATCGTTTCCCCTACGCACCTTTTTGGCTGGGTCGGGGGCACGTGGAGTGCGTGGTGGTGGTGGTTGTGCTGAGGTGTATGCAGCGGCAGAAGTCACACTGGCCGAGCCGTCGGCAGCCACTTCTCGTCGCGTTGGCGGTTGCGGCTGCGAGGGGTGAGAGGTCGTCGGACGAGAAGCTTGCAACGAGTCTGCTGGTGGCAGAGACGACGGCGAGGACGAGTGCAAGGATGCGGCCATAGCGTGGCCAACGCCGACCGCCGTGCTGGCCGCTGGCGCTGCGAGGGAGAGGTTGTGACCGGGATGGCAGCGCGAGCCACCAGCCAGTTAGCGTTTGGAGATCATGCGCAGCGCTTAATTCCAAGACGTGGACGCCCACGAGTGGCATGAGCGACGTGGCGGGTCTCGCGGTCGCATGTGCTGGGACGCTGCTGTCAGCGGACTACAGCAGTCGGCGCGGAGGAGGAGGAGGAGGTGGTGGTGGTGAATGGTGACGACGGCAGTGAGATGATGCCTCGCTGGTTGCTCTCCGCGCAGCAGCAGACCACACGCCCAAAGACTCGTGCAGCAGTAGCCCACGGGCACGACGGGGATGCTGCATAACCCAAAACCTTGACCTTGCTGGCCCCCAGCGCCCGCTTCCCTGCAATCAGCACTGCTGGAGCCGTGTGAAGCATCAAACGTCCGTCATCACCGCGGAACGAGAAATTGATACAGCACAGTCTGCCCTCTCCACCCACCGTGTCTGCGCAACACGTCCGTCATCCCACTGCTACTCACATCACGATCATCCGGCTGCTCCTCGCGCAACGGAGCACCGTTTCATCAGCCATCGCCTCACCCGGAACCCACACGGCTCTCGTGCTGATGGGCATGTCGACAGCAGTAGTGTACGAGACTAGTCTGGCTCATCCAATCTCACCTCTCCTCTGCATACTGACACCCCCCATACCGCAACAGCAACAGCCTCCCACAATTGGCCTGCGTCCGGGGCACCTGAGACAGCGCATTGCGATGTTCCCACCAAACGTGGCGCCGCGAGTGGTCACAACTTCGCAAGCGAACGCTGTGATGAACGACGCCTTCTGTGCGACTGGCGACAGGCCCAGAGCGCCAAAACCAATCTCTGCCTGCTGTCTCTCTCCCGACCGACCCATCGCCGGCTGCGGTCCGAGCGTGGCCCATCAAGCCTCTCCCGCGTACTTTTCTTGTCGTCCGTCGCTTGACCCTGGCCGCCGATCAATCCTGCGACTCAGGCACATCTCGGCATCATGCACGTCGCCCTACTGGATTGCGCGTGTTGCTTCTTTCTGCCTTATGCCTGCCGCTTTTGCTCGTGGTGGTGGAGTTGGGCGTTCGTTCGCCTCTGGGGGCGACGGACGACTTCCATGCGTACGAGACTTGGCTCAGCTGCATTTCGACACATCGTTCACGCGAACTCGTGTTTGGTCGTCGTCCATCAAACTCAAAGAACGCCCGAAGAACTCTGCTGCGTTATTGTCATGATACGGCAGTTATGGACCAATATGCTTTGCGCTCTTCCGAAAGACATGGACTTAGTTCGACTGCCGGTTCACCCCAAACTCTTCCTCCTGCACGTGTTTGCCCTCGGAAACAGAGTCATTGGTCATACCAACCGGTTCTATTGCTGGCTGAGTTTCATCCGTCGACAACGGAGCCGTCCTTCGGTCTGAAATATACGACGTCACCTAGTCGACATCCAGCGCTTACCTCGTTTATCTGTATTTCGATAGTAACGAACCCCACTTCCCAACTTGGCAAGCTTAGATGTACCTATTTGAGGTCTCTACCCACTCGCATTGGTCTGGGACCTCTGGACTATCGCCCGCAGACGCCCATGGTGTTGGAAGTGTGGCAGCAAGGTTGGAACAAGGCTCCGCCACAACTGCAGTATTGCAGGCTTGCAGGCGCTCGAGCCCCTGAGACTTGCATCTTGCTGCACACCCTCACATGGCCGACTCAAGACTGCACGTTCGCCAACCCTTCTTGACATCGGCTATCTTTGATGTGGAGAACCGCTGCCCCACAAAGTGTGCGCATGATCAACAGCAGATGGATAGACGTCCGAGGCGTGCTCATCTTTCTGACGTCTTGCGCAGATGATGCTTACAACTCGATAGCGACATTGTTCGCGTGAGCGCATTGCCGCCGTTGTCGCTGTCGGAAGTATCGCGAGATGACAGCTGCAACTCCGCGAGGTGCAAACCAGCATGAAGGAGCTGATTATTGATCATGCAGGCATGCATACGTCCGTACATGCTCTTCACACCACACACGACAGACAGCTGCACATGCAGTTGAGAAGTCTGCTCGTGCACGCCACCCACCCAACCCAATCCGCAAATCCGCCCTGACAGCTGCATGTCACTTTCCGCGCCAATGCAGGAACAACACATCGTTCATTTCCCCATTCGGACAGACAAGAAGACCTCACTTCTGAATTTGTCCCTCTCCCGCCAACCGCACACCTGACCTCACTTCTCCCATCTTACCTACGCCCACACATACCTCCACGAAATCTCACCTCACCGCACTTCCATACATCCTTCGCACTAGCCCCACTACCGTACTATGCAACTACTCACTCTGTACTAGTCCGCGCTGATAGCAGAACCTAGCACATCCACGCCATCTCAAATGTCTAAGACATAAAGAGAGCAAGTACCGACCCGTTGCGCGATCGTCTGCTTACGAAATTTCGGTAGGCCGGAAGGCGGTCAGCAAAGAACCCTCTTCAATTTGTGAGACGGACCGGAGACGGGACCGGATTGATGAAAATGCCAAGACTTTTTGATGGCCGACAGATTTGCACGACTTCAAATTGTTCCGTCTTGGTACTGGACACGATGCCATTGAGCCGTGTGGCAGACGACAGAGATCTTTTGAGGCGTAGGCCGTGTGCGAGGAGATGGTAAGCGTGAGTTGAGATGTTCTGATCGATAGGTCGAAGTTGCAGCCTGAGGCCATACAAGTTCGTCTATTGCCAGGCAGTAAACTCGCGCTCCATCTTTGGCTTTCTCCATCCTCATGTGCAGTCACGCACCGACGCATGCTCCGCATTCGAGTGTCTTCAGTGGACCTAAGAGCTCCAGAGGAGATGGTCCACCTGCCGGAGCCACGTCGTCTTGTATTAGCCATCCGGCTGGAAAGAGGTCAGGACCACGTCGGAACGAAGGATGCGTTGATGAAGCTACCTCCCAATTCTGAAGCTTATGCTCTTTGATTGACAACGTACACCGAAGGTGCACACAACAGCGTAAGCTATAAAGTGCATGGATATGGGATACACCGCCACAAATACGCAGAACGAGTCGTCTTCGCCCAAATCACGATCACGATACCGTGGACCTGAGCAAGCATGGTCTGCTATTCCAATTCTTCCTCGCTCCAAAGTATCAAGAGTCTGCTGCTTCAGTCTTACCTTTTTTTCTTTCTCACATTTGGCACCCGCGACCATGGGTCGAAATCTTGGCATACCCAATCTCACAAGTACTACTAGAAAGGCAGCAGCATTTTCCGTCTCTTTCCTCTTACTTTTCACAAAATCTCTGCCCTCGACTGTACACCAGCTTGCTATGAGCAACGCGTGCAGCAGCCACTTTGGAAGACAAACGTTGAAAACACCACTGAAGACAAACAGAAAATGGCAAGCAGAATCAAGCGCAAGCGGTTTTTGCAACGACTGTAACATTGACTGAGGTCTATCCAACGATTGTCATTCAAGTAAACCGACGTCGCATTCGACACCATTCACCAGTCAACCTGTCTCTCCTCTGCTCGCTCCAACGCTGTCTCATCCACTTCACCGAGGCGCCTGAAAGGCGGACATGCGTCGAGGGTGATAGTCGGCGTGCAGGACGCAACAAGGGCGGAGATTGTGGTTTTCGGCGATGGTGTCGTCTGCAAGCTGGTAGGCGGCGGGCGGCGGGCGGAGATGGCAGAGGGTGGATTGCTAAAGTCTACCCATGTCAACCTTGCGGAAGATTGGGGGGTCTCGAAGCGCCTCAGCATTCGAAACTTTCATCACTGGGGATCAAAGGGTTTCACCCCTCCCCCCTCAGATCGTAACAAATGGATCATCGACAACAACAATGTTGTGGGTATACTGGGAGCGGAGCCTACCTGAGAGTGACTCCAGGCATGGGGCTTGTGGGTGCTCGGCAAGGCTCGCTGCCGGAGTTGCTCGTATCGTGGCCTGTGATGAGATGAAAGAACGAAGGGCGGATGGTATCTGGCGACAGGTGCGGTCCGTCCACTCGTCGAAAGTCTGAGGCCACGATGCGATTGGCGAAGGCAGGAAGTTGGAGGACGTTGATGCGAGGTGCAGTGTTGATTGAAGGTTGCATGTGTCACGGGAGAGACAGCAAAGACAAGGTCGGTTGGGTGTTGAAGGGTGTTGGAGGGTGGTTCAGAGAAGAGGTGCAAAGTGGAGAGTTGAGGAAGCAGAAGAACAGAGCAGCCCAGACATCTTAAATGTTGGATTCGCAGCGCGCACGCTGGGTAAGAACATACTGACGTTGGCAGGCTGGACTATCGAGCGAGAAGGCGGCCTGCAGCGAAGCAGCAGGTATGTCCGAAATATGCTGCAAGACCTGTATTCGAGGAGCTGCAAGTGCTGTGATCGAAGGTGGAAACCGAGCATCACCAGATATTCGTTGGGCACTCTGCCCCCTGAATTGGCAAGTCTGCGCTCCCGAGCGGAAAAGTCCCTTCGAGAGAAAGCAGGCGTAATGCTCTAACAATGCAAGCCCGAGCATCGATGATGCAAGATCGAGTACGACAATGGCAGTCTACATGCAGTTGCGAAGGACTCGTAAGCGTTCTCGTTCGGATAGTCGGACACAGAGCCAAGATGCTTGCGGGAACGATCATACAACGCTGAGTCATAGGCAGATCGACAAATGCTTCCTCGCTTGGGTACAAGAATCTGGTCAGTTGGGACTCTGGCATGCCTCCACGCTACCTTCTCTTCGCCTTTGTTGTGGTCATCGATGCCACTATCGTTAGTATCAAAAACGCAAGCTATCTGGCTGAAACATGTCTCAATGTGGATGTCTACAATTCCGCATACACCGTCCACTTCCACGCCTTGGAGTTGGAAATAGCAGAGCTGGCTTAGTATACCGAAATGCATTACTCGTGAATCAAAGACCAATGGGCCAGCTCCGAGCAAGTTAGTTTTCCGAGACCACAACAATGGACACCATGGCCTAAAGCTCGACCATTTGCACAGTGCATCGGTTTTCTCCGATAGCGGAATTCGCAGTACCGAATTCTACATCACAAGCCACATCGTTTGAGCGGTCGCCTCAACATGTATTGGTCCTCGATGCGATTTGCGACTTTCGACAGCGTATCAAACGCCGGCGACTACAATCGGACTTCAATGAATATTCGCAGGCAGGCGGAGAGCTATGGGCGATATCGAATGGTTCAGCTATGAGACTGCTCTGTGTGGACATCTCTGGACTGCTTCAATTCGACAAACCAGACACTGCAGCCCCATGCGATCACGTCGGTACAATTATAACGCTAGCGCAGCGAAGCCCGCCTGCAAGCGCTTTTTTATCTTCGCCTCAATGGTGTGGCTGGTGAATATCTGCTGCTGGTCGGTGTTCTGATGCGCTTGCGTAATCAGTTGCACATCTGGGTATCACAGTCTCCAGTCTTGCTTCTTTACTTCCGGGCCTTCCGACACGCGCTCTGAAATGGCTGTACGAATTGCACTGCAGCCCTTCCAGCAGCCTTTGCCGATCTTGCCGACGTGCGACTTTGAGATTGGTGACTTTCGGAAACTTCTCTGGGCTTTGTACCACCCGATAACATCGATCGCATTCGCCTGTATCTTCAAAGTGATACAGAGTCCCAATCTGACGAACTCTGGACTGCACTGGCGATTTGCAAAGAGTGCATCTTCATACATTGCACTCTTTCATGCTTCCTTAAAGCGGTTGAAGCAACATGCATACTTGGCGGAGGGGAGATGAATTCACCGGCATGGCACACTGGGAAGCAGCAGGTGAGTGTTCCTAGCTGGAATGGTACCACCGTGTGCTGAGTCGATCCTGCGAACAAGCTATGGGTTTGCAGCAATTGAAGCCATTTTCGGGAGCCATGGCTCGTAGATTTCCGGCCTCACGTCGGAGCATGAGGTAGAATCTAGCAGCAGTCGCAAACTGGATCGTGTCGTGTCGGTTGCGATCTCGCAACTAGAGCCATGTGCTCGAAGTCCATCGCGGAAGTTGCTCCCTTGCTCATCAGAGACGGGAAATAGAGAGTCGTAAGAAGAAGGACATTCCACCGGGTTTTCCGCAGCCCGGGACGTGGAGTCGAGTGTCTTATTAGTTCGACGCTTCGTGGGTTCTCTACGTTGATATAATATCAGCAACACAGGAAACATGATCGAATTTTGCGACACTCACATTTTGCACTCCCTCCGGCCCTTTTTGCACTGCAGACAGGCATTTGGACCTGGCTCGCACTTGATCTTCTTCTTCCGACAGGCGACACACGCCACAAGTAGCCTCTTGCGGGGATATTTTCTTTGAGAGAGGTTCAAAGCATCCAGAAAGATGTGCGCGGGCAACGGGTAGCCGTCCTTGTATATGTGGTAGGAACCTCGACGCAAGCCGTAGACGGTAACCTTACAAGTCGGTTGACTGGCGACCGGAACGTGCAGGCCACCTACAGAAGACAGCGTCTCTACTTTGTCGGGATTGATAAGAAGCTTGGATGCGAAGAGGTCGTTGAGACTAGGAAGCCGTGGCCGCTGATTGGAACCCTCATGTAGCCGAGATTCACTCGCTCGAGGTAACTGTGAGTAGGAAGTGCTCTCACTTTCGGTGCCCGGTTGCGTAGCGGGGCCATAGTAAGATGTCTGACACCGCTTGTAGCTAAGCGTGCTTGGGGTCGGAAGTAGTCGCAACGACATTGGCGGAGCTCTTAGAGATTGTTCGAGCCGAGCAACGGAAGCCGGCAACGCAGGTTTATGTATCCAGCTCTACGAGCGTGCATATATCGCGAAGCACTCAACAAAGGATACAGGACTTGGGACTGGTCACCTGTAAGCCAGGTGTCCTGCTTCAGTAACTTCCCTATCTGGATCCTTTCGACACATGCACCACGCAGCCCTCATCGAATGGTATAGAAATTCGCGACTGGTCACCTGCAATTCGAGTGTCCCACTCCAGTAACTTCCATATCTGACTGGTCCCGCACCGGAGATGCAGGTAGCTCAGCTCAGAACCTATGGTACGACTAGAGCGCCTCCACAATTGGGTTGCGGTAGAAGTGCGCCCCACGTGACCCACAGACCCGCGTGAACCTACAGTTTTAGCCGGAATCGAGGGCATAATATCTCGCCGACTATAAGAGCTATAAACCTGAAATTTGATATATAGCCTCTCTATACTATATCTACGTACTTTAGGTCTTAATATATATAAATACACGACTATATAGATTAATATCTAGTAATAAAGTTTTTAAGCTAATTTCTAAGAATTAGATAATAGTATACTTAAACAAGCTATATTTAATACTTTAATAGCTTATATAGAGGGTTTATAGACTATTTGCTCTACTTATATAGTATATATACCGTAATATAACTTATATTCTCTATAAATAGTATTTCTAAAGTATAACTATTATTTATTTTTAAAACTTAAGCTCTCTAAGTACTAGACTAGCTACAGAGTAAATACTCCTATATATAGATTATTAGAAGACTAAAACACCTATTTAGACTTATTTTATAAGATAGTACTAAGTTATATAACTAGTATATTAGAAAATAAGAAATACTTAAAATTATTAGTAGGCTACTATTTATAGTTAAATATTTATATTTTATAAGCGTATATAAAACTAGACTTACTATATTTTATCTCTATAAACTAATATAATAATATAGTAAAGAGCTAAGTATATATTTATAATATTTTTATAAAATTTATTATTATTAGAAACTTTTCTATATTTTTCTATTAGTTATATTTATTATACTATTATTAGTTTCTCTAAAGTACTAAGTAGTCTAAAAGAAAGTAAATAAGTAATAAGTAAATTATACTCTAAGCTATTAAACGTAGAAATAATAAATTTATAAAAATTAGAATTAGTTTTATTACTTCTTTATATTAATAGCCTACTAAAAATATATCTTAATTAGTATTACTATATATACTAATATAGTATATCTACTAGATTTAACGATCTATTAGTTTATTTATTACTAAAAAGACTATATAATCTATAGTTTTACTATTTTTTGTTAGAAAGTATAGTCTAGTTAGATATTCTAAGAGACACTTTAGAGATTAGGGTTAGGTAATATAGCTTATATAATACTAGGTTATATAACCTAGCTAATGCCTATCTTAGGAGTAAAATATAACCTATAACTAACTAATATAATTAACTCGGTTAGTTCCTACTTATTATCTCTACTTCTACTATATTATACCTATCCGACGAATGCCTACGACGATATAAATTAACAAGTTATAAGCCTAGGTTTATAGAGAGGCTCTAAGTAGAAAGAGTTAGCCTTCTTATCCTTAAAGTAATATATATTACCTCTTATAGGACTTATAGTATTAACTAAATAGAGAAGTAGGAAAAGAGTATAAGAGAAACTAGAGGCATATCCTATCTATACTACTTTAAAGCTTTAGAAGATCCTAGTTATAAGCTAGAAGTCTCTAAAGAGTAAGTAAAGTAGAGAAAAGCCTAGTAAGGTATACTCTACTTTAAAAGAAAGGTATACTAAAGGAGTATAAAGAAGAAAGGATTAGCTTTAGACTATAGTACCTAAGTAGATAAGACTAGGCCTAAGTACTAAGTACTACTAATACTTTAGAACTAGCTAGTAGTACTTTTCTAAGAAAGTAGATCTTTTAGAAGTTCTCTACCTAAGAACCTAACTAACTCCTATAAAAAAGAAGAGTTCTTAGATACTTTAGCTAAGAGAGAAGAGTCTTAGTAACTAGAAAAGGCAGAAATCTAGAAGCTACTAATTAGATTAAAAGAGCTTATATTTCTAGAGTTTAGATTTATTTATTTAATTTTGTAGAAATAGATTTAATAAGTAAATTAGATAGAAGGAGAATACTAATCCTAATAAGAGAGAACTAGAGACTATAGTTTAAGCTATAGGAGAATATACTTAGAGGAAAAGAAATCTTCTAGATAATCTTAGACTTAAAAGGATTATTAGTACCTACTCTAGCTAAATCTAAAGCATCTAAAGCTTTATTAAGTAAAAGGAAAGGTACTATATTTTTAGAGTTTAGCCTAAAATAGTAGAAGGATAATATAAAGGCAATCTATATCCTAATAGAAAGTCTTTATATAGATAACTAAGATAAGATAATAGATAAAATAAGAGTATATAGATAGATAGATAGATAAATCTTATACGCTAGTCTACCTCTTTTAACTAGAGTAAGCAGCACGCCCTATATTTTTCGTAGGTAGAAAAGCCCTCGTACTAGCACTCCGGTATAAAAACCTCCTTATATCCTTATATTTTATAGTAAGCTCTATATAGCCTGCCGCTTCCGCAGTTCTCTATTCTCCTTAGGACAATTTGTATTATCTTAATAGTTTAGTTCCTTTATAATATAGTTCTCCTTAGTTGTTTCTTATATTATTAGTACTTAGGAGCCCGATCCTCTTGCCTACTAGCCTAGGGACTTAAGCCTATATATATAGTCTTAGTCCCTACGCTAGTATCTGTATTAATCTTATATCTAACTCTTTCTTACTAGTCTATAGTAGGAGCCCTCTCTAATATTAAGATCCTACCCTAAACTTTCTGCCTTACTTAGTATCTAAGTTACGTAACCTATATTTATAGAAATTATATTAAGCAGCAGCACTCTAAACTAGCCCTTCCGTTATAGGTAGCCTTAAGTGTAGAATAAGAGTTACTTTTGTTAGATACTCTGCCTTTAGAGTTAGTTATAAGGTATCTAGGAGGGCTAGACTTTAGATAAACATCTCTGTTCCTATAGTTCTGCTAGTTGTTATATAATTCTGCTATAGGACCTAGCAAGCAAATAGGCCCTATAGACGGGGTTCCTAATCCCTTAGAATAAGTAGTTAAACCTAGCAGTACTAGAGGTATATACTAGTATATAGAGGTATATCCTCCTTTCTCTCTAGGGTACTTCCTAAGAGGTTTCTAGGCCTCTTATTTAGCTTGTTGTCCTGCCTTCTACCTAGACTAGGACGTTTTCCTTATAGTTTTGGCTATTTTGTCTTATACTCCTCTCTGCTCTTTCTACTTTACTTTAAAGCTTTGATTATAGTATACTCCTTCCTCCTCTTTAGCTTATTTTAGTGCTAGGTTACTACTCTAGCTCCTAAGCCTAGGATAGAATTTACTATCTAGAGATTCTAGTCTAGTCTCTTAGTACTAGGTCTTATATTAGTTCTAGCCGCGCTAGCTCTAGTTTGTAGTATTCGTTAGAGTTCGCCCGGTATACGCTTCTATAGATTTCTAGACTTTCTTCTTTTTTGTCGCTTTCTTCCTACCTCTATAGGTGTCTAGCCGCCCTGCACTTTGCTAGTATAGCCGAAGCTATCTGTTTCTACCTACGACCGCGTAGAGGTATATAATAGGACTTCGTAGGTAATAAGAGTATATAATATCTAGATAAAGCTATATAGGAAATATAGCAAAGTCTAATAGGTATATATAATAGCTATTATCTAAGAATTTATAACCTTTAAAATAGAACTAGAGGATATAATTAGAAAATTATAGATCTACCTTAGTAATCTTAGAAGGAGGATTATAGAGATTAACTAGAAGGAGTTATACTATAAGACTTCTAATATAAGGATTAAGTATCTACTCTTTATACTCCTAGCTAAGTATAAGAGTATAAAGTAGACTATCTAAGCTTAGAAGAACTTAGACTCTAAAGAAATCCTCTAACTTCTTAAAGTAGAGGAGTTAATATAGTATAAGTACTAATTATAAGAAATAGTAATATTTACTAAGAGAAGAGGGATCTAAAGTATAAAGCTAAAATACTACCTTTATAAAAAGGAGTATTTTAGAAGTATTACTAAGTATCTATACTTTAATAAAGCTAAGAGAACTATTAACTTAAGATAGACTAGTAGAGTAGAGAAAAGAAGAATACTACTTAGAGAGAGTATATTTAGAAGGAGATCTTTACTAGATAGAGAAGTATTAAAAGAAATAGTAAAGAAACTTAACTTAAAAGTCTAATCTCTTAAGAAGAGACAAACCTTAAGGAAGTTTTCTAAGAAGGTATATACTATCTAAGAAGATATAGAGCCTTCTATAGTATCTAAAGTATCTTAATCTCTATTAGAGGATAATAATATTAATAAAGTTATATACTTAACTATAGAAGTAAAAGGCAAGTATATACTATTAAAATAGCTACTTAACTCCTATACTTTATTATATATAACTAACTAAGAATTACTTTTTAGAGAACTAAAACCTCTTTAGAGGAAAAAGTAGATTAAGGTTAGGAGTAGCTATCTAATAGCTATATATATAGAGAATATAGTAATAAGTAGGAAAAGAGGAAAATAGATTATTCTTAAGAATATTCTCTTTATATCTAGTCTAGGAGTAAATCTTGTTTCTTAGAGCTAATTTAGCTAGTAGTATAGTATTTAACTACTAAAATTTATACTTGTTTTATTATCTAGGAAACTAGTTATCTAGATAAAACTATTAGAAGGAGTACTATTTATTAAAGAGATTAATAATATATTATAGGAGCTTATAATATTATACTTTAATTAAAAATAAGAGAATAAAGCCTATACCTTTAAAGCCTAAGAAAAGACCTAAGAATAGTAGAAGCTTTAGTATAGGAGACTTATATATTTTAGAGAGAGTCTTCTTAGAAACCTATATAAAGTATCTAACTTAAAAGCTTAGATTCCTATTCTAAAGGAATACTAACCTTATAGAGTATATTCCTTAGTAAAGATAAAGAAATATAGAGAGAAAGAAACTAAAAGAAAACTCTAAAAGTTGTCTCTAGTTTCTATTAATATCTATAGTCCTTTATCTATTTTAAGATTAGGATATAAATAGTAGCTTAAGATTATTAATAACTTCTTAAGAAAGAAATAGACTTTCCTAATAAAGTCTAGAGAAGATATACTAAGTATCCTTAGAGACTAGAAAGTAAAAGCTAAGCTATAATTAGGAAATCTCCTCTAGATTATAAGGAGTAATAGAGCAAGAGAGCTTCTTACTATACTAAAGTAATAGAAGAAGGAATATAGAATTTCCTTCTATATAACTAAAGTATATAACTCTATCTAGAATAGAGTAGTTAAAAAGTTAATCTAAACCTCTAAAGACTATATAAAAGCAATACTAGAAGATGCCTATATACCTATTAAATTCTAGCTAGAAGCCTTAGTAGCCTATATAGTTATTAGAAATTCCCTTTCTAATAGCCTAGAAATTAATAGATTTAAAGTATTACCTAAGGAAGCCTTTTTAGGTATTTAACTCTTAGTATTATACTTTAGAGTTTAGAGTTACAAAGTAGTAGTCTATATAGATCCTAAGTCCTAGCTAGTAGAGATAAGATTAAATAAACTAATAAATAAAAGCAAAGATACTATATTTATTAAGTATATTTCTAATACTACTAAAATATAGCTCTTCTAGGAGCCTAATATAAAAGCTATTAAAGCCTATAATACTACTACTTAGTTTAAGTATAAGAAAGGAGGAGATATAGAGCTAAATATTCCTAAGCTTAATTAAGTAAGTAGTATACCTATTAGAAACCTAGTTAGTAGACCTCTAAAGAAGCTAATAGTAGTTATATCTTCTATAGCTACTATACCTATAGCTATAGTAACTAAATATATAGGTCCTAGCTAAATACTCTTTATATAGTTACTACTTCTACTAAAGGATAAGGAGGAGTACTAGAGGATAGAGAATCTAGAAGAAGAAAACTCTAGGGAACTATAACTCTAGTAGGAGAAAAGTAGAACTACTAAACTACCTAAGCTAAGCTAGGAAGTTAATAGATAAGCTAGTCCTAGTACTAGTAGGAGACTATATTCTAAAGTAAAAGGATTAAATATTATATAGTAGGACCTATAAGGAAATAGGAATTAGAAAAGGAACTAAAACTAAACCTATAGCTAAAAAAGAAGGAGATCTATTTTAAATAAAGGACTAGGCCTAGAGCTAAAAGCTTATAGTATAGTAATAAGATAAGTACTTTAGAAAAGATAGAGAGAATATAGATAGGAGGAGGAGCCTAGTACTAAGTATTATAAGGCATTCCTAAGCTAAGTCTAAAGCTAAGAATAGAAGTAGATTTAGGAAGCTCTATTAGAGGTTTAGAAGTCTATATTTATAGCAATTACTCCTTAAGTCTCTATATAGAGACAAGAAGTGCCTATTCTAAAGTCCTATAAAGAGGCAATTTAGGATCCTAAATAGAGATATATATAGAAGGATATAGTCTAAAAGGAACTAACTATATTAAGAAGTAATAATACCTAGATAAAAGTTATTCTATCTAAAGGAGCAAATCTTATTATATCTAAGTAGGTATTTAATATAAAGAGATTAATTAGTAGAGCTATTAAGAAGTTTAAAGTAAGACTAGTTATAAGAAGTTTCTCTTAGAAGTTTAGAGTTAATTTCTAAGAGACCTTTATACTAATAGTTAGGTATAATACCTTAAAAGTATTTATAGCTATAGTTTATAAGAAGGATCTAGAACTCTACTAAGTAGATATAAATAATATATTTACTAAAAGCAAACTTTAAGAAGAAATCTTTATAATTCTACTACTAGGAGTTAAGATTCTACCTAATATAGTCCTATAAATCCTAAGAAGCTTATATAGACTAAAGTAAGTAGTAAGAGACTAGAACAAACTCTATATCTTAAAGTTAAAATAGATTAGGTTTATATAATTAGAAGTAGACCTATACCTTCTTATCTACTAGGAAAGGAATATTCTAATCCTAACCTATATAGATAATATTCTAATTATAGTACTAAAGCTAGAAGATATACTTTAGTTTAAGGAATAGCTAGACAAAGTATTTAAAATTAAAGATCTTAGAGAACTAGAGAAAATCCTTAGGATAAGGTTAATAAAAGATAGATAAGCTAGAACTTTAAAGCTTAATTATAAATACTTTATCTAGGAGAACCTTATAAAGCTAAGAATAACTAAGGAGATAGCTAACCTAACTCTCTTACTAATAGATAGTTATAATAGCCTAAAACTAATAAGCTAGTATAATAAGAAAGAGAATAAGATAGAGTACTAAAGCTAAACTAGTACCTAGATATAGCCTATAGTTATAATAAGACTAGATATTGCTTTCTCTCTTAGAAAGTTAAGCTTATATATCTTAGATCTAACTAAGGTATATATAAGCTCTAAAGAAACTAGCAAGATATCTAAAGTTATCCTAAGACTTAGAACTAATATTTAGGAGAAATAGAGGAAGCCTAATAGAATATTTAGACTCTAACTATATAATAGACAAAGCAGATAGAGTCTTAATCCTTAGGAGTATCTTCTTCCTTTATAGAGCTCTAGTTTCTTAGATAAGTAGGAAGCAAAAGTCTATTATAATATTAATAATAGAAGCTAAGTATATAGCTATAAATATATATATAAAGCAATCTTAGTTCCTAGTAGTACTCTTAAAGGAAATAGACTATATAGAGTTAGTAGAAGAATATCTATTCTAACTAACTATAAAAGCATATCCTAATATAGTAAGAGAACTAAGGCTAGTATAAATTATAGGAGACAATTAGGCAGCTTTAACTCTTATTAAGGATATATATACCTATAAGAGATCTAAATATATTAATATTATATATAACTATATTAGATATCTCTAGTAGTAGAGGAAGGTTATAGTAGAATATATTCTAATAAAAGAGATAGTTACTAATAGCCTAACTAAACTAAAGAATAGGCTATAGTTTTAGGAGTTTATAAGACAACTCTAGCTTATATAGGGAAAGGCAAAAGATTTATACTCTAACTATAGATTAAACTCTAGACCTTAGGATAATTAACAAAAGATATATACTATAGTATTAGAGATATTATAGGACATATAAAACTAAGCCTAGGAGTTATACTATAGGAGAAGTAGCTTGCTATATATAATAAGTAATTAGGATCTAGGAATCTATATATAGTCTAAAAGAGAAGAGCCTAGAGGAGAAACAAAAGGTATATACTCTAGTAATAACGTTACTATAGGACATACGATACTAGGCTAAGGAGTTAAACTAAGATAGATTAGGTATATAGCTCTAACTATATAACTATAGTACCTAATAACTTATTATAATTTAAGGATAGATTTAAATATAGGAATATAGGTAGAAGACTATCTAGCCTAAGTAGGAGTATTTATAAGGAGTAGAATATAGCAATATATTAAGCGCCTCTAGACTCCCTATCTAGAGATATTAAGAATAATTCTTACCTCGTTAGTTTGTATACGTTCTATATACTCTTATTCTGCGCTAAGTATAAGCGGTACTAGCCGTTATACCTTAACGCCTAATAAGCTACGCCTCTCGAGCTATATACCTCTAGCTCTTATAACTATCTCCTCTCTCTAATAGAGCTGCCTTAGCTCGTAGAGGAGACTATATAATTCCGTCGTCTTAGTATAGTATATAGTGCGTTCGTACTACTTCTTACGTACGTAAATGTTAAGTCGAGCCTTAGTTTATAGCTAGTTACTATATAGCAACTCTCTATAGTAATAGGCTTATTAACGGTACGTACTATCGGCGCTCGCGCTATAAGGCGCCGGCGTACTATAAATTCGTCGTATACTCTTCGCGTGTTTTCTCTATTAACTATCTATATTTAGTAAGCTTTCCGTATCCGACTCGTACTATATACTTAACTATCTAGTACTACTCTCGTATACGACCTATAAGCAATATACCTCTAAGAAGAGCTGCCGCCGCTCCTACCGCCCCGGCCGCTAACCGTCTCTCTCGTATAGTAGAAGACCTACCGAAGGCAGAGGACGATAACTACTAGCGCTACCTCCTATACCTCGTAGACCGTAAGTCGCGCGGTTCGTATACGTATCGTATGCTTCGAGTCTACTAACTTCTTATACCTAGCCGTCGAGCCGCGCTATAATAGCGACATAAAGCTCGGCTAGTAGCTAAACTATATTCGCTATAGTAGGTCTAACTATAAGTATATCTATATTACCTATCCCGACCTTATAAAGTAGGCGTAGCGCGCGCGCTACTACCGCCGCCTACTACGTACGAGTACGCGCGCCGCACGCCTCTAGTAGCTCCGCTAACGCCTCGATAACGTAGGCGAGGCTATCGCTGCTACCCTTAAGCGCCTATAGAGCAACTCGGGCAAGTCCGCCGGTATCTTCTCTACGCCGAAGAAAGCTAGCGAGGCGCTAGCTACTAGTATGCCCTCCGCTAACGAGCTCGCGGCGACGAGTATAGGCCTCGCTATCTAGCGCGGTATATTCGAGCTAGAGTACGAGGTATATCTTATGTCCTACTAGTCGCTTACTTATACCGTATAGTACTAATTCGTATAATAGAAGCTCTGCCTACTTAGCGCCTCTAGCGAGGCTCTAGACCTTACTATCGCCTCCGCCTACCCCGGCTAGTCTATTTAGGACGAAGGAGAGCTCTCTAAGCTCGAGGTAGATAATAAGAAGGAGAGTAAGGAGGAGGATAATAATATAGACTTAGGCGTAGGCGGCGAGTAGCCTATAGGCTTCGCGCTCTTCTTCTGCTAGGCTCTTACGGTACTCTTACGTCTCGCCGGCTCTAGGCTATATACTTCTATTACGTATAGTATACGCTATACCTACGGATGCTATAAATAAATACTTTCTCTCCTCTCGTAACGTCTTAGTTTTCCAAATTCTCGTATCTTAGCGGTTCTCGTATCTTAGCGATACTTAGCGTTTAGAATTCTTAGAATTTTCTACTATTCTACTAACTACTAGTATTACTATTTCTTCCGCGGTTTCGCCTTACGTACGGGCTACTTAGTTTCGCGTTACGCCTCGAATATATTAAGTGCCTCGTAATCCCCGATATATTCTACCGGCTCCTAGGTATTATATTCCTCTAGCTACCTACGCTATCGAACTAGGTACTTCCTTACGCCTTTCTCTACGTAGCTTTCTAGTATCCTCTCGACCTCCTATTCGCTTTGCTCGTCTACGAGTAGTAGGCTAGTATCCTACGTATCGCCGCCTCGCTAGAGTTCTAAGAGGGATACGTAGAAGATATTATAAATCCGCGAGCCGGTTAGTAGAGCTAGGCGGTACGCCTACTTTCCGACTACGTTAATAACTTTAAATAGTCTAGCGAATTTGTCCGCTAGCTTCTTCGATAGTACCTTTAACCGGAGGTTCTTTATAAATAATAGAACTAAGTCGCTAACCTTAAATTCTATCGGCTAGTACTTCTAATTAAAGTACTTAGCCTAAGATTCGCTTACTTATTACTAGCGCTTAGTTAGCTCTTCGTAGTTCTACTTTAGCCTCTCTATAGTATCCTTTGCTACCGGTACCTCTCCCTAAAGAAGCGCGTTCTAAGCTTCGCCTACGTCCCTCTTGCGCGTTTCTATAGAAAGGTCTAGATTAAACCCGTATACTACTCGAAACGGCGATATCTTAAGCGTAGTATTCGTGCTATTATTATACGCGAATTCCGCTAACGATAGGATAGACGCCTAGTCGTCCTATCGCTCGCTATAATAGATACGTAGGTACTACTTAAGCGTCTAGTTTACGCGCTCGGTTTAACCGTTAGTCTACGAGTAGAATATAGTACTTAGCCTACGTTTAATATATATCTCGTAGTAGAAGTCTAACTAGAACTAGCTAGTAAAGACTAAGCCTCTATCGCTTATAATACTAGCTAGTACGCTATATAGTCGTATTACCTCGTTAATTAGGATATCTATAAGCTCTACGCTAGTATAGCGCTTTATCGTTCGGACGAAAGTTACTATCTTCGAGTAACGATCTACGATTACGAGGATCGCGTCGAAGATACGGCCGTTCTACTTACTAGGTAGAAGATCTATAATAAAGTCTATAGATAAATTCTTCTAAGGATAGTTAGGTAGCGAGAGCGTAGCTATCTCGCTATAGGGGCGATAGCGCCTCGCTTTTGCCTTCTAATAGCTACTATACTACTCGACGTACTGCCTTACGTCGTTACTAACCTCCGGCTACTAGTACTTCCGCTTAACTAACTCTACCGTCTTATCCTTACTAAAATAGCTCGCTAGGATATCGTCGTAGTATATACGGATTACCTACGTCCGCAATACTAGGTCGTTCGGCAGGTATAGGGCCTCTTCCCGGTATATATAGCCGTCCTTAATAGTATATTTCTCGCTTACTATACCTTCGTATTCGGCCTGCTCGTATAGTACTTTTACTTTCGGATCGAGCTATACTAATATAGTAGTATACCTAACAATTATATCCGAGACGTTAGTATACGGCTGCTCTTACGTAGTAATAGCGCTAGCGACTCGCAGAGGTAGAGTAAAGCTAAACGGACGAACCGAACGGTTAGCCGCCTCTATAATATACCTACTATCGGGTAGCGCTACCCTACCGCTCTTAGCTACCGCCGTAACTACCTTTAGGGTATCTAACTAAGCCTAGTAAGTAGCTTTTATACGGGCAATAACTAGGCCGCTTACGGGTATAGTACTCTATACCTAGAGTTTCTACTATAGTAATAGTAGGAGGTTACTTATCTCCTTCGCCTCTCGTACGTAGTCGCTACGTCTAGATAGCGTATTAGCTAGGTTAAGCTTACTAGCTCGATAGCTAATAGTAAAATTAAAGAGGGTAAGGAATGTCGCCTACTTTACTTATCTACCCGTTAACTACTTAACGCCTATAAATCTCTTAAAGTTAGCGTAATTAATAAGTACCTTAACCTTATACGTAGCGCCTTCGAGGTATAGTCGCTACGCCTTAAATGCTTTAACTACCGCGAGTAGCTCCTTATCGTAAACCTTATAGTTATATTTAGCGTTAATTATCTTCCGTAAGAAGAAGGCAATTAGATACTATTCCGCTTCGAATAGTTAGCTTAGGATACCGGCTACTACGAAGTTAGAAGCGTCGGTTTCGACTCGTAGGTATAGCGTAGAGTTAAAGTATCTTAGTAGCAGTATAGTCTAAAATCGATTCTTTAGCTTATAGAATACCTGCTCCTTAGCTACTTCCTACTTAATTAGCTCTAGCTTCTTTCTATCCTTTATACCCTTTAATAGCGCTATTAAAAGTGCTATAACCCTCGAATATCCGAAGATAAATCGACGGTAGAAGTTCGCGAATCTAAGGAAGGATTAAACCTCTATTAGCGTAGTTAGAGTTAGCTATAAGGCGATTGCGGCTACCCTACTTAGATCTATCGCAACGCTACTAGTAGTTACTACGAATCTAAGGAAGTCGATCTTTTTCTAGAAGAACTTATACTTAGAACGCTATACGTAGAGTCTAAACTTGCGGAGCCTCTTAAGTATAGCGTATACGTCTCGTACGTATTCCTCGCGTATTCTACTATAGATTAGGATGTCGTCTAGGTATACTATATAGCTTATATCGACTAGCCCTACTAGCGTACGGTTAATATATACTTAGAACGTCGCTAGTACGTTCGTTAAGCCGAAGGGTATTACCTTATACTAGAAATAGCCGTAGCGCGTACGGAACGTAGTCTTCTAGCGGTTACTTAGCTTAATCCGAATATAGTAGTACGTATCGGCTAAGTCTAAGGACGTAAACTATACGGCTCCTATAAGCCTATCTAGCGTCTTACTAATTAGAGGTAGTAGATACCGGTTCTTAATAGTAATCTCGTTTAGCCTATAGTAGTCGATATATAACCGTAGCTTACTATTCTTCTTTAGTACGAACAGGATAGGCGCACTCGCCTCGCTATCGGAACGCTCGATCTAATCGTACTCGAGTCCTATCTTTAGGTACTCCTTAAGCTCGTCTAATTCTCGCCTCGACTAGTAATATAGTAGACGGAATAGTAGTATAGTTCTAGACTATAAGTTAATCGTATACTCTACGCTATTAACTAGCTTGCTTCTTATTTCCTCTATTAGATTAAGAATATCGTTAAAACGATAGAACTCCTTAGAGATAGGCTTAACCTTATCGCCTATCTTACTTAGGCTTACCGTAAACACTACTAGTACCTTCTAAAGATCCTTAAAGAACTTATAGGCTTCTCGGACTTCGAACTTACTAAAACGATCGTTACTATATAGCTATTTATCTATAGCGCTACTAGCTAGTACGCGCTAAGTACGTCGCTATAGATAGCCTAAGATTACGTTAGGAGTTAGTATATTATATATATAGAAGATACTACCCGTAGATCGCTCCTTACTACTAGAGTCTACGATCTATATACGTATATAGTACGTACTATAATAGTGCCCCAATTTACCTATAAAGGTAGTAACCGGCGGCAGGGCCGCATTCGGCCTTATTAGCAGGTTATACTATAGTATAAAGGCCCTTAATATTATATTAATATCTATAATATCGTCGAGAAGGAAAGCGGCTAGCTTGCTGCCTAACTACGTTTCGACTTCTCCTTCTATACGCGTCGCTAGTACGCTCTAAACCGGCAGAGGGTTATCGCTATCTAGTTTAGCGCCGGTAACTCGCGCGTTGTCTCTAGCGCCTTAGCTTTTTTCGCTCTAAACCGCTCCTTTGCTATAGTTACTCTACGAATAGCTAGCTTATTACTATCTTTCCTAGAGTTCGGGCAGTTAGGACTTATATAGCTAACCTCGTTATATACGAAGCACGTAGGTCGCTAACTCTTACCCTTACCTCTACCTCTGCGTTTACCCTTCGGCTTGCCGCTATAAGTATCGCGTTAGCTACTAGTCGAACCGGAGGCTCCTTTATAAGGAGCGTCGCTATCGGCACGCTTGCGCTTAGCCTACTTATTCTCGGTATTGCTATAATACGGCTTACGAGGTATAGCCTTCTTAGCTTATTCGAGGCGCCTTACTAGGGCGACAAGGTCGGTATACTTATTAGGGACGATATAGTTCTTAATAATATCCTTATATAGCGATAGCTTTAGTTTTGCGAGGAACTAGCGTACTAGCTACGCCTTAGTATAATTACCTAACTAAGACTTTAGGTTACTAAGGTCTATTACGAACTGTCGCACGCTCTAGCTCTTACTCTAGCGTATATTCTCGTATTCTATAGTTACGAGAAGTATACGGTTCGCTTAATCTCCGACGATATCGTATAGGAATTAATAGAACCGAGACTAGGTATATTCTATAGGTAGAACGCCTAGGTATTTATTATACTATACCTCTTGCGCTTCGCCTACGAGGTATATAATACCCGTAATTACCTTCTAGTAATCCGTCGGAAACCTCTTTAGTATAGCTATAAAGTTTATCTCGAGAGTATAGATAAATTCGCGTACCTCCTTTATAGTCTTACTTTTAAAGGGCTTAGGCGTATATAGCTTAATAGACTCGTATAAGCTATACTCGTCGCTTTCGGAACGTACGCCGCTCGTATAACTTGCGGACGCGTCGCCTTGCTAAGGTATTAGCTGTCCGAGGCCTAGCGCTATCGCGCTTAGCTATACTAGCAATTTAATTATCTATACTTCTCTTAGTAAGCGTTCGTTCTTAGCCTTAAGGGTATAGATCTCTAGCTGTTCGCGTAACGTATTATTTTTAGCTTAGAGGCGCCTACGTATTATATACGCGTTACTAGCGTCGTCGACATTATCTATATCCTCGTCCTATTCCTCTTTAGCTTATACTATTCCGGATTCTAATATCTCTTCGATATAGCCTAATAGCTATCTGTCGTTCGGTACGTCGTCGTCGCGATTAGTCCGCTAGGCGGATGCGTTTCGCGTAAGTATAATAGGCCTTAATAGATCGCTACTCTCGATAAGATAGAAGAATTATAATTATAAGGAGTAGAATATAGCAATATATTAAGCGCCCCTAGACTCCCCGTCTAGAGATATTAAGAATAATTCTTGCCTCGTTAGTTTATATACGTTCTGCGTGCTCTTATCCTGCGCTAAGTATAAGCGGTACTAGCCGTTATGCCTTAACGCCTAACAAGCTACGCCTCTCGAGCTATATACCTCTAGCTCTTATAGTATTAGAAAGTATAGTCTAGTTAGATATTCTAAGAGACACTTTAGAGATTAGAGTTAGGTAATATAGGTTATATAATACTAGGTTATATAACCTAGCTAATACCTATCTTAGAAGTAAGATATAACCTATAACTAACTAATATAATTAACTCGGTTAGTTCCTACTTATTGTCTCTACTTCTACTATATTACACCTATCCGACGAATGCCTACGACGATATAAATTAACTATTTTTAGAATTTCTTAAATTTAGTAGAATTAGAAGTATAGTATATACTTTACTTCTATTTCTAGTAGCTAATTATACTTTATAGACTCTATAGAGTCTCTAGATAGCTCTAATACTAAGTATTTATATATAGCCTACTATAAATAATCGATTTTAAGCCTCTATAAAATTCTTTTCTATTTATTTTATTCTTAAATATATATAGAGTATATAGTCTATACTTATACTATAATCTAGCTTATTATAGATATATATAACTATAGTTAGTCTTTAATCTATAGTTCTTCTACTCTATTACTCTAGAAGTATAAATAGAGTAAACTTAATAACTTATTACTCTATATTAATTATTTTATAGAATATAGAATACTTATAGCTTAGTATTATTTCTAGACTAAAAATATATAGTCTAAAGTATACTATAAGCTTCTAAAACTCTAGTTTCTCTATAGTATTAAAGTAGAACTCTCTAATAAGAATTATTAGAACTAAAACTTTATCTCTTATTATTAGATCTAATATAGACTCTTATTACTAGATACTATATAGATCCTCTATTTACTCTATATACTAGCCCTATTTCAAGTTTTATGTTTATACGATAAGGTTTGCGCGAGTTATAAGGGTGCGAATTTCCGGAAAACTGTAGGTTTACGCGGGTCTGTGGGTCACGCGGGGCCCACTTCTAACTCCCGAACGACCCCTCTCGCGGAAGCAGGATGTGGCTTCCCTCTTTCTTTCTTTTCTGTTACTGGCTGCAATGACACCAATGTCTGGACGAGATGGCGAACAGCATTCCGTTGAGACCACAGGGCACGACACAGAAGTGCCAAGCGCTACTAATAATGCAGGGCAGCTTGTGCGATCCACGACCACACCAGTCCGGCATTTTCTAATAGCGGCTAAGCGGCTAGGGAACAGCATGGAATGGCATGCCGAAGGCTGGGCCGTAACCGCATGGCACTGTTCTACGTCCAAAGGCTTGGGCATCGACCAGGTACGACGACGGCACCAATATCAAGATATCTCCATGCAGCTAACTACCAATTAATCAAAGCGGCCGCTTGGACATAGCTTGCCTACAATGACTGGCCTTGCCGGCATACTTTAGTGTTTCGATCGCTTACGAACATCGATGCCCCCACGTGGACAACAGGGCATACTTTCAGCCTGTACTTCTTCACGGCTTGCCCACAGAGGTTATGTCTGTGGCCAATGCTGTCGTCGTGAGTTCAATAATGTCTCGCAGTTTCCGGAGCCCTCACCCTTCGAGGCCTAAGACAGTGGCTATCAATGCTTTATATCTGAGACGTTTTCGGAACACCGATTCTCAACGGGTACGCAGCCTGGTCGTCCGACATACACAATGTTTGTAGCGACGCGAGCGTCATGCCTTTCAACTCCCAGAGGACATCAGCAACCACCAGCGCGTGCGTACACTCCTCTGAGCTACAAGTACGTGCGACATCAAACAGTGTTCATGTCTGCATTCGTCTGCGAAGGTCGAGAACCTGCCACGGCTGGAGGGTGAATCCCCTGTCGAAGAAACTCCGCTGCTTCAGAGCCTCGATCGAGTACACTCTAGAGACTGCGCTCTAATTGAGGGTCGCACTGCTGTCCACATCGTCCGAAAAGGCATTGACGCAAAGGTCGTGGTCGAACACGATTTCTCGCCGCACAATTGACCACTCGACAACCTCTTTTATCCTCCCGCCTTCGTTGACTGTCTTGTTGCTGCAATGCCAACAATCGCCTTGAGTGTTTATGCCATGTGTTTCTGCAAGGTGACGGCAAACGCTCTGCTGCTGGATCTTCGATACTGGGAGGCTGTTCGTGTGGTCATCCGTCAACACCTCAGGAAAACGACGGTCCGGCCCTTCACTTGCACTGCATCGAGTATATGGACTGAGGTCCGAGGATGTAGCATCGACGTCGCGGACATCCACAGCGTCGAGGTATCTTTTTGAACGAAGCCACTTGCACAGCCGATCAATTCCAAAGTACTCCGCTTCCCCAAGGAGTGCATGATACTGTGCAAAGTCGTGCCCCTTCGTAGTATCGTAGAATAATGGTAGCACACCGGTCCGCAGGTATCGAAGGATATGTCCGAATAGTTCGCCGTCACAATCGATGAAAAAGGAGCCATCGTCCAGAGCGCTCCCCGATCTCCCTGCAAATAGCGCTTCGAAGAACGTGCTATGTCCCAGCCAGCTACTTGGATCGGTAAAAAATGAGGAACTCGTTGTCCTCAATCGGACATATGCAACGTTCTGTGACTTCCAGCTGTTAGCATGCTCGCTTCCCAACCTCGTCTTCTCGAAGCAAGTTAAGGACGCATCGGTGTCTGAACTCTTCACGTTGTCTATAGATTTCGTAATAGTGTCTTGCATGGACGTGCTTTTTTTCTGACTCGTGCTTTGGTTCAGATCAACAATGGAGAAGGAACTTGCGGCTCGACTGTCATCGACAATGTGCAACAAATATATGGACATTGGTCACTAGCTGTTGAAAATGGTACAATTACCGCCCTAACTGCAATTGGCTAATGCATTTAGATACGTGCCTCATGATGAGCCGGCTTGTGGATGAGAAGCAGCCGCCACTTGTGTCACTTTTGCATCACACACGCACTGCCATGCTGCCGAGGCTGCTCACAATGTCGAAACTGTGCATGCTCCACAGGCTGTACCAATTCATTGAGGGGCCCCACGCACCTGTCCTATGCACTTGGTTCACGGAAATGCCGCAGAAGATGGAGCCGTAAACGAGAGCAACAGAACTAGGAGAGTGATCGATATCTGCGAGGCGTGGGAGCATCCCCTTTTGATAAGTTGCCACTCTTTGTTCAGCTTTGATTCACCATGAACTTTTGGCACGAAGCGGGAACTGTAGCACAGGTGGTGCATAACATTATTTCATTGGAAATGGGTCCCATCCAAATGCGTCGAGCAGCCTGTCTTCGGGCCGGCAAATGTTTTTGATGCGACGACATGCAGCTGCAACAGACGCCAATCACGAATTGTTGTCTGCAGACATGGAAAGTTCTAGCACTTGTCGATGCTGCAACCTGCCCACCTTGCTATGTCGTATGACTAGAGCGAGAATATGAGCATGCCAGGCCAATCAATTCTAGGCAGAGGCTTTCCGACCAATTAGCAAAATGACAGACATCCACGTAGGCAGAGGCAGACGACACCGACAGTCCGTCCGCAGTCAAGCATCGTGAGCCCTTGCTCAACATGAAGTCCACACACGATCCGATGGGTCCCCAGGTTATGGCCATGCAGTTCACTTGCGTGACGTTGAACGGCGGACCAGTGGATGCATGAGGGCATGCAGCCAGGAGGCACATCATGCGTAAAGACATGCAAGAATTACGTTCCAAGGCAAGCTGGAAGATGCGCCTGCGCCTCGGTCGCTTTGGCACCATTGGAGCTCGTAAGCGATACATCAGACATCTCCGCGGACTCGTACCAGTGACTACACTCCCGTAGCGAAGAGCCATGTGGTCTCTCTTGCAAAGCTGCGGAGCTTCTTTCTGGCCATGCGTCTTGAAGGAGTCGGTGCTTCGCCGTCTGACTCTCTTGCCGTGCGTGGGCTCCACTCTGTTATCCATTTGTTAAGCGTGTGTAGGGCGATGTAAGGCGACTGCTCCGTGGCCACACTTCTGTATCCGCTCTTTTGAGCATAGATGTGCTATTGAGATCCGATAATAGCATTCTGAGCCCGAAACTGGTCTTTCACTCACCGACCTTTTACACATTGCAGCTTTACGCGGACTCTGGCTTGACATTGGAACTTGACTGTAGTATACTCTCCATCTGTCCTGCTAAGCATAGCATTCAGATTACATGACGATGCGACCCGTCAACTTGCGGTCATTTCCCAGCCCGATCAGTCCAGCCCGCTCCTCAACCCAATCATTTGAGCTTCGCGCACTTGTCACTAAGTGTCAAAATGTCTGCATCACTCGTTAGTAGCCACTCTGTCCACAGCATAAGATGGGTCCGTTCACGTACCATTACCATGGGAGAAGTAGCGATTAATACAAGCGACGCATGTCTGTAGATCTGGTTGGACAATTTTACAGGTGCACGTCTTCCATTTGATGTGCTGGAAAACGTTTCCTGTGAAAGATGTAATGTTAGCCACTAGGGCTGTGTCATGAAGCGATTGCGGACGATACCACTGGTTTTTGTAGCTTTTTTACAGCTTATCGCCTTGTGCACTACGTTCCAACATTGAGGCACGTCTTTACAACCCATGATGTCGCTCTCGTCGATGTCAGTGCCAGCGCTGACGAGGAGGGCGCTGCAGAGAGCTGAGTGGAAGATGGTGGTGAATTGCATGATGATTGATTTTGTTGACAGCTTTCCGATGATCTTGTTGCTAGGATGGAGATTGTTGTTGTTGATTTGATCGATCAACGTCGACGAACCTCTTCCATTATATATTCTTCAGCTCCTCCGCTGTCCTCGCTTTTGTCCTTGTTCTTGCAAGTTGGAAGCACTAGGGCTACACGGTCATCCTACCAGGCCAAAATGATGAACTCGCAATCTCGAAGTCTTGCAGAGTTCTACTTGGGCAGTTAATGGACTGGATTGCATGTTTTCCTCTTTGGGAGAACAGAACACATCTTGCTGCTGCCGGGTTGTTGGCACGAAAACTGGATCATATGCCTGTCTGCCTATTGCTCCTTCTGTAACGATGTGCGGACGTTGTAGGTCCGCTGTTCTCTGCACTGCGACAATGGTACAATCTTCGACCGGAGTTGCAAAATTAGTCCAATAGGGCTCAAACGTCGTATATTCCCAGAAGATGTACCTAGAGAGACGGCTTATATAGATAGACTTAGGCTCTATCATACGAAGCGCTAACTGCCGGAGGGCTGGGTCGACTTGCAAACCCTAGGATTGACGAGGATACAACGATAGCCTAGGATTAAAACTTGTAGTTTACCAATGTTTGACGTGATGTTGGGACGGGTCAGACTCTGCATTTGTATTTTTGTAGCTGATTAAACCGTCTTGACCCCTTCACTTAGGGCTCGCAATGCAAGGACCCTGTGTGCTGGCATGCTCATCCAACGTGGACAGTATATTGTAACCCGAATGACCCGAGGTAACATTCATGATTTGGGTTGACGTCGGCCTTTTAGCTACGGTCAATTTGACATTTTGTTCTCCGTTTCGAGACGTCTAATGTGCAACAAAGCTGGCACCAGATGTTTCTGCGCGGTGTTCGTCCCGACAGTCTTGCATTATTTACGAGAGATACAAATTACTGTTCTCGCTATCGGGATGACTTCCGCAGAATCAATCAGAGTGACAGCTACGACTAGGACAGACTTTGGAAGGCGTTTCAAACTGCTTACAAGACGTTGGTTGGCAGCTGACTGACGCATCCGGAGAGGACCGGCTTCGACAAGACGACACATTGCATTTTCCTCTTCCAAAGACGCAGACTTGGCGGGTTCACTTCCCCTTCCAACTGAGTTGCCACGAAAAAGCACCTCATTTACTGTAGCATCGCTGTTGCCTGAAGAGAAAGCATGCTGCCATGCTGATGATTGACGGTAGGAGGTCGAATATGACGACGGCATTTGATTGAGGTCAGGAGGGTGAGTGCTTCGGTCTATCAAATGTGACATGAGAGCGATGCCCACAACATGATGACCGCCCAACCACTGGATGGAAATGGTATCAATGGAAAGTCGTTCAGCCTCAAAGAGATACATTAGAATTATGCTATACAGCTTCTTCCAAACAGTCACAAACGACCCTTATATCGAAGCCCCAGTGTTTTCTTTCCTCAATCTCCTCCCCATCCCCTCATCAATACTCTGGCCCAGAAGCGGCACCTTGATGAACGCAATCAGATTTGCCTCCGCAACCGCATCGAAGAATAATCCTATGCCCTGATAGAAAGAACAAGTTCCGGGTCCCACGCCATAAGGTGCAATGCTCTGGAACGTGAACCCTGTGCAATCTGGATTCGCATCACAGATGGGGAAACAATCGTCCACCGAGTTGGGCGCAGGACCTGCACCGAGAGGAATCCCACCGCGGACACTGACTCCGAGGGAAGTGGAAGTACAGAGAAGGACGTAAAGTGCGCCGAGGTTGTCCGTTACGGTGACGTTGACGTTGACGTTTAGCAGAGCGCCATCGCGGAAGCAGTAGCCTACTTCTGTGGGGAGTGTTGATTGTGAAGAGGTGGTTGCTGATGGGTTTCGGTAGCCCGGTGGGAGAAGAGCGGATGAGGTCGTGGTTGCTGGGGATTCGTAGCCTGGGGGAAGGATTACAGTGGCGAGAGTCGTGGACGACGAGGAAATGGATGTACTCGTCGACGAGGGTAATGGTGGATAGATGGGTGGAAGTACAGTACTCGAGCCGACAGGCGCAGAGTTTGATACTGAGCTTGCTCTAGCACTACTCGAAGGTAGTGGCGTGACTGTGACGGGGATCACTGATTGCGAAGGAGTGATAGCAGGTGAGTTCGAATAGCCCGGCCGTAAGATTGTTGAAGAAGCACCCGATGGCGTAGGAGCCGGAGTCGAGAAGCAATACGGTCTAGTGCTTCCATTTGTTGGAATCCAGCCGCATGCCGGTAGTGTAGCAGATGTTGCAGCTGGACATGCACTGTTCAAAACGGTACGTGTGATGACAATTGAACCTGCGAGTCTGTCAGTGGTATTCTTGGGCTTTGATCGAAACTCTACCTACTCGACGTTTGAAAGATACTGAGTAGGGCGAAGCCTAGAGCTGTCAGTGAGAAGGATGGTGCCATATTGATGATATTTGCTCGATGTCCAGATGTTCTACAAGAGCCATTTGCTCTGCTTCCAGTGGGAGACCTTTTTGTAGTATTCCTTGGCTATGCTTCTCATGAGGCTAATCTCCGAAGTCATTCCAATATATAGCAGCCATAACAAGATGGCCATTGTGCCACAAACATTAATGGTTCTCCTGCGCTTGGCGTGAGCCTGATGATATATCGTACATTCCACGGATGTGGAAAGCCGACTTGCACCAAACAAACCAATCATCAGAACCGAGCCAGTCTCAGATCTTCACGTGGTGAACGAGACAAAGCAGTGGGCAGTAGTATCGTCATGATCAACATGCTGACTGGAAACTCAACCGGGCGGTGGGCAGGGGGAAGTAAGCTCGGATTGGGCTGGATGTGCCAATGTTGACTCTGCGACTAGGTCTCAATTTCCTTGAGCGTTGAAGCGTAACTTAGTGTTCTCGTCCAAAGCTGTGAAATTGTGTTTACAGGACTTCCATTCTGAATTCCAGCAGTTCGGGCCAGGGATGTCTCACATGCGTCGACCCACACTCTTGGCAAGGATCACGTTCCTCAGCTCTCATACTTCTGCATTGTGCATATAGAAGCTGAACATCTATTGCACAGTCAGCTCTTCCTAGACAAATAAACTCATCTTCAACTTTTCCGACAACCTTGAAACTTTCAGATGCCGAACAGAAGGGATGTTAACAGAGATTGATCAATCAAGAAAGCTTTCATCATACTCGCATTGACTGTAGATCTAGATCCTTCTCGCGGAGAGCAGCCACGCTGGAACACACTATCTTGGTTCTGAGGCCGATCGTTCCCTCGTACAGTTGACTGGATTGTGCAACGGAATTTGCCTACTGCATTTCCCGCCTCATTTTCGTTGGCTCCTTCGGCTCACCCTGATAGTTCGTCTTCCGCATCCAACCCTCCAAGGTCTCGATAGCCAGTGGTGGATGAATCGTGCCTTCCGGCCAGCCACTCCCACGATTGTCCCTCCACATGCTCCACCAAGCACTGAAGGTCTTTCGAAACGTGAATGTTGCATCGTCGTCATCAGCTGCTTTGCCCACAGGGAGCTTCTGGTCCACAGGAAACTTTGCAGCTGCACCTTCAAACCACTTCTCTTGAGGTATCGAAACGAATCGAGCTTTCTTGCCAGTCACTCTTCGGAAAGTCTCTACGATCTCAGGAAATGTAATGTGAAACGCTCCTGCGGCAACCCAGCGACCAGCAGCTTCGGAAGGGTGCTCGAATATCCATGCTGCAGTTGCACCATAGTTGTCCAATGCCTGGAGCGGTATAACGCTATCCTCGTTCACGGGGGCTGCGAAAACATACTCATCGGCCATCTGCCTGGGAAGGAAAGTACTGCCCAACATCTCTGCATAAGGCCCGCCGTACAGGATCGACCAAGGAAGTTTCTTCGCATCCTGCTGATAGAGCCAATCTGCAACATTTGCCTTGACCAGGTTGTGGCTGTTCCGAAACTCTTCTGCGTAGCCGAATTGATCGCGATATCGATTCATGGCACCACTATAGACGAAGAGCTTCAAGCCGCTCTGGGCTGCGATCTCGTAGGCACGGAAAGACCAGAAGTACTCATCGCCCTCGCGTGTGGAGAATGAGTTTATGATGAAGTAGCAGGCGTCTTGGCCACGGAATGCTGTTCGAAGTCCATTGTCTGTATCATAGCTCGCCTCGATGACCGTGACGTTAGGCAATGCAGCTATGGCCTCCGCCTCTGCTGAAGATGGGTTGCGAGTTGGGACTGTGACCTTGTGTTTCCCTGTGGCAGAGAGAGCTGCAGAGAGCATAGAGTCAGCACGATACTGTATATGCAGACACAATCACAGTCTGAATATTACGTACCTCGAACGATGGGACCAGCTTGAGCACCAGTCCCTCCAAAAACCACAATCTTTCCAAGCGACATCTTTATCCACAGCTTTTCCGATATTGTCTTTCACCCAGGTATTTATGTGTTTGTAAACTGCCGCTCCTGCCCCGCAGTCTAGGTCATGATTACTGAACCTTAGACAGCCGAAAGTCTAAACTTTGAACATGTAAGACTGTTTACTTATTATCGGGTCAATAAAGAAGTGATTTTCTCCGGCACATGCAATTGAATCAGCTCATACGGCCGCATACTATCCTCACCTTCTCCCTAGCCCAACTGCGTCTTCGTAAGTCGGCAATTCATCCTCTATACCCATGCCCTCATCTTCATCAGCCGCCGGCGGTGGGCCTACAGGCTCGCCTTGTGCATTGGTCACGAATGGTCCACTCTCGTGCACAAGTAAAGGTATGCTTCTCGTCGCACCGATAACTTGTTTCCCGATCAAGAGATCAATTTGGATACGGATCTCGTATCTGCGACTGGTATACGTTGAAAGAGAGGGCGGGACATCGTAAATTGGCACAGTCTGGATCATCTTGGGTGTGATGAACGCATGAGGCTGATCAGTGGGCAGTAATTTCGCAACAGATGGCGTCCGTGCATGTTCCGGAGCTGATGAACGAGAGGGACCGGGTTCCATATCGAGCTCGGCCATTCGCTTGGCCAGCATGGCTTTTTCGGCTCGGCTTCTATCATCACTGTCCATATGGTCGGGGTCCAAATGCTCCTGCAAGCTGTCCGGGGACTGTCGACTTTGTGCAGCTCCATCCGGAGAAGAGTTAGGCCCAGCCACTTGTTCCTCTTCTCTCCTCAAGAATCGACCGAGATATGCCGGTGCCTTGCCTTTACCTGATCTTCTCTCTTCGCTCGAAGTGCTTGATTCTAAGGCACGATTCTCAGACCCTTTCTCTATAGGCATGGCGTGAAATGGACCTTCTGGTTCAACACTCCTGATCTCCACCTCTCGGGTTGTCCTCCTTTCGGATTGCTCGTCTCGCCCTCGTTGTTGATTCGAGCTGGGAGGCACAGTAGACATTATGGTAACCAGGTGAACCTTACAAGTCTTGAGCGATATATCTGGCAACTCCGCGATAGTACAACGATCCCACTGCGGATAAATGCTGACCTGAAAACTGAGCTCGCTCAGAGCATTCTGGTCATGTAATGCAATGATCGAAGGTATTCCGGATACGTGAAGTCGTCCGGTAAAAGTCGGTGTATATTCCTCTTTATACAACCAATTGCCGTACATGAATTTGATTGCGCCTTTTGTATCATCACGCGCTTTGTGATCGAGTAGACTCCGAGAACGCACTGTGAAATCGTGGAAGAATGCATCTGTTCCTTGTACTGTTTGCCATGTGGGTGGTAAGTAGCTGATCCTCTGAGAAGCATTGCGAGGCGTCCCCCCTTCGGTATTTCCGGGAGACTTCACAATTATAGACAAGAGATAGCCGACCTCAACTTCGTCAGGTTTCGGATATTTATGCAGGACTGCTGCCGGCGGCAGTCTTTCGCGACTTTGAGGTGCAGCTCTAGGTTCTTGAAGTTGCCATTCACTGGGGACAGCTTCATCGTAGCCAGGAGGCATGTCGAGCTGCTCATGCTGAGTGGGAAGCCTGTGTCTCGAAATTGAACCAGACACCCGGGGTGAAAGCGGAGACGCGATCGAGTCTGCAAATTCTGGGAAGCTGATTGAGAATGATGAAGACATGGTGTCGCCCTTCGAAAGTCGAACCGGAGCATCGTGAAGGTACACCCTCTGGTCGCAGAGAACACGATCTCCTCTGTAGCCACTAAACATGGAAGAATTCGCCAGCCCCCGATCGTGGCGTCTATTGTCTCGGAGGGCTTCTTTCAATATAACACTGACTACCAGAGGGCCACAGAACTCTGTTTCTCCATCTTTGGGGTTAAAAGTGACCGTGGCAGAGCCAGTAATGATGTCGCTCGGACCATGGTATGTAGCGCTTTCGCGATCTAGCTGCAATGTCGATTCGAGATAGCTCAAGCCGGATTCAGAGGGCATACTTAGTTCTGCTGGGTTGTTTCGAACGTTACCCGAAGCACGGAAGTGAGCTGCCCGCGGTAAATAGTGGATCGCAGCTGAATATGCAGCCAAGCACGGAATGTTGCTGCGCCATGTGAAGGATTCCCTTGGCGGTCCGCCCAGACTGTTCGTGGGAGCTTGTTCAACTAGCGCTGTTTACAACTTCAGTCCAAGTTCAAGAAATCAAGCGTGAGGATGCAGTCAATGCCTCATACTGAATCGTATAAAATTGGCAGAATCTGGTGCAAACGGTCCCAAGACGATCTGTCTGCCTAGTCGCAAGTCGAGATGAGCAGAAAGAATTTGCATGTCTTGTAGAGCATTAAGTGCAGACAGAACAACGTCTCTTGCGGTTTCGCTCGCATCTTTCCAGTCTCCATACCTTACGGAGTGTAGAACACTGGCATTGTTGGCTGCCAGTCAGTGAAACAAGCAGGCAGTCTTCACAGCATGCAGAACAGACTCGGCCCATCTTGCATTGCCTCTAGCGTCCGTGAACGATGCCGACTAGAGCATATATGAGAAGCAGCCCTCAGCTCTCGAACGAGAAGATACAAGAGGCTGACAACGAAGCACAATGTCCTCCTACTGGCGCAATCAGATTCCACCATACGGCAGTCCTGCCGGAGACTTCAATAGCGAAGTCGACGCGCGCGATCGTTTTTGGCGGCAAAGCATCATCAACCGATATGGAGGTGATGCACGAAATCCAGCTGTAGGTGCCCCTCCTGTGTACCTGATTCTGGTGGTATCTCTTCATTGACCTCATGTGGACTTCGTAGGCTGTGTACGGCTATAACACCGGCCAAGATCTCGCAGGTATGCGGCAAGCATGGATGAATATGCAAGATCCGAGGTTCGCTGCGATGCAGGAGCCCAGGCATGGAGGTTGGTATTGAGAGGTATTTCTTTACTCCCCAAGTCGACATCCGGATGTTTTTTTGGAGTAGGCAGCTAGTCAGCCGTATAGTGCCCAGTCTTTTGTCGTAAGGTTCGGACTTTCCACGTGGATTTTGCGTTCGTGATGTTCCATGGTAGTGGATTTCCCACCTTAGCCAGCCCGCATCGTAGCTAAGGACGGACATGTGCGGGAAGTTTTTAAGGACATGCGGCCTCAGCGACAATGTATATGTATTACATCTTGCGTCCCTCTCGCAAAATTTTGTCATAATCATTCAACACAGTCACGCCTTTCTTGAGGGCGTCTTCGATTGTTGGCACGTTCGACATCATGGCTGCCGACCCAGTCCAGAATTCATCCGAGCGGCCATGGCTTCCAACCCACACACAGTTCATGAGATACGTCACGCGTATCCAGTCCGCGTCTGATGTGCGCTTCGAAGACAGCTGCGCGATCTGTTACCAAGACGACGAAGTGCCCTTTCGCACAGCATGCGGACACATCTTCTGCAAACCCTGCTCGTTGAAAGTCTTCACAGACCACGAAGCTTGTCCCATGTGCCGTTGCACACAATTCGAAAGAGCCACGACGTTGAGACCACTTCATTTGGCGGAACATCCGATGGACCAGTTCCCGATTGTCGACAGACTGTACATTAAAGGAGTCAGTGAAGGTGATCGGCAACAATTCGAATATTTCATGACAAGGACCCCAGCGCCCACAACATTCAACTGGCATGTCATGAGATGGCGCGCTGGGAGGCTCGATCTCTCGGCTCTGCAAGACCCGAGGCCGCAGAGATGGGTACACTTTGGATATTCGCACAATCGCTTGGCAGTGCTTACTGCCGTACATTTGATTAGGCCTCGTGGGGGTTTGCACGACTCCCACGGCACATGCAAGTCGAGCTGGACCGAAGTTGGCGACTTGCTCATAGATGCACTGCGTTTCTACCAGGGGCGAATGATGCCAGTACAAACATTCATTGAATGTCTAAGATGCTTTTACAAAGACAACAGCACGAGAGATGTCGGGTCGGCGTTTACTCGCAGTCCGGACGATGGTTATGCATGGCCGGAGTGTTGCAATGGATTTGAGAGGAAGCGCTGTTTCCGGAAAGACTTCGATTGCGTGCTGGACTTCATTGCGCTTGCTGCCCATCGAGCGAACGCAGCCTGGGGCTTCACGGGCGAATTCGATTATGCCGCTGACACGATTGCGTCGCAGTCTGAAAATATGAGCGTGCCATTCTGGGAGATTGAGGATGTTGGCTCGCTCGAGCTGGAAGCAGGCCCTGATGACTTGACAGACGAGATATCGGTGCAGAGTCTGTCAGTCGCAAGCGCCGGATGAACATGCTGGTAGTGACCGATCAAAGTGTGGAGAGCTTCGTTGGGTTCGGCACCAGGAACCAGCTGATAGCCAAAGCAGCAAGGAGTCCGATCAAGATAGGCTGCAGAGTACCAACACCACCCTCAGCAGCAATGACACCAGTGATGGCTGGAAATACAGAGCCTCCGGCTTGAGCCATGACGAATATTACAGCTGAAAACGTTAGCATAAATGGGACAAAGTGCGGGGGTGGGTGAAACGACAGGCGTACCAAGACCGGACTGTTGGACTTCATGCGGCATCAGCTTGGAGCCGACAGAGATTCCCGTGGCGAAGAGTGGCCCAAGGAAGAAGCCCATGATGCAGACGATGACTGCGTTGGCAATGATGTTGGGCACCCGCCAGAAGACGACCTGCAAGACCACACAAGTGAGGGTGTACAGCATGACCATACGCTTCTCTCCGAATCGGAATGTCGGCTCAGCGAGAAGAAAGCGTCCAAGTGCTGTGCCACCATTGTATGCAGCGCCGATATAGCCGACTTGGGAAAGGTCGCCTCCTCGCACTTCAACCAGATACTCAACGATCCAGCCTCCCATAGTAAGTGCTGCGCCTATGTAGAGAAAGAAGAAAGCACTGAGCAACCAGACTGGTTTCTGTTTCAATGCTGCTTTGAGCTCCGTCCACGCCACCCGGCTTCGTCGCTGTCCAGTAGGAGATGATTGGTGTTCTGTTGTGGAGGTCTTCTTTCCAATCGTAATGTCATCGCGAAATGCGTAGATGCAAAGCGCAAGGTTGAGTGCACCGATACCAGTAGGCACATAGTAGAATGCGGCCCAGTTCCCATTGAGGTTCGATGCAATTGCTGATGCTATGAGTGGACCACAAAGACCGCCAACAGCATAGCTCCCATGTATCAAGCCTAGCCATCGATGTGCCTTGACGATCATCGAGACGAAGTTGTTCGCCTGCGAGTCTTGCAAGCCTTGGCCGAGACAGATTGGAAAGAACGAAAAGGCTAGCAGGCCGAATGGAGGGGTCCAGAATCGTACAAGCTGTGCAAGAAGTTGCAGAAGTGCACCAAGGGCCAGTACGCCACCTGCGCCGAACGACAGGCGGATATACGCGATGACCAAAGCTGCAAGGAGCCAGCCGAAGAAGGAGACGCCGTATGGAATGGCCATCCAGCCCGTGGAGATGTCATAGTGGCGGAGAATGTAGGGGATTAAGGCTCCGAGACTGCCATCATTGACGCCAGCATTGAAGAACGCGATAGCCGCACTGAAGATCTTGAGCTGGACTTTAGGAGTCAGTTCGATGCTGGAGACTGCTTCAGTCACGTTTTGAGGTGGAGGGGCTCCAGCTTCGATGGTTTCCTCGTTGACTGCGTGCAGTTCGTGCGTTTCCGGCGCCTTGGTTGGTGCTTCTACAACTGTGGTTGTCGCCATGGCAGAGGTGATGATCAAAGACACGAGAGCCGTTGAACAATGCGCTGGCGTTGGCGAGCTGACCTCCCGCCTTTTGTGTCATCGTGCACGTTGTGCTGCTGTTGTCGGAGGAGTGATGTCGGAATTCCGTTTCTGTCCTGTCGACGGTTTCACGGACCGTCGGACCGCACTCCATCTTGAGACTTCCCGCCTTCATCTCCGCTCCTCCTCTTCTTCCCACCCTCTCCTTCTCCTCCCTGCTCATCAGCATCACAGTCGTTGCCAGATCGATGTGCTGTTATATGCATCTTGGAAAGGACCGGTAAAACGGAGATTATGTTCAACGTGCGCGCCACAAGCAGCCACCTCGAAGCTGCCGAGCCCAGAGCTATTTTCTGCTCACGGCGTTGCGATCTGCACTCATCCAGCCAGTTTCCAGCCGTAAGAAGCTACAAGCTCGCATGCCAATTCAGGATCATGCCATGCACTCCCGGAGGATGCTGATCTGGATGTGTAATACTGCCTTCATCCAGTAACATCGGAACGGTGCTCAGTGGTATTGGATGGCTAATCGGCTACAGATGATCTTGACACGCAAAGACTGGCACACCCTCTGCCACGTACCGCATTCACTATTGGAAGGCTGCATTGTATACGGGTACAGCAGTTGGCCACGCTGAAGGATGCAAAATCACCCGCCTTTAAGGCTTATACCTCAGCCAGTGCTTTCCACCGATGCTTAGCTGTCGCGATTTTTCCATTCATTATAGCCATCATGCTCTACCAATCGCGCAAGTATGGCTTGGCACTTCTGGCTCTGTTGACTACTTCCGATTGTGTTCCGACAGAGAGAGATGTCACTAAGGCAAATGCTGAAGCAGCCTACAAAGCCTTGCAGGGCTGGTACAACCAGTCGACAGGACTCTGGATCCCTAGCACTGGCTGGTGGAATAGTGCCAATTGTATGTTGTGCAGCAACCCAAGCTATGCATGACTGACTAAGTCTCAGGCATGACCGTCATTACTGAACTTGCCGCTGTCGACAAGAATGTCCAGGACTCGGTGCAGAAAGTCCTCTCCAATACGTACACCAAAGCACAGCAGTACAACCTGCAAATGATGAAGGAATCAGGCGCGCAAAGCCGGACTTATATGCCCCAGACCTACTACAGTAGTTTCGAGCCCTACATTCCGGACTCGATGCTCAAAGCTCATGGTCAGCCGCGAATGAAGGCGACTGGTGGGTTCCTCAACGACTATTACGATGATGAAGGATGGTGGGCGTTGGGCTGGATCGCAGCATACGACCTCACCAAGGACAGCCAGTATCTCTCACAAGCCCAAACCATTTTCGCAGATATGAACAAGGTCTTTGGCAAGACTAACTGCAGCAAGAACAGTGTAGCCACGGGCGGTGTATGAACTCGCCGCACATCTGCTCGAGGAGATCTAGCTGACAGTACTTCAGATCTGGTGGGACAAGCCGCATACTTATGTCAACGCCATTGCGAACGAGCTGCACCTGAGTGTAGCAGCATCTCTGGCAAATCGTGTCAAAGGTGGCAATACGAACTACCTTGCCATTGCCAAGCGGCAGTGGTCCTGGTTCCAAGGGTAGGTGTTGCTCGCTGCTTAAGTCAGCAAATGCTGACACGAGTGCAGAACTGGCATGATCAACTCCAATTTCACCATCAACGATGGTCTTGACCAACAAACGTGCAAGAATAATCAAGGCACCGTGTGGTCGTATAACCAAGGTGTTATCCTAGGCGGTCTGACAGAACTCAGCAAAGCGACGGGCGACAAGGCTCCGATAACAACTGCTCAGAAGATCGCGGACGCTGCGATCGCGAAATTGGCACCCACTGGTATCCTGACAGATCCATGCGAGCCGACTTGCGGTGCAGATGGTGCGCAATTCAAGGGCGTCTTCGTCAGGAATCTGCAAATTTTGCAGAAGGCCAGCCCGCAAACCCGATATGCCAAGTTCCTGGATGCAAACGCTGATAGTATCTGGCGCAACGATCGTAACAACAGAAACCAACTCAGCGTGCGGTGGACGGGTCCTTTCGTGGCTCCTGCGAACGCCTCAACGCAGAGCTCTGCGCTCGACGCACTGGTTGCATCGTTGGCCACTTGAGTGCGACTTTCATATCTTGCACAAGGGCTGTTTCCTATCGTCTTAACGAAACCAGCACAGTATTTCATTGTGTCGTTCTTCTATTTTTGGACGAACTTTCATTCTCAGCAATGTTCTTATCTCTTGCACCTCCAAAGCAGTTATCATCGCGACTGAGTCTTCTCCTCACTGTCTTGCCGAGGCCGTGGCCAGAATGTTGAAGCCTAGAGAACATGCATACCTTGAAGCATATACGTACTTATGGGAAGCTGCGCGGGTTCCACGGGCAGCACGGGGCCATGTCCATGTTGGGGATCGTACCCCGGAAAGCATGGACACGGCGATTCGACAGCTCGTTCTCACTCCCAAATCGTGCAATTGCTCTCTCCGCAGACCGCCCGAACAAGGCACCACTCTTCTTCTCCAATGTGGGACACAACGGCCTCGGTAATTTTTGAGACACGCGCGAACACCCGCTCGGCGAGGAATGAAGGGGTGGCGACTTCCAGCCGCAAATACGCGTCCGTGATTGGCGATGCACGCGCGTACCGAGGCATCCCCAGGTGGAACAAAGTTCACTGTTCCCACAGGCTGGGGTCAAATGTTGTGACGTCGAAGAATCAAATAGCCCATCGTGTGCCTCTCTTTCAAGTGCTTGGTCGATCGGAGTTCTCTACGCTGCTGAACAACAGTGTACGACCTTTCTCTTATCCTGTCCCAACAGCACCGACAAACCGCAAATATGGCGTGGCAACCATTGGAGAAGGGAGAGAACAATTACGATGTTATTGTGATTGGCGCAGGCATTTCGGGCATCAACTTTGGGTACCGATTGCAAGAGCGAAATCCTCATCTCAGCTACTGTATCCTCGAGGGACGACATGAGCTGGGCGGCACTTGGAGTCTTTTCAACTACCCTGGTAAGTTTGACAATATGCAGTACTTCGAGTGATGAGACTGATTTGGCCTAGGAATTCGATCCGACTCTGATCTCTACACATTCGGCTTCCCGTGGCGACCATGGAGTGCCACCAACGCGATCGCCCAAGGCGATCTGATCTGGAACTACCTCAAAGAGTCTGCAGAGATGTATGGCATCGATAAGAAGATGAAGTTCAACCACCAAGTGGATGAGGCGAAATACTCTTCGAGTTCGAAGTCGTGGGAGTTGAGCGTGACGGCGAACAAGAGCGAGAAGAAGACATTCAAGAGCAGGTTCATGCTTCTTTGCACTGGCTACTACGACTACCACACGCCCATGAAGGCTGAGATTCCTGGCATTGACAACTTCAAGGGTCAAGTCATCCACCCACAATTCTGGCCCAAGGACCTGGACTATACGAACAAGGAAGTCGTTGTGGTCGGCTCCGGCGCAACTGCCATCACCATTCTGCCAGTCATGGCCGAGAAGACAAAGCACATCACTATGCTGCAACGATCACCCACCTACGTGCTCGCCGTACCAGCAGAAGATCCCGGCGACAACCTCCTCCGCAAACTCTTCGGCTGGATCCCATCAGTATCACACAGCCTCATCCGTCTCAAATGGATCATCATGCCACTCATCATGACAACTTACTCCGCCCTCGCACCAAAGCGCGCCCGCGACCTCATGCACAAGCTCATGTCGAAGCAACTTCCATCCTCCGTCCCCCGAGACCCTCACTTCACACCAAAATACTACCCATGGGAACAACGCATGTGCATGTGTCCCGACGGCGACTTCTTCAAGAGCTTGCGAAAGGGTACATCAAGCGTCGTAACAGGCAACATCCAGAACATCACAGAAAACACAATCCAACTCGCAGACGGCCAAGAACTCCACCCCGACATTATCGTCACCGCTACAGGCCTCAAATTATCCTTCGCAGGAGGTATGAAAGTCTCCGTAGACAACAAACCTTTCGACATTCCATCCAAATTCGTCTGGAAGGGAGTCATGATTGAAGATCTTCCCAATGCGGCTTTCGTTATTGGATATGTTGATGCTTCGTGGACGTTGGGAGCGGATGCTACTGCACAAATGGTGACGAGGATTTTGAACAAGATGAAGAAGCAAGGAGTAGTGGAAGTCATTCCAAGACAATCAGAGTGGGATCGCAAGAACGTCAAGGAGGCGAACATCATGCGCTTGAACAGCACATATGTGCAAAAGGGCAAAGATGCTGTGCCTAAAGCTGGTGATCGAGGCCAGTGGGTGCCACGAAGCAATTATTTCAGGGATATCATGATGGCTTGGTTTGGAGATATCAAGACTGGTGCTGAGTGGGTCAAGGCATAGAGGGTTGAAGCAGCCTTTTGTTTTCTCTTTTGTTGTATACTTTGTGAGTGCGATGGTGTTGAGGGAGCAGGGCATCTCATCGTCGATACCAGGGCTGGGCTTATTTACGGAACCATAGATCAGACTTATACAGAACAGCTACGAAGAAGGTAATTCTCACAAAGCATAAATCTTCTAATCATGGCATTGTTTCGTGTCCTATTCGCCGCGCTCGTGATCGTGGTCAGGGATCGTGTCGGCATTACGAGAGCCAAACAGTGCCGGACCCGCATAGTCGGTAAGCATTGCTGACTTCACTTGCTGCACAAACTTGTCCTTCCTTCTTGGAATAATAGTATCGTCAGCGTATTCATCCTTGAAGTGTCTGCATTGGTTTCTGCAATCGTAGAAGAGCGCTGGGAGTGGTCAGAAAATAAGCATTCGGCTCGTTATGACAAGCCCTAACGCTCGTGTTTGACCTCATCTTTGGCTCGGTATCATTCCCAATCTCGTGCTGTTCTGTCTTCGTTCTGCACGTTACCTACAAATTCGTCGCTCTCAACAATTTCAATCACTTCTCATCCCCCACAATCAAGGCGGGATCTTATATTGCCAGAAGTCATCCAACCATACACTTCTACAATCGAAGAAGAAGCTTCTTCCCTTGTGTTTCGTCAACTCCGTCACCTTATGACATTGATTGACAAAACCTGCTTCGTCGGAGGTGGCCTGTATTCAACCCAGTCAGTATTCGCCAGCAAAAGATGATGTGTTAGTCATGTCGCCAGCAGCTCTCTACGGAGTCGTTCCGATGTTCCGTTAGACTGAAGAGCGAAGTAGAAACTTGCGACTTCAGAGCAAGAGATATCTGCAACAGCCTCTCGCGATTGTTCGCAGCAAACGTCCAGTCCGTAGCCAAGCCTCGTGAGCTAGAAAAACGAGTAGTCTACGCCCGGGAAAGCTGGTGAAAGCTCTAGGGCATAGCAGAGAAGAAAACCCGCACTCACATTCAAAATAACATAAATCGGCTTCTCCATCACATAAGGATGAATCAAATGCGGCTGCCGACTCCCACAATTATACCCCTTATAAACTTCAATAATACACCCTCCAATCGACTCATCATACCCCACACGCTGCTGATAATCTTGATCTGGTGGATAAGGATAATTCGATATCTCACTCCTCAATTTTCCGAAGCGGAAATTGAAACTTCCGAACCAGGCGGGTTCCTCGAGGATGTAGCAGTGTCCGGCGTCGCGGAAGGTTTCTTTCATGTAGATTTCGCGGTGTCCGGTGTCGTTTCGGGCGAGAGCCGGGTCGTGGAGGTAGGGGTCGTCGGTGCAGGAGGTGTCCCAGAAGGGTTGGACGTTGATGTCGGTGAGTTTGTGGATGGGGGGCCAGGGTTTCCAGGCTTGGGTCCTGGGTGGGAGGAGGAGGAGAAGGAGGGCCGGGAGGGTAGCCATGCTTGGGGTGAACATGATGTGCTTGTTTGTGACTCTGCACAGCGATGGTATGGCGATTGAGGGGTGTCCAAACGCAGGAGGCCCGGTGCCTGAATGTATCAAGGAAACACTGAGATTTCGAAGAGGACAGGCGTATGTGTTTGAGCATCGAAGTGCTTGGCGTTCGCCAAAGGTCGTTCCGTCTGCTTCGGAACCGGACGGCGATGGAAAAGTGTTCTCTGCACAGTGTCAGGCCTTTCGACTGCTGGTGGACACGCCATGCCGATGCCATAGACATCTGCGGCGTGCGGAGTGGTGGTTCCTCTCATACTCAATTCTGGTACTTCCGGCACGCAGCAAAACCTTCTCTTGGTGAGATCCATACTTAAAGTGGCACGGCTCACGCCGGCTAGAGAGAGAATAAAGCATTATGATACTACAACACTATACTGATCAAATCGCTCGGCCCGCGAGCTTCTGTTATGTCTCCCATACTTCCGACTCATCTAAGCTTCGGATACCTCACTGTCTCTTTCTATCACAGTACTCAAACTTGTCCGCTCAACCGGCGGCACAAAGCTTCCATCCTTGAAACCATCCAGAGTAACTTTCTCCACAGCGCAACACGTGGCAAACCCAGCACACCTTAAATACCAGCAAGGTCCCAGCCAGCTCAGCTCGATACAGTGCCCTGCGCCTCTAAGAATCCCGCTCTCGACTCGTGGGGCGCTGAGAAAAGCAGAAGTGAAGTCTCCGATCCGTTCTACACTCGAATCCCATATTAGATCCATGTCGGCGAGGAAATACATGACAGGCACGTTGATTTGCGCCGCCATACTTCGCCAGTAACGTGGGTAGTTGTCTGGGTGGTTGAAGTCGGAATATTCGGAAGTGAGCGCCGGACATGATATCGCTTCGTGGGCTTTGATGGTCTCGAGTGGAGAGTGGCCCAAAGCAGAGTTCAGCATGAGTTTGGTCTTTGGACCCATGTTCCAGTGTTGGTATATGGGTTCGCCGTTCTTGTCAAAAGGAGGTTCCTTGCGCATTGCGTCTTCATTCAGCTCCATCGCTTGCCGTGTACCCATTCCTGTGAGAATGAGGCCTCCTAAGGGATAAGTGCGCTCCTCGGGCGAGTCGGTACATGACAGGCTCGATGTGATGAGTGCAACGGCACCTCCGATGCTGTGTCCCAGGAGCACTATTGACGTCGCACCAAGCGGCGGACCAAAGGCGCGCCAGAGTACCGGTAGCACGAGGCGATGGAGCCAAAGCGCTTCGTTCTGAAGATGTGTGTCGGAGCCTGTGTTTTCGGTTCTCCCAAGCTCTGGAGTTTGCTTGTAACCCGGTCGGTTGAGTGCTATAACAGGGATGGATAGCTGGTCTGATATGTTCCGGATTGAGTAGTGTTGATGAGCATCAAAGTACTTTGCGCAGTAGGAGCTTCCGTGGAGGCAGATGATGAGTGGAGTGCCATGACTTGATCTTTTCACGTCCTCTGGCTTGACTGGAAACGACTTCAGCCCGCTGACTAAATCTCCGTTGCCGACGTCGACCACGAACGGCTCCATCGCATTGCGCTCTGGTGACTTGGGCGGCATGTCGCCGAGAAGCTGCTCGAGCACTAATGCAGCCAGGTTGAGCGGATAGGTGATTGGATTCCGTACTGCTGGGTGCGCTGTAAGCCGGCCAGTATGGGAATGTGCTGTCAATAGTCCGTAAGGTGCTATGCAAGTGGTGCGACAGAGAAAGGTAGCGAGAACCAGGATACGGACGACAGCGCAATGGCAGTTGCAATATCACCTAGCTGCCAGGATATAGGTAGGTACTCAAAGCAGCTACTGCCAGCAACTATGGCGATGCCGATCATAGTTGGGCTGATAACTCGCATGCCCAAAAAGTGCGGATCGCAGCCTCAAAGGCTCACTCAGTCCACAAAACGGTTAGCATATTGCAGGGTTAATATGGAATGGAAGGAAACGCGTGGATACGGACGCCATGACTACATCCTTCAGCGCGAGCACGGTGCAAAGCGGCGAGAGGGTGTGAGGAAAGTGGGGGGCAAGCAGTGGTCTTGGGAGGTAGAAGCAAGAGCTGTGTTGCTCTCTGCTTGCGAGCGGTGCTTCGCTTAAGGTCTCAGACTCGCGGTCCAGATGCCGGGAGGACACCACGTGAATGGGATGATGCCACACTGCAGCGGGAGCTGCCCTTGACGCGTTTACCCATCGCGGTGGGATTGGCTTTGCTCGATATCTGCACGGCATCGACGACCTGCCGACACCACCGGCGGCGCCGGCGAGAGTTCGTTGAGGAACAGCTCGATTCCAGCTGCCTCTGGGGAGCTACCTCCGCGGGCTCTGTATAGTCTTCTCATCATGTCCAGCCAGTTGGGCCGCAAGTGGCAAGTTGCGTTAACCTTTGACTTGGCAACCACCCGGCTCGCGACGACGGGTGCGAGTCTCGTGACGGCATGTGCATGAGATACACTATTGCCTGCGCGCATGATAAGCAGCAACTCTGTGATCACAGCCACAAGCAGTGCAGAGGCAATACTCTACAGTGCTATAATAGAGCATCCCGAAGAGGTCTGGCAGTGCGCCGCCGATGTCTTACCATCTCAGACGTGCGCGTGAAAGCTTCCCGTCCGTGCGGCACAATCGAAGTGAATGGTCCGCCGGCTCTCGCGCATGCGTCCGCCAACGCCTTGGTTTGTAGCGTGCCGGACAGGATGGCTGGCGATGCGATGAAGAAGCTCGTCCTTGTCTCGCCGGTGACAGCGCTGCTCTCACGCTCCGGCAGGCACTCTTGGGTCATGCTACGGACGACAATGGTACAGAGGGAGACGGTGAAGTGCAGCAGAGTCATGGATTCTGGGGTTAATCTCGATAATCCCTGCTCATCAATCAAGGTTATCGTTCGATGGAGTGACAGCCGAGATTGCAAGCTTCACCACATCCCGTCGCCACCGCTGCCGTCTGCAACAGATTGATGGTGGGCGTGCGAAGAGCGCTCGTGGAGAGTGCACGACGAGCAAAATGCCCATGGCCGCTGCGAAACCGTCGCGGCGAGGCGTCGTTCTGGAAGATATTGCATCTTCGACGGGCGAGTCTTGTGGCACAGCCGGCAGCACGCTAAGAATAACGACGTTGCGGCATGTGAATGGCCGGCTGCACTCCGCGCACATCTGGTGCTTCGCGCTGCACCGCGCTATCACCATCCATGTCTCGCTGGCGCCTGCTACTGCGACCGCTGCAGACTGCACTGCTGCTTTTTTGCTGCTGCTGGGGCCCCGAACTTCCCAATCCAAGCAAGCTCCGCGCACTGAGAATCTTAGCTTTTGGCAGAAGAGCTCGGGGCAGGCACTGCATCGTCCTCGTCCCTGCACTCTGAAACACCTTCAACCTTGCCCTGTTCCTCTCCCCTTCTCGACTCTGCTCTGCTGCTTACCCTCCACCACCCTTCAACGCCGTCGTTCCCTTGACCTCCACCCTGCACCATCGCACCGAACTGCAGGTCCCATCCTTCCACGACCCAGCGCATTGGGACTCCGCCATCTCCTGTTCCTGAACTGCGCGCGTGTATTTGAGACGATTCTCCGTGCTCCGCTCACACAGCAGTCTGCCACCCAGGAAATCTTCTCGTGGGAAATTCCCTGCTCGGATCGTTCAACTCCAACATCCGATCAACATCACCTCTCCTGATTACACCACGCTGCCGACGCCGACCTCACCAGGCGCGCCATACATAATCCTCACCCAGAAATCGCGCCGCTGATCGACCTCCCTCACAATGCCTTCCTCTACCACCTTTGGAGCGACTTTTGTCCCCACCGACGACCACCAACGAGCTACACCACTGCTCAACGAGCCCTTAACCGACTCGCCTGCCATGACACCCGTACCCTCTCACGATTCGCTCGCACAACAGTACAGCCAAAATGTGCCCGTCCAGTCGCCGTTCTACACGCACCCACCTGCCTCACACGAAGTAATTCCCTCAGAGAAGAAGACACATCTCAATGTCTATGAGAAGGACCTTGAAGCCGGCAACGACACGCCTCTCACCCCTTCCACAGACGAGGAACACCCCTTTTCGAAGCGCATTGGAGTGGAGCAGAATACAGAGGATACCATGTGGCCCAGCAAGCAAACGCTGAAGCAGAAATACATGGCAGAGAAGCAGCAGCGGAGACAACAGAAGGGCATCAAGGTACTCGTCCCTGTACGAGAGAGATGGGCTGCATTGAGCAAGCGTAACAAGTTGATCGCGAAGCTCCTGCTGGGCTTGTTCATCATCGGCGTAGCAGTGGGGTTGGGCGTGGGAATCAGCAAAGCAGTACAAGGATCGTACTATGTTAAGGATGGTGCAAGCAAGCCCATCGACCGATGACGGGTGAGTTCAGCGTTCCACGAACGATGGTATGCAATTGACTGAGACAACGCAGCTCTCATGAACAACACACGACGATGAAGTCAGCGACTATACTTTTGAACATAACCCCCTGCATCTATCTGTATGAATTCATTGGCGAGGAGTTCCGGCGTAGCGACAACACGATGGACTGGTAGCGAACGACTACGCATGTCAAGGAACGGCGCAAGACCACATATTGTAGAAGCGGCATTTTTATTTTGTACGGACCCGGGGCATTTCTCTTTTAGTGCTGGAAAGAAGACGAAGATGGATACACTGCAAGTCGATTTTCCCACCGACTTTGCGATACAATGACCTGCACAAACAAACGTTTCTCACGCTCCCGGGAAGGTCGAGTGTGATTAACACGGCCGAGATAGAGACTGCGAAATTCAAACGAATGGATTGGTTTCTGAAGCCGCTTTTCTTGCGTGGATTCCTTTTCTTTGCTGCGTGTGCATGCCGGGATGTGAAGGAGAGGCGGAAATGTCATTGTTCCGACGAGCCGTTTCTTTCCCCTTAACGGGCGGTAACTCAAACATGACAAGGGAATTGGATGACTGACTCTTGGACAGGTGCCAGCGGAGCTGCGCTCCGTGCTGATGTCAACCCTTCTGATAAGGTCACGCTCATGGGACTTTTCGCAGGAGATCTTTATTGATGCCGCACGTTCATTCTGCGTCTGCTCGGGACGTGAAGCTGAAGCGCTGCAGTATTTGCATAATTAGAGACGGGTTTCCCATCGTATCACGAGTTGACCGAATGAGAGGAAATGCTGGATTCAGATGTGGGAAAGGAGATTGTTCCTGGCCTTATGAAGTTGGAATGAATACTCTGATCTCTCCGTGTATTCGAATTCCAGACCCATCAGACGCGGGTTAGGGTTACTTTGCGGAGGACTGGAAAGTTAGCAGTAGTGAGTGTTTGGAGTGGTCGCGAGATGGTAGAAATGGAAGGAGAATTGGGGAAATTTGGTCAACTTTTCGATGTCGTTATGTTCGTGTGTCTCGTCTCATGACACATGCTATCTGTCTTCGGCCTCAGTCGTTGCTGTGAGCTCAGACTTGCTTGCGCTGAGTTACGCGCTTCGAAATGCTTACTTTGCATGTGTAGGCTGAGTCTCATCTCAGCATCATGTCTCGCTGCGTTGAAATCGGTGCAATCTGCATTCTATGCACTCAAGTGCAACCGTGTCCGTTGCGGCTGCTTCTTCACCGTGATCGTTGATCTTCGTTTAGTCTTTCGGCTCATGGGCATACTGCTGCTCCCAAGAGTAACACTCCTTGAGCAACTTCTCGATGTCGCTCTCTCGCCTCACCAATGCCGTCTTGCCCGCTTCGCCACTCTCGTAAGCGGGAAGATCTGCGAGAACTTCCTCAACAGTATCCTCTAGAAGCTCAGGAGTGACCATCTCGACATCGTTCTTCTCCAAGTCCGGAACGGTGTAGAAAGTATCGAACGCCTCCAAAACACCATCGTACACATCGCTGCACGCAATGTGGAAGCTTGTTGACGAACTTATTGCCTTCGTCTTCGAGGTCTTTCTGGATCGCTTCGACGACTTCGCGATAGACGGATTCTTTGCCTGTCCCTAGCTTCCGACGAAGGACGTTCTGTTGCTTCTTGTAGACTTGAGCCGCTGGCGTGTCACCTTTGACTTTCTTCATCCGACCGCGAGCACCGGGGACCATGGTGTCTGGCAACTTCTTGTAGTTCTTCTTGTCAAATGTATTAGCCTTCTCGTATGCCTTTCTCATTGACCGACCCGACGTAGGTGTCGTCTTTGGCGCCCGCTGCTCCACCGACGAGTGCTCTGTCCTTGATCTTGTCGACTTTGTCGCCAAAGCGTTGGAAAAGGAGTTCTAAGCGCTCGCGAAACTCAAGCTTGCGCTGCTTCAATTCTCGGTAGAAAACCCTTGCCGTGGGGATCTCGTGGAGTTGCAACTCAGTCAGTTTAGCCTCGAGAAGGCCAAAGAGGTAACTAGTGGGTCATGTCCTCTGGGCCCGCCTCGCTAAAGCGGCTGACCAGGTTTGCTCCCATATTATCTTTGGCTTCCCGAATCGTAAGCATAAGTCGAATGAAGCGGTCCGCAGCACCATTTTGGCCTACATCGCCGGCCATCAAGTCTTGAATCTCCAAATTCCACTTGCGGTCACGATGCTCCCCATACTTCCGGCACAGTACATTGAAGGTCGGAGATCGAGCAGCCTTCGTCCAACAGCCAACCAGCGCATTTGCCACCTTGGGCCAAGTTTTGTCGGCTGCATGTGCGAACGGCTCGGATATGTTCGTGAGAATCCAGCTGGCGACTTCGTCCTTTGCACCTTGCACAATGCCCTCCTGGAACGTGGCAAGAATGTTCTCCAATGAGTTCTTGAACTCATGGTACCGCTCAATGGGAGTCTTGTTCAGTACGTGCTTGATGATGGTAAGCTGGCGAGGTAGGTCTGTGCAACAGAGTCGACGAAGCTGTTCCATGCGCTTGCTTGCGACAGATCGATAGAGCAAACGAAAGAGCTTTGGAACTCCAGTTGCTTCGTAGTCCAGCTTGCTCCACTCGCCTCTGAGATGCCTGCCGTACTCTTTGGCGGAGATGAAAGCTATTTGGAGGTCGCCTGCTCCAGAGCTGGTACGCGCCAGTTTGTCGTACTGCGCAGATATCTCTTTTTCCAGCTTTCGGTTCCTAATCTCGACTTTGAGTTGATGGAATCTCGCCTCGGCCGCGGGTAACTCGATGGCTTTGAGGTGCTCAATTCGCTCAGAGACGGCGCTCTCTTGCGCGTGATCCCTCTCGACCTTGAGAGCTTCCTTTTCGGGCTGCTGCGTCTCTAATATCAGCGTTCAAGCCCCGCACAGCGGCCTCTGCTGCGTCCAGCTCCTCGCGCACCTCTTCCGACAGAGCATCCTTCTCTCTCTGGTTCAGGTCGTTCTTGTCGTCGATCTTTGTCACAACAAACATGGTCGGCTTCTTTGATCGAATGGCTTCGCGGATGTATCCATCAATCTCCTTGGTGATCGGTCTTCCCGCTGGCGCCATAATGATGTAGCGATCAGCGCTCTCGACGTATCTCTCGATCATTTCTGCCATCACGAGGTCAGGATCATTCCGTCCTGGCACATCAGCAAAGATGAGTCCCTCGGAGCCCATATCGTTGTCGAAATGGAGCTGGGCCTTCTTCAAATGGCACGAACGCTGCCAGCAACTGGAATTGAGATCATCCTTCGAACTCGGAGGACAGTAGTTTTCGAGCATCTTGATGACCTCTTGCGTGCTGTTGGCGGGGTATGAGTTGCTAGTGTCAGAGATGCCGTGGTCTCTACGCAAAGTCATGATTCGATCAAGTAAGAGGTTGACAATGGCGTCAAGATCGGTATGATCGCTTTGCTGCGCGAGGAGCCATTCCGTCAGGGTCTTGTAGTTGCTGAAGTGAGGGTGATTCTCTTCGTGCAGCAATGGGAGCAGGTGGCACAATGCCGCATCGCATTCGTACTGGCGCTCCGCGGCGCTGGTGTCGCCAGAATCTTGATCTTCGTCTTCGTCGGCGGACCCATTGCCTTGGTCAGGGGACACATCCTGGACTTTGTCGCCATTGAGATACGCGTAGATGGCCAAACAGGATGTCGTGACGGGATCTCTGAACTCGTTCCTCGTCTTCCACACGATGGTAACTTCGAAGGCAGTGGTTTGTGCCATCCTCCGCCCATGACCTTCGATGGGAAAATGTGTGCCACGGCCGGTGTCCGACTGTAGACTTATTAGCTCGGCTGCCAATACGACATTATTGCACATACCTTGATCGCAATTCCGTCCCGCCCCACCAACGCCTCGTATGCTTCGGACTTGCCAATCCCCATATCCCCGAGGAGAGCTACAATCTCATTCTCCTTGAGGTGGGCAAGTTGCTTCACCAATCTGGCCAATCTCCCAATATAAGCTCTGACAATGTCATCCACATATCCTGCGTTTTTCAGCTTCTCATGGGCCAGAGCAACTTGAGTAACGATCTTCTCAATAGCAATCTCGATGTTTCGAAAGCTAGGGTGAAATGCAGGATGATGCGGTTTATTCTGTGGCCAGCACGGATCATGAGCAGGAATCGCTGCATTGATCATGACTGTTGGGACTGCTCCCTCCGAAGCGGCCGAAAGAAGTTGGGCCTGGAAATCCTGGGGGAAAGCATTGGCAGAGACCTGTGGACCGAGAGCGACTCGCGGTGCAGAGGGAGCAAACTTCGGCTTCGCATCCTCCGCGAACTGCTCAGTCTTTGACTCAGCCGGAGCGAGTCGAAGGGTTGTGCCAGAAGTCGCACTTGCTTGAGTGCTCACAGGTTCCGATTTGAGGCGCTTGGAAGCTGTTCTCGAGTTAGTACATTTCAGCTGTATCGTTTTGATTTGCGCCAAATGCTCACCGCTCTCTGGGTCTAGCGAATCGGATCTCTCGTGCTTCGTGCCTTGGGGCACAAAAAGAGTAGGCGGGCTCGCTTCGCGCGCGAATGCTGCTAGAGCCGATGAATGCAGAGCATTCGAGACCTGGGTTTGCTCATGTAGCAATGGTGCCGGCATTTGAACATCAGTAGCGCTCTGGAACGCATTGTTTGCCATTGGGGTGGAGAATTGCGGGCCCGTTGGCAATCCATGAAGTACAGGAGCAGCCTGCTCTTGAACTGCCGGCGCCATTGGCGGAGGATCAGCCATGATGGCAACGGGAGCGTAAGCCGTCGTCAATCCAGCTGTTGTAGAGCCGGCAGTGCCAGTAAACGTGCCTTGAACAGGCCCGCCTTGCGCCATCGGCTGTTGATCTCCAGACGTTGGCGGCGGAGCAGGAGCAGCTCCAACACTACCAGCACTGTTGTTGTTCGTCTGCTCAGTGGTCATGACAGGCGGCATCGTCTCCTGACCACCAGCAGACATTTGTGCCGCAGGTGGATTGCTGATGGCCGTGACTGACGGCGAAGACTGCTGCTCGTCAAGGGGCAACGGCAGCTTCTCTGCCATCTCTTGCGAAGCCGCGCGAATCTGAGCGGCGAGACTGGTACCGGAGAGGTGCGCTAAAAACGGAGATGGTGCAGAAGCAAAAGACAGCGCGGAGGCGGAAGATGTAGCCAAAGTGCAGAATTTTGTGAGATGCGAAGGATGTTGTGAGAATGGTCGCCAAGAGCGACGCGCGATGTGGTGCGAGGCGGTGTGATGTAGAAGAAAGGAGGTGTTAGTCAAGAAGGTAACCAGGTAGGCAAGCGATGTGGAAAGAAAGATGTGTGAGAAGTTTGGACGTGGAGGGGGAGGTGGAAGTCAAGGTGTTGGTGGTAGGTTGTGTGAATGATCACAAGCAGGAAAAGTGGGTCCAGCGGCCAGGCGACAGCGTTGAAGTGAGCGAAGTGAGATGGAGGAATAGATGCGAAAGCATGTGAGAGTTGAGGTCGCAGCGAGCAAACGCGATAAGTTCCAAGCGAAGGTTGCAATCGCTTCATTGCGGCATGGCAGCACAATTTTGTCCGAGGGCTAGAGACAGAAGCACAGATCTTCCGCTGCATTCAGAGAAAGCTGTACCTGCGGTCATGTCTCAGGACAGTGTCGAAGACGCATTTCCTGGCCGTGGCCAGCCTTGCGAGCTAGGAGGGCTCTATTCTGCCAGAGCAAGGCGTGGAATCTGACGAAAATCGACGCGATGCACGAAGCTTGCCGTCGAAGCATCGTTCGACGATCTCCCATGCAGGGGGCCTTCCAATGGAAAGCGAAGCGAAATTGACGAAGCAACCCGCGTCCTCTGCGACAGCACATCTCGAGCACTCCTCCACTGTCTCTGCCCTGTGCAGTGTTGCTGAGGCAATCCGTGTCGAGAAGCAAAGCAGCAGTGGAAGCAAGTGGGACGAGAGAGAGGGTTGGAGAGAGCATAAACTGAAGATGTTTCCGGGGTTCCGAGTTTGCTGTATGCAAGTGAGGTGTAACGATGCCTTGCCGCTCGATTCACAGCTCGGGAGGGAGAACCTTTCGACACAAAATCGAAATCTGAGAGAAGAATGATGAGCCAAAAGAACAAATTGACCACACTACGGACCTACTCAATCACTTCCCAGCCCAAAGTACTTCTTGAACCGATCACTATCATGCAGTCCAGCTTCCTGAATGACCTCGTGACAAGCCATGAGAAGTCGCGGAAATCGATTGCACCAGTAACTCAAATATCCGCCATCCAAGGGACCTATGCGCTTCTTGACATCCTCTGGCATGTCCTCATAGTGGTTCTTCTTGTTCCGCAGTGCACGAAGGAGATCCAAGAATCGACTGCCGGTGTATTTGCGTTGCTTGCCCAGCGTCTGCACGAAGAAGCCGTCGAGCTTTGCCAAGAAGTCCATCTGCCTGCCAATGACTTCCTCAGCCTTGCTCTCCAGCAAGCGCAGGTTGTAGGAATCCCCAGCGTAGTTGTCTTCCCATGTTCCCCGCTCTTCACGTTCGAAGTGATCAGAGCAGTCGCACAAGAACGCCAGCCTTCGCTCAGGTGACCAAAAGTAAGGATGGTTCAAGACTTCTTGAGCAGATGGTCGCTTCTCGGGTTGGGGTGACAACATGCTCGTGATCAATTGGAATGGCTCGTAAGCGTCCGACCAGCGTTCCAAAGGCTCCATGTTCTTTTTGTCACACTTAATATTCTTCTCACGCAGACCTTGCCAACCCGTCTCGTCCTCGTAAGGATGCACGCCGTCAGTCAGGACCCAGAAGAAGAGGCAACCAAGGGAAAAGATGTCGGCGGCACGCTTCACACTGCTGACACCAGGAACATTCGCACTTGGGTTGGCACTATCACTGCCAGACGCTCCTCTGCTGTGTGTGCTGTCCGTCTTCTCGCCAGGCTGTGTGATGAGCTCTGGAGCCTTCCAGCCTGATGTTCCGACGTTGCCCGTAGGATCAATGAGCGTGCTCATGTTTTCTGGCAAGTTCTTACCAAGACCAAAATCTGAGATAACCAAGCGAGTTGTACCCGGTGGCTGAGTCTTCTTCGGGTACGCAACGAGAATGTTCTGGGGCTTGATGTCGCGATGTATGATGCGGAGCTTGTGTAGATGATGCAGGCCAGCTGCGAGCTGTTGCAGTGTCCTGTTCATGTCTTGCTGAATCGCGAGCTTGAGCTTCCGCCGTTCTGCTCGCAACTCTTCTGTCTTGGCTTTCTCTGGCTCCCACACATCGAATAAGCTTGCCTGGCATAATTCAACAGCAATATATAGGAAATGGTCGTCTCTTTGCCGGCAAAAGTAACGCACCACGTTGGGATGATCGTCACTCTGCTGCAGGAAGTTGACTTCAGACGCAGCGAGCTCGTAGTACTGAGACAGCATGCGCTTGACGGCGACATCGCGGTTCTCCCAAGAACCTTGATAGACGATGGTACCTCCACTGCCTCGGCCAATCTCCTTGTCGGTGTAAATGGTCAGGTTGTTGATACTCATCGGGCCTGACATGTCTGCACTTTCAGACTTGGCAACGCTAACGATCTTGACAGCTGCAGGACTCTGCAAAGGCGAGTCCGTTCTCTTGGCTTCTCGAGCTGCCTCTCGGGCTTGTTCTTTCTCCTTTTGTTTGCGGCCACCTCGTCTGCCACGTGTGGCCTTCTTCTTCTGAGGCTTGGTCTCGCCTTCTTTTTCCTCACTCTCCTTGCCCTCCTCATCAGCGTCTGCTTCGTTCGATTCTGCCCTCTCGAGCGTCTCCGGTTTCTCGGTAGGCAAGTCAAAGTGCACCTTGGCAGTCACTGGTTCCTTTTCGGCATTCGGTGGCTGAGCGAAAGCCATTTCTTCTGCAGGCTCGTTCTCACGTATGGCTGGTTGCTCCTCAGGTGGCACAGTGAGAGCGTCGGCGACCGGCATCTGCATGGTCGGCTTCTGTGGGAGTAACAATGTTCGGGTCTCTGGCCATTTGTACAGAGCAACACCGCCAGTCGTGCAGATGGCAATAACGAAGCCAAGCACTAGGCCAGTGAGCAAGGTCAGATCGAACGAGCTCTTCTTGGGCGACGACAACGGCGTGTCCATTGCTCCCGGCGAGGCTGCTCTGGATTCGACTGCTGGTGCAGCATCAATCAATGGCACCTGGTTTCCGTCGAGCAGCTGTCCACCCGAGTATCCTTCCTGCGGGAGGTTGTACACGCCGGCGAAATCTTCTTTCCTCCAGCGTCCCTCGTATTCAATGCTGGGTACCACGGGTGCTCGGTATGTGACAGATGGGTACTGCTTTTCGGAAAGGGCGAACCAACTGCCAGAACGAGTGCGGTTGACATAGACCGGATCGTAATCCTCTTCGTCCTCCAGTCCGGCAAACGCGTTGGCAGCCGGCGGTATTGGCTGTGGTAGCACAGCTAGTGAAGCATCGCCCGAGGGATCTGATTTCGGTCGGATGATGTCGAAAACTCTGACCACTGGTGAAGCGAAGACCTGAGTAAAGTCCGGCTTTCTGTATGGATTGGCAGAGCTCGTGTCGATGCCGTTGATGCGTCCATTCCACGAGGAGTAGACATATTTCTCGTCCATCGTCTTGTCGTACGTGTTGCGTAGGTCGTTATCACGGGTGTTGCCTGTCCACTCGAAGTATTTGATAGTTTCGACAGGCTCTCCCGTGGCTCTATTCTGGATGCCAATCGTGTACTCGGTGCGTCCAAGCACAATGGTTCCCTGTGTCTCACACTCGCTATCACCAAGGACGTCGTCCAGTGGGCTAACTCTGCGGCAACTCTGATCCTTGTTCACGAATGAGCCTCCCGGTTGAAAGGTCTTGAGCACGTTGCCGGTTCGTGCGTCGATGTGGTATAGGGTATTCTTCTTCTCGGCAGTATATGTGACGCCGAGATGTCCCGTCTCCTCGAAGGGCGCGGCTTCAGAAAGCTCCTTCACGGTATACGGAAGCCTCTGCAGCCCGTAATGCGGTTGCAGAACATACAGAGCGCCATCCTGGCTCGGCTCAATGACGAATCGAGGTTCGACGACCTCTTGTCCAAGAGCGTTGTACGTCTTGTTGTGAGGGTGCCTGATGACTTGCACCATCTCTCCGTCAGCTTCCAGCTGCCATCGTGGGGCACCGGTGCCGCGGTCGCGTGCGTAGAGCTTCCCATCCACAGTCGCCAGGAGCATGAGATCCTCGACTTGCCAATCCTGCAGTGATCGCGCCGGTTGTCGCGAGGCCAGACCGGCGCTGGAGGCAGCCGTCGACCATTGTGCAGGAGGTGCTCGAACAGCCGCGTCGTGGTTCGATTCGGCTGGAGACACAGTCGCAAGGGCGCGCTGGTGGACCTGGGAGATCCGCGCTTTCTTGTGTTTTTCGTTGTGGGTGTTGTCGTCGTCGTCGTCGGCGTCGACGTTGGTGTTCTTCTGGGCTTTGTGCTTCACCGAGACCTCTTGGTGCAGCTGCCTGCCGACAGTGTGCTGCCAGTGCTCGTCCACGGCGGGAGCGGCATCGGCGATGTCGCCATCCTGGAGGGCGGCGGCGGAGTGGTGAGAGGAGTGGTAGTGTTCGGGCTGCTTCTGCAGGGCAGCCGCTACGGGGAGGAGGAGCGACAGGAAAAGCAAATGGCGGACTCGCACTTGGGCGTGCGAACCGGGTGGGTGTCCAGACACCATGTTGCCATGAACAGGTTCATCGGCAACAATGGCGGGAACGGCGTCGCTCGCGGTAGTGGGAGGTCCGGTGTGCGAGAGGAGGGCGGTGGGTGGGATGAGGTGAGAAAGTGTTGGAAGACGAGAGGTTGAAAGAGTGGCGGGCGGCAGGGCTGGAGGGCGCAAGGAAGGGCTGTCACAGGTCTCGAATTCGGGTCAGAATGCTTGCGACACCACCCAAAGTATTACCCGCCAAGCGCACACGCACTTTCTCCTACATGCCTCGACCCGCGCTTTTCGATGTGCAGTGACAATAAGCTGCGCATGCTGCCGCCAGATCCCTTCCTCAAGCGACCGCCCCTCCTCCTGACTTGCCGCCGATGAGCAGCGGTCGGGTGGTGCTGGTCACAGCTGTGTGTCTCCTGGCGCCACGGCCTTGCGCACTAGTTAGCGCCCGCCATTGGGGAACACACCACCGCTCCCCTCCATATCCCTTGTGTGAAGAAAGCACACGCAAAAATGCCGTGCCGATGCTCTCCCACCTCTTCCTTCACACCTCCTGGAGCGGCGGATCAGCGCCCCGCCGCGTGTGCCGGTGAGCGTTGTGCCGCTCGAAACCCGCACATTGGCCCAGAGTTCACCGCACCCTGGCTTCTGATCAGGCTTCACATATGCCAGAGCTCCATGGTACGGCACAGCAGTCCTGCTTCCTGCTGTATCAGAGTCTGGTTGACAGTCCAGACCTCCTGTCACCGCACATCCGATCGTCGTGCCCCACATCGCTCACGACACATCAAAAAGGCGCGAATTGGGCGATTGGGTGCGCTGAAAATGGTCACCACCACATCGGCAGTCGTCCATAGTCTGCTCACAGCCTTGCGTAGTCACGCAAAACTAGTCGACTACTCAATGCTTGACTCTCGACGGCACTTCTTCGTGATGCTCCATTCCCAGCCAGCTCGAACGACACCCGGGATTCATCCGGTAGATCGTGGAGAGAGCTCCAAAACGTCGCACCGACGGGCCCGTCATCGCGTGGCCTTTTGCTGCTTTGCCTTTCGGTCACCGTTTCGCATCCATCGCTCCTGTCACCACTTGCAATCGTCTCGTCAAGACGGGTCGACGGCGGGCGGGATGAAGACGCCAACATTCGATCCCGCCGCAGTGTAAAACTGAGCACGATCCATCAATGTCCTTCCCTCTACGCGCTTGGCTTTTCTTAGCAACCCACTTCTCGTAACGATCCAATGTCTAAACCGAGCAGACCAGCTGCAGACATCATGTCAAAACACTGCGAGAAGCTTCAATGTCCATGCCGAACAGCTTCTGGCTGACACTTATCCAACTTTGCGTGCTTGCAGGCCTAGTACGCCTGGCATCGAGTCATGTTGAGTCAAACACATGCCGAGAATCATCCTCGATATACTACACTCCAGCATGTCCAGCGGATGGACAAAGACACGAGATCGCACGTGAGCAGCTGCTGAAGTCCATTGATCGCAACATCGGAAAATGGAACAAGAAGCATCCGCGATGGCAGGTCCTGGAGGCACTTGACGGTTATGACAAGTATGAGAAGATTGTTGGTGCAGAAATCGACAGATTTGAGCGTCTGTACAAGCATGTCCCTAAGAAACACAAAAAGGTTATACGTCTTCCTCGTTCAATCTGCCGACGTCCACACTCACAGCTGGTTTCAGATCCTCGATTCCGTGGTCAACTATCAAGCCAACTTCGCACAAGCTCGTACACTCCTCAAAACCAACGCCGAATTCTGCAAGAAAGTTTTACAGCACTCCCTCTCGTACTACAACATCTCTCGACATGAGCTCGCGACTTTCATTCACGACACCGATGATGGGAAAGCCAAGTCCGGAATCCGAACAACAGTCTCCCAATCTCTCAAGCACTCCGTACGAGACTGGTCGCCTGAAGGACAAGCCGAACGCGAAGCGACATTTCTATACATACTCGATGCACTGACATCACATCTCCCTCCAATCTCGTCAGATGAAAATGTCAAATACCATGTCCTCGTCCCTGGAGCCGGATTAGGCCGTCTCGCACACGAAATCAGCCTCCTCGGAGACTACATGTCTGTCACATCCAACGAACGGTCTTCGAGCATGAACATGGCCTATCGCTATCTCAGATCCCTGCCAGCAAGCCACGGCCCCATCACTCTTCACCCTTTCCTTGAGAATTGGTCCCACGCAGAAAGAAGAGAGGAACTTACGCGTCCGGTTTTGATACATCCTCCTATAATCCCGACTGAGACATTGCTGGTTGAAGGAGACTTCACCACGAAATTTGTACACCAGAATGGACAGTACGATGCTGTTGCAACACTCTTCTTTATCGACACTGCTCGGAATCTCATCGCATATCTCGAGACTATTCACTCTCTACTCAAACCAGGCGGCATATGGGTCAATGTTGGGCCACTGCTATATGGTACTGCACCATTGGTGCAATTGAGTTTGGAGGAGGTAGTACTCGTGGCGGAGAGTATGGGATTTGAGTTCGAGATACGAGAGAGTATTGAGGGGAGAAGCGCACTAGATGGGAAAGTGGAAGAGAGAGATGTTTTGTATAATTTCAATCAGAGTACCTTGTATCGGCATGGATATATTGCTGCTTGTTGGGTGGCGAGAAAGAAGAAGATAGAGCACGAGGAGGTCGGAGGGAAGAGGAAAATTGTTGGAAGTGGTGTGTTTGACAAGTTGAAGGAGAAGTGGTTGTAGAGTGGCGTTGAGGAAGGTCGATGTAAACCGCTCTACCTTACTACAATGAGTGCTGTGACCGCGCGAAGTGCGGCGTCGATGACCAATTCTTCCTCATCGTCTTGCGCTCAGCTCCTTCAACCCTTCATTCCAACTTCCTTCATGAACTCCCCCATATCCTTCTCTCTTCTCAAACTCTCCAATTGACTCTCCCTCGGCACGACAACCCCATACAGTCCCAAGTAACAATTCCTGATATTCACGTTCTGGTACCCATCTCCGATCAACTGTTCGAAGATTTCCGAGAATGTCCAATCATCTGCCCTATCCTGTTCACCAAAAGGCGTGATGCAGTCAGAAAGTCGCCCGTGCCATTCCCTCAACGAACAAGTTCCCCGCTTCTGGAAGAGCACATCCAAGACATGCTTGACAGTCAGACTGGACTTATCGTCAAGAACGCTGCTGACTTCGCCAATTAGAATCTCATTCCGCTCAACATGGTAGGCTGACCAGCCGATTGTCATCAATGCATTGTAACAGGGAGGGTTAGTGATGAGAGCTTTGGCGTATCGCTCAGTGTGCGTCGTTCCTTGCGATAAGAGATCCTTGAGATCGAGGTTCAGTCTCACTTTCATTGTGTCTCCAATTGCGAAATGCCAGTCTGCACGATCTCCGGAGTCTTTGTAGAATAAACGGTGCAGAAGTGCGGGTCGAAGAACGATCATGCCATCGCTGTTGGGGACTTGTGGTGGCACTTGTCCAGATGGGTTGCTTCTGGTGACGATCATGTTCGAACTCGTTGGAGCAAGGCGGAAGACAGGTGGAATATGGTTTGGGGTTGGGTAGGGGCCGTAGGGAATGCACCAGAGTCTGTCAAGAAGGATGCTCTCGCGGAGTGTGGGAGATGTTGAGATGAGTTCGTTCCATTGCTGGCAGACGAGACGGGATCTGGGTATCATGTCGCCTGGGAGGTGTGAGAGGATGCACTCGAGAAGCTCGGCGGTTTGGAGGACTGCTGTCTCCGCAGGAGAGACGACTCGAGGATTGATGTCGCTCTTGCGTGCTCCTCGAGTGCCTCGAGAGTGGATCTGGCTTCGAGTCAGCATAAGTAATCCGGTGAACACAATCAGCACTTACCTTGGCAATGAACGCGAGCATTCGAGCGCGCTTATTTGAAAACATCTTGCCGGCCATGGTGTTGTTCTGCAGTGTTGGGGATGATTTGGTGGTCAGGATGCTTTTCAGGTGAGGATAGCCAGGTATGTTTCCAGGTGAAGATATGAGTGCGGTGCTTGCTAGAGGCTGGACCGTTCACTCCGGTCTACCGCCATTCACTCGCTCACCGCATGGGACTTGACGCTTCGCGTCGCGTTACTCTTTCAACCAAAGCTCCCAATCAAAGAACAGGTCCTCTGGCATCATGTCCACAGCCAGGCCATCCTCATCACTTCTACGAGAAGACTCTGAGTCTGGTCCATTCCTCCTCATCGGTCTCTCAACCAATGCACTTCCCAGAGTGTCCCATCTTCTCCACTGGGCCAGCAACTTCATCAACGATTCAAGTAACCTCGCAGTCCCAGCCCACAAGCATCCTTCTCTTGCAGCGCGCAGACTGTTCGACCCAGGTCGTTCTCGCTGGCTTATGTTCCTCATCAAACTCGCACAATTCTGTATCAACATCGATTGTACTGCAGCCCGATCATGCAAGCCGCCCCAACCTTTCATTCGCGCAGCGTTCTCTTCCATGATATCCTTGCAAGTAAACAAGATGTGACAGATACTGTCATGCTGAGATGGTACGAACGGCACGCCATCGATGGACAGGTCGGCAGTCCCCACGAAGTTAACGAGGAGCATTTCGAGGTCTTGCATACGGTATTCGCCGTGAGTGATAAGGAACATAGTTCGCGAGTCACCCACTTGCTGCTCTCGAGTCTTGCCGGCAAGCCGGTGGATAATCTGGTCGGACGTTTCGAGGGCATGCTGAGTGGTGATGGCAGGAGGATCAGAAGTAGTTGCATCGTTGGTCGGCGTGTGCGAGCCGTCCATAACAACAAAGAACATCGCAGCACCAGCTATCGAACAGTAGGAGCGATGCAAGCGAGCGTTTATCAACTGTAGGGTCGCGAGGCTTAGTTCAGTGTTGCTTTCTCGGGAGCCTCGAACAGTGTTTTGCAATTGTTCTCTTTCCTCTTCACATGCGTGTCGATGCGTGAGTATAGTCTCCTCCAGGCTAGTCAACGTGCGCGGGTCCATTCTCATTCTGAGTAGAGCGCTCAGCTCTCGCGCCCGGATCCTCGCGATACAAACTGCATGGTATGTTGCAAGAGGTACTGAGTCCGAAGCCAGCAGTAAGCTGGCATAGCTTACGACTCTTGCTGCTTTGTTCATAGCCAAAGCGTCTCTCGTATCTCCAGCCAGGGTGTCAGTGCACTGAGCGAGGCACACTCTGAACCAGAGTAGGAGGTCATTGAGCTGCTCTGCACCGATGGTGGGCACGCCTTCCCGGAGCAACGACTGTCTATAGTCTGCCATAGGCTCCAGATGCAATTTCCTGGCTATCTCGTAGATCATGAGTCGCAGCGTTGGATTCGAAACACTCTTTGTGATAGTAGTCCGATCGATGGCAATAAGACTAGGCTGATATTCTAGAATCAATTGGAGGGCCAAGATAGCGCTTTTGCTCGACGGCAAGTCGAACATCAGGCGCTGATACTCTCGAAACGCAATCTGACGCAGCAGCGTTTGCAGTTGTCGTTCTTCTGATGTTTCCACCGGTTTCGCATCAATGGCCAGAGATGCGAGCACAGTAAGCAGCAACGTGCTTGCATTGGGTTCTTGAGCACTCGAGGTGTTCTTTGAGATATCGGTATAAAGGTCGGACATTGCTGGTATATCAGGGAAGTATAACCGATGCCACACAAGCCTGGCAAAAATCAGACGGAGAGTGCTGACAGATCCGTGCTGTATCTCACAGTTTGTCCAGATTTGCAACCGCTTCTGAACTTAATAGATCTAGCAGACAATAGTCTCTTGATGGTGAAGCACGAGAGAAGTCTGCGCCAAAGTGAACATCTCTGGCCAGCAGTGTAGAAAGAAGATGCGCTGAATCGAACGTGGCGCGAGCTTTGTCCATAGGCGTTGGCAGTCGTTTCGTCTTCGTAATAGTCCCGCTATTCACATCCGTCGACTTAGGCTTGACAAGCAAGAAGTCGTCGATCTCAGCGTCTTCTCCATCATGACGACCATCGGTATCAATCAGCGATCCATCGGTAGGAGGTGTGATGCTGTGTCGCAATGGGGTCTTCATCGTGCCTGTCCGACCACCAGTAGATGAGGGTCGTCCCAGAGTCGTGTAATTAACAACGCAGTCCAGACCCCTCACCTTGCATCGCTCACATGCCAAACCTGCTGGTTGAGGTTGTCCATTAGGAGGGCCAATATCAGGTGGAAGAGAGCATTTGATCTTGCGTGCCCGACAATGCTGGCAGATGTATCTCGCATAAGCCCCACGAGCCCGTTGCGGCGGCATACCTGCGGTCCCAGATGACACATTTGCTACACGTCTGGCAGCGGGCGCAAGCGCAACTTATGTGGGAGCGTGAGAGTGAGCTGAGGTTGTGCGCGCAACGGCGTTCCGCAGTTCCGCACCACGCGAACGCGAGCTGCTCAGCTGGCCATCTTCAGAATCCTGCTGCACTTTGTCCAATCGACGGAGCTCGATGAGATGTTGCTTCCAATAACAAAGCCTCTTTGTCTGCTTGAAGAACTTCATTCATTAAGTGGTTACGATAATGACTCCTCGAAGGAGAGCACAATCATTGCCCTCTGAGCACTGCTATGAGCTCGGACCTGTTGCGTCTGACACGTCCTCGATCAGCAAAGATCATTTGCATCGACTGCATATCAGGCGAATGGTGGAACCATCGGAAGAAATAGTCAGGAATCCAGGCTCTGGCCTTTTTCTCAATGCGATTCGAGCTGCACGATTCGTCCAACTGCTTCTCGGACCAGCTCTTATTGCTGTCAACGCTATTCTGCTTGCACGATACAGAATTCTGCGTAATGACTGTTCGCCAGTAAACGCGGCCCTCGATTGTCAAATTTATCGCAAGGCTGTAGGCGCTTTTGGGTATTGCGTCTTTCCCGGAGGCCTGGGCATGTTGCAAGGCATCTGGGGTATGCGGGCGACCTTTGTAAATCCATTGCCATTACATACTGTCGTTGCTCTCGACAACTTCGTTGCTGGCTTCTTCATGGGCGGTGGATGCGTGAGTGGCGCCAAGAAAGCTCTTGAGCTGAACGTGGCTGACTATGTGTAGACGCTGGCTGCTCTGATCAATGGCTGGAGGTGCACAGACTTGTGCCCGGTCCTCTACGCAAGCATAGCGCTCTTCTTCTTCGGTGTCGTGCTTTCATACAGCATGATTCCAGCTTGGATCCATTTGAGACTCCATGTGAAGCGACACGAATAGTTCAAATCGCTTCAGCTGCGATGTTGGGGCGTTCTCCTGCGGTGACATGCTTTACCGCTTCAGTCTCATCGTACGTAGGCGGCAATTCCAGGCTCACGTTGGCTTCTTCATACACAGGCGGACAGTCTTGATATTCGTCCGGCTCCTGCGTTGACATGCTGCCACCGCCGGACTCTAGGTCCAGAGGAGGGATGGTCCTCGAGGACATCTGGTTTCCGGATCCATACTTGATGCACATCACAACCAACACCAGAATTGCCGTCGCCAGAATCCCAAGAGTTGCCCAGGCACCAATTCGAACTATCATGACGAAGACCTGATATGGCAGTCCCTGGTCGGAGAGGAAGACGTTCTTGCTGTTCGCCATTCCTGGAATCTGGTGTTTCTCGATACCGGCTGTTCAACTTGTCTGTGGGAGTTGTCAATCCGAGCGATGTGGAGGTAGTCGCAGTGCTAGCAGTCTCTTGCTGTTTGCTTTTGGGGCACATGCTGCCACCTGAAACGGAAGCTGCGCCGCATGTGCACTGCACTAGACACCAGCAAACAAAGGCTTTGTGTTGGTGTCTTTAAGCGCCCTTCACAGACAACCAACCGCTTCCGGCCGAGCAATGCAACAGCGCCGCACAACTGCAGCATAAGAGGTAACACGCGCATGCAAACGTCGGCGCCTGTGCCGTTTAAGCGCGTGCAATGCGCAACTCATCTACGTTAGTCCATAGGCGACACCGTAAAAATCGCATACCCAATCGAGCAGCAGCACTTCCGCTGCCAGTCCTCGAGATTCGGAGCAGATGCAAATTAAGCATACGACAGCGAAAACATTGGTGTCAATGTCTCGTTAGTTTTTCTGTTATTCATTCCTGGAGAACTGTCCCCATCCATCTCGCCATGGCTGGTACTGTCAACCCAAATCATTCCCATTCACGCTTTATAGACCCGGGAGTCGCTTTCCCTCACGAATCAGAGCTTGGACCTACATCTCACGTTGGTATCGCATCCTCTCCTTTACTTCCGCGCAACGAAGTGGCTCACTTTTTGTTATACGCCTCTCCAATTCCCCTCTGTACCGCCGGCCTCTCAGCAATACGATCAATCCACTTCAAGAGATGCGGGAAAGGCTCGACTTCTTCTTTGGTGAAACCGCTGCGTTCCCAGTTCTTGACCCAGGGCCTACATCAGACGTCAGCATTACACCTCCCTCATCTCATAGTCCATGCCGTAAGAAAGAAGAGAGAGAATTCATACCAAGTCTTAACATCCGCAACACTATACTTTCCCTTTCCCTTCCCAGCAAGATAGTCCCGTGGCTCTCCCGTATACTTCCCACTCAGATGGATCTCCAACACTCCAAAGACGCGAAGTGTTTCGTTGCGGAAACGAGTGATGGCGTAGGGAATTTTCTCTGGGGCAGCGCGGGAGAAGTGGTTGACTTGGCCTTGGTAGGGGGCTCCGGAGCCGTGCCAGAAGCTACAGTCAACCATTAGTACAGCTTGTGGGCAAAGAAAAGGGAGAAAAGTACAAAGTCCACTGCAAAGCTTGGTTCCGCTCGAGATCATCGGAGAAGCCGAATTTATCCTGTTTGTCGGCGAATTTGAGAAGGTAGAAGAGTTCGGCGGAGGTTTCGTGGACGGTGAAAGGTGGGGATTGGGAGTTGTCGACTAGGACTGGGATGCGGCCTGTGTGTGATGTTAGGGTTTTGTAGAGAAGTAGATTGATGGACGAGCTTGCCGTTGGGGTCGAGGCGAAGGAACCAGTCTTTCTTCTGCTCGTTGGTGCTAATGTCGATGATGGTGGTGGTCCATTCGGTTCCGTAAGCGTCTTTCAATTCTTCGAGGAAGATCTGCACTGCCTGGCCATTTGGAGTGTTTTGGGTGATAAGATGGAGGCCTTTGGCGTTCTTGACGCCAGCTGGGGTTTCGTCGGTGTACAAATTGTGTGACATTTTTGCTGATTTGGGAAGTCTTTCAGTAGCAGAGTCTGTGTCTCTTGAATGCAAATTGTACTTGGACTGGCTCCTTTATACTGTCGGTATCGTTGGTAAGCAAGTGTTGATGCAATGCATCACGTCTTTCGACGCCATTGCTGCCCCTCCGGCAGAGCTCTCCCCACACTCGCGTTGCAGCAGACCACCCGGCACGCTTCTCCGTTCCAGTCATGGAATTGATAGTGTTGCATCCTTCGAACAACCACCCGAAAATGCACCGATGCACAGGGTCGGGTGGTGTCGAGGGACTAGCCAAACACAGGCCGCGTTGAGCCAGACGAGCGGACGCAGACGCTCGCCCGGAAGGCGGTCCCGCGGCCGCCTGTTCTACAACTGCTGAGCTTGGCAGACGTCCGCGAGCAAGGTTGCTTATAAGCTTCACCACGCCCGCCATGCACGCCGCCCTCCTCTGCTCCTGCTGCATTGGTGATGGTAATGCGAGAAAGAGGCTAATTTGAGCGACGATCGAATCAAGAAGGACTCGGGCAGCAGCACGACAGCCTTTGTGCAGGACAAGGCTCGTCCAAGGCACGACAGCCACGAGCTTCTCTGCAAGTGGCACGGAAAGCTTGACTGCACTTGGCACCCGGCGAACGACATCATCGGCAGCGACAGATGCGATAAGGTACGTGCGATCCCTCCACCATCCACCACCGCGTCGTGGAGCGACTGGAGTCACCGTGGGTCGACGGGGCTGCTGGTGGCGCTGTTGCATGGAGAGGTGCGGCCAGAACACCGCAGGCGATGCGCAGCTGGGCGGCACGCATTTGCTGGCTCGCTGCAGCGCCAGAGACGCGCGATGGAGTGATGAGTGATGCGCGAGCGAGCGAGCGTGGCTGAGCAGAGAGCATCGCTCACCACGGCCGCCCATCCATCCAACAACGTTTCTTCCGCCGCGCTCGTCTCGTCCGCACCACCAACAAGCTTCACGCCGCTCGTCGTACCATTGGGGCGTGACTGGCGCGTGTCTGGCGAGACCCTGCCGCCGTTGGTTAACGAAATGCTTCGCAGGACCGCCTCTCTGCAGCCTCCGCCGTCGTCTTGTCGTCGCAACCATTCCGTTGTCGCCTTGGCACCACATCCTGCCGCAACACCCCCAACCACATCCCTCTACTCACCGGCGGCCAGCCGACCGCGTCGCATGCGCGCGCGCCCTGTCGCGACGGCGCCCACCCGCCACACCGCTGCCCGACACCGACGCGCCTGCGTGCGCCGTCTGCCTTAACCTGCAGCGCGGAGGATAATGCCAGCGACTCCGGCGCGCAATCCCTCGAATACGCCCAGCACCGCCAACTCCACCCCCAGCTCCGGACGACGACTGCTCTCGCGCATCACCTCGCCCTTTGCCTCCAAGTCGCGCAAGCTCACCGACTTCTACATCTCCGTCGATGACCCCCACCGCTCCTACGCCCAGGGCGATTCGGTAACAGGCTGCGTCAATCTCAAGGTCGTGCAACCCATCCGCGTCACCCACGTGGTTGTCTGCTTGCACGGCTTTGTGCAGGTCTACAAGAATCCAGGCTCGCCGCCTGCAGACGGATATCGGGCAACAAGCGCGCATATTGGCACGGGCAAAGGCAGCAAGGGCGGCGAGTACTTTGGCAATGGCTTTGCCTCATTGTTCGAGGATGAGGTCGTGCTGTGTGGAGATGGCAAGCTGGGAGAGGGCGTATACCAGTTTCGCTTCGATTTGCTGTTCCCCGAACGCGACTTGCCCAGTAGCATATCTGTGCGTGATGCTTCTGTCAATGTCAAGTGTGTGCTGACTCGTCCTAGTTTGAACGCGGAACCATATCCTACATGATCACCGCCACCCTGACGCGACCGACCACGATATCGCCTACCATACAATGCGATCACAAAGTCTACCTCGTCGAGAGGATCGACATTTCGCAGATGTTGCCTCCGAAAGCCCGAACCATCACATTGGAGCCTGTTTCGCGGCGGACCAAGGCCAAAACACAGGCTAGGAAGTTGGCGGACAGTGCCGACCGCAAGACACGAAAGAATGGCAGCACATCCGGCGAGCTGCAGCGGCGTAGCAGTCAATCTTCCTCCGCAGTCAGCTCCCATCCCGATGGCTTCGAAGGCCTGCCACAGAGTCCCGCAACCACCGACGACAGCTTCGACAGTATACGAAGTAGCAGCGCCGGACGCCCTTCCCAGCAAGACTCCAATGTTGCCTCATCACGACAGAGCGATGGCGAAGCTGCTCATCGCACCATCACAGCCACCGTAGAATCATTGACCGGCGGGGTGTTGCGAGGGGATAGCATCCCTGTCAAAGTGCATGTGCATCACACCAAGCATGTCAAGAGTCTGCATGGTGTCATTATCACGCTTTATCGCCAAGCTCGAGTCGATCTCCACCCTGCCATACCGTTGGGCCCTACAGAGAAGGGCAAAGAAGCCAAGTATGAAGATTACTACCCCAAGTCCGTGACTGGTCTTGGCGGCTTATCCTTGTCCGGAGCTGGGTCCAGTCACATGTTTCGCAAAGACTTGTCGCAAACCATCATGCCTTTGATCATCGATCCTGGGTCCTTGACTGCAGAAGTCACTGGTAAGGTTCATGTACCCGAAGAGGCCTTCCCAACCATCTCCTCTGTACCAGGAGCCATGATCAGCTTTCGGTATTATGTGGAGATTGTGCTCGATATCCAGGGGAAGCTGTCGACTCAAGATCGCAATCTGGGAAACTTGGGAGGACTGGCCAGCACCGTACTGCAAGGCCACAGCGCCGACAGCATGGGAACGGAAAGGTCAGGTGTCCATCCTTTTAGTGCTCCAGTCATCGATACTGCAGCTGTACGGCGAGATAAGGGTGTCGTGGCGTGCACTTTCGAAGTTGTCGTTGGTACGAGAGACAATGCGCGGAAAAAGGGTAAGCGGAAGGTGTCTATCCCGGAGGAGCCAGAAATGGAGGCGACACCTACACAGCATCCAGAACAGCAAGCTGATGCACAAGCTGGAGCGACGTCCCAACCAGAAGGTGGCTGGCAGGACGATTACTGGAATCATGCCGGGAACGGCTACGGTTACGGCCAGCAGTACCCGCACAGCCCTTACGCATACAACGGCTACGACTGGCATGGGTACAATGGGTATGGATATGGTCACTACGACTACCCTCCCCATACGCATTACGTGGAACCTCCGCCGCCGATACCGATACCGCAAGTCGAGGACGAATCGCAGTTATCCGAGAAGGAGAGGGTGAGACGAGCAGAACAGCGGCTGCTACCCAGTCAGCCTCCAGGAGTCGAAGATGGCGCAGGACCACGCTCTCATGCTGCAACGGCACCACATCTACCGGATGAATTGCCCAATGGACACGGTCCATCAGCGCCGCGGCCTGCCTTGCTCACACCCCCTGCTTATGGGTCCAACAGTGCCACGCCCATCAACGGCATGTTATCTGTCGACTATGCTCGATCAATACCATTGCCGCGAACACCGGATTATGAGCCTCGAGAAGCAGACACATTATCTGCTTTTTCCGCAACTCCCACGCCTACAGTCGCGGCCCCTTTGCCTCCCACCGACGACAAAGCCGAACTGCAAAGGCGGCAACTAGAACGAGAGGCTTCAGCGCCTCCCATGGACGATAGTCCCGAGGACGCTGGTCCGAGCAGCAGCAACAGCAGAGCCCTTCCCGTACCCAGCGCGCCCGCTTTGACGAACGAAGACTTGTACGGCAGTGACGATGATGATATGCACCACGCGAGTGTGTCAGATCAGTCGGTTCTACCGAGATATGAACGATAACGAAATATGCGGCGTTTTGAGGTGTTCATTTTGCTTGTTTCTCTGGTGATGAAACATGTCTTTGGGATTTCTCGGAGGGTTCTGTGGCATCTGGTTGATAGATGGGGGAAGGCTATAAGGTACGCTGAACAAAGGACTGTGTTGGCGCAGAAGAGAAAAGTCTTTTGAGTTTGAGAGTGGCTCGTGTGGCCGATGATGGAGTGAGGAGGTCAATGTTGAGCAGTGATACCAAGTAGGAGCAGAAGGTATGAAATATTTATTATGACTTTCAATTTTTTTCAATCTTTCTTTCGCGGTGCTTGTTGGTTTGCCTGTGAGGACCTCATTCTTCGCTGTCTGCTGCAGCAATCATTCTTGTTGACACTGGGTGACCTCATTCGTTGGCTACACGACTGGGCCTGGCGCAGGACTTTCCGCATCGATGAGCAGACCGCTGCCGTTTAGTCAGTCACCTCTGGCGTTCTTGTATTCTCCGATTGTTCCCCGGCTTTGTCTACCGCGTGACATATGCAACATCAGTCCTACAAGAGGTGTTGCAACAGATAGACGCAGGCCAGTCTTTGACTACAATCCGACCATGACTAGCTCTCCGTTGAAGCCACTGCAGTGTTGCGAAGATCCTCAGGGCGTACGCTCGGTTTCCGTATACTCTATCGTCCATCATCAGACTATTTTCTGCCACTGCAGTCACGACCTTGCTGATAGCGTCTTAGAGGAACTCGTACTGCGCTTTCTCCGCTCTCTGTCTCTCGTCATGTCCGTAATCGTGCCATGTCCGTGAGGCTGTCGTCGCCGTTGCCTCAGAAGTCGTCAAGCCCCTTGCTTCCTTCTCCAGCTATTATGCCACATGTTGAACCTTCCTCCGCCATGTTTCCTACTCTATTGCCTCCTTTCCTCCGTTGCTGACACCTCCAGACCGAAGGACGCAACAGCGGAGAAAGCCACTTGCTCACCGTCACGTTGTATTGCTGGTCGCCGGGCATGTCGCAGGAACAATTTTGACGAGGAGTAGGGGCCTGGTGTAATGGCACAAGCTACCGGCGCAGCGCTCGTTTGGCACGTGTAGCTGTGGCGTTTGAAGCGGTATGTTAATTGGATCCGATTGATTCGACGCGAGATCGGTTGCTTCTGATTGGGAGCAGATCAGGGTGTTGGGCGCGAGGAACGATGGTTTCGACGGCGGTTGCAGGCTTTTGTCTCGTCTACGAGCTCTTGTACATTGTGGAGCGTTTTCGAAGGGGAGGAAATAGGCTGTTGGAGAGACTGGCCTGCCGATAGAACAATTAGCGATGGCGGAGGGGGAGAGAAAGGAATGGCTGTTGCTCTCATCGAGCTGGCTACGTCGTTTCCATTGATATCGGGTGTTGACGAGGTGCGCTCTGCAGTGTGTGCTAAATTCGTGTCATGAGTCTGCTCGAGGGTAGGCTCGTGTAGTGGTGAACAGGATATCAGGGACTCGAGGTTTGGTTCGAGATCAGCTTCGGGCTCTTTATGCTATCGATGGCGCTTGATCAATTCTCTTGAAACCTAGCATCTACGCTGTCCCTGCAATGTGTCTCTCGATCCAACAGTCAGCTCTGTCTGAGTGCTCTGGCCGATCGAAATCGAACACAGCGTTCAGGCTCACGGGCTTGCTTTTCACATGATTGATTAGGTGACTTGCCCAGCTCTGATCGTTGACTGCTGCCTTGTGAAAGTGACGCGGGAAACGATCATTGGTCACGCAGGGGCTGCTTGTGTGTGCCATGACAAAAAGGGGCCCAGTTTGATCGAAGCTGAAGTTTTCTCCAACACACACTCAACGTCACAACACCATCGTCAGCACACCACGCATCGATTCATCGATCCATCCATCCATCCATCACCGACGACTACATCCACATACAATCAGCACACTAGAGCGTCGCTCATCGCCTCTCACCGCACTCATCTCCCAGGTTCGTTTGCTGACCACGCACCTCAATATTGCCACCAGAAACTGACCACCACTCTAGCCTCAACAGAAACACCTCCACAACAATGGCCGCTCCTCTCCTACCATTCCCATCCATCGCCCCAGTCCCCCCAGTCCCCTACGAATCCGTAGAGTGGACCCTCTCCATCGACAAAAACCTCCTCCTCCTCTGCCTCGACACCGACAACATCCGCCGCCTGAACATCTCCTCCATCGCCAAATCCATGAAAATGGGCTTCAGCAGCAGCATGACCATCCCACGGATCAAAGAACGCTACAACCAACTCTCCGAAGAGCTCGTTTCCCACAACTACCATCTCCAACACTACCCCAACAACCAACGCATCCAGAGTTCCGACGGTCAAGTCAATTGGACGCCTCGCTCGGATCGAGATTTGTTGTTGTTTGCGATGAAAGATCGCACGAATGAGGATATGGGGATTGCGGCTATGGTGATGGGGGATAAGTTCGGGAGGGCGGCGATGAGTGAAGAGCATTTGACGAGGAGGGTGAGGGAGTTGTGGGCGGAGAAGGGGAGGATGGAGGCGGATTATGATGCGGAGCATATGGTGAGGATGAGGGAGGGGAGGTGAGAGGACAGAGAAGATGTGGGCGTGTGGTGCTTTTCGGCCTGTAAAAGGTCAGTTTCTCTGAAAATCCGCGAGTGCATTGAGGCAAGGCGGTTGAAAATGAGAAGCACGTATAGAATTAGTGAGAGACAGAGAACTTGAGTCAAGATGCGTATGCTTCCACCTCTCTGCATCAAACTCCGCCCACCGCTCGACAGATATCGAGCGATCGTGATAGAGCTTGGATCTGGAGAATCGAGCTTGTGGTGTTGATATCTCCTGGTCCGTGTCACCAGCAGTGCCACCACAGTGGCAGATATGGCGAGAGCGGAACCACGACAGCGGACGGAGTTAATGCTTTTGTAGTTATCGATCGTATGTTCTACATACTCTACGATCCTCCATCAAGATAGTACGAAATGGTGTAGTTCAGCCAGGTACATTGCTCCAGCTCCGGGAAACGAATAGACTTCGAAACTACATCCAATGATTTCGCCGGACCCGTCTTATCGCTCACAGCCTCCCATCTCCCACTCTTCTGCACCTGCTCAAGCGCGTCAAAATAACCTCTGACCTTCAAGAAGTTCACATCAGGGTTCGGGTCTCCGGTCTTTGTGAACTGCGCGAAATATCCCGAGATCAACTGTGTAGCCAACAGATCGTTGCGGTCGCGCAGAGGTGACTGGACACCATATGTGAAACCTCCTTCAGATCCATGAAGCCGGAAGTAGGGCTTATTGGGGTTGCCGTAAGGGTAGCCTGGCTCGACAGGGCCGGAGCTCAGCGCGGGACCCAGATTGCTTGGATCGTAGCCTCGCCATGTGCGGTCGAACTCGTAGTAATATGTCGCTGGGAAAGCGCCAGACTGAGCTCCTGCGTATACGGTCGCCTCGTCGATGCAGCGGAATGTGATATCTGTTGCTACGCGTTGGGAGACATTGAAGGCGTCGAGGGAGAGGTTGCCGGTGTTGTAGCGAGGAAACAAGCCGCTGTCGATGATGCGTTGTGCTTGGTTTGTTGCGATGCTGAGGGATGTTGCGATGCCATTGACCAAGCTGGTGACATTGTTCTTGGGGTAGTTGGAGCCAATGGAAGCACCGTCGTCGGCATCGACACCGAAGATGATCGGAACATGAGCCGTGCTGTCGTTTCGTGTGCTGACTATCAGCTGTTCTGTGTTCACGTAGTAGCCGTCTTGGACCACGTAGCGAGCGACACTTGAGAATGCCGATAGCTGTAGGGCAGAATATGCTGTCAAGCACGCAATCTGTTCGTCGATAGAAGTCTGACTGCAGCCCGCTTCTTGAAAGATTTGTTGCCCGGCTCGTTGAGCAGATTCGTCGATCGTCAGATAGCTGCTGTATGTAGTGCCATAGTTTCCGTTGAGTCCAAGAGTCACCCCGCCTCCCAAGTTTGACTGGGCGATACCACCAGCGATCAACTTCTCCTTGATGACAGGAGGAGATCCGAGCAGAGCACGAACGGATCCCGCTCCAGCACTAGCACCAATGATTGTGATCTTCTTTGGGTCACCACCGAAGGCTGCAATGTTCTTCTGGACCCATCTCAACGCAGTGACTTGATCGCCAATGCCGTAATTGCCTGTGATGTTGGTTCCAGGCAGAGCCAAGAACCCGAGAGTGCCCAGTCTATAATTGATCTCAACACTGACAATGTCGTCTCGAGAAGCAAAGTTACCGCCGTCCTGACCATTGGTACCACGACCATTGCCACTAGTGAAGCCACCGCCGTGGATGGAGAAGAGCACTGGTCGGAGCTTAGTCTTCGACCCCTGTTTTGGCAAGTATGGAGTCTGAATGTTCAAGAAGAGACAGTCTTCGTTCCCCGAGCCGCTCTGTGGGCAATTGTTGCCATACTGTGTGGCATCTAGTGTTTGACCAGTAGGAGTGTAGACGGAGAAGTAGGTAAATCGAGGTGGTATATTTGCATACCGAATGCCTTGGAAGCGGAACGATTTCTGGTTGCGGAATCCAGTGTACGTATTCCCTGCTGCAGCGATATTGACCAGCGTATTGGACGAAGCGTTGGCGTCAGGTCCGTTTTGTTGATTACTTTGCGTGCAAAGGGCAGGCAGGTTCTGGCGAGCGTTGTAAGTTGCTGGTGGAAAGCTCACTTTCTTGGCTTTCTGGTCTGCGACCACCACGCCATCTCGTGTCCAATATTGCTGGCCCGCCTTCGCGTATCCTGCAGACTCGACGTAACACAACAGGTAGAAGAAGTCTGAGCTGTAATTCTGCAATGCCTGTCTCGATATCAGGGCTTCGCTGAGGTCGCCACACACTGTCTCGGCTTGTGCTTTGGTTCCAGCATCCAAGAGGATTGCTCCGATGTGATTCTTGTCGTCGGAGGCATTGAGGTTGTTTTGGTAGAGGAATCGAAGCGATGTCGTCTTCAGTATGCTCGTGTCGTTAGTCTGCGTGGGCGCGCATTCGATCAGTCCACCCAAGAGAGTCGTCGCTAGTGCAGCCCGCTTGAGAAAGGACATCTTGGTCGATGGCTTAAGCAAACTTGCCGATTGACGATGAGCTTGACTAGTTCAGCTGAACAGGTACCTACTTATACTTTCCTATTTATCCTAAAAGTGCATACCATTCCAGACTCTTGCGACCGCAACACCAATTGCCGATGTTCAATCAAGGCTTTTGGAAGCATTTTAATGCGAGACGAAAAGGGCAAGTGATCTGCATGTTAGCCGGCGTCTGGTCCACCACTGTTCAGGCTGAAGCAGATGGGGAAGCGGAGTTCGCATATTAATGAGTGTGGAGTAAACTCGGGGTCCGGTCGCTTGGAAGATCATGCTCAAGAGCGTCGCATTCGACCTACGTTGAAGCAGAAGGATCGAATAATAAAGCTGAAGTCCGCCAGAGACGTGAGGATGGCCTTTGTGACGTCTTGGCAGGCACATATGTTCAGCGGATCCTGGATCTTGGGAGACCGTAAGCCAAACTCGCCACTTGGAGCACTTGCGTCGTGGCGAACGCTCTGGATTTTATTTGGACGCGTATGCAATATCGGACAAGCGGATGGGATCTCGTCAGCTCGATGCCCTTCTCTTGACAGTTCTCGTCGTGTAGAGGCTAAATGGAGGTAGGCTATCGGTAGTGCTGCCAAAGTCTTACGCCTCTTAGTGTCTTGATGCCTTTGCTCATTAGACCGTGCCGGTGAAGCGGATTCGGGGTTGCACGTCCAAATTGATCACAGTTGGCAGAGTAATGCATGGCTATGCTACTCAACACAGCTGTTGTCTCCGAAGACCAGAGACGGGCTGCGGATGAGGAGATGCTCGCCTGGCTGGCTGATTCTCAAAAATGGAACTGTACGTCTCCGTGAAGTCGTTCTCTGGCGCGTGATGATGGACGCCACTTTGTCTGTGTATGTGCTTGCGCCTTCTTCTTTGTTTTGAACAAGACCAGCCGTTGCTGCCTCAGGCTGCAGCGTCGATCGGCGACCTCCGCGTGTCAGATTGCTCAAAGATACGCCTGCAGAACGCAGACTTCACCTCTTCGCTCCACTCACTACATCTGCTTTGTAGCCTGTGAACACAACGCACCTCCTCACCCATGTTGCTCAAGCCGCAGAGACTGCAGCGTAAGTCCGGCTGGCTCGACCAAGGCTGAAGACCCCGACCCCTACGCCACCCGGACGCAGGAACTGGCCAAGATTGAGACCCATCCTCGCATAAACCATGGCCGCCGAAACACAGCTGGAAGCGTATGATGCCTATATTGAGGAGATGCGAAAGACCGAGTACCCAATGTTGAAGGACGATGCTCTCTATCTGGATCATGCTGGTACAACGCTGTACAGCAAGACTTATCTTGACCGCTTTCATGCTGATATGCTGGCAAATCTGTACGGCAACCCACATTCGGCATCTCCTGCCAGCCAGAGATCGACTTTAGAGATTGAGAATGTCAGGCACGAGGTTTTGCGGTGGTTCGACGCCGATCCTGACGTTTTCGATTTGGTATTTACTGCGAATACCACAGCTGCTATCAAGCTGGTCGCGGAAGCTTTTCGCGAGTCAGAAGGTGGATTCTCGTATGCGTACCATGTCGATTCTCACACAAGCCTCGTTGGCGTGAGAGAACTTGCGAGCGAGCATCGTTGCTTCATATCGGATGAAGAAGTGGAGGCATGGATCGGCAGGGCCGCGAGTTCTCCTAGCACTCGGTTATTCGCTTATCCTGCGCAATCGAACATGAATGGCCGCAAGCTACCTCGAGATTGGACGCGCGAATGTAGGGATCATCAGATCTACTCCCTCCTTGACGCTGCTGCATGCGCTGCTACATCTCCCCTCAGTTTCGCCGATGCAGAGTATGCAGCAGACTTCACTGCTCTGAGCTTCGCAAAGATGTTTGGATTCCCAGACATGGGAGCGCTGATTGTCAAGAAAGATTGCTCCCATCTGTTCCAACAGCGAAAGTACTTCGGTGGCGGAACTGTCGACATGGTCGTGTGTCTCAAGGAACAGTGGCATGCTTCCAAGAAAGGCACATTACATGAGCAGTTGGAAGATGGGACGCTACCTGTGCACAACATCTTGGCGTTGAAATCGGCTATGCAGACACATCGACAGCTCTATCAATCCCTGGATCGCATTGTCGAACACACTACAGCCTTGTCAAAGTGCCTACACGATGGACTGGTCGCTCTCCGCCACGCAAACGGTCGTGATGTATGCCAAATCTACAAACATACAAGATCGAGATACGGAGACGCGGAAACGCAAGGACCAACCATTGCATTCAACATGAAAGATGGGAGAGGCAATTGGGTGAGCAATACTGAGGTGGAAAAGCTGGCAGCGATCAAGAACATCCACCTTCGAACCGGCGGCTTGTGCAACCCAGGTGGGGTGGCAACAGGGCTCAACTTGGAGCCTTGGGAGATGCACGAGAACTTCTCGGCAGGCTTTCGCTGTGGAAGTGACAACGATGTGATGAATGGCAAGCCTACTGGAATGATTCGCATCAGTCTTGGCGCCATGAGTACCAGAAGAGATGTCGTAAGGTTCCTTGAGTTCGTGGACGAGTTCTTTGTTGATCGAACTCTTCCCGCTGTCTCTCTGCCACCCTCACCAATGCCTCTGAATGGGACGCCAGATTGGCGCTTCTATGTCGAAAGTCTCACAGTATACCCGATCAAATCTTGCAGTGGCTGGCAAGTCTCGCACGACACGTCGTGGGAAGTTCGCCGCGAAGGTCTTGCATGGGACCGAGAGTGGTGCATAGTCAATCAGAGCACTGGTGCTGCTCTCAGTCAAAAGGCCCATCCCGCGATGGCTCTCATTCGGCCGGAGCTCGATCTCAAGAATGGCGTGCTGCGAATCAGACAAGCGAGCACCGCGGAGGCGATCACCGTACCATTGTCAAAAGACCCGAGACCATTCGAGGCCAGTCAGAAAGTTGGCAACGCATCCGTTTGCGGCGACAAAGTCCAAGCACGAGTCTACACTTCAGCTGCCATATCTGACTTCTTCACAAAATGTCTCGGCGTACCTTGCACTCTGGCGCGGTTCCCAGCTGCGACGCTGACTTCGCCTTCCGTCCGGCATAGCAAAGCACATCTGCAAGTCTCTCAGCCCAGTACTCAGCAGCCTCGGCCTATCCTCCTTAGCAACGAATCACCCATTCTGACCACCTCCCGCTCATCCCTCAATCGTCTGAACGAGATAATCAAGGCAAAAGGCGGCAAAGCTGCGCACCCTTCCGTCTTTCGAGCCAACATTGTTCTGGCAGAATCACCTTTACTGCCGCCTGGCCAGGAACAGCCTTATGCTGAAGATTACTGGACGGGTATGAAGGTAGCCCATACAGATTCAAATGTAGAATTCGAGTTCCTTGGTGGTTGTAGAAGATGCCAAATGGTCTGTATCGATCAAACTAGTGGGGAGAAAAACCAGGAGCCGTTTGTCACGTTGGCGAAAACGAGGAGAGTTGATGGGAGAGTGTTGTTTGGTGTGCATACATCATTATTGACGGGTGCGGATGGGGTCGCTGCCGGACAAGCGACGATTCGAGTGGGAGATGCGGTGGCGGCGTGGTGAGATTTCTACTGATGCACTGTAACGAAGAAGACAAATAAGAGCTAGGTCGACGAGCAGAACCACTTGGATAGAATCACTCTCGAACCTCAATGAAACGCAAATTGAAATGAATGGCAAGAGTTTGTAAAATGTATTGTGAAGTAGATTCAATTTTTCCTCAATCAACGACATCTCCTTCAATCAAGAACCCGACAAAAGCTCTAATATACCCGCCTCCCCATAATCGTCATCGCCCTTCCACCTCTGTCCTCATCGCCTTGCCACCAAACCTCAAACCCGCTCTTCTCATACGACCTCACCAGTTTCCTCTCCGTCTCCAGGTAATCCTGATCCGTAGCTCCACTCCCCTTAACCTCCTCCATTGTCGTCCGAAAAGCCGCAGGAGACAAAATCACCGTTCCTCCAGGAAACAAAACACTCGGAGACCTGAGCGTCGTGATCCAGGAAAGAATGTTTTGTAGAACTCCTTGAGCGAGTCCTGTGCCCCGGAAGGGTTGATGGAGGAAGAATTCGGGAATGTAGAGGAGTTGATTGTTGGAGGGGCCAGTGAGGGAGATGCGGGGGAGAAGGTCGTCGACATGGTCGGAGAATTCTGGGCGGACTTCTCCAGCTTTGGTGTAGATGTTTTGGAGGGTAAGCTGGAGTTCGTCGAGGCCTGAGTGGGAGGATTCGGAGGCGGTGTGGTGGTCGAGCGGACGGATGTTTGGACCTGGGAGGAGGAGTTCGGTCTTCCAAGGGGAGGTCTCTGGGGTTATATCGATGACAGTCGCAGTGAGGTAGCCGGATCGTGGCTGTTCGTCGGAATTTGACTTGGTGCGTCGGGATTGAGAGCCGGGATTCTTCTGAGGCGTGATGAATACGTCGATGATGTACTCGACGCAACTTGCGTGCCTCTGGTGAGGAGAAGTTCTGACATTGAGGGTGAGGTCATACGTGTTGGAGGATTTGTCGTAGATAGTGTCCAACTTGGTATGAATTTGAGAAGACCGTGCAGCGGGCAGAGGCTGAGCGGTCTGCAGTGGGGCAGAGCGAGTGTCCAGGAATCTAGCTTTCGTAGGCTGCGGTGCTTTTCTCTTGCGTGTATTGAACACGATTTTGGAACCGGAGCCGCCCGCACCGCTAGTCTTGCTAGTGTCTTTGTTCTGGTCAAGATCCATCGCGTCTTTCTCACTACGGCTGTCCTCAGTCATATCCATGCCGGAGCTCGAGATTCGCTTGCGCTTGACAACAACAATCGTGCCGTCGTCATAATTCTCATCCTTTCCGTCTTTGTCCGCAGGGCTGTATCGTCTGCGCTGTCTCTTACGCGGAGGAATGACAATGTCGGAAGAATCCGACTCGCTATCATGGTTAGCCTCCTCGTTGAAAGCTGCATCGACCATCGTCCTGCCGTCGGTCTCATCATCGTGATCATTGCCTCCAGCATCGACCTCCATTGCTTCGCCGGCCCCTTCATGTTGATCGACAGCTAGTGCAGAGGCCAAAGATGGTGCAGCTCCGTCATCCCTTCGACCGTTGGACGCCCGAGTGCTTCTTCTCCTCCCGGAAACCGCACTCTCTTCCGCGGCTCGATCCCTCTCGCGCCTTTCCCTCCAGGCCGCCTCGGCGTCTGTTTCGTACCGGAAGTTTCTCCACATCTTGCGGTGTCTCTCGTAGATAGTCGCCGACCTGCAGCTTTTTGATATTTCTCCGAGATTGATAGAGGGGGCTTGCTTTTGAATCCTCGATACCAGTCGAGGTTGATTGCTTTCCCAAGAGCTGTTGCTTGTCGAAGCAGGAGATTTCCGAAGAAAGGAGAAGAGTTCTTCATGCATCGAGCGGCAGAGTTTTGATCTTGCACGAAAGAGTAGAGCATTGTGAATGGTGACAAAGAGGTTATGCCGAGTCGCGAGTGACTATGCTGAAGATGAATGGCATTGTGAATGTCCTCCACGTTTCTTTGTCTCAATAGAAGCAATGCCATCTTGTCGTGGGTGCTAGACGTCCGATAACACGCCGCTGCATGAAACTAGCGAAAGATTGGGCCTCTGAACTGGACACAGAATCTCCATTGCTGATATCCGTATCGCTCTCTGGGCCGCCACGATTCCGCTGCGATGTTCTGAGCCTTCTTCGGGCCTTCTTCCTCGTCGTTGGAGTCACTTGATGCAGATGGACTGTCAATGCCAAGAATCTCTCCGTCGTTGGAGAAGAGTGGCTTGTCAGACGAGCCGTCTGAGCTTAGATGGTTCGTACCGCGGCAGAGTGAAGTATAGTGCTGTGATCAATTGTGTATAATGGCATCGTATCGTGTGTATAGAAAAGCATCTTACAAAGACCCGTGAAAATGAGGGACCCTGGGTTTCGAAAAGCAAGGGAGAGAAAAGAGTAGTGGGAGTGAGCAGACTGGGCTGAAGAAACGGACATGCAATTAGTGACCATCAATGTCAGGGCAACTGAGACAGGAGTAAAGACAATGCCGCCTCCCTTGACTTAGCCTCTCCGATGCAGTTGGGGAAAGCAATCCAGTCGCCGGCTGGTGCTTCGTGATCTGATGGGCTTGAAATCCAAAAGGAAGCTGTGCGTCGACTTGCACGTTCGATGACAATATTTTGTCCAAAGAGATCGTTCACTACTCGCCTCGAGCAGTATTTTGATAGTTGTTGACAGCCGGGAGTCTGTTTCAATGGTCATATCTGAAGTCATTGCCTACGAGAATTGTCTCAACATGGGCAATATCGAAGTGTTCCTGAGAAGATGCGGCATTGCACGGACTATGATTGCACGGTTCGAGACGCGCTGAATCTGTCTTGCGCTGTATTCGGGCTCGAAATCAAGCCAATAGCCCCCCCTTGATGCGATGCTTGATCGCTCATTCATTGCTCGCGAGCCTGTTTGTGGGCGAGCAGTGCTGCAGCCTAGCCAACTCCGCATTGCGGAGTTGTTAGCCGAGATGAGGACGCCTTGCAAGGCTCGTGGCACAAACGCGGACGCGTAGGCTGTGCGACAATGGGCTGCCCAAAGTAGGCGAGGCTCCGGCTCGGCGAAGGAGGAATGATGCGACTTCTATGCCACGCGAGCATCATGGGCATCGTGCTGACATATCGCGACGGAAGATGCAAGCATAAACTGATGCTGGGTAGTAGAAGTGGCTTATCGCGAGATGTGAAAGCGCAGCATAAGGCCATGCACGTCGACGGTAGTCCATCCATGTCCAGGCCATGCTTCGGGGCAGTCTCCGCCGAGGACAAACAAGACGCGTTCTACATTGCTGACCCGGTGACGCACTTTTGATTGTGCAGGACCAGTGGTGCCCGATGGAGCTCCTATGCGAGACGTAAGCTTCCACCGCAAGGAGCAGCGTGCGTTCAACGGTCTCGCGAGTGTTCCTGTTTCGAGCGCGTGGGCGATGACGTTCGTCAAAGAAGATCAGTCGCGCAATCTGCAACCCGACGAGCGAAGGAGCACAGTCGAGTGGCACATCGAGGCACATCGGGCTGCGTCGGAGCTGAGGTATGCGGACTGCTTATCGCCATGAGTTCGTGTCGTGCATGTGCTGCGAACATCCAAGTTGTAGACGCGGGAGCGCATATGTCATATGCAGAGTATATCTGTGTTGCACAAGTTGCAGGTGGCTGTGGTGGCGGTGACGCGTGGAGAGGGTCAATTGCATAATGTTGGTGAGACTCGCCTCACGCGTGGCTGGACGTTGGCCTTGATTCAGGACGAAGCTGAGTTGTTGGTGATTGCGAGGCATCTGGAACAGCGCAAATGTTTGGACACGCCGTTTGCGAACGATGTCATTGCCGTTGACGTGAACCAGGATGGCCAGTCGAGGGCATCGGGATGTCGGTATGTGTTGGACATGCCGCGAAGCTTCTTTCTCACCTGCGCGCTGAGTCGCTGCCGCGACACGAACCCACCAGGCACCAAACTAGGATGGATGGTGCACGTCTTCACTCTATCGCATCGCGGTGAGAAGGAGCAGCTGACGCGACACGTGTTGCTTGATGGGCGTATCGGGACACGGCGTGCCCGTCAGGAGACTCTCAGCTTGTTCCGGGCCGGGCGAGGGACGACATCGCGATCCCGTCGCTGCGAGTGGCCTCAACGGGACGCTGAAGAGCTCCCTCCGCGGGTGGAGATGTGAGTGGAGCAGCGTCTGGGCCCCATGTGTTTGGTCACGATTGCATGAAGGTGATGTGTGAAGCAGAGCAGCGTGCTGTGCAGAAGATTCCAGTCGGTGTTGTCGGCACTTTGTTCGTCAGAGTTTGGCGCTGGCGGAGGGCTTGGCATGGACTGGGATTGTCGTTGCTGTTTGGGACGAACCTGAAAAAAGTGGCCGTTGCGTCAGAACACGGTAACACGCAGTTGAGAGTCGCGCAGGAATGGCCAGCGGCCCTATCGCAAGCGCACCAGCTCCACGTTGTTGGCAAGTATCGACTACTTCTTCAAGTCCAGACACATCTCTCCATCCGCTGCACCTCTTCTTCACTTCACTTGACCCTTCTGTCAGCTGCAGCTAGATCACTAACCGCGTCCCGTCACATCACCTGCTGTCTCGAAGTTTCCGATCACTTCAAAGGCAATCACGAGCGACTGGCACCACCTCCTGCCCATGAACTTGCGACACCAGACTTCCACACCACCTCCAAACACTTTCCACCTCCACCACCTGCTATACGACCGACGGTAGCTTCACCGCCGCCAACTCGCCCGCAATGGCGACCAATTTGACTGTCTCGCTGTAAGTGCCGGACTCAATCCTCCTCCAAGAACCACGTGCTCACGTCTTGCCAGCTTCTTGCCCAACACTATCTCCTTCAACGAACTGCCCGCCAAAGAGCGCCGCCGAAGTCCGCCATTCAAGTTGAGTCAGCGCATCAGCTCCACCAATGACCTCTCCAACTCGACGACGAGCCTCCTCAATGGCCAAACAGCGCCCATGACGCCCACCCTCGAAAAGGCAATCGCCAACGAGCAATTTTTCACACCCGGCTCCATCGATGCCGCCAAGCGACTGTTTGCCAGACCAGGCGACCCACGCTCCCTCCTCCGCAATGATGTACATGCCGAGTGGGGTTCACAAGCCATATTTAACCAGCCGCGATCTCGTGCTGGTCCTCTGCCTTCAGCTTCCATACAGGACTTTGCCTCTGCATATGACAGGTACCGTGAAGAGGAGGACCGGAACAAGAGAACAGCAGCAAAGAAAGTCACGAGAGGTTCACCTTCCCAACTCCAGGCCAGTCGCTCGGGCAGCTCAGAAAGAGGTTTTGAGGGCAGACCATTCACTGTGCAGCCGGCCGTCCATGGCAACGGCGGTCTGGTGAACGCAGTTCGAGAGGTGTCCGACATCGATCCTGCCAACGATCAGCCAGTCGATACCACGTGGATTGGCACCCTCGGTATGCCCACTGACGCTCTGCCGGAGAGCACCAAGGAAGAGATTCATGACCGACTGATCAACGACTATCATTCCGTGGTCGTTTACTGCAGTGACAAGGACATCGACGGTCACTATGCTCACTACTGCAAGACCATCCTGTGGCCCATCTTCCACTACCAGGTCCCAGATCATCCCAAGAGCAAGGCCTATGCCGATCACAGCTGGGAGTTCTACCGAAATGTGAACAGGGCTTTCGCCGATCAGGTGATAGCCAGCTACAAGCGCGGCGATACGATCTGGGTGCACGACTACCACCTGCTTTTGGTCCCTGGCATGGTGAGGGAGAAGCTGCCTGATGCTAAGATTGGTTTCTTCCTCCACACCGCATTCCCGTCCTCCGAAGTCTTCCGATGCCTGTCGACGAGAAAAGAGCTGCTCAACGGTATGCTTGGCGCCAATCTCATCGGTTTCCAGACCGAAGAATATGCCTCCCACTTCCTTCAGACATGCAGCCGGTTGTTGGCTGTTGAGACCACTGCCGAGGGTGTACAAATTGACGAACACTTTGTCAATGTGACGTGCGTCCCCGTCGGCATCAACCCACCACTCTTCGAAGAGACTCTCGCCAATGACGAGGTTCAAGAGTGGGTGGCAACCATCAAGAAGAAGTACGAGGGCAAGAAGCTCATTGTTGCACGGGACCGCCTCGACCACGTGCACGGAGTCCGTCAGAAACTGCTGGCGTACGAGCTGTTCCTCAACAGATATCCAGAATGGCGCGAGGATGTTGTCATGGTACAGGTGGCAACATCGACCAGTGAGCAATCGGAACTGTTAGCTACAGTCTCTGATATCCACACCCGCATCGACTCCGTGCACAGCACTCTGGCGCATCAGCCGCTGGTGTTCCTCAAGCAAGACATTGCATTTGCCCAGTACATTGCTCTGCTGACAGTGGCTGACGGACTAATGGTATCCGCTCTTCGAGACGGCATGAACTTGACCCCGCACGAGTTCATCTACTGCCAGGATGGTCGAGGAGGCGAGAAGAAATATGGACCACTCATTCTGAGCGAGTTCACCGGCAGTGCAGCAGCTCTTGGGAAAGAATTCATCTCCATCAATCCTTGGGACTTCTCGGGCATGGCCGATGCGATCAAGCAAGGTCTGGAGATGAGTGACGAAGAGAAGAAGCGTCGATGGGAGGTTTTGCACGACATTGTCCTCAAGAAGACTGGTGCCAACTGGATGCGGGAATTATCGAGACAGCTCGACACCGTGTACGAGGAGCATCACCAGCGAGCTTCTGCATCAGTGCCACGTCTCAACGTCTCTGCTCTGGCCGACAAATACAAGGACTCAGAGCACCGCCTCTTCATTATCGACTACGAAGGCACCCTTGCCCCGCATCGCACGACCTCTGGGGTTCCATTAGGCTCTCCACAGCGCGTCCTTGACACTTTGAACGATGTCATGACCGACCCCAAGAACGTAGTGTACGTCATGTCTGGTCGCAAGCCAGACGAGCTGGAGAATCACTTCCGCACACTTCCCAAGGTCGGACTGATTGCCGAGAATGGTTGCTTCGTTCGAGAGTTCGGAGTTGAAAACAATGAATGGACTTCGTTCGTCGACCTTAAGGAAGTCGCAACGTGGAAGTCTCAGGTCCGAGGCATCCTCGGCTACTACTCGGATCGCCTCGAAGATAGCTACATCGAAGAGCGACATTGCAGCATGCTGTTCCGATACGAGAAGTCTGGCGACCAGGAAGCTGCGGTACGCTTTGCTGGTGAATGCGCAGACCAGATCAACGGCGCTTGCAAGAGTATGCGTATTCGCGCCGTGCCCATCAAAGGTGCCGTTCTTATCGAGCAGGAAGACTTCAGCAAAGGCACTGCTGCGACCCACATCTTTGACGCGCTTTGCAAGGATAGCAAAGGCTTGTCGGCGCCTGACTTCATGGTCATCGCTGGAGACGATCGTGAAGACGAGATTATTTTCAAATGGGCAAATGAGCTCGGAAAGGATGGCAAGGTCAAGGATGTGTTCACCGTCACCGTCGGCAAGCGCAATACTGTGGCGCAGGCGACTCTTACTCAAGGCTCGACGGGTCTTCTCACCGTCCTGCAGCGTCTCGCTCAGATCTCAATTGACTCGCTGCCTCCGGACTACTTCGCCATACCGAGACACAAGACGTTTCCTTCATGAGCGCAGTCCGCCTCATGGACGAATCGATCGTCGCTCCGAGGGTGCTACTGGCTGGCCGCGTCGCCCTTCTTCAGAGAGATGTCTCGAGCACGTGATCTGCTTGATTGCCCTTTTCCACACACAGAAATGCGAGATGATAGCGAAGATACCCCAGAAATTCACTTTGAGCAGGTTTGATGATATTTGACCTTTTCTCCAGTCGTTGCACTTGCACCATAGACGGATTGATCAGTACGCACGGGAGTAGAAAGCGGAATTATGTAGAAGTACGCAGCAATGCATGAATGCCATGACATGCTACAGAGTCCTCAGTGCGAGTGAATGTTTAACATTACGTCTGCTTGAATCCGCCTTCCCTGTCTTGCCTCCTGCGAATGCTTCCTCTAGTAAGGAATACCGTTCGTCAACAACTGGAAATAATCATACACAGCCGTCGAATTACTCCTCTCACTCCAATGCACCAATTTCCTCACAAACTCTGCCGCCTCCCTCTCACTCTTCTCCAACACAAATCTCTCTTTGAAATGCTGCAGCGTCTGGGGCTTGAAGCACGGCAATCCCGAATCCAGCATGGTCAGAACGATATGACTCAGTTGTTCCACATACTGTCGTGCAGCGAGGAAAACTTTGACGCAAAGTTCCTCGAAGTGCTTATAAGATTGCGAATGCAATCCACCCATAACAGCAACCATTTCAGGCGTAAGTTTGAATGGAGCACGTTCGAATTTCACGCCTCCGGGTGCGATATCGAAGCAGAAGCCAAAATCGATGTGTAAAATGTGTCCAGCGTCATCGACCATGATGTTTCCGTTATGGCGATCTTTGAATTGGAGGAGGTAGGATATGATACTGTAAGCAGCCATGGATTTGATGAAGTTCGAACGCGCGACTTGAAATTTGATGCTGTCTTCGCTGCCGTATTTGGAGACGAAGTATTCGTACAAGCCGTTGACGGCTTCGCGGCCCAGCATGTCGCGGGAAATACTGTTGGGGAGGACATCAATGACGCCGCAGCCTGGAGCGGTGGCTGTAACGCGGTAGGGGAAGACGTAGACATCCAGGCCCACGGAGTTAAAGATTCCGCGGAAGGCGGCGATGAGTTGGAGGGCGAGGACGTCTTGGCGGCAGTCGTCGCCGACTTTGAAGATGGCGGATTGCCAGACTTCGTACGTGCGTTTTTTGGCGACTTCTTGGGAGGATGCGGAGTTCTCGGGCTCGGCTTCTTCCTTGCGGATGCGAAACGTGGCCATGAAGGGCGCTTTGGCGTGAGATTGAAGAGGTTTGCCCGATTTGCGGTCGATACCAATCACCACACCATCAGGATTGGATGGAAGGTAGACACCTACGTCGACATCGATCTTGCGCAGTTCTTCCTCAATCTTGGCCTTCTTTTCTGGCTTCGGACGCTTGATGAGCGGCTTCAGCGTGCCGGAGATGCCAGTGACCTTGGCAAAGAAGTCGAACTCGCGTTCATAAAAGTCCTTGTCTTCGGGAATGAAGCTGGCAATTAACGAGTCCATGACACGATCGAAGACGGGCTTCGCTGGATCAGGGACCTCGGAGTCTTCATCTTTGTAGGCATTCGCTTTCAAGTTCCAGATGATCTGATGGGCGAACAGTCCAGAGAAGACTCCTGTTTCAACGATGTACCTCTCGACATAGCCGAGAGCATCGTATCGAAGTGTTTGCACAATTTGCGGCACGTAGAAGAAGGTCACATCGACAGAGTGGCTTTCCAACGCACGCACAGCATATTGTACAACCAAAGGATGGTTCTTGTACGCCGGCATGAAGTATGTGACAGCAGCCATCGGGTTGATAGATGCCCAGTACAGCAGATACTTGAGCTGAGTCTTAACGTCTGCTGGCAACTCCGATCCCAACAAGATGTACAGGGCATCTGGCTCATTAATTGCCTTCTCAGGTTGACGAAGTAAATACTGTCGGATGTTGGTCTTCAAAGCCGCAGAGTGTGGAAAGCGAGCGGCGAGTTGAACAGCAATACGTGGGTCTTCCCGCCAAGCTGTGTCGAGCAATCCAGATAGGGCGCTCTCCTGCGTTTGCAACTCCGAATGTGAAGGCGCGGCTGTGCCTGCAGTATCCTGACCCAGCGGACCGATCCACACTGTCAATCTGCCAACTTCATGCTTGATGAGCTGTAGCAGAAGAGCCTCTTTTTGCTGCAAGGTCGGCAAGGCTTTCGTCGTTTTGGCGCCAATTCCGCTGAGACTGGCGAGTCTGCTGGAGACATCGCCGAGCAGCTTCCGCTCTGCTTTCAGCTGCAGCCTGTTGCTGCCAAACGACCATCGTGGTGGGACGGCGAACCAGGCCAGACCTGCCGAGACCACGGCGTCTTTCAACCTCCATTGAGTGGTCGTGCTAAGATTCGTGCAGTACTCCAAAACATTCAAGCCGAGTAGGATGATGTGGAAATGCACTTCTCGCGCAAGGGGCTGCGTCAGACTCTTTTTTATCTGGAACAAGGTACTGCGCATCAGACGAGAATACACTCGCTCGGTTGGGGCAGACGTCAATCTGGAGGCACTGAAATGGCTTGAAAGGAAGTGGGTGAGAGCCAAGTGAGGTGCGACCAGCTCTTGTGTTATCTTCTCGCGCCTCTTTGTCTGCTCCCAGCTTGATGGAGCGAACTCTTCTTTCAGGTAAAAAGGATCCAAGTGATGCAGAGACGTCGAGAAGAAGCCTTTGCCGAGGCGGATTGAGGTCTCCCAGCCTGCGGCAACCTCGACCAGGACTCTCGACTCCAAGCTTGGGTTCTCTTTGATTACACCGAGCCACAGAGAAATGCCCAATCTGATGGACTGCTTGGTGAAGATTGCGAACGGGATAGCCACAAAGTCTTGAATAAGTGCAACGCGGTCTGATGCGCTTCTGCTGATGACACCAGCTGCATTGCGCAATGTTGTGCCCACTTCTTCGAACCGAACATGTTCGTTTCGGCGCAGGCGCAACGACAGGTTTCGTAGTTCTTGTGCTTCGTCCTTTTCAGCACTATTCACATCAAGCAGAGTTGGCCTTGCTTGGCCCTGGTAATCAACAAGTGCCCATTCGTTGTCGAAGTCAAGTTTGTTGTCGATCTGGCGATACTGCTGACGTGTCGTGTATTGAGCAATGAAGTCGGAAGCGGTATTAATTCCCACAGTCCTTTGGCTATCCAGACTCGTCAAGCGCTGATCACTCGCGGGAATGAGCTCGCCCATTTCGACAGCAAATGATCGGCCAAGTGCGATATGACCGTACGCACCGTCGTCCTCGTAGTCTTCGAGATACGCTTGGAGAATGCCTTTAACATCGAGAGGCGCGACACGAATGGCACGTGTGACCCATGCCTTGCATTTCTGGTAGAACGATGAGAGTGTCGTTTGACGGAACTGAGCATCATCGGAGAGCTGGATAGAGACATTGGTCTTGTCCGAGGTGTACCGGGTTTTGAACGAATACTCATCTGTCTCTGTGTCGAGACATGCTTTCCACATTAGTGTGAGTATCTCCAGCAAGGCAAATAATGAGGACTTCTGGCATAGTGCAGAAGGAATTTGGTTGATAATTCGGTCACAAGCGGCAACAGCAGCCACTTGCACCTTGGCAATGCGGTGGCAGCAGCCTTCGAAGAAAGCGGCGAGCTGAACTGCCACTTGAGGTGCTGCAAAGTCTTGACGCTTGCCACGCAGAGCTTCTTGCAGATAGGTCTCAACGTTGCTGCTGGACACGGCGAGCATGCAATTATTGAGGGGCCCAGTCTTGACGCGACTCTCGAGAAAGTATGGCAGCGCGGCAGTGCAGTCTCCTCCACGGGCACGAAGGGTGGAAACCAGCAGGGCCGCGTTAAGGAAAACGCACTCTTGGTAATTCAGGTTTCGGAGGTCAGTCTCGCATTGCGGCAAGGCAGTCTTCAAAGCATGTCGCTGCGCATCGAGCGCTCCATCGCTCTTTCCTCTTCGCAGGACTGGGTCGAGGTCGATTCCGCTGTCGGGCATGTCCACTCTGGCCTCATCTACCAACGGCAAGCTATAAAGAGCGATCGTTCGTAAATCATTTACGTGATCCTTGACGTGTTGCGAGTTGAGGGTGTAGCCGTGTACGACAACGTTGAACCACGCGTCTCGGCCCAACGCACGCACTTCATCCTCTTCTTCGAAGACAGGTGTCGTCTGCGTGTCGTGCGATACAAGCAATGCGAGTGGATGGAGCAAAGAAGCGATGACCTTTTGGACAGAGGAGGTGTCGACGCTCTTGCCCCCTGAAGACTCGCCAGTGCTAACGAATTGTGCTAGTAGGTGGCGAACATAGACTTCGAAAAATGGCGTATCCCTCTTGACGTGTGTTGAAATGCGACTGCGTGCTTCGAGTACGGCGGAGCTGAGAAGCGCATTGTTTTGGGCAAGAGCTTCGATGTTCACTTTGGAGTAGAAGCGCAATAGACCTTTCAATTCTGTAACACCGCCAGACAGACCAAGCGCTGCGGTCTCGATGATAATGCGGGCGTCGACGACCGCGCTGATCTTGTTGATCTTTTGCAGTAGCATTGAAGAGACCAGAGCGGTGAGCTGTGCCTCGCTGCGAGCCACCGCAATTGCAACCACTGCTTGGACAACCGTGCCATACGCTGTTGTGGTGTCATCTTCGTCACTAAGCACGAGGGAAATCGAGCTCCCCGCGCCGGGATGTGATGTAAACCCGTTCTGGTGTACACTGAAGCTGCTGTCGAAAATGGTAGACTTGTTGTTCGTCTGTCCATCTGCATCTACACTGAGGACATTGCCCAGGCTGTACAGGGTACTGATGACGATGTCCTGTGAGAGTGGCTTCAAGACACGTGCGAGACACTCACAAGCAACGGCCGAAGTCGTCGGGGTCATCCTTCCATTGACAATCAGTCGGGGTAGGGATCGTGTCAATGTCGTTGCCACGGTTTCAGAAAGAGTGGCAAGTACCGCCATCGACTTGAGTACTGTCTTCGCCAGGTCTTCGTCCATCATCTGATCTGGATCGGCAGTGATTGCATTAAGCCAATCGAGAAGGACATCGTCGTTTGGCGTATTTCCATTCAGTATGCAGCAGCAGAGGAAACTGCGCAAGGCGCTCGCTTTGACTTCACGTGCTTGCTTCTGCTGCCAAATGGAGCCAAGTTTGAGGTAGTCCGCCTCGTCGTCCAAAGATCTAATCTCGCTCGTGACGAGGTCCGTGAGACTGCTTACAAGTCCACTCGCTGAATGCATCTGACTTTGGTACCAGCGTGGGCCCTGACGCAGGAGAGTGTCCAGTAGCTCGGTCGAGGTGAGCGGCTCGATGACTGGTAGCAGTTCCAGTGTGCTTTCCTCAACAACGCGCATGAAGGCTTGTTGAACCAGCATTGCACCGAGAGGTCGGCCTTGCGTCGCATACTGATTGTCCCAGCGCTTCCATTGAAGTGCGGCTCGGTTCTTCGTCGATGCATTCCGGATCGCTGAGAGAGCGCCTTCCAAAGAGACCATGAATTTCTCAGACAGAACCTTTCTCAGTTGAGGGAGCAGATTGATTCGCTGCTCTGGAGACCATACTTTCACGTAGTCTGCGATACCATTGAAGAATCCAAGCAATGCCACGCTGATCCTCACCACCCGAAGAGTGTCATCGGTGATTTCGTACTCGGTCTCTCCTTCTGGCAGCGGCTTGAGCCAGGCAGTGTCCTCGGCAGCTTTTGTTACCTCTTCGATCGCACCTTCAACGATACTCCAGGTCTCGGTACGCAGTGAAGGATGATTGAGCCCCAGCGCCAGTACAGCCGTGGTCAAGTCGTAGGACAGTGTCTCCCAGGGGGGCAGGCGCTGGTGTAGAGAGGTCGGACCAAAAGCCTGTCGATGCGCTTCTGCCACGTACGGGGACAGTTGACGCAGCAGAGCCTCCGCATCCTTTGTTGTCTGAACCAGCGGCGCTGCCTTGCACAGTGCTACTAACACCTCCAACTCCTTTACCCGAATGGGAATTGAGGAGACTTGATGTGCTTTGCCAGCGGTGCTCCCCCCGTTCTGATATCCCTCGTTGCCTGCGTTGCTCAGTGCGCACAGCCGTTGCAAGTCTTGCCCGTCATCTTGTGTCCCGGCGGCCTCGGCGGAGAGCTTCGCGAGTCGTTCGAGCGCATCGCGGCGGAAGTTCCTGGATGTGCTGTGTGCCTCCTTTAGCATGGACCTTCGCGTGGATGCTCAGAGCAAGACCTACACCTTCATAGTCACAACCTGTTGTCGCTGACGACTGCAGCAGCTCGAGTGCGCCAGGAAGCAGGCTGCTGCTGCATTCGTGGTCGAGCTCGAAACACGAGAACGTGTCGCTGATGCACGTTGACGTCGGGAGCTAAGACGCCACAGTGGCTGATGGCACTGCCACAAAGCACGACTCAGGCACAGGTTGCTTCCTCAACCTTATCTCGATGACCAGCCGCTTCTTGCCTCCGACATGCCGACCACGCTATACCCAAGTGGGCCTGTGGGGCCAACTATGACAGCTTTGACAGTCTTTGGACCAATCACAACCCCTACCTCAAAATGTCTCTGGCGAAGCGAGAATGGCCTTCCTCGGATTTTGATTGGTCTAAACATCACACAGTCTCCACAGTTGCAGGGGATGAGGCCCACTTTGCCGTTTACGGCAAAGCTTCCGCGTAAGCGGAAGCTAAAGTGCCATTCTCGCGGTACAGAGAGTCTGAGAGCTGAGATAACCTCAACCTTCACCTTCACCTTCACGCGTTCGCGTTCGCACAAAACTTGTCACCAACTAACGCTACAGACCGCCCTATCCTACGCGACGTTTGGTCAGTTCTGAACGGTCGTTGCTCCACGGACATCGAGGCCCGGAAAGTGCACTGCCGCGAGTATTCTGAGGCCCCTCATGGTTGCCTGTTGGTTCAGCGGAGCAGTCACACCGGAGCACCACCCGCGTCGACCTGGAGTTCAGTATACATGGTCTGATCGAGCGTCAAGATATGGCGCGCCTGAAACGCCTGAAGCGCGCTGCTGGTCTGCGACGAGGCACATTGCTAATGTTACCCTTACGGACTGAGCAGCATATCTACAAAAGCCTCCGTCTAAGGGGTGAAATGTTCCGCCACGCTGCTCTTCGTCGCCCATGTTCCTCCTACTCGGCGAAGTGCCACCTCCGCTAGGACCTGCCTCGTGGCGTGCTGATGCAGAGACGGTCATGCGCATTGGCCTGTTTACCTGCCTGCTGGTCACTATTCACCGATCGTTCTGACAACACCTCGGCGGTACTGTCATCAGGTCCCGCAATGACTTTGCGTGGCAAGACCTAGTCGAACGGGCTCATTCTGTTATACATTTGCCGGAGCCTTCACCGATGTGCCCGTTTCTTGGTCAGGCTTCCTTTCACAAAAGCGGCGTTGCACCCAGGGTGCTATTTCGAACGCTGTCCTGCTTGTCACAGCACCTCACGTGCAATGGCTCAGATGCATTCTAGCTGCCATTGTGTGCAGACTTGGTGACTCAGTGCCTTCATCTTCGCGTTGGTGGCCACTGGTAACTTTTGCAGAGCGTTCGCTGCTTCACCATGCGTGCACGCGTTGTACTGATCTCATGCAGTCATACCCATACGAATCGTGACATGTAGTCGTCATGCGCCCTCTCTTTACACGCCCTCTGGCTCTGCAAGAGATGGCTAGAGCGCTTCCACTTCTGGACTGAGTGTGCGATGTCCATCATCCTGTGGCCCGTTCAGTGACTTGAACTATCGATATTCCCTGCTTTTTCCAGTTCTTGTGAGCCATCGTAGGTGCTGCTTTCGAAGAACGGATCTATATATATGTCGTTGGCGTGTCTCTGAGTCACGGAACGTTTCAAAGCCAGCAGAGGTGGATATGGCCGCTTCTCGAGCGAGCAAGAAGCATCAAAGGATCACCTGTTCGTCTTCCGCCTCCTCCCCATCACCGTCTGCATCGATACAAAACACGACGAAAAGCAAAAGAGACAGACAAGTGGGACGCGACGGGTTCAAGACCAATCTGCATCTTCTTATTCCCACCACAACCCCCAAACTCTTCACAACCCCCAAGGTTTGGCCTTGCTCCCCCACTCACTCGTGTGACCTACACGTCCGCAGCGCAACCCACGAGTTCCGCCCGTCAACTTACCGATGTATGTGACGCGGAAGGACAAGAGCGACTGCTTGATAACATCGTACGTACCTATGACTTCTCAACAGTAGCCGAAGAGGCCGATGACCACAGAGTCGCCACTCGCCTCCTCGCAGATTTCAGGTTGACAAAACACTTCGTGTGTGACGATGCTCTGATGCAGGCGGCGAAGGCATTGCGCAGCTGTGTACTCGGCTAATAGAAGGGGCTTCTAGGATTTCCAGTCGATAGACGCCTATGCCTACGGTATAAGGGTACCTGCTCTCTGCAATCTTTATAAAAGACTATTTTAGCAATAAGGTGGATTACTCCGGCGATTGTAGCGCCTTTAAGTAAACAGTTAGCAAGCTCGTCGACAAAGCTCGGCTAAGAATATAGTCGGAGGGTTTATTATATAGGAACGAGCGCGCGATAATTAGGCTATTACGCGTTCCCTAATTCCGTTACTTAATTATAGCTACGCTGCAATACTATAATTTATAGGCTGCTAATCCTAAGCTAGTACGTATAAGGTATATACTTATAGGACGTCTTACTAAAGTATCCTTAAATAGGTAACCTTTTAGGTCTATATTCCTTATTATTACAAATACTACTAATAGCCTACTAGTGCCGAATCTCGAGAGCATTCGAGCTCGTCTTTCGTATTATAATAGTAACGAATTAGGAATATTATTATCTCTAGCTCGTCTATAGAGAGCTTTTTTTTTCTCGGAGAGTAGGTATACTATATACGATTAACGATAATAAAAAAGACTATTACTACTACTATTATAGCGAGGAGATAGTAACTATAGCTACCTCTAAATATAACTACCTTTAAGTATAACTATAGGTCGCTAAGCTAATTAGGAATACCTTTTAGGAATCGAGAGCGAATCTAGTTAGGTACTTATACTTAGAGATCCTTATATCTAGAGGTATCTATAGTTAGTATTTAGTATAGTACTAAGTAAGAGAATTATAGCCGAGCTAGCTTATATTATAATAGCAAAATCCTAGAGCTTTATTTCGTTATCTCTCGGCTAAAAGGTATAATATCCGAGCTTAGTAAGTACAGATAGCTCTAGGTTATAAATCTTTAGCATATCACCACGTGACCTAGGCATCACGTGACCACCCACGTGACCCCGCTCTTATAACTATCCTCTTCCCTCGGAAGGCGACGCCCTAGCGCTAAGCCCGGATTACGTACTTAGAGGCCGTAGTATATTACGTAACTAAGAGTACTTACTAAGTTATATTAACTCTAAAGCAATAGGTAAGGGACTGCGGAAGTATATAGGTCGTACGTATACGGAACCTAGTTACGTAATACGAGTACGTAATAAAGCAAATCTATAAACGTCGCCTAGTACTAAGGTATTTAGCCTTAGTACGTATACCGACGTAATTTTAACTCCGCTTTTTAGCTCTAAGCGAGGATCGAACCGAAGACCTCGGATATACCGAGCTACCGACTTCGGCCGAACCTATATTAGAACTATTAAGCTCGGATATTCTTATAATAGCGAAATCCTAGAGCTTTGTTTCGTTACCTCTCGGCTAAAAGGCATAATATCCGAGCTTAGTAAGCACGGACAGCTCTAGGTTATAAATCTTTAGTATATTACTACGTAACCTAGGTATTACGTAACTACCTACGTAACTCCGCTCTTATATATATTATATACTTCTACTATTTAATTCTTCGACGACTATATCTTAAAAGATTACTATTAGTATTCTCTATATATAGCTTTACTAGTAGCCGGCGTATTTAGACTTTATATTCGAGATAATATAGGAAGATATATAGTCTATATAATAGATAGATAATTCTTATACGCTAGTCTACCTCTTTTAACTAGAGTAAGTAGTACGCTCTATATTTTTCGTAGGTAGAAAAGCTCTCGTACTAGTACTCCGGCAGAAAAACTCTCTTATATCTTTATATTTTATAGTAAGCTCTATATAGCCTACTGCTTCTATAGTTTCTAGTTCTTCTTAGAATAATTTACGTTATCTTAATAATTTAGATTCTTTATAGTAGTTCTCCTTAGTTATTTCTTATATTCTTAGTACTTAGGAGCCTAATCCTCTTACCTACTAGCTAAGGGACTTAAACCTATATATATAGTCCTAGTCTCTTCGCTAGTATCTATATTAATCCTTTATCTAACTCTTCCTTACTAGTTCCTAGAGTAGGTATCTCCCTATATAAATCCTACTTAGATTTTAACCTTCCGTAGTACCTAGTTATATAACCTATATCTAGAGAAATTCTAGTTTTTATAGAATATCTAGAATAGTAGGTATCTTTATAGGCAGCTCTAAGTATAGTATAGAGTTAGACAGCTTATATTAGATACTCTACCTTTAGACTTAAGGTTTCTAGAGAGCTCTAGAGTAGAGGGACTAGTCTGCCTTAGAGTCTTCTATTTTAGATAAAAGGCTCCTAGTAGCTAGTTATCCTAGTATCTATAGAGGTACTACTATTCCTTTCTTCTATTTCTACTATCCTTACTCTTTCTTATTAAAGCCTTCCTTAGATATACTTAGTTCCTCCTCTTTAGCCTATTCTAAGCCTAGGTTACTACTCTAGCCTCTAGACCTATAGTAGTATTTACTACCTAGAAGGGCTATCCCGTAGTCGAGTATTAGAATCTTATAGTAGTTATATTATACTAGTATCGTCTTCGTATTCTTAGAAGCTCTCTAATCTTTCTAGGTCGAAATTCTAGACTTTTTATCGCCTTCTTTCTACTTTTATAGATATCTAGCCGCTCTATACTTTGCTAGTATAGCCGAAGCTATCTATTTCTACCTAAGACTATATAGAGGTATATAATAGGGCTTCGCAGGCTAGTCTATATAATAATAAAGTAATAGTAAGTATTAAAAATAGTATCCTTAAGAGACTAATTTAGCTAGAGCGTCGCGCTACTTTTACTAAAGTCTATAGAAGGCATATTAGGCTAAATATTCTTTAACGGACTCTATAGATTAGATATATAAGACTCGTAGTCTAAGACTTCGTCGCTATTACTTAAAAATTATTATAATTCCTATCTAGCTTCGGTCTTACTTATAGCTACTTTCTATCTATAATACTATCTCGTACTATACCTAGTAGCAATTCGTAGATACTATAGCTAAATATATAATAGTACGAGTTTTAGACTCTACTAAAGATATAAATATAATAGTCCTTACTCTACTCGGTCTATAAAGTATATATAGACTATAGTAGATAAAATCGTCGCTAGAAAGCCGATCTCTAAAGCTATATTAATATAACGACCGAATATTTCTTAGTAATACTTAGCTAGAAATAAATATACTTAAATATAGTTCGTAAATACTCCTAAGCTTACTATAGCAAAGTATTACTATAGATAGCTTATATTATTTTTAGATTAGTAGAATCGTAGAATAGTAGAAGTATAGTACTAGAGGAAGTATAGATATTTATAGGTAGAGAGTAGAGTAAGAGAGTAGAGTAGTAAGAGTAAAGAGTAGAAAGCTTTTCTTACTTACTTAGTCGACTATACTACGCGCTATAGGCCTTCTTATATACTCTATTACTACGTACTAGAAGGTTCTACGTACGCGTAATTACGTACGAGTACTAGGCAACTCTAGGACTAGTAATACTAAGAATAGGGCCTCGTAGAATAGCTTAGAATACTATAGAATATCGATTTGTAATCGATGTTCTACGAGGTTCTCTCGGTTTCTAGAAGCTACTCTAGAAGGATACCGGTAGAAACTTCTAGTCTACTACTTACGCAGTCGCCCTAGAGGTTTCTAGAACCTTCTAGCCTAAAAGGGTAGTTAGACAGGGGTCCCCCTAGTTACCTTCCGAATTAGGAAGGTATTAGGTCAGGTTACGTAACTGTTAGGTGATGTTACGTGACTGTTAGGTGGTGTTACGTAATCGTAACCTAATACCCCAAAAGGGTAGTTTGTATAGTACCCCCTTGTCCGCCTACCTAATTAGGAAATAGGGTCTAGGATAAGCTAAGCTTACCCTTCTAAGACGCCCTCCTAAGATTAGCTTATCTAGAATCTTATAGTCTTATAATCTTAGTCCTTACGGCGTAATAGCTCCTATTAATACCTATTATTATCCGCGGCCGCGTATAGTCTTCTTAGACTATATATTAAGGCTATAGGAGTCGCTTTAGAAAAAGTCCGAGCTTCCTCTAAAGCTTGCTCTAGAGTCTATAGATACTTAATGTCCTATTCTTACTTATTCTAATACGAATATAGGCGTCCCTATAACGCTAGAATAGCTATAGGCGATAAGCTTGTAGACTAGGATAATTCATGCGTACTATACCGCTATTATCCTTAATATTAAAGCCGTATCTAGTGCTAAAAGTACTAAAATCTCGAATCTAACCTCTTAACCTAGTAATCGCGAATAGAGCTTCTTTCTTAAGCATTCTTAGGCTATAATAAGCCTTCTAAGGGCGTATAAATAAGTATTCTAGTCGCCCCTAAGCTAATATATCGCTCGATTAATGCACCTTATAATAGGTCCTCTCTTAATCGTAAAAATAAGGGACCTTCTAGGGCTTTAGTAAGGATATCTGCTACTTGCTCTTTAGTAGAGATCTAGACTAGCTTAATTAGCCCGTTCTCGTTAGAATCGCGTACAAAGTGATATTGTATATCTATATGCTTTGATTTCGCGTGGTGCTCGGGGTTATTAGCTAATTCTATAGCCGAATTACTATCGGTATAGACCGTAATCGCCCTATCTTCTAGCCCGAGTTCCTTAAGTAAATCTTTAAGGAATATAGCCTCTTTAGTAGCCTCTTTTAGGGCTATATATTCGGATTCGCAGCTAGAGAGAGCTACGGATTCTTAAAGAATAGAACGCTAACTAATAGGTACTCTATTAGCTAGCAGAAACACATACCCTGTCGTAGATTTACGCGTAGTATAATCGCCCCTCCAATCTGCGTCGCTATATCCTCTAGGAAGAGGCGGAGATTGTGCCTTAAATACTAGCGTTTTATCTAGACTATTAGGGTCGTTTAAATACTTCCAGATCCTATTTATCGCTTTAAAATGCGTAGAATCCGGATTTGACATAAATTTAGCAACTTGGCCGACAGCGTAGCTTATATCTAGCCGTGTTTTAGTTGCTAGGTATATTAGAGACCCTACTTGGCCTTAAAATTCCTTAATTTCGCTTATAGAGGCTTAGGTCCGAGCTTTCTCTAGGCGTACGCCCTGTTCTGCAGGCGTAGAGACAGGCCTTAGCCCTTTCTTATTATATTTCTCTAAGATCTTAAGTAAATAACCCTTTTGACTTAGAGTTATTACTTTATTAGGCCTATCTCTAGACACTTCTATGCCTAGATAGTGTTTTACAGGGCCTAAATCGCTAATCTCTAGATGCTTAGAGATATTAGTCTTAAACTCTTTAGCTAGACTAATAGTAGAGCTAAATATAAGCATATCGTCTACGTGGCACGTAATATAAACGCCTGTCTCTTTATTAAGGAAGGCCGCGCTATCCTTAAGTAAAGGATAGAAGCTATACTTTGCTAGTATAGATTTTAAGTGCAAGTACTACTGCCTACTAGCTTGTTTTAAGCTATATAAGGCAGAATTTAGGCGACAGACTTTATGCTCTTGTCTCTTAACTATAAAACCGGTAGGCTGCTCGATATATAGTTCCTTATCTATAGGACTATTCGGAAACGCGAGTTTTACGTCTATTTGCTCGATTTCCTAATCGTTATACGCTGCTAAATAGAATAGAGTACGCTAGGTTTCGGGACGGCATGTATTACTAAAAGTATCGTCGTAGTCTAGGCCTAGTACCTGCTTAAAACCCTTAGCAACCCACCTACTTTTAAACTTAATAAGCTTGCCGTACGGGTCGCGTTTTGTCTTATAAACCTACCTGCCTTTTACGGCAGTACGGCCCTTAGGTAGCTCGACTAGATCCCAGGTTTTAAGCTTATTTAAGTCGTTAATTTCCGAAGACATAGACGCTAACTAGTCGTCTTTATTAGGGCTATTAATCGCCTCGGTATAACTCGTAGGATCGTCGCTATTATTACTAGCTATAAGGGCATAGAGGCTTAATTCGTCGTCTAAGCCGTCGTCTTCTAAAGTTCTAGTAGGACGAGAACTCGTAATATCCCCTAAAGTAGTTTTAGGCGTCTTAGAAACTATCTCTAAATCGTCTACTAGCTCGTCGCCCTCTAGAGTATTACTAGAAATACTAGTAGATCTAGAATCGTCGTTTCTAGAACTAGAGTCTAGTAGATTATTAGGCGTATCTAGAGAGATTTGATTTTTGCTACTAGAGGAAGCTTAGACCGGGTCCGAGCTTACTCTAGAATTTCTAAGCGAGACAGTCGATTCTAGAGGCGTTTCTTCTCTATTCTTAGAAGGTTTATAGTATTGCCCTTCTAATATAGTAACGTCTCGCGCCCAAACTACCCTCCTAGACTCTAAATCGTATAGCTTATAGATATTTGAGTCGCTATACCCTATAAGAATCGCTTTCTTAGCTCGAGTGTCTAGTTTCTTAGCTTTTACTCGAGTATAGTAAGCTATAGAACCGAAGATTCTTATATTATCTAGATTAGGAGGCTTGTTATATCTTAATTCGTAAGGGGATTTAAAGCCTAACGACGAGTACGGTGTTCTATTATATAGGAATATAGCCGCTTCTAAAGCCTCGCTCTAAAACGTCTTAGGAAGCCCCGATTCTAGTAATAAGGCGCGTACTTTGCCTAAAAGTGTCCTATTAGGTCGTTGTATAAGCCCGTTTTGTTCGGGGTTATAAGGGCTACTAAGCTCGTGTTTTACGCTACTATTCTAAAGTAGAGTTTCTACTTTAGAACTAACGAGCTCTTTCGCGTTATCGCTTTTTAAGACCTTTAGTCTAGGACGTTTATTACTAGAATTCGAGTCGGAATTTTCGGCATATAGTTTAAAGTCTTTAAAACACGAGAAAGCTTCGGATTTTCTAGAAATCAGATTCGCCTCTATATACCTAGTATAATTATCGATAGAACTAATAAAGTAACGATACCCTTTATTAGTAGGAGGCTCTATAGGGCCGCAAATATCGCAGCTTACTTTATCTAGATAACTCTTAGCTTTCTCGGTTATAGCGCGACTTATTTTACGAGTATGTTTACTAGAAATACATACCTCGCACGTAGGGCTTATATTCTCGGCAGATACCCCTAATCTTTTAAGGGTATTATCGCCTATATGCCCTAATCGTTTATACCAAATCTCGGCGTCGCTTTTAGACTCTAAATAGAGTGCCTCTTCCTTTACTTCCTTAGAGTAAGAAGTAGGAATAGAGATATTTAACTTATAGAGCGATTTATTAAGGATTGCCTTAGTTAATAAATCGTTCTGCGAGTTAAATAACTCTATTATACCGTTCTTAAGTCGGGTATAAACATTACGGGTATCTAGCTGCGAAAGCGAGACTAGATTAAGCCGGAATTCCGGTATATATAGGCAGTTAGTTAGAATAGCGACTTTATTAGTATCTTTAAATCGTATTCTAACGTTGCCTACCCCGTAGGAGGTTATAGTACCCGAGTTCCCCTACCTTATAGTAGTAGTCTTATTAGTAAAAGTCGTAAAATACGATCTATTACTAATAATATGTCGGCTAGCACCCGAATCTAGGACCCAATCCTAATTTTCTATAGAGGTGGTCCGAGCTCCCTCTAGAGGTATCCGAGCTTCCTCTAGAGACGGATTACTAGAATTCGAGTTTCTAGAGTAAAGAGAGATTGCTTCTTCTTCTAGAGTCTCGATTCTAGACGCCCGAGCTTCCTCTAACGGGGAATCGATTATATAGCGCTCTTAAATAGAGAAACAGCGAGTAGGGTCCTCTACTAAAGCATATAATAAATCGACTTCCTCCCCTTCTTCGTTAGTTATAAGGATAGGTTCCTTATAACTAGTAGAGGGCTTAGAGGCGCTATTAGATTCGCGTTTACGCTACTAAGGCGGGCGTTTATTCGGGTATTTACTATAGCAGTCGTCTTCTAAATACCCCTCTTTCTTGCAGTACAAGCAGTACTTAGAGGCATCTTTAGGGCCCTTTTTATTAAGGCGTTTAGGGCTCTTAGTCTTCTGCTTAGTAGCCTTACTACTACTGCCGAATTTACGCGACGAGCTAGAGTATAATGCAGTCTCTTTAGTATTATACCTTCTAGATTCGTCGAGTATATTCGCGAATAGAGTCTCTAGAGTAAAGGCATCCTCGTTACTTCTAAGACTTTGACTTATAGAAGTAATAAACGAGTCGTAATCGTCGTTTAGGTTATTTAGAGTCTAAGCAATAATTACTTGCTTAGGTAGTTCTATACCCTTCGCCTTAAGTTAATCGTATAAGCGCTATATAGAGTTAATATAAGACTCTATAGAACCCGAGGATTCTAAAGTCGTTTAAAATAGCTCTTTATAAAGTAAGAACTTAGAATTAAATCCCTTAGGAGAGTATAATTCTTCGAGCGTATTCTAAGCGTCCGTAGCCGTTGCTTTATTAGAGATTTGAAGCAACGGGCCGTCCTCTACGCCTAGCCGAATAGCTACGAGAGCCTTAGCTATAATAGAAGGCTCTAGGTTTTCTTGCTCTAGAGCTTCTAGATAGCCCTTTTCGGTTAGGTAAGAGCGCATTCTAAGGGCCTAAATCTCGTAGTTTTCTTAGCCCTTTAGGCGCGCAAACGTAAAGGATTTATCGCTTAGAGACATCTTGTTTTCCGGCCGAAATTCGTTGTTTTCTCTAGAGAGAATAGCACGGCTAGCAGTTTACTTTCTTAGTTACCTCTTGAGTTCAGCCTTCGCCGTCTATACCCTTTAGTATACCGCTTGCTAGGAGGTCCGGCTAGTATAACGGTTTTTCTAACTCCTAGTACTCTTGTTTATCCTAGTTTCCTAGGCAAGAGGCAGCAGGGACTATGCGGGCCACAGGCTCTCTAGTATTAGTCGGTACGGGTATTCTCGCTCGCTAGGATCGTAGGAGAGGTAAAGGGCGTTCCGTAGGCGTCAAAATCGTAGAAATCCGTCGAGAAACAAGCGAGATATAGTCGTTCGAAATCGAGGTATCTTAAAAGTACTTAAGCTTTCTCTTAGAGTCGTCCGTGCGTCTTCTAGGCTATAAGCAGGCCGGGCTTATAACCTTTTAGATTAGCAGAATCGTGATCTAAGTATAGCGGAAGTGCTAGAGGAAGCACAGACGTCGTAGGTAGGTAGAGAGTAGTAGAGTAGTAAGAGAGTAAGAGTAAAAGAGTAGAAAGCTTTCCTTGCTTACTTAGTCGACTATACTACGCGCTATAGGCCTTCTTATATACTCTATTACCGCGTACTAGAAGGTTCTACGTACGCGCAATCGCGTACGAGCACTAGGCAACTCTAGGACTAGTAATACTAAGAATAGGGCCTCGTAGAATAGCTTAGAATACTATAGAATATCGATTTATAATCGATATTCTACGAGGTTCCCTCGGTTTCTAGAAGCTACTCTAGAAGGATACCGGTAGAAACTTCTAGTCTACTACTTACGTAGTCGCCCTAGAGGTTTCTAGAACCTTCTAGCCTAAAAGGGTAGTTAGATAGGAGTCCCTCTAGTTACCTTCTAAATTAGGAAGATATTAAGTTAGGTTATATAACTATTAGGTAATATTACGTAACTATTAGGTAGTGTTATATAACTGTTAGGTAATAGTTATATAATCGTAACCTAATACTCTAAAAAGGTAGTTTATATAGTACTCTCTTATTTATCTATCTAATTAGGAAATAGAGTCTACTCTCTTTTAGAAGAGTAAGCTTAGCTTATCCTAGAGACTCTATTTCCTAATTAGGTAAGTAGATAGAGAGGTACCCTATAGACTACTCTTTTAGAGTATTAGGTTACGATTACGTAACTAGTACCTAATACTCTTTAGAGGGTTACGTAACTACTACCTAATACTCTCTAAGTTACGTAACTTAACCTAATACCTTCCTAATATAGAAGGTAACCGGAGATACCTCTATCTAACTACCCTTTTCGGCTAGAAGGTTCTAGAAACCTCTAGAGCGACTACGTAAGTAGTTAACTAGAAGTTTCTATAGATATTCTTCTAGACTAGCTTCTAGAAGTCTAAGGAACCTCGTAGAATATTAATTTCTAATTAATATTCTATAGTATTCTAAGCTATTCTATAAGGCTCTATTCTTAGTATTACTAGTCCTAGAGTTACCTAGTACTCGTATACGATTATACGTATATAGAACCTTCTAGTACGTAGTATAGTCGACTAAGTAAGTAAGAAAAGCTTTCTACTCTTTTACTTTTACTACTCTTTTACTCTACTCTCTACTTATAAACGTCTATACTTCCTCTAGTACTATACTTCTACTATTCTATAATTCTACTAATCTAAAAAATTCGAGCTTCTATAGATAGTAGAGAGTATAAGAATCTATAATATAGTTCGAGAATTATATTTTAGCTTTAGGTATCTTAATTCTAGCTAAGTCCTAGCTCTTAAAATAAGATTCTAGCTTCTAAAACGAGATTCTCGAGCTAGATTTAAGATTCCTAGACTAGAATCTAGATCTATAATAAAATATAAGCTACTATAACTTAAGATCTAGATTAGGAATCTTATTCGTAGCTAGTATCTAAGTTAGGAATCTTATTCTACTTTAAGGAATCTAGGTTATAGCTCTAGAATCTTATTTCTAGCTCTAAAAACGAGATTCTAGAGCTTAAAATAAGACTATAGCGCTTAAATTAGAATTCTAAAAGTAGTAGAAGCTACTAGAATCTATAATCTAGATCGGAAATCTCGTTTTACTTTAAGGAATCTAGATTCTATAGAGCGCTAAAAATAGAATTCTAGCTCTAAAAACGAGATTCTAGCTATTAAATTAAGATTCCTAATATAGAATCTAGATTCTAGAGGTACTAGGAGCTATTAGAATATAGAATCTAACTCGGGAATCTCGTTTTAGCTTAAGGAATCTAAATTCTAGCTCGAAAATTAAAATTCTAGCTCTTAGATCGAGATTCTAGTACTTAAAACGAGATTCCTAATATAGAATTAAGAATCTAAGTCGAGAATCTTATTTTACTATAAGGAATCTAGATTTTAGCTCTAAAAATAAAATTCTAGCTATTAAAACGAGTTTCCTACTATAGTAGTTAGATTCTAAGTATAGTAGAAGCTATTAGAAAATAAAATCTAGATTAGAAATCTTATTTTATTATAAGGAATCTCGATTCTAGCTTAGAAATCTAGATTTTAGTTTAAAAATCTAGATTCTAGCTCTTATAATAAGATTTCTAAACTAGAATCTAAGTTCTAGAAGTACTAGAACCTATTAGAATCTAGAATCTAAGTTAGGATTCTTATTAGAAGAGCTAGAATCTAGATTATAGCTCGAAAAATAAAATTCTAGCTCTAGAAACTAGATTCTAGTACTTAAATTAAGATTCCTATACTAGAATCTAGATTCTAAGAGTAGTAGAAGCTATTAGAATCTAAAATAATATATCCTACGAGAATCTCGTTAGATAGTATAGAGGTAATACTAATTTATTTTAATCCCGAGCTATATTTCTCGTATTCTTATTAGCTATTACTATCCGGAAATACCTCCGATTAGCTATAACTATTATATAGAGATAGTAGTAGTATTAAAATTAAACTTATATTACTATTAAATATCTCTTAAACTATATTATTTATAGCTATATTAGCTATAATTATAACTATAATTTACTATCTTTCTCTATATTCTTATTAGTTAAGAACTCTAGTCGTTACTACTACCTATCTCTATATTATTATCTCTATTATTAAACTCTCCTTCTAGCTAGATATTTATAAAGTCGTTCTTATCTATAGTATTAGTATTAGTTTAATTAAAGGCTAAGCTAGAGTATAGACCTATCTAAGTAGAAGTAATAGTTCTACTACTTAGTATAATAGTAGGTATTAGATCTTATTATAGAAAGTTATTTAGAGTCTATTTATCTATAGTATCTTTATTTATTAAACCTAGTTTATTATTACTATTACTAATAGTAGTATTATTTTCCTCTATTTTCTCTAGTATCTAGTTAATTATAGCTTCTAGCTCTTTCTCTTACTACTACTAAGTTTAACTACTAGCTATAAAGTCTATCTTATCGAGTATACTAGAAGTAATTTACTTAAGTTTAGCGCTAGGATATATACGTACCTATCTATAGCTAGTAGTTATATTCTTATTAAGAAAGCCTTCGATAATAGTATTAAGTAAGCTATATAGAAACTATACTAGGTTAGACTAGAACTATAATAGATTAGAACTAAAGTTATCTAAGCCTAGAAGTTACTATAGTATTAGAGCTATAAACTAGCTATTACTATAGTAGCGCTTAATATTAGCTTATTATCTAAGTATAGTAGAGTTTTAATAGCCTATAAATAGCGAGAAATCGAATAGCTTATTAAATATTAAACTTTATAGTATTCTAATATATAAGATAGCTATATAATAAAAACTAAAAGAGAATTTCTTCTTAGTAATATTTACTATAGTCTTATTATATATTAAGTTTTAGGCTTTATAAATAGTTATTATAAAGGCTAAGTAGATAGGAAACTACTAATACTAGTATTTATTACTACTATAGTAGTAGAAGTACTTTATAGCGAAAATTAGTATAGTATAGTACTAGTCGTTATAAAACTTCTTAAGGTATAGTCTATTATAATCTATAACTAGTACTTTTAAGATAAAGTAATATAGTAGCGTATTACGTAGATTAGTAGTACCTAGTAACTACTTAATATTATATAAAACGCCTACTATACTATTAACTAAACTAGCTTTAGTCTATATATTATTAAGTAGTATAGATAGATAATTCTTTTACGCTAGTCTACCTCTTTTAACTAGAGTAAGTAGTACGCTCTATATTTTTCGTAGGTAGAAAAGCTCTCGTACTAGTACTCCGGTAGAAAAACTCTCTTATATTTTTATATTTTATAGTAAGCTCTATATAGCCTACTACTTCTATAGTTTCTAGTTCTTCTTAGGACAATTTGCGTTATCTTAATAGTTTAGATCCTTTATAGTAGTTCTCTTTAGTTATTTCTTATATTATTAGTACTTAGGAGCCCGATCCTTTTGCCTACTAGCTTAGGGACTTAAGCCTATATATATAGTCTTAGTCTCTACGCTAGTATCTATATTAATCTTATATCTAACTCTTTCTTACTAGTCTATAGTAGGAGCTCTCTCTAATATTATACTTCTACTTTAAACTTTCTGCCTTATTTAGTATCTAAGTTATATAACTTATATTTATAGAAATTATATTAAGTAGTAGTATTCTAAACTAGCCCTTCTATTATAGGTAGCCTTAAATATAGAATAAGGGTTGCTTTTATTAGATACTCTACCTTTAGAGTTAGTTATAAGATATCTAGAAGAGCTAGACTTTAGATAAATATCTCTATTTCTATAGTTCTACTAGTTATTATATAATTCTACTATAGAACCTAGTAGGTAGATAGACTCTATAGACGGAGTTCCTAATCCCTTAGAATAAGTAGTTAAACCTAGTAGTACTAGAGGTATATACTAGTATATAGAGGTATATTCTCCTTTCTTTCTAAAGTACTTCCTAAAAGGTTTCTAGGCCTCTTATTTAGCTTATTATTCTGCCTTCTATCTAGACTAGGACGTTTTTCTTTATAGTTTTAGCTGCTTTATCCTATACTCCTCTCTACTCTTCCTACTTTACTTTAAAGCTTTAATTATAGTATACTCTTTCCTCCTCTTTAGCTTATTTTAGTACTAGGTTACTACTCTAGCTCCTAAGCCTAAGATAGAATTTACTATCTAGAGATTCTAGTCTAGTCTCTTAGTACTAGGTCTTATATTAGTTCTAGCCGCGCTAGCTCTAGTTTATAGTATTCGTTAGAGTTCGCCTAGTATATACTTCTATAGATTTCTAGACTTTTTCTTTTTATCGCTTTCTTCCTACTTCTATAGGTATCTAGCTGCCCTATACTTTACTAGTATAGCCGAAGCTATCTATTTCTACCTACGACCGCGTAGAGGTATATAATAGGACTTCGTAGGCTATTAAGTAGTATAATCCTAGTACTAATAGAGACCTAGATTTTACGCTTAAGTTAGCTATATTTATTAATACTTATATACTTATCTATATCTTCGTTATTAGAGTTAGTAGTAAGAGTAATAATAGGATTATTTAATATATAGAGGCGAGACTTATTCTAATTATCGACTTACTTATTCTTAAAGTATAGATATATCGTATTATTAAAGAAGTAGTAGATTTCTATACTAAGAGCTCCGGCTATTCGACTAGATAGAAGTTACTAGTATTCTAGTATTATATTATTATTATAGAGACCTTCTAGAGCTTTATAAAATAGCTTCTATATATTACCTATCTATTACTATAGTATCTTAAGCTTAAGAGATTAGTTAAAGGCCTAATAGCTTACGTAGCTAGCGATTTTAATAGTATAATTAATATCTATAGATAGTATAAATAATAGCTTACTACCGACTAGTATTAATTAGAAGAAGTTACTATATAGAATAATATTTATTCTACTAAATAGAGCTAGAGATAGAAGAATCTCTAATAGCTATATATTTAGCTACTATAACTAGGTTAAGCTAACTATAGATTTCTCGTTAATAATTAGATAGTAGATACTATCTAGAGTAGCTCGGAGTAACTATAGAGTAGTAGAGGATAAGTTACTTAATATATAACTCTTTATAGAAAACTTAAAAACTTTATATAAAGTCTAGCTATCGATACTATAGGCTACTATACTAGTTAGAGCTATTCGTATAATTAGTAGCTTAGATTTATTTATATAACGAGATTCCTTCTATAGATAGGCTAATATTAGCTTAATTATATACGACTTACTAGTACTTATATATCTATCGATATTAAGTAATAACTAAGCTAGATTCTAGCTCTATAGTAATACTATATAATATTCTATTACTATATTATATAGTAGTATCTATTTAGGATTTAGATAGTCTCTCTATATAGTAGACTATAAGCTAACTATTAGATTAATTAGATAGGCTTATATTACTTTCTTCTAGTAATTACGCTATAGGTAGTAGTAAATATCTAGATAGTACTAGTTATATTTGCTAATATATAGTATCTAGTCGGCTCTAGTATCTATAGTATAGTTACTAAGAGTATTTAGATTAATAGAGTTCTTATTATAGTAGGTATTAGTAAGTTTACTCTAGTATACTTCTTATTCTATCTTATTAATTTAATATTCTTCGAACTCGTCGGCTTACTTATTAGTTAGTATATAGAGAGGTTCTAAGTAGTTATTAGAGTACTAGTATTCCGCTTTATACTAAGTATAGACTTTAGTAAAGATATCGAAAATATTTAGCGTATTATCCTTATTATATAGAGTAACTAGAAGAGTAGAAAAGGCTCTTATAAAGTAGTAGAAGAGGATTTTAGTATAGTAGAATAACTTATATATAGTATTATTTAGATTATTATAGTATTATAGAAATAGGTTAAGAATTTATAGTACGCTATAGACTAGTACCTTTAGTTTAGTACTATATATATCGTAAGTAGTAGCTATTTAAAAGAATATTATATTCTATTATAATATAAGATTCTAAAGATACTATATCTCTCTATCTAATAGTTAGGCCTTAGATAAGTAGTACTTTAGGCTTTAGGAATTCTTAGTAGAAAGTATTTCTTTATAGGCTTATAGTAGATAGAAACCTAAGCCTCTCTAACTACTTATTATAGAGAGTTTTACTTTACTTTATTCCGCTATACCTAGATAGGTTAGACTTCTAAATTTAATAGGTTATAAGCCCGAGTTTATATTATAGCTAGAAAGCTAGAAGCTAGAGAATATAATAGTAAGTACTCCTAGTAGGAGTTAAAGTACTCTAGTAAGAGACTTAAAAGCAATAGTAGGATCTAAAGCTATAAAAGAGTTAGAAGTAAAAGGAGTAGTCTTATAAATATAAACTAGATAGTAGAAAGAATAGTATATATAAGTAGATAGAATATCTAATATATATTAGTTCTAAGTAGAAAGATATACTATATAGCTATATAAAGATAGAGAATAAACTCTATAAAATACCTAAGCTAGGTACTTAGTAAATAAAAGTTATAGTCTAATAATACTAGGAGTTAGTCTAGTATTTCTCTACTACTAGAAAGTAGAAGAAAATAAAGTTAGAAGAGTAGTTAGGCTATTAGAGGGAGTCTCCTAAAAATAGCTATATAGATAGAACTTACTATCTATTTAAAGGAAGATCTTATAAAACTAGAGGATTAGTTTATACTAGGTAGGTTATATTTAGAGAGGATAGTTATAAAATAGGTTCTAGAGAGACTTACTATTAGCTAATAATACTTTAGAGACTAACTAAACCTCTTACTATCTCTAGAATCTAAAGAAGAATTAGATAATTAGGCTCTAGAAGCCTAGTTAGATAAACTAATATACCTAAGATTAAAAGAAGTTATAAATCTACTTTTATTATAAATATAGTAGTACTAGGAGATTCCTATACTAGAGAGTACTAGAGAGATATACTCCTTTAGCTATTAATATATATACTATATATAAAGCCTAGAGTATAATACCTACTCTAGAGCTACTTAGAAGATAGAGTTCTAGAAGCTCTAGCTAAAAGAGAGGAGTCTTAGTATAGTTAATCCTCTACTAGATAGTCTAGTATAAGAGAATTTCTACCTATATATATACTAAGAACTAAATACTAAGATATATAAGTCCTAGTTTACTATATAAAACAAATTTATTTCTTAGCTATAGTTAGAAGAACTTAGTAATATATATATCTAAAGTTAACTCTTTAGAAAATAAGATAGGAATAAAATAAAATAAATAGTACTTTAGTAAAGAAGCTATATCTAGTACTCTCTAAAAAGAACTTAGAATAATAGTTTAGAAAAATAGCTATATTCTTTAAGAGAGAAGACCTATACTTAACTATTAAGACTTTAATATCTACTCTAATAACTAATAAAGTAAACTATAAAGTAATCTACTAGATTTAGCTTTATATTAGTAAAGAAAATAAAAAGATAGTATTAGAGAAAGAGATAGTATAAGCTATCTAGTAAGAGCTAAAGAAAAAGTATAAGAATAATAAAGTATTAAGAAGGAAACTAGTATAGTAGTACTTTACCTTTTAAATAATAAGTTTATAGAGTATATTATAAGTATAGTCTAGCTTACTATTACTTAGGAAGAAAATAAGAGAAGTCTAGCTAGTAATAGTAGAAGTAGTTAAACCTAAGAATAGAATTTAAGTTCTACTTAGTAGTCTACTTAAATCTTAGTTATCTATTAGAAATACTATAGATATCTAACTATACTTATTACCTAATAATATCCTTTCTATTCTAGAAAAGAAAGAAGTAGAGATACCTAAATAACTTAAACTAGAAAAAGGATTAGAGTATTTAGCTTATACTATAAGAGCTATATAGAGATAATAATAAGAAAGAAAGAGGATAGATAACTTAGAGTTATTTAAAGCTAGGTAGTATACTCTATATTAAAAGAAGAGATACTTACTATTAAGCTATTATTATCTAGAACCTATAAGAAGTATAGTCTTAGCTTTTAGAGATATAAGTAAAGTAAAAGCCTTTACTATAATAGAGAATAAGACTAAGAAAAGTAACTAGCTATTAAGAGATAGGCTATTAGAGAGAGTATTACGATTTAAGATTCTATAGATACTATATCTCTCTATTTAATAGTTAGGCTTTAAGTAAGTAGTACTTTAGACTTTAGGAATTCTTAGTAGAGAGTATTTCTTTATAGGCTTATAGTAGATAGAAACTTAAGCCTCTCTAACTACTTATTATAGAGAGTTTTACTTTGCTTTATTCCGCTATATCTAGATAGGTTTAACCTCTAAATTTAATAGTACTTTAATTAAAATCTCTATACTAGAATCTAGATTCTAAAAGTAGTAGAAGTTATTAGAATCTAAAATATAAGTTAAGAATCTTATTTTACTATAAAGAATCTTAATTCTAGCTCGAAAATCTTAATTCTAGCTCGAAAATCTTAATTCTAGCTCGAAAATCTAGATTCTAGTTCTAGAAATTAGATTCTAGTACTTTAATTAAGATTTCTATTATAGTATCTAGATTCTAGAAGTAGTAGAAGCTAGAATAGAAGTTAGGAATTTTATTTTCCTATAAGAAATCTAGATTCTAGAGCTAAAAATAAGATTTAAGAGCTAAAAGCAAGATTCCTAATCTAGAATCTAAGTTAGAAATCTCTTTTTAGTTTTAGGAATCTCGATTCTAGCTTAAAAAATAAAATTCTAGTACTTAAAACGAAATTTCTAGACTAGAATCTAGATTCTAGAAGTATTAGAAGCTATTAGAGTATAGAATCTAAGTCGGGAATCTTATTTTAGCTTAAGGAATCTAGATTCTAGCTCGAAGATCTAAATTCTAGCTTCTAAATTTAAATTCTAGCTTTTAAAATAAGATTCCTAGTATAGTATCTAGATTCTTAGAGTAGTAGAAGTAGTTAGAATCTAAAATATAAGTTAGGAATCTCGTTTTACTTTAAGGAATCTTAATTCTAGCTCTAAAAGTAAAATTCTAGCTTAAAAACTTAAGTTCTAGCTCGAAAATCTAAATTCTAGTACTTAAATTAAGATTCCTATACTAGAATCTAAATTCTAAAAGTAGTAGAAGCTATTAGAATCTAAAATATAAGTCGAGAATTTCGTTTTAGCTTAAGAAATCTAGGTTCTAGCTTTTTTTAGCTCTAAAAATAAGATTTTAGCTCTAAAAACGAGATTCTAGGAATAGTAGAAGCTATTAGAATCTAGAACAAAGATCGGAAATCCCGTTTTAGCTTAAAAAATCTAGATTCTAGCTTAAAAAATAAAATTCTAGCTCTAAAAATAAGATTTTAGCTCTTATTAAATTTAGAGGTTAAACCTATCTAGATATAGTAGAATAAGGCAAAGTAAAACCTCTTAAAATAAGTAGTTAGAAAGGCTTAGGTTTCTATCTACTATAAGCTTATAAAGAAATACTCTCTATTAAGAATTCCTAAAGCTTAAAGTACTACTTACTTAAAGTCTAACTATTAGATAGAGAGATATAGTATTTATAGAATTTTAAATCGTAATACTCTCTCTAATAGTCTATCTCTTAATAGCTAGTTACCTTCCTTAGTCTTATTCTCTATTATAGTAAAAGCTCTTATCTTATCTATATTTCTAAAAGCTAAAACTATACTTCTTATAAGTTCTAGATACTAATAGCTTAATAGTAAGTATCTCTTCTCTTAATATAGAGTATACTACCTAGCTTTAAATAACTCTAAGTTATCTATCCTCTTTCTCTCTTATTATTATCTCTATATAGCTCTTATAGTACTAAATACTCTAATCCTTTTTCTAGTTTAAGTTATTTAAGTATCTCTACTTTTTTCTTTTCTAGAATAGAAAGGATATTATTAGGTAATAAGTATAGTTAGATATCTATAGTATCTCTAATAGATAACTAAGATTTAAGTAGACTACTAAGTAGAACTTAAATTCTATTTTTAGGTTTAACTACTTCTACTATTACTAGCTAGACTTCTCTTATTTTCTTCCTAAGTAATAGTAAGCTAGACTATACTTATAATATACTCTATAAACTTATTATTTAAAAGGTAAAGTACTACTATACTAGTTTCCTTTCTAATACTTTATTATTCTTATACTTCTTCTTTAGCTTTTACTAGATAGTTTTTACTATCTTTTTCTCTAATACTACTTCTTTATTCTCTTTACTAATATAAAGCTAAATCTAGTAGATTACTTTATAGTTTACTTTATTAGTTATTAGAGTAGATATTAAGGTCTTAATAGTTAAGTATAGGTCTTCTCTCTTAAAGAATATAGCTATTTTTCTAAACTGCCTACGAAGTCCTATTATATACCTCTACGCGGTCGTAGGTAGAAATAGATAGCTTCGGCTATACTAGCAAAGTATAGGGCGGCTAGATACCTATAGAGGTAGGAAGAAAGCGATAAAAAAGAAGAAAGTCTAGAAATCTATAGAAGCGTATACCGGGCGAACTCTAACGAATACTATAAACTAGAGCTAGCGCGGCTAGAACTAATATAAGACCTAGTACTAAGAGACTAGACTAGAATCTCTAGATAGTAAATTCTATCCTAGGCTTAGGAGCTAGAGTAGTAACCTAGTACTAAAATAAGCTAAAGAGGAGGAAGGAGTATACTATAATTAAAGCTTTAAAGTAAAGCAGAAAGAGTAGAGAGGAGTATAAAACAAAACAGCTAAAACTATAAGGAAAACGTTCTAGTCTAGGTAGAAGGCAGGATAATAAGCTAAATAAGAGGCCTCGAAACCTCTTAGGAAGCACTCTAGAGAGAAAGGAGGATATACCTCTATATACTAGTATATACCTCTAGTACTACTAGGTTTAACTACTTATTCTAAGGGATTAGGAACCCTATCTATAGGGCCTATTTGCTTGCTAGGTCCTATAGCAGAATTATATAATAACTAGCAGAACTATAGGAATAGAGATATTTATCTAAAGTCTAGCCCTCCTAGACACCTTATAACTAACTCTAAAGGCAGAGTATCTAACAAAAGTAACTCTTATTCTATACTTAAGGCTACCTATAACGGAAGGGCTAGTTTAGAGTACTACTACTTAATATAATTTCTATAAATATAGGTTACGTAACTTAGATACTAAGTAAGGCAGAAAGTTTAGAGTAGGATCTTAATATTAGAGAGGGCTCCTACTATAGACTAGCAAGAAAGAGTTAGATATAAGATTAATATAGATACTAGCGTAGAGACTAAGACTATATATATAGGCTTAAGTCCCTAGGCTAGTAGGCAAGAAGATCGGGCTCCTAAGTACTAATAATATAAGAAACAACTAAGGAGAACTATATTACAAAGGAACTAAACTATTAAGATAACACAAATTGTCCTAAGGAGAATAGAGAACTACGGAAGCGGTAGGCTATATAGAGCTTGCTATAAAACATAAGAATATAAGGAGGTTTTTATACTAGAGTGCTAGTACGAGGGCTTTTCTACCTACGAAAAATATAGGGCGTGCTGCTTACTCTAGTTAAAAGAGGTAGACTAGCGTATAAGATTTATCTATCTATTTTTCTAAACTATTATTCTAAGTTCTTTTTAGAGAGTACTAGATATAGCTTCTTTACTAAAGTACTATTTATTTTATTTTATTCCTATCTTATTTTCTAAAGAGTTAACTTTAGATATATATATTACTAAGTTCTTCTAACTATAGCTAAGAAATAAATTTGTTTTATATAGTAAACTAGGACTTATATATCTTAGTATTTAGTTCTTAGTATATATATAGATAGAAATTCCTTTATACTAGACTATCTAGTAGAGAATTAACTATACTAAGACTCCTCTCTCTTAGCTAGAGCTTCTAGAACTCTATCTTCTAGATAGCTCTAGAGTAGGTATTATACTCTAGGCTTTATATATAGTATATATATTAATAGCTAAAGGAGTATATCTCTCTAGTACTCTCTAGTATAGGAACCTCCTAGTACTACTATATTTATAATAAAGGTAGGTTTATAACTCCTTTTAATCTTAGGTATATTAGTTTATCTAACTTAGCTTCTAGAGTCTAATTATCTAATTCTTCTTTAGATTCTAGAGATAGTAAGAAGTTTAGTTAGTCTCTAAAGTATTATTAGCTAATAGTAAGTCTCTCTAGAACCTACTTTATAACTATTCTCTCTAAATATAACCTATCTAGTATAAACTAATTCTCTAGCCTTATAAGATCTTTCTTTAAATAGATAGTAAGTTCTATCTATATAGCTATCTTTAGAAGACTCTTTCTAACTTTAGAAGACTCCTTCTAATAGCCTAACTACTCTTCTAACTTTATTTTCTTCTACTTTCTAGTAGTAGAGAAATACTAGACTAACTCCTAGTATTATTAGACTATAACTTTTATTTACTAAGTACCTAGCTTAGGTATTTTATAGAGTTTATTCTCTATCTTTATATAGCTATATAGTATATCTTTCTACTTAGAACTAATATATATTAGATATTCTATCTACTTATATATACTATTCTTTCTACTATCTAGTTTATACTTATAAGACTACTCCTTTTACTTCTAACTCTTTTATAGCTTTAGATCCTACTATTACTTTTAAGTCTCTTACTAGAGTACTTTAACTCCTACTAGAAGTACTTACTATTATATCCTCTAGCTTCTAGCTTTCTAGCTACGATATAAACCTAGGCTTATAACCTATTAAATTTAGAGGTCTAACCTATCTAGATATAGCGGAATAAAGTAAAGTAAAACTCCTTAAAATAAGTAGTTAGAGAAGCTTAGGTTTCTATCTATTATAAGCCTATAAAGAAATACTCTCTACTAAGAATTCCTAAAGCCTAAAGTACTACTTACCTAAAGTCTAACTATTAGATAGAGAGATATAGTATCTATAGAATCTTAAATTATAATAGCTCTTAGATTAAGATTCTAGTATTTAAAACGAGATTTCTAATATAGAATCTAGATTCTAGTAGTATAAGGAGCTATTAGAATCTAGAATTTAAGTCGAAAGTCTTATTTTACTATAAGGAACCTAGATTCTAGTATAAAAAATAAGATTCTAGTACTTAAAACGAAATTCTATCTTTTAAAATAAGATTCCTAATATAGTATCTAAGTTCTACTATAATCTATACTAAAGATCTTATTTTAGCCTAAGGAATCTAGACTCTAGCTCTAAAAATAAAATTCTAGCGCTTTAATTAGAATTCCTAATATATTATTTAAGTTCTAAAAGTAGTATAAGCTACTAGAATCTAAAATCTATACTAGGAATTTCGTTCTAGCTTAAGGAATCTAGATTCTAGCTCTAAAATAAAATTTTAGCTCTTAGATTAAGATTCTAGTACTTTAAATAGAATTCGTAATATAGTATCTAGATTCTAGGAGTAGTAGAAGTAATTAGAATCTATAATAATTATTAAGAATCTCGTTTTACTATAAAGAATCTAGATTCTAGTACTAAAAATAAGATTCTAGCTCTAAAAATAAGATTCTATCTCTAAAAATAAAATTCTATCTCTAAAAATAAGATTCTAGCTCTAGAAATAAGATTATAGCCTTTAAAACGAGACTCTAGTACTTAAATTAAGACTCTAATAGTAGTAGAAGCTACTCGAATCTATAATCTAGTTAAGGACTTTTATTCTAGCTCGAGAATCTCGATTCTAGCTTAAAAATTAAGATTCTAGCTCTTAGATCTAGATTCTAGCTCCTAGATTAAAATTAAGATATAAATCTCCTCTACTACTATTCCGGATCTATAATAATAGCGCGATCTCGGGATTAAATTTATAGCTACTATTACTAGAGTTATAATAGTATACTTTATAAGCTATATAGAGAATAATATTAAGAAGTAGCGGAGCTTAGTAAGCTTAAAGAGATATAGTCTAGTTTTAGATTAGTAGAATCGTAGAATAGTAGAAGTATAGTACTAGAGGAAGTATAGACGTTTATAGATAAATAGAGGATAGAATAAAAGAGTAGAATAGTAAAAGTAAAGAATAGAAAGCTTTCCTTACTTACTTAGTCGACTATACTATATACTATAGGCCTTCTTATATACTCTATTACTATATACTAGAAGGTTCTATATACGCGTAATCGCGTACGAGTACTAGGTAACTCTAGGACTAGTAATACTAAGAATAGAGTCTTATAGAATAGCTTAGAATACTATAGAATATTAATTAGAAATCGATATTCTATAAGGTTCCTTAGACTTCTAGAAGCTAGTCTAGAAGAATATCTATAGAAACTTCTAGTTAACTACTTACGTAGTTACTCTAGAGGTTTCTAGAACTTTCTAGCTAAAAAGAGTAGTTAGATAGAAGTACTTCTAGTTACTATTTATATTAGAAAGATATTAGGTTAGATTATATAACTTAGAGAGTATTAGATAGTAGTTACGTAACTCTCTAAAGAGTATTAGGTACTAGTTACGTAATCGTAACCTAATACTCTAAAAGAGTAGTTTATAGAGTACTTCTCTATCTATTTATCTAATTAGAAAATAGAGTTTCTAGAATAAGCTAAGCTTATTCTTCTAAGATCTAGCTTTCCGACTCTATCTAGTCTATATTATATATACGATAAAGTAATAGTAGTATAAAGTAGAATATATACTTACTTCTATCTAGTAAGAAAGCTAGAGTATAGACTTTCGTTATATAGATAATAAATATTATACTTCTATTAAGTTATAGTAAATTAGTATCTTTAATATAGAAAAGAGAATCTTAGCTTCTAGCTAGACTACTCTATACTTTAACTATATTCTATCTTATAGCTTTAATATTAAGGAGTATTATTAAATTATATTCTCGTAGATACTCGTCGGATAGATATAATATAGTAGAAGTAGAAGTAATAAGTAGGAACTAACTAAGTTAATTATATTAGTTAGTTATAAGTTATATCTTACTTCTAAGATAGGTATTAGCTAGATTATATAACCTAGTATTATATAACCTATATTACCTAATTCTAATCTCTAAAGTATCTCTTAGAATATCTAACTAGACTATACTTTCTAATACTTCTACTTAGGCTAGATAGTCTTCTATCTATATTCCTATATTTAAATCTATCTCTAAATTATAATTACTTATTATATATAGTAAGCTACTTCTTCTATAGTATAACTCCTAGGCTTAGTTCTATATATTCTATAATATCTCTAATACTATAGAGTATATTTTTTATTAATTATCCTAAGGTCTAGAGTTTAATCTATAGTTAGAGTATAAATCTTTTGCCTTTCTCTATATAAGCTAGAGTTATCTTATAAACTCCTAAAACTATAGCCTATTCTTTAGTTTAGTTAGGCTATTAGTAACTATCTCTTTTATTAGAATATATTCTACTATAACCTTCCTCTACTACTAGAGATATCTAATATAGTTATATATAATATTAATATATTTAGATCTCTTATAGGTATATATATCCTTAATAAGAGTTAAAGCTACCTAATTGTCTTCTATAATTTATACTAGCTTTAGTTCTCTTACTATATTAGGATATACTTTTATAGTTAGTTAGAATAGGTATTCTTCTACTAACTCTATATAGTCTATTTCCTTTAAGAGTACTACTAGGAACTAAGATTACTTTATATATATATTTATAGCTATATACTTAGCTTCTATTATTAATATTATAATAGACTTTTACTTTCTACTTATCTAAGAAACTAGAGCTCTATAAAGGAAGAAGATACTCTTAAGAATTAAGACTCTATCTACTTTATCTATTATATAGTTAGAGTCTAAATATTCTATTAGGCTTCCTCTATTTCTTCTAAATATTAGTCCTAAGTCTTAGAATAACTTTAGGTATTTTGCTAGTTTCTTTAGAGCTTATATATACCTCTTAGCTAGATCTAAGATATATAAGCTTAACCTTCTAAAAGAGAAAGTAATATCTAGTTTTATTATAACTATAAGCTATATCTAGATACTAGTTTAGCTTTAGTACTCTATTTTATTCTCTCTCTTATTATATAAGCCTATTAGTTTTAGGCTATTATAACTATCTACTAGTAAGAGAGTTAGGTTAGCTATCTCCTTAGTTATTCCTAGCTTTATAAGGTTCTCCTAGATAAAGTATTCTTAATTAAGCTTTAAAGTTCTAGCTTATCTATCTCTTATTAACTTTATCCTAAGGATTTTCTCTAGTTCTTTAAGATCTTTAATCTTAAATACTTTACCTAGCTATTCTTTAAACTAAAGTATATCTTCTAGCTTTAGTACTATAATTAGAATATTATCTATATAGGTTAGAATTAGAATATTCCTTTTCTAGTAAATAAGAAGGTATAGGTCTACTTCTAATTATATAAACCTAATCTATTTTAACTTTAAGATATAGAGTTTATTCTAGTCTCTTACTACTTACTTTAGTTTATATAAGCTTCTTAGGATTTATAGAACTATATTAGGTAGAATCTTAACTCCTAGTAGTAGAATTATAAAGATTTCTTCTTAAAGTTTACTCTTAGTAAATATATTATTTATATCTACTTAGTAGAGTTCTAGATCCTTCTTATAAACTATAGCTATAAATACTCTTAAAGTATTATATCTAACTATTAGTATAAAGGTCTTTTAGAAATTAACTCTAAACTTCTAAAAGAAACTTCTTATAACTAGTCTTACTTTAAACTTCTTAATAGCTCTACTAATTAATCTCTTTATATTAAATACCTACTTAGATATAATAAGGTTTACTCCTTTAGGTAGAATAACCTTTACCTAGGTATTATTACTTCTTAATATAGTTAGTTCCTTTTAGACTATATTTTTCTATATATATCTCTATTTAGAATCCTAAATTACCTCTTTATAGAACTTTAGAATAGGTACCTCTTATCTCTATATAGAGACTTAAGGAGCAATTACTATAAATATAGACTCCTAAACTTCTAATAGAGCTTCCTAAATCTACTTCTATTCTTAGCTTTAGACTTAGCTTAGAAATACCTTATAATACTTAGTACTAGGCTCCTCCTTCTATCTATATTCTCTCTATCTCTTCTAAAGTACTTATCTTATTACTATACTATAAGCTTTTAGCTCTAGGCCTAGTCCTTTATCTAAAATAGATCTTCTTCTCTTTTAGCTATAAGTTTAGTCTTAGTTCCTTTTCTAATCTTTATTTCCTTATAGGTTCTACTATATAATATTTAATCCTTTTACTTTAGAATATAGTCTTCTACTAGTACTAGAACTAGCTTATCTATTAACTTCCTAGCTTAGCTTAGGTAATTTAGTAGTTCTACTTTTCTTCTACTAGAGTTATAGTTCTCTAGAGTTTTCTTCTTCTAGATCTTCTATTCTCTAGTACTTCTCCTTATTCTTTAATAGAAGTAGTAACTATATAAAGAGTATTTAGCTAGGACCTATAGGTTTAGTTACTATAGCTATAGATATAGTAGCTATAGAAGATATAACTACTATTAGCTTCTTTAGAAGTCTACTAACTAGGTTTCTAATAGATATACTACTTACTTAATTAAGCTTAGGAATATTTAGCTCTATATCTCCTCCTTTCTTATACTTAAACTAAGTAGTAGTATTATAGGCTTTAATAGCCCTTATATTAGGCTCCTAGAAGAGCTATATTTTAGTAGTATTAGGAATATACCTAATAAATATAGTATCTTTACTTCTATTTATTAGTTTATCTAATCTTATCTCTACTAGCTAGAACTTAGAATCTATATAGACTACTACTTTATAACTCTAAGCTCTAAAGTATAATACTAAGAGTTAAATATCTAAAAAGGCTTCCTTAGGTAATACTTTAAATCTATTAATTTCTAGGCTATTAGAAAGAGAATTTCTAATAACTATATAAGCTACTAAGGCTTCTAGCTAGAATTTAATAGGTATATAGGTATCTTCTAGTATTGCTCTTATATAGTCTTTAGAGGTTTAGATTAACTTCTTAACTACTCTATTCTAGATAGAGTTATATACTTTAGTTATATAGAAGGAAATTCTATATTCCTTCTCCTACTACTTTAGTATAGTAAGAAGCTCTCTTACTCTATTACTTCTTATAATCTAGAAGAGATTTCCTAATTATAGCTTAGCTTTTACTTTCTAGTCTCTAAGAATACTTAGTATATTTTCTTTAGACTTTATTAGGAAAGTCTATTTCTTTCTTAAGAAGTTATTAATAATCTTAAGCTACTATTTATATTCTAATCTTAAGATAGGTAAAGGACTATAGATATTAATAGAAACTAGAGATAACTTTTAGAGTTTTCTTTTAGTTTCTTTCTCTTTATATTTCTTTATTTTTACTAAGAAATATACTCTATAAAGTTAGTATTCCTTTAGAATAGGAATCTAAGCCTTTAAGTTAGATACTTTATATAGGTTTCTAAGAAGACTCTCTCTAAAATATATAAGTCTCCTATACTAAAGCTTCTACTATTCTTAGGTCTTTTCTTAGGCTTTAAAAGTATAGGCTTTATTCTCTTATTTTTAATTAAAGTATAATATTATAAGCTCCTATAATATATTATTAATCTCTTTAATAAATAGTACTCCTTCTAATAGTTTTATCTAGATAACTAGTTTCCTAGATAATAAAATAAGTATAAATTTTAGTAGTTAAATACTATACTACTAGCTAAATTAGCTCTAAGAAACAAGATTTACTCCTAGACTAGGTATAAAGAGAATATTCTTAAGAATAATCTATTTTCCTCTTTTCCTACCTATTACTATATTCCCTATATATATAGCTATTAGATAGCTACTCCTAACCTTAATTTACTTTTTCCTCTAAAGAGGTTTTAGTTCTCTAAAAAGTAATTCTTAGTTAGTTATATATAATAAAGTATAGGAGTTAAGTAGCTATTTTAATAGTATATACTTACCTTTTACTTCTATAGTTAAGTATATAACTTTATTAATATTATTATCCTCTAATAGAAATTAAGATACTTTAGATACTATAAAAGACTCTATATTTTCTTAAGTAGTATATACCTTCTTAGAAAACTTCCTTAAAGTTTATTTCTTCTTAAAAAATTAAACTTTTAAGTTAAGTTTCTTTACTATTTCTTTTAATACTTCTCTATCTAATAAAAATCTCCTTCTAAATATACTCTTTCTAAGTAGTATTCTTCTCTTCTCTACTCTACTAGTCTATTTTAAGTTAATAGTTCTCTTAGCTTTATTAAAGTATAGATACTTAGTAATACTTCTAAAATACTCCTTTTTATAGAAGTAGTATTTTAGCTTTATACTTTAGATCTCTCTACTTTTAGTAAATATTACTATTTCTTATAACTAGTATCTATACTATATTAACTCCTCTACTTTAAGAAGTTAGAGAATTTCTTTAGAGTCTAAGTTCTTCTAAGCTTAGATAGTCTACTTTATACTTTTATACTTAGCTAGAAGTATAAAGAGTAGATACTTAATTTTTATATTAGGAGTCTTATAGTATAACTCTCTCTAGTTAATCTCTATAATCCTCCTTCTAAAATTACTAAAGTAGACCTATAATTTCCTAATTATATCCTCTAAATCTATTTTAAAGGTTATAAATTCTTAGATAATAGCTATTATATATACCTATTAGACTTTACTATATTTCCTATATAGCTTTATTTAGATATTATATACTTTTATCTTATCTATTACCTTATTTTAGTTATTTATATAAAAACTTTCTATTAGGATATAGATTACTTTTATATTATCCTTCTACTATTTTAGGCTAAACTCTAAAAATATAGTACCTTTCCTTTTACTTAATAAAGCCTTAGATACTTTAGATTTAGCTAGAGTAGATACTAATAATCTCTTTAAGTTTAAAATTATCTAGAAGATTTCTTTTTCTCTAAGTATATTCTCCTATAGCTTAAACTATAGTCTCTAGTTCTCCTTTATTAGAATTAGTATTCTCCTTCTATCTAATTTACTTATTAAATCTATTTCTATAAAATTAAATAAATAAATCTAAACTCTAGAAATATAAGCTCTTTTAATCTAATTAGTAGCTTCTAGATTTCTACTTTCTCTAGTTACTAAGACTTTTCTCTCTTAGCTAAAGTATCTAAGAACTTTTCTCTTTTATAGAAGTTAGTTAGGTTCTTAGATAGAGAACCTCTAAAAGATCTACTTTCTTAGAAAAGTACTACTAGCTAGTTCTAAAGTATTAGTAGTACTTAGTACTTAGGCCTAGTCTTATCTACTTAGATACTAGAATCTAAAGCTAATTCTTTTCTTTTTATACTTCTTTAGTATACTTCTTTTTTAAAGTAGAGTATACTTTATTAGGCTTTTCTCTATCTTACCTACTCTTTAGAGACTTCTAGCTTATAACTAGGATCTTCTAAAGCTTTAAAGTAGTATAGATAGGATATACTTTTAGTCTCTCTTATACTCTTTTCCTACTTCTCTATCTAGTTAATACTATAGGTCCTATAAGAGATAATATATATTACTTTAAAGATAAGAAGGCTAACTCTTTCTACTTAGAGCCTCTCTATAAACCCGGGCTTATAACCTATTAAATTATATTCTTATAGATACTCGTCGGATAGATATAATATAGTAGAAGTAGAGGCGATAAATAGGAACTAACCGAGTTAATTATATTAGTTAGTTATAGGTTATATCTTACTCCTAAGATAGGTATTAGCTAGGTTATATAACCTAGTATTATATAACCTATATTACCTAACTCTAATCTCTAAAGTATTTCTTAGAATATCTAACTAGACTATACTTTCTAATACTACTAGCTATATAGAGAGCTAAATCCTATCTATACTATCGTAGTACTAGACTATATAGTTATAGCTAACTAGGTCTTCGGCTTTCTACTAGTAGACGGCTTTAATAGCTTCCTTACTAAGACCTATAAATTCTCGAAAAGAGTTATTTTTATAAAAGTAAAAGAAGACTAGTCTATAGCCGAATATAGTACCGCCTAGCTATATAGCTATATCGTTTACGAGAGATCTCTACTAGTAGTAATAATTAGCGACTATAATTAGAGATAGCTATCTAACTTTATAAAGTCTATCTTTTAAAAACTAGATACTAGATTCCTAGCTATAACTATCTATTACTTTTAGATAGATAGTTAAAGTAAAAGGACGAACTAGACTATAGAAATCGTATTATAGTATTTTATTACGTCCTTCCTAGTAGCTAATTAGATAGAGGCCCTTCTATATATTTAAGCCGAGCTTAATAATTCCTATAATATCTTTTCTAGCGAAATCCTAAATATAATTATTTAGAGTTTTAAGAATAACTTAGACGCGCTCCTACCTTTAGCTAAATTATCTACGGCCGACTATATCGCTATCTACTAGGAGGTATACGACTAAGCTACCGACTCTCTTATATAAGTAGTAGTAGTAATAAAAGACTAGTATAATATAGTATACTACTCTATCCGATTCGTACTAGAATAGTAAGTTCTTCTTTACTTATATAGAGAGTATAAGATTCTAGGATAGCGTAACTATAAGTACTATTACTAGCAAGCTAGCCCTTTCCTAGTAGATCGTACTATAGAATAACTCGTATATAGACTTATTCTCTCTCTAGTAATAAAGATCTATCTAGTCGTTTCGGTAGTCTAGTTAGAGCTATACTTATAAGGTAATAACTCTTACGACTACGATCTACTAGAACTAGGTCTAGTATAGATAGCTAACTATAATAATAATAATATACTTTTCTTTAAGATCGAGAGACTTCTCGATTATAGGACGTTCTATAGCTAGCTATAGTACTTAGTAAAATAGAAAGACTATAACTATAGCTATAATATCTAGTACGATATCGACGACCTCTAAAATACTATAGATTTAATAGCGAATTACGACCGAGACTATCCTTTACTTTACTAGTAGGAACTATAATATAGTAACTATTAGCGCTAGTAGAAGGCCTAGCCTTTTTTAGGCCGCTATACTATATTACCTTTATATTTACTATTACTACGACCTCTACGTCCCGACTCGAGAGTAGATAGGAATACTACGCGCTAGATATATACTAAGCGTAGACTATACTAGTAACGTTACGCTTTACTTTTACGTTTATATCTATATTTATACTAGCGTATTTTATAGTTAATAGTAACTAGCTACTAGAAATTTCTATTATATAATAGTAGTAAACTTAGCTACTAGTATCTCTACTATATCTTCTACTAGATACGTCTAATACCTATTAGTAAAGCTATATTCTTAACTCCGATAGTATACCTATATCTACCTATATATTAAGCGATACTATTTTTGCTCTAACTCTATCTCCGGAAGTCTACGCCGTACGTATTCGCTAGCTCTATAGAGTACGACTCGACGTAGCTACTACTATACGACTACCTCTACTATATAATAAATACTATAACTATCTCGTCCGCTATATAGCTAGTAATATAGCTTCTTCGGTAACGAATAGCGACTAGCTCGACCGGCTCGGCCTACTATATAAAAAGATATATAAGAAGTTTAATAAGAGCTAGACTATTCTAGTTAATATTCGCGACTTTAAGCGAATAGCTCTAGTTACTAAGCCGTTCGAAATATAGATACTAGTTTTAGAGAATAGAATTATTTCTACGTCCGCGATATTACTAAAGAATATAATACTCTCTAATATAGCTAAGCCGACTATAGAGTAGAAGAAGGAAGACGTCTACTATCTATTTACTCTTTCGATACTAATACTAAATCTATTCCTTTATACTATTCTAACTTCGGACGACTTCTATAGCGAATATATTAAATAAATAGGCCGCGAGAAGGGCAACTATATAATAGAAATAGAAGGCGCTCCTACTATTATAGCTATAATAGTCGCTAAGGATTTTACTCTCCTATTCTTCTAGCGAAACTCTATTAAATTCCTTACTAAGTTCGACGGCCTTCTACTACTAGACGTAGCGAATACTCCGGTCCCGATAGTACTACTATAAGGTAGGTACTATATCGTCCTAGTTACTATATAGTAGAAGCGTAATATAATAATATATAGCCTAATTATAGTACTTATATCTATCTAGGCCTCTCCTCTAACTAATATAAATCTTTAGTTTACTTTTAAGAACGGCTATCCTCTAATAGTCGGCGCGACTTAGACGCTACTAATCGATATAACTACCGACGCCTAGCTATTACTCTCTACCTAGTCTATAGTTATAGATTTCCTCGACTATAGAGCTAACGCTATATTTATAACGAGAGTATACGCCTATTTATATAACTACTACCTACTAATTAGCCTCTCTACTATATAGGAGATTTAACTACTAGTCGAGACCTACTATACCTACGCTACTATCTTCTACTATAATCCGTAGCTTATACTATAGTTCTTATTCTAAATAAAACTAGGAGTATAATAGACGCCTTACCTTCTATACGATATACTAATCTATAGCTTTAATTTTATACTCGAAACTATCTATCGCTTACTAGCCGTTATTCTATATTATCCTAGCTAGAGCTATAATCGTATTTCTCTACTAGTAGTATATAAATAGATCGTAGTAGTCGCTCTAAACAAGGCAGACGATACCTCTATAAATAAGCTACTCTAGTTAAAACGCGGCTATCTACTAGGTTACTATAAGGTCTATATTAAGTCTACCGATATAAGAGCCTTTTAGGTTACTACTAAGACCGCTTACTATAAGACCTATATTATAGAAAGGATAAGATAGAATATCGTCGGCTAATATAATATTATTAAGCTAGCTATCCTATTTATACTTATACCGCTCCTATTTAACCTATACTACTACTTCTACTTTATATAGATAGTAATTTCTTTAATATTCGAAATAGGTAGGAAATATAGTTATAATAGACTACTCGACTAGAACGTTAGCGTTACTAGTAAATAGAGCGATAATAAGCTCGGGAAGATATAAACCGAATAGATAGCTATAGAACCTAGATAAGAATCTCTACTAGTCGGTAGTAGTAGTCGGCCTAGGACGCTACTTACCGAGAGTAGATAAGATACCTAAGAAGAAGTATCTATACTCTATATATTCTCCTTTAAGCTCTAAGCTTAACTAATTACTTTAGCCTAGTTCGACGCCTATATCTCCTCTAGCTTATTTAGTATAAATAAAGATATACGTACTAATCGAGACCTATTATAGTATATAGCCTATATACTTATAGATCTTATAAGAGCTAGGTAAGCTAGCTACTCCGCCGGCGATATTAACTATAACTAGGCGGCCGTCTATATAGCCGATATCCTTAATACTTTCTATAGAGAAGCTTTAAGTAATATAGCTTATACCTTTATTCTAGCCTCGCTCGAAAGAGACTACGACTACTTATATCTCTTAATACTAGGATACTTCCTCTAATTCGTAGAACGAGATACTATTTATTATAATACTACTAATAAGAACTAGTTTCTTATATAGAATTAGGCCGCCTAGAAGCGCTACTTCTAGTAGGCTAAGGTAGCTAAGAAGCCTAACTAGAACGTACTAACTACCTACTCGGCTATAGAGGAGAATACGTTTATCGACCTTATTCGACTCTAGTATAAGAATTTTGTCTATAGATCTTCTAACTACTAGGTAGAAGTAAATAGCGTAGTCTTTTATATACTACGCCTAACCTAGACTATAATAAATACTAACGCGAGCGGTATCTACGAGCTAATAAGACTTAACTACTATATATAGTAATATAGCTAGAACGTAGGAAAATTTTATAGAATAGGTTTTAGTAACTATAGCGCGCCTACTAACGTCTAGCCTATTATAAATAGTATTATCCGATCTATTACTATATAGCTTCTACTAGTCCGTAATAGGGACGAACTAGAAGGCCTATAGCTTTTACTCTTATATAACTACTTCTATAATAGTAGTAATAAGGTCTATCTTATTAATAATAGCTACTACTATTATATCGAATTCGCGAGCTATAGCTCTAACTCTACTAACTATACTATTATTAAGGACTTAGACGACTAACCTATATATATAGTTCTCCTCGATTCTATAAGTCTATTCGTATTTAGAAGAGATACGTATAGGCTAGATATAGAAGACTAGAACGTCCTATCTAAAGTCGAGTATAATAAGAATAGTATTATATATAGTAATATTAGTAGTTAGAACGAGTCTAACGAAGAGAGTAGTACTAGCGTCTCTACTCGCGTACTATATCTAGCTCTATAGCCGGCTACTATAGTACTTACTAGTAACGACGTAGTTTTCGATATATATTAGTATAATACTATAGAGTACTCCGATCTCGACTACTAGAAAGCCTTCGACTAGGAGTACTCGAATATACTAGTTAATATCCTTAAGATCTTACTATTCGATACTTAGAGTTTTATATATATAGATACGCTACTACCGGCTAGTTTCTAACTAGAAGACGTCTATTTTAGACGATTATATAAGCTAAAGGACGCTAGCTATATCTTATTCGAGACTCTCTATAAGCTCTACCTAGTAGTTTTCGATTTAAAGAATAGTATTCTAGATATACGTAAGCCTTATAGCCGTCTATATATTATCTAGGAAAGTAATAGCAAGCGCTATAGTCTAGAATACGGACGCTATATTCTCTATAGCGAGATAGCTTATAAGAAGATATACTATATAAAAGGTAATAAATACTACTTTCTCGATAGTACGAACTATATATAGTACGAAGCTAACTATATAAGTAATTAGATCGATCCTTCTAACTACGTTATAAACGAGAATAATATCCGCTAGCTAGTAGAGATTAATATCGTATCTATTCCGACTTTAGTACTAGAAGTACTCTATAAGGAAGAGTAGACGCTAGCTCTAGTATACTTTCTTAAGATAGTCGCTCTACTATAAGCCGCGTTCTACTTTTATAACTCTCTAAAGAAGAGTTAGAAGCTACTCTATATAGTCGATAAGTTAAAATTTAAGTATACTATATCCTTATATCTAGACTATTTCTTTCTTTTCTTACGTTCTATTCGTAGCTACTACTAGGCTCTTACTTAGGTATAGAAGGATAACTCTACGCTCTACTTATACCTATCCTTATATCTAATAAATAATACTACTAACGATAACTCTAATAGTACTATTAACTCTCTACTAGCCTCGAAGATTAGAGAAGATTCGAAGAACGAGCTCTAACTTCTTATAGTAGCTCTAGCTAAGTCTCTTCGCTATAAGAAGAAGTCCGATAATCTTTAATAGGCTACCTCTAAGGCCTAACTAAAGAAGAGTAAGCCTACTACGACCGAGACGCTAAAGAGCTAGAGCTAGAGAACTACTAGAAAGTCGGTACTCTTAGCTTTCTTACTTAAGCTTAACTTCTTAGCTACTAAATCCTCTTTAGCTAAGTCTATAATAAAGACTAGCCTAACTTTAGCTAAGTCTATAATAAAGACTAGCCTAATAGATAGTTCTATAGAAACGCCTATCGAGAAGACTAAGCGCTACTCGAGCTACTTAGTAGAGGCTTAGGAAGAGACTACTATAGCTACTCCTACCCGATCTATAAAACGTAAGGCTACCGAAGCCTTAAAGTAGGCTACTACTAAGAAGGAGTACTAGTTAGCCTAGAGATATTAAGATATTAAGATAGCTAAGAGATATAAAGGGAGCTCGCGCTTTAAGACTAAGACGTACTCTTACGTATTTAGTACTAAGATATATACTATATCGAGAACGATACTTTTTTAAAATAGAGAGAGAAGTAATTATTATAGTATAACTATATAGCCGCTACTACTATACTAGCTATACTTAGTAGCCGGTACCTTAGCGGCTAGTACCTCCTTTAGATAGTAGTTAGTAGATAGATATAATAGATATATACTTCGCTACTTAAAGCTTATTTATTCTAGATATAGTAGAGGCTAATAAAGACTAGATCTAGTATTTAGTAGCTAGCTATATATCTTTCCTATATAATTATCTCTAGCTCTAGAGCTAGCTATAGTTAGGCCTCTATAATTGTTTTAATAAGCTTATCTACTATAGTATATTAGGTTTAAGTTATATTTCCTTTTTATTTTAGATAGTAGAAGTTAAAGTCTCCTACTACTATATAGCTTACTTTTATATCCTCTAGAGTTTATAATAGTACTTCTTAGAGTATAGAGATAGTCTCTTCTTATCTATAGCTTATTAGCTCTAAGAGGTTATAGTAGTTATAAATAGAGATAGTTTCTATAGATATCTAGACTTAGATAGTTACTAAGTTACCTATATTATAGAAGAGTAGTTTCTAGCTATTAGTTCTAACTTTATCTAATATAAGTATTACTACTCTTAGGTTCTACTAGAGTAGAAGAACTATAGAGTATTCTTTCTTAGCTTTAGTTCTATTATTTATAGTAGCCTACGAAGTCCTATTATATACCTCTACGCGGTCGTAGGTAGAAATAGATAGCTTCGGCTATACTAGTAAAGTATAAGGCGGCTAGATATCTATAGAGGTAGGAAGAAAGCAATAAAAAAGAAGAAAGTCTAGAAATCTATAGAAGCGTATACCGGGCGAACTCTAACGAATACTACAAACTAGAGCTAGCGCGGCTAGAACTAATATAAGACCTAGTACTAAGAGACTAGACTAGAATCTCTAGATAGTAAATTCTATCCTAGGCTTAGGAGCTAGAGTAGTAACCTAGTACTAAAATAAGCTAAAGAGAAGGAAGGAGTATACTATAATTAAAGCTTTAAAGTAAAGCAGAAAGAGTAGAGAGGAGTATAAGACAAAATAGCTAAAACTATAAGGAAAACGTCCTAGTCTAGGTAGAAGGTAGGATAATAAGCTAAATAAGAGGCCTAGAAACCTCTTAGGAAGTACTCTAGAGAGAAAGGAGGATATACCTCTATATACTAGTATATACCTCTAGTACTACTAGGTTTAACTACTTATTCTAAGGGATTAGGAACCCCGTCTATAGAGCCTATTTACTTACTAGGTCCTATAGTAGAATTATATAATAACTAGTAGAACTATAGGAATAGAGATATTTATCTAAAGTCTAGCCCTTCTAGATACCTTATAACTAACTCTAAAGGTAGAGTATCTAATAAAAGTAACTCTTATTCTATACTTAAGGCTACCTATAACGGAAGGGCTAGTTTAGAGTACTACTGCTTAATATAATTTCTATAAATATAGGTTACGTAACTTAGATACTAAGTAAGGCAGAAAGTTTAGAGTAGGATCTTAATATTAGAGAGGGCTCCTACTATAGACTAGTAAGAAAGAGTTAGATATAAGATTAATATAGATACTAGCGTAGGGACTAAGACTATATATATAGGCTTAAGTCCCTAGGCTAGTAGGCAAGAGGATCGGGCTCCTAAGTACTAATAATATAAGAAACAACTAAGGAGAACTATATTATAAAGGAACTAAACTATTAAGATAATATAAATTGTCCTAAGGAGAATAGGGAACTATAGAAGCGGTAGGCTATATAGAGCTTACTATAAAATATAAAGATATAAGGAGGTTTTTATACCGGAGTACTAGTACGAGGGCTTTTCTACCTACGAAAAATATAGGGCGTACTGCTTACTCTAGTTAAAAGAGGTAGACTAGCGTATAAGATTTATCTATCTATCTATTATTTATAGTATTAAGCTATAGTTCTTATAGTACTATTACTATAGCCTCTTCTATAGCTTAGCTATCTAGTAGTAGAGTTTAGGTAGTATTTAACTTATTAATATTATATTAGTAGATTATTAGAGTTTAGCTACTTATAGAATTTATAGAATTCTTAAAAGAGGAGCTTAATTAGATTAATATCTATATCTTCCTAGTAGATACTTATTACCTCTTAGGTATCCTTATTCTTCTATATAAAAGAGAAGTAGAGCTTACTTACTTACCTCCTACTAGCTATTACTATTACTATAGTACCTAGAGGCCTATCTTTTTATCTAATATCTCTCTATAGAGGCTTAGCTAGTAGAGCTTTCCTTTTAAGGATTAGAAGTTCTATATTACTATCTCCTTATATTAGGCCTAAGGCTATCTTCTATTACTTTTTAAACTACTCTAAGAATACTCTTACTTTAGCTTTTATAGTAGCTTTATAGCTATATTAGAGAGAGTATATCTTATAGTCTCTCTTATAGTTATAGTATTTAATTTTCTTCTCCTTATAGCTATCTATTCTATACTTCTCTATATAGTTTCTATATATTTCTTCTATAGCCTTATAGTAGATAGTAATATACCTAAAGCTATTATACTTAAAATATTATATAATTCTCTACTATAGATAGTATAGTTCTACTATATACTATATTAACCTAATAGTAATACCTCTTCTATATATTTCTCTTATAGTCTATCTATCCTATACTACTATTACTACTAATAAGAAGTTAGTCTTTTCTTTTACTCTCTAGTTCTTAAGCTAAAAGACTTTCCTAATTTTAAGCTTCTCTAGGAACTAAATAAAGTTATCTTAGTCGAGCTAGACCTAGCTATTTATATCCTCTAGCTTCTAGGATATCCTAATACTATATATAATTACCTAGGTACTTAGTATCTCTACTTAGGCCTCTAAGTATATAGCTTTAAGCTAAGATTAGTCCTTCTCTAGCTTACTTTTCTCTTCTTTTCTATAGAGAATAACTTTAAGATCTCTACTTAGAAGCTTTTATATAGCCTTAAACTACTATATTCCTAGTTTCCTTCTAAGCTCTTTATAGCTTATCTTCTTTACTATTTTCCTTTCTTTTTAGTTTCCTATTCTTACTAAAATAGTTATAGATATCTAAAGCTAGAGCCTTAGTATTATATATCTAATTTAGGCTATCTAGGCCTATATTTTAGAAATAGTAGTAGTAGATATTAGGTAGCTCTAAAGAGTTTTCTAGATAGCTTAAAGAGTCTAGGACTCTTTCTAGTAGAGAGCGAGATAGAGGAGAGCCTATTAGACCTATTAGAAAAGAAGGAGAGTTAGAGAGAAAGAAAGAGTTATCTAGATATTAAAGTAACTCTAGATCTATTCTATAAGTATTTTTAGGTTCTTTTAAATTATTAGTTTTAGAGTATTAGTATTAGTAGTTATTTTCTAGCCTTATTAGCTAGAGAGAGATAGTTATAGGCAGATTTAGGCTACCTAGGAGTTAGAGTTATAACTTTCTTCTTCTAGGCTCTCTTCTCTACTTATAGTATTATAGTATTAGTTAGAAGGTAATATTATATATTAGAAGGCCTCGAGGCCTTCCGCTATCGTCGTCGTTACCTACTAGAGTACGTTTATGTTTTTATTCTAAAGAAATACTAACTTTATAGAGTATATTTCTTAGTAAAAATAAAGAAATATAGAGAGAAAGAAACTAAAAGAAAACTCTAAAAGTTATCTCTAGTTTCTATTAATATCTATAGTCCTTTACCTATCTTAAGATTAGAATATAAATAGTAGCTTAAGATTATTAATAACTTCTTAAGAAAGAAATAGACTTTCCTAATAAAGTCTAAAGAAAATATACTAAGTATTCTTAGAGACTAGAAAGTAAAAGCTAAGCTATAATTAGGAAATCTCTTCTAGATTATAAGAAGTAATAGAGTAAGAGAGCTTCTTACTATACTAAAGTAGTAGGAGAAGGAATATAGAATTTCCTTCTATATAACTAAAGTATATAACTCTATCTAGAATAGAGTAGTTAAAAGGTTAATCTAAACCTCTAAAGACTATATAAGAGCAATACTAGAAGATACCTATATACCTATTAAATTCTAGCTAGAAGCCTTAGTAGCTTATATAGTTATTAGAAATTCTCTTTCTAATAGCCTAGAAATTAATAGATTTAAAGTATTACCTAAGGAAGCCTTTTTAGATATTTAACTCTTAGTATTATACTTTAGAGCTTAGAGTTATAAAGTAGTAGTCTATATAGATTCTAAGTTCTAGCTAGTAGAGATAAGATTAGATAAACTAATAAATAGAAGTAAAGATACTATATTTATTAGATATATTCCTAATACTACTAAAATATAGCTCTTCTAGGAGCCTAATATAAGGGCTATTAAAGCCTATAATACTACTACTTAGTTTAAGTATAAGAAAGGAGGAGATATAGAGCTAAATATTCCTAAGCTTAATTAAGTAAGTAGTATATCTATTAGAAACCTAGTTAGTAGACTTCTAAAGAAGCTAATAGTAGTTATATCTTCTATAGCTACTATATCTATAGCTATAGTAACTAAACCTATAGGTCCTAGCTAAATACTCTTTATATAGTTACTACTTCTATTAAAGAATAAGGAGAAGTACTAGAGAATAGAAGATCTAGAAGAAGAAAACTCTAGAGAACTATAACTCTAGTAGAAGAAAAGTAGAACTACTAAATTACCTAAGCTAAGCTAGGAAGTTAATAGATAAGCTAGTTCTAGTACTAGTAGGAGACTATATTCTAAAGTAAAAGGATTAAATATTATATAGTAGAACCTATAAGAAAATAAAGATTAGAAAAGGAACTAAGACTAAACTTATAGCTAAAAGAGAAGAAGATCTATTTTAGATAAAGGACTAGGCCTAGAGCTAAAAGCTTATAGTATAGTAATAAGATAAGTACTTTAGAAGAGATAGAGAGAATATAGATAGAAGGAGGAGCCTAGTACTAAGTATTATAAGGTATTTCTAAGCTAAGTCTAAAGCTAAGAATAGGAGTAGATTTAGGAAGCTCTATTAGAGGTTTAGAAGTCTATATTTATAGTAATTGCTCCTTAAGTCTCTATATAGAGATAAGAGGTACCTATTCTAAAGTTCTATAAAGAGGTAATTTAGGATTCTAAATAGAGATATATATAGAAAAATATAGTCTAAAAGGAACTAACTATATTAAGAAGTAATAATATCTAGGTAAAGGTTATTCTACCTAAAGGAGCAAACCTTATTATATCTAAGTAGGTATTTAATATAAAGAGATTAATTAGTAGAGCTATTAAGAAGTTTAAAGTAAGACTAGTTATAAGAAGTTTCTTTTAGAAGTTTAGAGTTAATTTCTAAAAGACCTTTATACTAATAGTTAGATATAATACTTTAAGAGTATTTATAGCTATAGTTTATAAGAAGGATCTAGAACTCTACTAAGTAGATATAAATAATATATTTACTAAGAGTAAACTTTAAGAAGAAATCTTTATAATTCTACTACTAGGAGTTAAGATTCTACCTAATATAGTTCTATAAATCCTAAGAAGCTTATATAAACTAAAGTAAGTAGTAAGAGACTAGAATAAACTCTATATCTTAAAGTTAAAATAGATTAGGTTTATATAATTAGAAGTAGACCTATACCTTCTTATTTACTAGAAAAGGAATATTCTAATTCTAACCTATATAGATAATATTCTAATTATAGTACTAAAGCTAGAAGATATACTTTAGTTTAAAGAATAGCTAGGTAAAGTATTTAAGATTAAAGATCTTAAAGAACTAGAGAAAATCCTTAGGATAAAGTTAATAAGAGATAGATAAGCTAGAACTTTAAAGCTTAATTAAGAATACTTTATCTAGGAGAACTTTATAAAGCTAGGAATAACTAAGGAGATAGCTAACCTAACTCTCTTACTAATAGATAGTTATAATAGCCTAAAACTAATAGGCTTATATAATAAGAGAGAGAATAAAATAGAGTACTAAAGCTAAACTAGTATCTAGATATAGCTTATAGTTATAATAAAACTAGATATTACTTTCTCTTTTAGAAGGTTAAGCTTATATATTTTAGATCTAGCTAAGAGGTATATATAAGCTCTAAAGAAACTAGCAAAATACCTAAAGTTATTCTAAGACTTAGGACTAATATTTAGAAGAAATAGAGGAAGCCTAATAGAATATTTAGACTCTAACTATATAATAGATAAAGTAGATAGAGTCTTAATTCTTAAGAGTATCTTCTTCCTTTATAGAGCTCTAGTTTCTTAGATAAGTAGGAAGCAAAAGTCTATTATAATATTAATAATAGAAGCTAAGTATATAGCTATAAATATATATATAAAGTAATCTTAGTTCCTAGTAGTACTCTTAAAGGAAATAGACTATATAGAGTTAGTAGAAGAATACCTATTCTAACTAACTATAAAAGTATATCCTAATATAGTAAGAGAACTAAAGCTAGTATAAATTATAGAAGACAATTAGGTAGCTTTAACTCTTATTAAGGATATATATACCTATAAGAGATCTAAATATATTAATATTATATATAACTATATTAGATATCTCTAGTAGTAGAGGAAGGTTATAGTAGAATATATTCTAATAAAAGAGATAGTTACTAATAGCCTAACTAAACTAAAGAATAGGCTATAGTTTTAGGAGTTTATAAGATAACTCTAGCTTATATAGAGAAAGGCAAAAGATTTATACTCTAACTATAGATTAAACTCTAGACCTTAGGATAATTAATAAAAAATATACTCTATAGTATTAGAGATATTATAGAATATATAGAACTAAGCCTAGGAGTTATACTATAGAAGAAGTAGCTTACTATATATAATAAGTAATTAGGATCTAGGAATCTATATATAGTCTAAAAGAGAAAAGCTTAGAGGAGAAATAAAAGGTATATACTCTAGTAATAACGTTACTATAGGACTTACGATACTAGGCTAAAGAGTTAAACTAAAATAGATTAGATATATAGCTCTAACTATATAACTATAGTACCTAATAACTTATTATAATTTAGAGATAGATTTAAATATAGGAATATAGATAGAAGACTATCTAGCCTAAGTAGAAGTATTAGAAAGTATAGTCTAGTTAGATATTCTAAGAGATACTTTAGAGATTAGAGTTAGGTAATATAGGTTATATAATACTAGGTTATATAACCTAGCTAATACCTATCTTAGAAGTAAGATATAATCTATAACTAACTAATATAATTAACTCGGTTAGTTCCTACTTATCGCTTCTACTTCTACTATATATTATACCTACGATACGAGCCTATCCGACGCCTCTATTTAATAAGTAGTAGTAAGTCTAGTTTAAGATATAGTCTAGGTAGTACTTAATATAAAGATAGAGTTCCTTAGCTAGCTTATAGATATAGAAGGAAGTAAAGATATAGGTATATATATAGTAAAATCCGGAATAGTAGTAGTCGTTATAGGCTACTCTAAATACCTTCTTTATTAAGGAACTAGGAATATAAAGGCGTTCGTAGCTATTAGTATCGTCCTTAAAATATATTAGGCTATTATATAAAAAGAACTATAACTCTAAGAGTACTACTTCTTATTTACTATCGTTTTCGTTCTTACCTTTAAGGTCCTAGATACGCCGCTACTCTACGGCTTATAGTTACTCTAGCCGCTATACCTAAGCTAGGTCGTTCTAGTATCTATAGATTAAGTCGTACTTAAACTCCTCTAATAACTCGACTAAAATAAAGTAGAACGCTATTATCTCTATAGACGTATATATACGACTAGTATTCTTATCGATTATTATAGTATAGAAATACTATACGTCCTTATACCTATATAGGTAAAGGTACGTAGAGTTATCGACTATATTATAGACTTAGTCGGAATTATTATATATAAGAGGATTAAGAGTATCTATATTTATATATCTCTAGTCGTTAATTAAGCGACTAAGTATATCTAGAACGCTATATAGATAGCTAGGCCGGTAGATCGTAACTATACTATAGAACTACGATAAGTACTAGCTAGCTTATATAAGACAAAAGTTTATATAGTCTAGAGATATAGTACTAGTTATCGACTCGGATACTATAATTCCTAAAGCGGTAGTATAATCTATAAATATAAAGATAGGTTTCTATACGGCCTATAAGACGTAGTATAGTTTCCTTATAGTCTAGATAAGGCCGGTAACTTCTAGTTCTATTACTAGATATTACGATTCTATATCCGATAGAGCTTTACTTAAGTATATAACTAGCTAGACTTTAGTAGCTAGGAAACGAACTACCTTACTACTATTAGTAGAGATAGAGTCGCCTTCTACTATATATATAACTATAGTAAAGCTATTATAGCTAGAATTAAAATCGATATAGAGAGGATAATAGAAGTTAGTATAGTAGAGGAAGAACGCTATTCGGTAGATCTTAGCTAGAATATCGAAATAGCGACGCTACTAGTTAAGGTTTTTAGCGTCGTTCTAGGCTCTAGTTTATACTATAAATCGCTTATAGGAATTGCCTCGATTAGGTCTCTATTATAGTAAGTACTTCTTTCTTTCTTCGAATAGAGCTATAATTTATAAAAAGTATAGAATATAGTACTATTACTAGCCCGTAATACTAATATAAAATTCTAACTTCTTAAGCGTCTATAGAAATAGAAGGTCGAGGATAGTATAAACCTTTTCTTAATAGATAGTATAACTAAAGCTACTAACTTTCTAACCTAGAAGAGCTATAGATAGGTATCTAAGAAAGGTTTTCTAGAGTATAATACTAATATCGAAGGAGTTAAGAAGGCCGAATAGGTAGTTAAAGTATATAAGGTAGTCGTTAAACGTCTATAAGAAGATAATAATATTATTAATATATATATAGTAGAAGTCTCGAAATAGCTTAAGGATACGGTTAAGTTACTACTAGATATATTAGACGCTACCGGTATACTCTATAATTATAATATTTATCTATTCTTATCTACGGTAGCTATTAACTATAAATTTATAGTAGTCGCTTTTAGCTACGGCCTATTAGTAGAAGAACGCTACTATATCGATTATAGTAATATATTCTATACTATAGAGAGTATCTACGATCTCGTCTTATTATAGTAAGAGATAAGAGTTCTTAACTACTATCTTATTTAAACTATAGATATCGACTATAGCTCTATCTTTCTATACTAGTTTACTATTAAGTAGAACTATCTTCTAAATAATAAAGATAGGAAAACCGAAGGGAGTCGGCCTAGTTATAAACTCTATTTTGCTATATTTATATAAAGCGTTAAAGGCTTTATTAACTACTTTATAGTTAGGTCTAGAAAGAGAATAAATAGTCGTAGGTAAGTAGTAGGCCTTACTACTAGTAAGAAGCAGAATAGATAGATAATCGGCTTTAGAGACTTTAACTATAGTACCTTTATTAACCTAGAGGCGTTTCTACTTCTTAACTAACGTTATATATACCTTTTAGTAAGTCTCGTCTCTATATACTATATATCTATTCTCTAATTTATATTCTATAGAGTTTAGTAGTATATCTAGAGAGACCGCTACCTTCGGTAGAATAGACTTACGAGTTAAACGTAACTCGGCCTTAGAAAATCTAGAAGCTCGGCTAAATCTTCGATATAGCTAGCTAGAGTAGCTAGGAAAGTGCTCTCTAGTACTATTTTATAAACTACTCCGAGACGCGTTTATAGTAGAAGAATTACCTCCGTAGTACTATAATTAGCGACTAAGACGTACTCTATATAGCTATCTAAAACTACGTTTAAAATATATAGAGAACGCTAGAGTCTAGTAAAATAGTTCGGCTTAGGAACAAAGTTAAAATTATAGTCGTTTAGTAGTAGATTATATATAGTAATCGGAACCTAGGACTTAGAATATAGTAGTAATACGAAAGACTCTACTATTTCTAATATAGTATAGAATAGTATATTAGCTTTCCTTATAACTAATAATAGGACCTTAGCGTTTTTATACTACTCTAAAGTAGCAACCTTATAGCTAATATCTATTATAATATCCTCTATAGCGATAACGTCTATTCCTACGAGTATCTTAACTAGTAAGTTATAGACGACGTAGGTAGTATAGCGAATATAAGCGAGAATATATTCTCTCTTAACTAAGGCTAGAATCTATATATCGATAGTAACGAATCGGTCGTATTCCTATATACTTATAATACCTCTAATCTAATATAGCTAAGGTAGCGTATAGAGTTATACGTCTAGATAGTAGTTATATAAGAAGTCCTTATCTATAAGAGTACTACCTATACTAGTATTAAGGACTACTCGGTAATTAGAGCTATCCTAGCGTACTCTTAAAGCGAGCCGGAGGTACTAAAAGAATCGTATTAGGACGTTACTTATACTACGCTATATAATAGCGGCCGATTCGATAATATACTCTAGTAGACCGACTTTATTCTTCGAGGAGAACTAGGTTACTATTAAATATACCGAGGTTTAGTACGTCCTTAAAGTAGACGCTAATAGAAAGTATTACTTATACGTCTAATAGTAGTATTCGTAAGAGAGGAAGGCCGGCGCGAAGGAACCTATTATAGCTATAATATCCGTAGTAAAGAAATAGAAATCTATATTCCTTAGTACTATACTATAGTCGTTCTTAAAGTTAATTATACTTATAAATATACCTAGAACGTCTAGAGATATCGAACGGCTATAGGATCGGTCTTTAGTATAGTAACTATTAATAGACGAAAGATAGCTATCTAGATTCGCTATATATATATAGCCTCTACGGCCTTTACGACTATAAGAGTAGCTACGAGAATACGCTCGCTCGTATCTAGGTTTAGTATACTTCTAGGAGAAATAGCCTAGCTTACTATAGTTATAGTAAGAATAGCTAGAACGTTCGTCGATAGGTTCTTATTTAATATATAGTTCTTATTTAATATAGACGTTATTAGATCCGCCGCCGTTTCTATAGAAGCGTAGAAAGCGATCTTATATATAGTCGTTTTACTATAGAGCTAAGTTAGAATATAATCGGTCTCTAGGAAGCTAAGTATTTATAGAGCGACGGCTATTAGATTAGATCTATATAGAGTATCGTCTCTAGGTACGATCGTACTCTTACGCTAGTCTCTAATACCGACTACGTCTATCTATATTAGCTCTATCGGTATTATACTTACCTAGGTAGTAGCTAGAGTAGCTATATTCTATTTATTTCTAAAAAAATATTTAGTTCTTAATTTAGATAACGAATATATTAACTATAGTCTCCGACGTTAGAGAGGATATAAAGACGTAAAGATCGGAGTATAGGCGTATCTAGGCCGTACTTAATTATACTATATAGTTAGTTATATAGGCCTCTCTTAATAGATAGACGACGTTTAGAACGAACTCTATAGGTAAGTAGTCTATACGAACGTCTTTCTATATAAAGGCTTCCGAATCTAGACGGGCTAAAGCCTTAGAAGCCGGTAATTAAAACTTATTCCGAAGAGCCGTCTTCTATCTATCGATTCTATAGCTACTTCGGATATTTCGATAGTTATTCTTATTTAGTTCTAAGTAGAACTAGGATATTGCTATACCTTATAGGTACTTAACTAGCTACTAATAGATACTAGAGGAGCTATTAACGTATATATAGTCCTTCGTAGTATCTAGGAATAAGTAAACTAACCTATAAAAGGTCTTACTACTTTAGTCTATAATATCTTCTTTAGGTAGCTCTATAGTCGTAGTATCTAGATAGAAGTACCTAATTTCGTCGAGCTTAAATCGTCCGTTCTATAAATAGCTATAGTAGACTAGAGAACAGCTAGAGCGCTAGTTACTATTATAGTAAGAATTATAGTTTCGAGAGCTATAAGAGGTATAGGATCTATTATTACTAGAAGAGAAGGATAGGTTATAGTAGCTATAGTAGTAGCGACTACGTCTATCGTTATTTCTACTATAATCGTTACGTCTATAGTAGCAATTATATAATCCTCTATTATCGTTACTATTATTAGAAAGAGAAGAATTACTACGTCTATATCTTAGCTATATACTATCGTAGCAGTACTTATAGTTATTATCGTTATAGTAGAGTAAGAGCAAACCGGCGCGTTCTAGACGTTAATTACGCGCTTCCTATTAACGTTTATTATTAGTTAAGTCTACTACTATATAAGTCTCTTATTCTAAAACTCGCTATAGTAGCTATACTAGTTATAGCTATAGTACCTACTACGGCTAGAGCTAGTATTCTAAGTATATAAAGCGAGCCTCGAACTAGTTAAGCCGAGTCTAAGTCTAGGTCGCGTAGGTCGCTATAGTATTCCTTATCTTAGCTAGGAAGTCGTTAAGGTTCGGGACTTATAGAATAGCTTAGGTAGAGTCGGTAGCTAGAGGATTAGCTCGTCTAGCGGCTAGCGGCTCTAGTATATAACTGCCGGCTAGCTACTATTATTCCGTAACTTCTAGTAGAGAAGTACGTTCTAGGTATAGAGAGACCGAGTCTCTATCTACTACCTACTTAGCTACTATTATAGTACGGGTAGCTAGAATAAGTAGTAGTAAAGAATTACGGCATTAGTAACTATAACCTATAGCTCTTATAAGTAGTAGATAGTCGTTTCCGCGTCTATAACGCTATACGTTTCTATATAGTCCTACGTACTCGCTATAGAGTCCGTTTCTACTAAAACTACTAAGTAGTTCCTACTAGTATTATTAGTATAGGTTATTACGAACTAGTTTATAAACTAGTTCTTACTAGTTCTCTATTTCTACTATTACTAGTATCGGACTCGGTAAAGGCGTTATATAGATATAAACGACTAGTAATTTAATAGCTACGAGGACGAGAGTCTTAATAGATAGCTATAGTAGAGAGATCGGGAAGTACTCTAGAGTTCGTAGTTCTAAGCTAGAGAGCTCGGATTATAGCTACTACTTAGGCGAGTTAGTAGAAGGAGAGCGCTTAACGGACGTATTAGATAGAGTTTCTTATAGCTATTCTTATAAAGTCTTAGGCTACTAAAATAGTAGATTATATACGTCTAGCTATAGAGGCTATAAACGCGAACGCGAATATAAATACGAACGCGAACGTAAACGTAGTAAGGATTTAGTATATATAGCGTAGTTAGCTCGGTTTACGCGTCTACGATTATATACTATACTACGTCGAATCTTATTTAGTAAGTAGATAGATCGATAGTAGATAACTATCTAAAAGATATTATTAAGAGCTAGAGCTAGAGTCTCTACTAAGCCTTCTTCTTATTATACGTTAGATACTACGTCCTAGATAGCGACTAGTTCGCGATACTACGGCAACTCTTAGACTAGTAGAAGATTTAAGAGGACGACTTTTGCTATAGCTATAATAGAAGAGAAGTTTACTATCTAATCCTATAGAAATTCTAGACGAGAGGTACTATATTTAGCTAACTCTACGGCTAGTTCGTATTCGTTTAGAGTAGAGTAGTATATTATTAAGAAGTCTACGAGCTTTTTTAAAGCTAGCTTTTAGCGTCTAATATATATTAAAAGATTATCCTTCTTAAGGAAGGCTTTAAATAAAAAAGTAAGAGTAAAAGATATAGCGTTAATATCGGGTAGGTTCTAATTCGCTAGAGTAGGTAGGTCTAGATATAGTATTTAGTAGGAGAAGTCTAGTATACTATAAGAGCTATTATTAAGCGTATCCGACGACTACCGAATTAGACGTTATATAAATTAAAGTAGGACTATAGAGCCGTCGCGAGTAGATAGAAGGCTATATATAGCCGGTATAGAGGTAAATAGAAGCGCTACGAAAGCGGACGTATTACTAAATTATATAGTACTTAATATTAGTATAGTATACTATTTCTTTCTTATATTTATCCGGTCTTAGTATATAACGCGTTCCGATTAGACGTCCGAGACGTATAGATCGTAGTACTTAAGATCGGTAGAATATAAGTAGAGTCGTTCGTTAGAGTTAAATATATCTTTCGAACGAGTTTAAAGAAGAACCTCTAATACTACTAGTTTACTATATTTAGGACAAATAAGCTATAAGTAGCGAAGTATATATCTATTATATCTATCTACTAACTACTATTTAAAGGAAGTACTAGCTGCTAAGATACCGGCCGCTAAGTATAGCTAGTATAGTAGTAGCGGCTATATAGTTATACTATAATAGCTTCTTTTTCTAAAACTTAATCTAAGAATATAAAGCTCTTCTAGAAGAGATATATAGCTCCGACTATATCTCTCTTAGAATAACTCTTTATATTAACCTCTAAGAGCTAAGAGAAAGAAGCTAGAGAAAGTAGTAGAAAGCTACTAACTAGGATAGAATCTAGGACCTTATAGCCTAAGATACTAACTAACTTAACTAACTCCTACTTAATATAAGAGAATATCTAGATATACTAGCCTATAGAATATAATCTTCTATTTAGAGGATTATAGAGAAGATAGTTCTAATAGCTAGACTATTAAGCTATATAAAGATAGTATAGATCTAGGAATATAAGGAGGCTATAAAGCTAGTAAAAAAGAGAAGAAAAGAATAGAGGAACTATAAGATAGAATAGAGCTATAAGCTATACCTTAAAGTATTATATATAAGAAGTAAAGCTATAAGAAGAGAGTAAAACCTAGCTTAGAGGAGACTAATAAAAGAAGTTATAGAGGACTCTAAGAAAATCTAGAAAATAGCTAAATAGATAAGAAAGAGAGCTAACTAAGAGTACTAGCTACTATACTTCCTAAGCCTAGCTAATATAGAGTATAATAGAGATACTAATAAGAGGAAAGCTATAATCCTAGTAAGATACTTCTTCCTAGACCTAAGAGAAGTAGACTTAAGTAATATCTAATATATCTAACTACTACTCTAATTCTAGATAGAAGTTAAAGTTTAACTAAAGAAAATAGAAGGAGTCTTTAAGAAACTACCTAGTAATAAGGCTCTAGGACCTAACTAAATACTAAACCTCTTACTTAAAGAGTATAGAGAATAACTTTCTCTAATTCTAGCTAAACTCTTTACTATATACCTAAGGATAGTATACTACTCTAAAGCCTTTAAGTACTCTATAATAGTAGTACTTAGAAAACTATAGAAACTAGACTACTTAAAGCTAGAAGTATATAGATCTATTACTCTACTTAATATAATAGTAAAGGTTCTAGAAGCTATAGTTACTAAGAGGATATCTAAGAAGACTAAAGAATAGAAGCTTCTTCTAGAAGAATAAATAGGTACTAGGCCTAGTAGATCTACTATCTTAGTATTAGACCTTATTACTAAGTAAGTAAAAACTATCTAGAAAACTAAGCTAGAAGCTATAGTATCTATACTTTACTTTAATATCTTAGAGGTATTTAATAAAGTCTTCTACTAGAGGCTACTTTATAATATTAGAATAAAAGGCTTTCTAGACTATACTATTAGCTTTATCTAATTATTCCTCTAAGATAGGACTATCTACCTAAGGCTTAGAGAATTTATAGACTAACTAAAGCTCTAAAATATAGGAATTCTCTAAGGCTCTATTCTATTTCTAATCCTCTTCCTTTTCTTTACTTCTACTCTACTCCTAATACTATATAAAGAGACTACTTTAGTAATAGAGTTTATAGATAATTCTAATATCCTTATATATAGTATATTAATAGAGAATAACTATAAGCAACTTAAGAAAGCCTACTAGAAATATAAAGAATAGGTAAGGAAATATAGAGCAGAATTTATACTATAGAAATATTAGCTAATCTACTTTACTAGAAGTAGGAAATATAACTTTAAGGCTATAGTCTAAATCTAGAGATTTAATAGAGAACTACTACTATTACTTAGACTTCTTAGAGTATAGGTAGATACTAAACTTAAATAGAGCCTATATATTAAATAAGTAGTAGAAAAGAGAGCCTACTAAATATAATTACTCTAGAGACTATATAAGTCTATATAGGGAGTATCCTTCTAAAAAGTAAAGTACTTCTATATAGTAGTAGTAAGACTAGCTATTACCTTTAGCTACTAAGTCTAGTCTAATCTAGAGAGTATATAAAGCTACTATAGGAACCTTACTAAACCTATTAAGAAGATCTAGAAGGAGGCTCTAAGGAATATTATAGAAGTATATAAGTTAGTTATAATAGCTATTCTAGAGAGAGAAGCAAATATTACTTCTCTCTATTTATATACTTAGAACCTAGCTAGGTAAGTATCTAAAAAGTAAGATACTTAACCTATATATTAGTATATTAAAGATAGGTATAAGGAGATTAAAAAGTAAGTATAAGTAGGAAAGAGAGCTAGGTAACCTATACTACTAACTTAAACTAAATAGAAGGAAATCCTTTAGATAGTATAAAGCTAAGAAATAATAATATAGGTATACTTAGGCTATAAGGTATAGTAGGCTAAATACTAGTAGAATAGAAAGTAGGAAAGAAATAAGAAGAAAAGAAAAGTAAAAGTAGAAGAGGAATAACTACTAGTATAGAAAACTACTACTTCCTCTACTATTAGACTAACTCTATATAAAGAACTTACTAGACTAGAGAGTATAATAGTTATACTCTTAAGAATAGAGTATATTAGGATAAGGTAATACTTTACTAAAAGGAGAGTCCTAGGTTTTATACTAGACTATAAATATAGATAGAGATACGAGATACTAAAATATATATATATATTCTATCTAAAATAGAATAAGAGAAGATACCTACTATTCTAGGTAGAGGTATCTATAAACTAGAAGAATCTAGCTAATATAAAGAGAGAGCTATATATAATAGTAAAGTAGTTTATTTAAGAAGAAGTTCTAGACTAATTCTTACTTATAAGAGAAGAGATATAGAAGAATAAAAGGAGAGAGAATAGGAATAATAGAGCCTAGTAAAAGAAGAACTTACTAGATACCTAGTATTATTCGAAGGAAAATAGAAGCAAAGGAAGTAGCTATATAAGCTATAAATAAAGAAATATACGAGAGTTTTTCGAAGACTTTTCCTCCGACCGAAACCTATAGAGTATACTACTTACTCTAGTTAAAAGAAGTAGACTAGTATATAAGAATTATCTATCTATCTATTTCTTTAGAATATAAATCTAAGCTTTTAAGTTAGATACTTTATATAGGTTTCTAAGAAAACTTTCTCTAAAATATATAAGTTTTCTATACTAAAGCTTCTACTATTCTTAGATCTTTTCTTAAGCTTTAAAAGTATAGACTTTATTCTCTTATTTTTAATTAAAGTATAATATTATAAGCTTCTATAATATATTATTAATCTCCTTAATAAATAGATAGATAGATAAAGTCTTATATTCCTAAACCGGCTCCTATCTAGGTCTATATAGAGCTATCTATATATCTTTATCTAGAGAGCGAAAAGTCTCGCGATATAAAAACCTATTTTCTATTTACTTCGTATATCGTGCCTATTATAGCGCTCTTAGGTATTAGGTTATCGTTATATATAATTATAGATTAGTAATTCTTAAGTACCTATTCTCTCTTAGGTCTAGACTCTTCTCTCTTTCTTCTTTTTCTATTTCTCTTTCTTATTTCTACTCTATCGTTAGCTCTACCTCTACCTATACGAACTATTAGAGGTACTTAAGTACTATTAGGCGTTATACTACTAGTTTTATCTCTCTTATAGTTAATAGTATAGTCTATATATTTATACTCTCTATTAATTAGATAAACTCGTTCTTACTCTATACTATATTCGAGTACTAGAGTAGAATATATTTCTCTATTTATTATCTTACTCTATACTCGTATACTAGGCTATCGAACTCTAGGACATTCCTTATATATAGGTATATATTAAGCCCGATATACTCTATTCGGAGTAGTATTATAGCCGTACTTTTAAGGTAGGAGAGCCCTTTATATTTCCGGTATCGGTTATCGTCTCCTCTCGTTTATATATACTATATAGAGAGCGCCTATAGGTCTATCTCCTATCGTTAGGCTACTATAGTTCTCTAGCTTTCCTTCTACTAGAAGTATTAAGTATTATATCTATTCTATACTTTATTAGGCTACGCTTCTTTCTATATATCGCGGCCGAGTTAAGTATTACTTATTTAGGAGAGATCTTCTATATATTATTAGTAGTACGAGTTTCTAATCTTATAGTACTAACGCTATATATATTCTATTACTATTAGGTTTTCTATTTTCTAGATATATCGGAACGTCTTCTTATATAGGTAGTTTTTAATTAGTAGGATATCTATTTCGTAGCGTAGTACGTCTACTAGTATAGTATAGTAGGCTCTAGCGATTTAGCGTAGGTTAACGTTCTAAGCGACTTCGAAGAGTTATACGTTCGTTCGCTATTATATTACCTATACTAGCCTACTATATATAAGTATAGTTTATATAATTATATTATATATTTGTCTTATATAGAGTAGGTCGGCTCTCTATATAGACTATAAAAGTCTCTATAGTACCTTAGTAGTCGCTCTTATCTTTTATATAGTAGCCTCTATATTCGCTTTCTAGTTAAGCTTCGAGTCTACTTAGACTCCTAGGAAGCGTAGTAATTCTACTAGTTCGCTATTAAACTCTACGATTATAACCTTTGCTATTTTATTCTATTTTCTCTTCCTTATAAAGTAGATTAGTTAGTATTTATCGGAGGCAAACTTAGCTCTATATTACTCGGCCTAGGTATAATACTTCTTATAGGCCTATTCTAGCCTTTTATAGTTTCCCTCGGTCGTAGTACTAACTACTAGTATTCCTATATCGTCGACGAACTCTATCTCTATTATCTCTCTACTCTCTAGCTATAGAAGGAGTTCGGACGCAAAAAATAGGAATAGGATTAGCGATAGAGTAGACCTCTATAGAATTCCTATTATTATTACTTATTTGCTACTTATAGTATTACCGAGTCGGAGGCTCGTCGTACGATCTATAAGGAATAATATAACGAAGTATATTAGCTATAATAGGAAGCCTTTCTAGTATAGAATATAGATAAGATAGCTATATAAGACTTTATCGAAAGTACTAGAGATATCTAGATAGAGTATTAATACTACTTTCGGCTTCGAGTAGCTCTACGCTATATAGATCTATTCGGTTATTAACTCTAGTATAGATAGAGTAGAGTAGTTTAGTTAGGCTTCTATTTATATTACTAGAAGTAGGTCTCTTTCTTCTATAATAGCTAATATACGTCGAGTAATAATAGCTTTAAGGAGCTTTACTATTATATTAAGTAGAGCGATCGGTTAGTATAACTTAGCCTCTATATAGTCTAGTTTTTAGAGCTTTTATAGGACTACTATAGTTAAGTCTTTCTATATTTCGGAGTAGAAGCCTAGTCTTATATATATAGAGAAGATATTAGATAGAGCTAGAGTAAGCGTACTAGTATACGTCTTAAGAAGCTCGTTCGGGATTATATCCGAGCTAGGTACCTTGTTTTTCGGAAGTCGTTTTATCGCTTTAAGTATATCTTCTATTATAATCTCTTAGTCGATAGGGATTATTAGAGTTTAAACTAGCTAGATATCGCTTAGGTCTACGTTAACTAGTAGTAGGAAGAAGTATACTACTAGAGCTCTCGCTTTACTCTTATCGCTATCTTATAGATAGCTACTTTAGAATCGAATAGAAGAGAATTAGAGGAGAGTAGCTTATTTCGGTTATCTCGTCTATTTCGCTAGTTTCTATACTTTGCTATTATCGGCTATAACTTCTCGGACGGTCTCTTACTATACTTATATTATATCGCGTCGAATTTATCTTTTTTTTATATTCTCGGCCTTTTAGTATAGAATATAGTTAAGAACGTTCCTACTTCTTTACTATACCTACTTTACTCGGTAGGCCTATTTCGTAAGGTAGCTATATTCTATAGTCTACTATATAGTAGCGTATAGTAAGAGTTTTACGACTAGTACTTTACTTCGGATTATAAGCGTAATCGTAGTAGTTAGGTCGATAGCTATCCGGCTAATATCTATTATAGAGTCTAGGTATCGAGTAGTAATTTCGTTCGTAGTTACTCTTATACCTTCTCTAACTCCTTCCTAGTTAGCTTTCTTCTATTATAGGCGCGGCTTACGTTAGATATACTTATAGGATAGAAGGAGTTCGGTAGCTATAGGCCGGTAGTTAGAGCTATAATCTAGTTCCTCTTCTATTTTATACTAGATAAAGCTAAGGAAGATATCTCTACTAACCTACGAGAGATCTAGTATCTATCGGCTTCTTAGAGATTCCTAGATAATAAGTCTTTTAAGTATAGCTAGTTATATATCGTTAGTTTCTATAATAGCTCTTAGCTTTAACGCTATTTAGTATAGTCGAGAGTTATCTTCTAACTAGTCTAAGTAGTATAGGTTAAAGTCTCTAACTATTATAAACTACTATTTATCCTTAAGAAGTCTTCCGATAGTTAGAAGCGTCCTCTTTTCGTAGCTCTCTATTAGTTATAGTAGATTATAGTAGTTAAGGACTACTATACTTTCGTAGTATATTTCGACTATAACTATAATAATATCGCTCCTTAATAAATAGTACTCTTTCTAATAGTTTTATCTAGATAACTAGTTTCCTAGATAATAAAATAAGTATAAATTTTAGTAGTTAAATACTATACTACTAGCTAAATTAGCTCTAAGAAATAAGATTTACTTCTAGACTAGATATAAAGAGAATATTCTTAAGAATAATCTATTTTCTTTTTTTTTTACTTATTACTATATTTTCTATATATATAGCTATTAGATAGCTACTTCTAACCTTAATCTACTTTTTCTTCTAAAAAGATTTTAGTTCTCTAAAAAGTAATTCTTAGTTAGTAGCTATTTTAATAGTATATATTTACTTTTTACTTCTATAGTTAATTATATAACTTTATTAATATTATTATTCTCTAATAGAGATTAAGATACTTTAAATACTATAGAAGACTCTATATCTTCTTAGATAGTATATATTTTCTTAGAAAGCTTTCTTAAAGTTTATCTCTTCTTAAGAGATTAGACTTTTAAGTTAAGTTTCTTTACTATTTCTTTTAATACTTCTCTATCTAGTAAAGATCTCCTTCTAAATATACTTTCTCTAAATAGTATTCTTCTCTTCTCTACTCTACTAGCCTATTTTAAGTTAATAGTTCTCTTAGCTTTATTAAAATATAGATACTTAGTAATACTTTTAAAATACTCCTTCTTATAGAAGTAGTATTTTAGCTTTATACTTTAGATCTCTCTACTCTTAGTAAATATTACTATTTCTTATAACTAGTATCTATACTATATTAACTCCTCTACTTTAAGAAGTTAGAGGATTTCTTTAGAGTTTAAGTTCTTCTAAGCTTAGATAGTCTACTTTATACTTTTATACTTAGCTAGAAGTATAAAAAGTAGATACTTAATCCTTATATTAGAAGTCTTATAGTATAACTCTCTCTAGTTAATCTCTATAATCCTCCTTCTAAGATTACTAAAGTAGATCTATAATTTCCTAATTATATCTTCTAGTTCTATTTTAAAGGTTATAAATTCTTAAATAATAGCTATTATATATACCTATTAGACTTTACTATATTTTATATATAGCTTTATCTAGATATTATATTCTCTTATCTTATCTATTACTTTATTTTAGTTATCTATATAAAGACTTTCTATTAGAATATAGATTGCCTTTATATTATCCTTCTACTATTTTAGGCTAAACTCTAAAAAGGTAGTACCTTCCTCTTTACTTAATAAAGCCTTAGATACTTTAGCTAGAGTAGATACTAATAATCTCTTTAAGTCTAAAATTATCTAGAAGATTTCTTTTTCTCTAAATATATTTTCCTATAGCTTAAACTATAGTCTCTAGTTCTCTTTTATTAGAATTAGTATTCTCCTTCTATCTAATTTACTTATTAAATCTATTTCTATAAAATTAAATAAACAAATCTAAACTCTAGAAATATAAGCTCTTTTAATCTAATTAGTAGCTTCTAGATTTCTACTTTTTCTAGTTACTAAAACTCTTTTCTTTTAGCTAAGATATCTAAGAACTCTTCTTTCTTATAGGAGTTAGTTAGGTTTTTAAATAGAGAACTTCTAAAAGATCTATCTTCTTAGAAAAGTACTACTAGCTAGTTCTAAAATATTAGTAGTACTTAGTACTTAGGCCTAGTCTTATCTACTTAGATACTAGAATCTAAAGCTAATTCTTTTCTCTTTATACTCTTTTAGTATACTTCTCTTTTAAAGTAGAGTATATCTTACTAGGCTTTTCTCTATCTTACTTACTTTTTAGAGACTTCTAGCTTATAACTAGGATCTTCTAAAGCTTTAAAATAGTATAGATAGAATATACTTCTAGTCTCTCTTATACTCTTTTCCTACTTCTCTATCTAGTTAATACTATAGGTCCTATAAAAGGTAATACGTATTACTTTAAAAATAAGAAAGCTAACTCTTACTACTTAGAGCCTTTCTATAAACCTAGGCTTATAACCTATTAAATTATATTCTTATAAGTACTTATTAGATAGATATAATATAGTAGAAGTAGAGGTAATAAGTAGGAACTAACTAAGTTAATTATATTAGTTAGTTATAGATTATATTTTACTTCTAAGATAGATATTAGCTAGGTTATATAACCTAGTATTATATAACCTATATTACCTAATCCTAATCTCTAAAGTATCTCTTAGAATATCTAACTAGACTATACTTTCTAATAAGTATTAATAATAGAGATTATTTAGAATAAGTAGGTCGAGCGTTTACTTTCTATATATATATAGTATAGCCGAAAATAGAAAGAAGCTACGATACTTTATTAGGCTATATAGATATTATACTATATATATTATTAAATACCTAAGATCTTACTATAAAATAGAATAGACTTATATTACTTTTAAAACTACTTAAATTAGCCGAATAATTATACTTTTAAGAATAGACGAAAATATTTAGTACTTTAAGAAGTACTATACTAAAAGTATATAGATAAAGCTACGACTATTAAGTAGATAGCTAGTCTTTAAGTACTCTAAATAGAACTTATATACTTATATATTATAACTTCTTATAACTCCTAAGCTTATTCTATAGTATATTAAGAAGCTCTATAGTCTTACTATCTAAAGCTAACTATTCCCGATAGTACTTAACTATATTAACTATAATATCTATATATATAGTATTAAGTATCGAGTCGTTAATACTCTATATATAATAGAATATTAGAAACTAAAAGTTTTATAGTATACTATTTATAATATTCGTAATATTAAGCTCTAATCTCCGCTAATACTCTTTAAGCGAGTAGTTAGAGCGTAGCTATATAAAGTACTCTTTTAGAACTATATAAGATTTATTATAGAAATTAAAAGATACTTAGTATAGATATACTAGACTAGTAGTACTATACTAGAGAAGTATTAAGTCGAGTCTTATTAAGGCTATAATAGTATACGAAGGCTATAGAATACTAATAACGATCTAGCTATAAATTAAGAGTATAGTAACTAATAAGTTCGACCTAGTATAGAAGATACTTATAGATAGTAGTCTAGTACTAATAGCTTTACTTCTATAGAGAGAAAGTAAGTCCTAATCTACTAGCTACTAGATATAGTTAGGCTCTTAATATAATGCTTCCTATATAACAATATACCTTAATTTATAGTATTACACTTCCGCTGCCACGTGGACTTACTATTCGTTTTCAACCTTTCTACTTCCGATGCTCATGTCTTTGTATCTACAGCACGAGAGTTACCAAGGTCTGACTCTATAAGCAAAAGAAGTCGAGTTGTCGTCGTGAAGTACAAAGGCTCCACGCCAGGCCACGGGACCGCTAGCAATAGGACACGATTGATGGCAGCCACCGAATTGAGTTAAACGAAGTCAAAATCGCTACCAACGCAGCCTGCTGTAGACACAGTCGCCACCAGCAGACAGAGATGCAATGACCGAAGGCAGGGAGCGAGCTCGCGATGACCTATGATGTGCCTATCATCGAGGGCTTCAGAAGTGGAAATATCAAGTGCACTAGGCAGCCGCGCAATCACGTGCACTTTTAGGTGACTGCCACGTCCCTTGCTTCCAATGGTTGACGCAGAAGCCAAGCACTACGCTGACTGTACCGAGTGTAGACGGTCCGCAGATGAAGTCGTGACAAGCCTGGACAGGGCTGGAGTCCAAGACGATAATCCAGGTCACGGAAGCATTCAATGGTTGCGTGTGCGTAGGGGATATGATGTACGGTTGCATGAGCTCGTCACTGCTTGATTGCGGTGTGGACCAGTGGGAATGGTGGTAATGGGTGTTGTCTGATCAGTCGTGCGACAGGTAACCGAAGCTTCCGCACTGGAGCCTCTGTGAACATGGGGAGCTCTTCTGTCCCTGCAGAGACTGGGGGCATCACGAGAGACACACGCGCGCCGGCGAGGTACGTAGTCGCGAGGAGGACAGCTCTTGCCGGAGTATCGAGCAGCAAACGATGGTGATTGGGGTAATTTGGCCAGCGATCGGCTCGGTGCGTCTGAGGTAGATATCCCATGCAACGCGAGGCCAGGGTGCAGAGCGTCTCTTTTGGGAAGCGGAATCCAGACGGCTTTCTGCTGTGCTCATCAGCGATGCGAAACGTCAAGCTGACGAATATCTGTCAGTGCCATTCGGGCCTTTGAGCACGCCTCTTGCATCGAGGAATTGGAACGGGTGCTCGCCAGCATGTCGGTGAAATCGCGTATCACGACACACAAAGACGTTCTCGACTGCGAAGCTTCGCTGTGTCTACGAGCCAATGAGCATGCGAGTTCTTGTGGATCCGAGCTGTTTCCCCGCGATCTGCCAGAAAGACTAAATCCTTTGAAGCAGGCCGCACGGGGTCCTTGGTTTACATGTGCTGCTGAGTGTGCAGAGCTGGCCACAACTCCTCCTCCGACTCGACACTCACTGCTGCCGTCTCTTCATCCGCCCTGTAATATTGCAAAGCTTGGGATTGCTTGCTCGGGGAGATCACGACAACCACATCTTGCCACCATTTGCATTGCATTCCACCCATCGATCGAGCGTTCACTGGTGACGTAGGCTGCACTGCTGTACACCCTCACCAAGACACCCACGACTCCTGAAGCCACTCTGCGTTCACGTACTCCTCCCTTTGCAACTGTCAAATACCACGAAATTCGACAGTAAAGGCATTGCATTGGACACGTACATTGGACGCACCTTTGGGACTGCTGTTGGCCACAGTGCCACTCCAGTCCGACCGATTCATCCACCACCACCGGAAGCCGAACGGCCGCCTTGAAACCACGCGTTTCCCCTCACCACCACCATGACCGACGACAACTCCAACGCCGGCCGTGCAGAGTCGCCTCCACGTGTGCGTCGCTCCTCTTTCGCAGGCGAGACCTTCGCCAATCTGTTCAGCGGCGGCCGCTCGGGCAGCATTTCACGAGCCACGAGTGACTACAATGGCGGTCAGCAATCACACAACGGTGCTGGCCCCATCACATCGGCGGCTGCCCAGGCGCAGCGCCGACGCCTCTCCTTGACCACACTGGGTCTGTCCGGCTCTCCCGGTCAAGCCTCTCCGTTTGGTTCGTACAACAGCCGTCGCGATTCGTACGGCACCGCTGGCAGCGATAGCATCGACGAGTCGGCAATCGAAGAAGACGACGGCAAGACCCCACTACCGACCCCCGCAACTCCCTTCGCCAGACGTATGAGTTTTGGTGCAAAGGCACTTCGGGATGTGAGAACGGGCAATGCTGCCAATGGCGGTGGAGGCGGCAGCCCACCAAATGGTACTAGTAAACCGTCTACTATTACCGAAAATGATGCACCTCCCACATCCAACACCAACCCGAGAACACACAAAGCGAATGGGTCGATCTCGAGCCGAACCGCTAAAGGTCCAGGTTCGTCTTCGCTGTACCCATCACTTTCCCCTTGCCCGTCTCCTCCATCCTTCTCTTTCCACAGTAAAGTGTGGGACTTTGCACTAACTTTCTGTCTCACGAACAGGCAACGAAGGCTTCAATTGGTCCGACAACTTCCGCAGCCGCGCAGAGCGCACCTCCTCAATCGCTGGCGGCACCCTGTTCGGCAATAACAATGCCGGACCCTCTCCACCCGCCGGATTGAAACATGATCGCAGCAAGAGCGTGGCAGTCATGGAGCCACCAGCAAGAGAAATGCCAAAGCCAAAGGAGCAAGTCAGACCAGATCATTTCCAAGAGCGAATTCTCAAGGGAGACTTTTACATGGATTGATCGGACAGTAATTATGTGAGTGCGATGCATATCATAAGTGCCTATTCGGGCTGTCCGCAAAGTCAGAAGAGCAATGGGCTGGACAACGATCACTTGATGTCGATACGGCAGAAATTGCTACCGGCGTCTGGGCAACAAGGCAAACAGGCGGGACTTCAAAAATCACAAATGTGGAAACGCCAGACAGCAGGGGAGAGAATACCTTTACGACTTTACGACTGAGATCAAGCATTAGCTGTTTTTCTTTTCCGCACACTGTTTGGAAGACAGTGGATTACGCTCGCTTTGCATGGCGGGCTGCAGATGAGTGAACATGGGGGAGAGGCAGGTTCAATGGCCATGGGCCGATCGATGCGGAATGTACCATAACAAATTGTGATGAGAATCAATTGAGCATCCGAGTCTGAGAGCCAACACGGACATTCCCTCAACTGCCACGCCGACGCCGCATTGGCTTGTACGATTGCTGCTTAAACTTTGCTGACCGATGGCGAACAATTTCGTGCCCCTACATCATATCGACTGTCACATCTGTAGTGCTCTCAACTGCCACCGTGACAACGTTCAGCGCCACTGCCCAGCACCACCGCTCCTCCCAGTGCAGACACGATGGCAGACTTTAGAACTTTACAGGATATGAGACAGCATTGGCAGCTTTCTTGTACATTGATTCTTTATTGTACATCTCATATCGCATTCTAAACCTTGCGATCCACTGGCAGCTGACTGTCAGGGAAAGAGCAATGGCCAAGTTCCCCGTATGGACGTCCGCTGTTTGGCTGATCACCGCCAGAGCACCGGCTCTGAGCGGACGCCACTGCTGGTAATCAGCATCTGGCGTGCCTCAGACGTCTTTCTCATTGCACCAGTCCATCGTGTGCCTTTACTACAGCCCTCCGCGGATCGTCAGCTATAGTTTACAACATGCCACCTCTTTCGAAACGATTGAGCCCTCGCGCTTCAGCTGGCGCTCTCTCTTGCACAATACCCCAGTCAACAGCATTCCACCAATCATTCAGGTATTGCCTCTTGCCAGTAACACCAAAGTCATACAGCCACACATGTTCCCACGTATTGACGCACAGCACTGGCATGACGTTCGTTCCTCCCGGCGGCAATTTTGCCGCAGCTTGACCACTCTGGCTGTATGCACCAAAGGCACCGGCGGTATTTCCAGGTATCATTGCTTGCTGCTGCACCCACGCCTGGTAAGAATTCTGAGTATTGTTCGCCATGTCCAAGCCCTGCTGTCTGTAGCCTGCCTCGGGAAATGGCGTGCCGGCGTTGTATGTTGTCAAAATCCTCCAGCTCCCGCTTCGGGACGCGAAAGAGCTTCCGCGTGAGGCAGACGAGTTATCAATGTTTCGTGCCCATACCAGCCACACGAAACCTGGTCCGAACATGGAAGTCGCGGTTTCGAGCATTGTCTCACGTAGTGTCTCGATGCTGCCGAATGTCTTCACCAGGCTTTCTGACAGTTGCGGTGCTTTGTACAGCGGGAGGGGAGCGGTGGAGAGGGAGTTGAAGAAGTAGTGGTTGTTGAATGCCATGCTGGCGTGGTTGAAGAGACTCGCATTCAATGGATCGCGTGCAAAGATCAGCGCGAGGTCTTTGGGGTCCTTGTCGGCGATGGGCTCGCCGGCTGTCAATTCGTTCAACTTCTGAACGAGAAGTGATTGGTATTGCTTCCACGCCAAGTTGTAGCCATCTTTGGAGAAAAGGCCGGGCACGCCCTTCTCCTCGAATGTCTCATCGAATGCGAGCGGTGGGACGCTGTGTTTCTGGAGTCGCGAGGTAGCCGATATCGATCGTATCGAGGTCGTCGTCGTCGGTGCTGATGTGGATGGGGCGGCGAAGGAGGTCCGCTGAGTCTGTGAACGCCGCTGTCAGTATGGGAGACCAGTGGGCAGGGAGGAGCCACTGACGCATGCGGGACAAGTCCACGAGGAGGAATTGAAGAGGCGCGATGGCCGGAGCAGGCGTCGAGTGATCATGGCTGCTGCAATGCCGTGCAGCTGTTTCTCTCGACACACCCGCTTGACTTCGAGCGACAAGTCCCGCTCGGGCCAACTGTTCTGGCACCGGACCGCCACAATGTCTGACACCTTGCAGTCACGACTTATGACTCGAGCATCCTCAGCCAACCAGTCTCCAAGTGGTCTTCAACTTCACACAGGCGCCCAAAGTCGTTTCATCTATCCACCTCCACTGCGACTCGCTCTCTGCCACACAATGCGCGCGCTGTGCCGCTCGTGCAACCATCGTGAGCGACTCCGTCATCCACTTCCTCCACTCCATCGCCCAAAGATAACACAGGCGCGTCCTCGCCGGCGACATGGCTGACCGAACGTGTCGAGTCTGGGTAAGACCATTCACTCTCTGCTCGCGTCACCTCTCTTCCTCTTCACTTTCCTACTGCTCGTCTCCCTCTGCTCTAGTCACCTGCGACCGCTGGACGGCCTGCTCCTCTTTCTTATCTCTTTTGTTCCTGCATGGTCCAGCGTTCGCATCAGATACCCGCGTGACTTTCTGCGCAAGCCTGCTCTCATCATGTCTTTCCCTACACTCCTCGTTGCATTGCTCTGCGTACTGCGCGCAGTATCAGCCCGCGCACTATGGATTCCGAAAGAGCTCGAGCAGGACGCCTCCACCTGGATGCCCGAGGACTTCACCATCACGAAACGAGCAGATACCTGTGGCGGCGAATCTGGTTTATCACAATGTGGCAGCAACTTTCCCTCAGTCTTCTGCTGTCCACAGAACACAGTATGCCTGTCACTAAACACGACATCATCGCTCACAGCCGCACTATGTTGTCCTGCTGGTCAGGACTGCGCCACAATATCACCAGTCTCTTGCGATCGAACCTTTCAGAATGCGACCAGTAATCCTGGAAGCCAGTTGCATTCCCAACCGACAGCAAACCTCGACAGCTGTGGCGATAACTGCTGCCCGATGGGCTATCGATGTTCGGGTACATTATGTGTTGCAATGACTGAGAGCGAGGCCGCGGAAGATTCGTCCACGGGAAACACAACAACGACATCGCCGACAACCACTTCCTCTTCTGTCTCCGACACTGCGTCAAGCACTGATTCTGCAGAGGAGGCTTCCTCCACTGATGATGCGAAAGAAAACGCAGGCGACTCGGACGACTTTTCCCTTAAATCTTTTGTCGCGGGATTCATTCCTGGAATTGTTTTGGGTATGTTCCTCTTGGCTGCTCTGCTCTTCTGCCTCTGGCGTCGTAAGCATAAGAAAGATGGCAGCATCAGCGAGAAGAAGCATTACTCCAAGGATACATTGACAGATCTTGGTCCGAATGCTTCGTCCCGTCGACCTACAGTACACGGCAGATCTATATCTGAGCCGACTGTAGACATCAGCCTTGGCCATCGCACCGACTTCGCAAATAGGACTCCACCGGAGCAGAAGAACAGAGGCGTGCACGGAGGTCTATCGGGATACATTGTGAATGTCGAGTCGCCAGCTGAGAGGCCCTCAAACCCTACACCGCAAGGAAAGAGCTGGTTATCTCACTCGCCATTTGTCAACCAAGTCGCTACGCCGAGACCAATCCGCTCTCCAATCCCAGCGCATCTCAAACGCGGCACTTTGTCGTTTGACTCGTTCAAGATCAGTCCAGTGCGTGGCCTCAAGAAGCAACGAAGCCGGCATTCGCTTCGTCGAGAAAGCCAGCAAGCCACCACTGAGCACAGACCAGAGGAGCAACTAGTGCGTCAAGTCAGCGCAGAGACGATTAAAGTGGCAATGGACACCCCAGGGCAGAACCCAAGCACTGCTGGAACTCTTCCTCCAGGTAACTACAAACCTCACTTTGCCACACTCGCAACAGAACCCGCTTCCTCGAATTCGTGGCAAACGACACAATCTGCGCGCAGCCAGGACTCCACGCCTATTGACGAGGAGCCCGACTATTCTACGCCCACACGACCAGGCCGCAACAGTAACATTCAGAATATCGGGGCATCCTTGCAGTCGCCTTACACACCATCAAACTATCCGCCCACCGTGTACGATCAACGAGCGTCCACTCGCACCCAGCCACAGATAACATATCCGCCCTTGCCGGTGAAAGCCAGCACAGCACCTCAGCCGTATCCGACGCCTCAGTCATCAGCCGCGCATAGGTCTTTCGTGGCGCCTGTAGGCCATACTTCGACCTTTGCAGATACCGGAATGCCCTTTCTGAGGTCTCCGAACCCTCAACCTGCGAGCCCAATACGTGCACCCGCGGACGGCAAGGGCAAGCCGCGATTGACGGGTCTTTTCCCGAATTGGGGCGCAAGAGATGGTGCAGAAGATCACAGAGTTACGAGGGCCAGCGGATTAACGACGTGGGGTGGTATGATTGAGAAAGCTGGATTGAGAAGAAGTCAGCTGTACACCAAAGAGCAAGGCGATCCTCGGGAGTGGAACAGGTAGGAGTGATGACTCGGAGAAAGACTTACAGATGAGCGTGAAACATGATACGATAGTAATGCAACAAAGACCAATTATTGGAATTTCGGCATCCTCGTCACGCTTTAATTGTTTCAGCGTTGCTGTTCTTGCCATTACCTGGCCAGAGTCTGCAATATTTCCCGGTGTTGTTTGCTCGCAGCGTCGTCGCAAAATCAAACCTCACTGCAGATTGGTGTCTGCCTTGTCCACTGCAAATCCACAAAGCCGCCACTCAAGCCTTCCATCTAAGATGTGCCCATCACCTCGGGAGTCCAGCTCGATCCAGCCCCTGAATATTCTTATATTCCACCGCAAGCCAAGCCCCATCATCTTGCCTTTCCCATACCATCTTCTCAATGTAACTATGCACCACTCCCTTGCTTCTCGCTGTATCTCTCAATTCCAAATTCTGCCAAACCTCCGCCCACCCGATGTGTTCTCTCACCACAACATTGCTATCCAGAATCGTACTGTGAGCAGTTGGGCTGTGCTTGCAAACCGCCCCCAAAAACTTCAGCATCTCCTCCAAAGTCATTCTGTGGTCTTCCGCCGGTGGCATCGAAGCGCGAAATTTGTCCTTTTTGATGTAACTCCATGGAGGCTGGGAGATGTCGAATTGATGGCTATTAATTGCTTGCGAGTATTGTGCTGTCATCTCCTGAAGGGTATCCCCAATTGCGACTCCGAGCGGCCTGTGTTCTCCACCTGGTGTTTCTGGCGGCGTGAAGAGACCTGTGGTGAACGTGGAATTGGAAGCACCTGCCGGGCGTTGTAGCAGGCTGAAGTTCGTGATGAGCCAGCGGCCGTTGGTCTGGCGTTTCCATATAGCTTTGGTCATGTATTGGTGGGGTTTACTTGGGATCGAAGAATTGATTCGCGTTTCCAAGATCCCGTAGCACTCTGCTGAGTCTTTTGCACTATGGACGACTGCATGACTGCTGAGAACACGAGCAGTCGTGTTATCCAACTCGTCTTGTGCTGATTTGAGCACTTCAACAAGCTCGGAGAGTTGGAGGTTCTTCCTGTCAGATAAGCTTATGGTGGCTTGAAAGTCTGGGGCCGCATAATTCCAAGGTGCTTGATTAACGTCGAAGGCATTGCCAAAGATGCTTAATGATAATTCTGCTGTGGCAGTCTTAAGCGATTCTTCGGATGCCGGCAAGCCTGGTTGATCAGTATATGGGAAGCCTGAATCCATCCTGGGCAGGTAGCACGGACAGGATCAATAACACTCGATTGGCCAAGATCCGTACCTGAGAATGACGACTTTCTGTTGTCAAAGCACACGCCACTACGCTGCTCCCTAGCCAATCCGGTGATGGGTGGTTGGGTGATTTCGCTGCTCGTGATGTGCTCCGAGCAATGATGTTCATTCGTCGTCGGGATCTGCATCGAGCTGTGGAAATGAGCGAGGACATGGACTAGCTCAGTCGCGCTTTCGGAGGCAATCATTGGCCAGGCAAAACACTGATCCGCCATCCTCCACTTTCCATCTCTTCGTCATCTCGCTCAACGTCATACATATGCTCGTGCTTGTCAATCAAGTCCGTTTCTCATGCTCAGTCGAGTCAGATGCCACTGTAGGTCAGGAACAAAGCGTAAGGTCTCTGCCCCTGCTGTCCAATATTTGGCAACCCTGCCTATAATAAACTCTACTTGCAACTCATCCAGACCTCAGCAGTAAAGAATTTGTGAGAAGGACAATGGCACCAAAGATTTTCATGTGAGCTTCGACGTAGCACTGGACTCCGTGTAACTCAGATTGACTGGCTTTGAAGCACTGGCATCACTGGCTACATTGCTGGCGATGCCTTCTACGCTATTCACAAGGCACACCCAGACTACGAATACTCGGCACTGATCCGCACGGAGGAGAAGGCTGGCAAAGTGAGAGCTTCGTATCCGGATGTGCGCGTGGTGATCGGCGGGCTCGACGACAGTAGTATCATCGAAGAAGAATCTGCAAAAGCCGATATTGTTCTTCGTGAGCCAGCCTCCTTCCAGATCGACGCGTCGCTCTACTGACCTGTGTAGATGCTGCGGATGCTTCCGACCACGAGGGCGCCGCAAAAGCTATCGAAGCCGGTATCCTGAAAGGCCACAGCGCCGAAAGGCCCGGTTTCTGGCTACATACAGGCGGCACAGGTATCCTCACCTATTTCGACTCCAGCAAAGAGCGCTTCGGCGAGGAGCCGGATCGCGAGTTCAATGATTGGTCTGGCGTCAAAGAACTCACGACACTTCCAGACGACGCTTTCCATCGTAATGTGGACAAAATTGTGCTTGAAGCAGGGACGAAGCATGCGGACGTGATCAAGACTGCTCTGGTAGTAGTAATGCAACAAAGACCAATGGTTGGATTTTCAGCGTCCTCGTCACGTCTGCGCTGCAAATGACTCTCCCACCATCTCCCGAGCATTATCCCTCTTCCCCAACGAGTAACACGTTGCTCTCAGTGCCATTGTGTTCAAGGTTCTTACCGAACCCTAATCATCGGTTGTGCCCACGCGCCGTTCCACTTCTCGAGCTGGTAGGGTACGCTTGCGGGTCCGATGAGATGTTTTGTCGCGATAGAAGCGATCCTGGGCAGCGAACGCGGTAGCTGCATCCTCCTCCTAGTGATGGACGGAGACTACGTGATGGACGAGAATCGAGCGATTTCTTGGTTTGGTGTTGCAGCCGTCAATACCGCATGGAGCCGGAGAGAAGACCTTTGGCTGATCTCTGTCAGGTGGGAGGTACTCGGGATGATCTGCCAACACCACCTCGTGCGCCTTGCGCATGTGTTTAGTGAGAGTCTGGATGTTGGCGTAGGTAGCAGCGACATTTCCCTCGCTGCTGCTGCTGCTGACACAAGTGGTATGCAAGCATGGTGTCGGATAGCCTTGTGGAAAGGCATGTACGGCTTTCTTGTGCGCCTCGAGATCTTCGCGCGTCTCGTACAGCACATTGGGGTCGCAACCAGTCTTGGTGCATGGCTGCGGCTCCGTAAACTCTTCGGGGTGCTCCCTCTGCATATGCTTGCTCCGAGCCTTCGGTCCTGCGTACGTGGTATATTCACACTGCGGGCAGGAAAGAGGAGCTGTGGATTCGTGAAGCTGTTGTAGAGATTCGGCCGTAGCGGCATTGCACGACCTTGAATGCGAATCGAGGTCCTTTGCGACTGTCGTAGAGTAGTTGCAGTGCTCGCAAGAAAGAATGAAGCGCTGCGGTGGATCGCGAGAGTTTCCGGTCGTCATGCACAACGGCAGTCCCGTGGGATCTTGAGCAGCATTCGCGTCCTTGCGACCGAGCATCGTCGCACGTAAGAAGACGTTGACCCGGGCAAATCCCTGCACCCACTCGTCTGGGCCGCCGAACGTGTTACTCGTTGATGGCAAAGAAGTTGTTGTTGTTGTTGTTGTTGTTGTTGGTGCTGGAAGGGGACAGAGCATGTCCATCAGCTCTTCTTCGCCTTCCGGTTCCGTCTGCTCGTTCTCATGGCTGCCATCATTCTGGGAGAATATGGTATCCTGTAACGCTCGAGCAGCCTCGTCCGAGAGCTCTTCGTCCTCCTCTTCCCCCTCCTCCTGCTGCTGCTCTTCACGCTCATCTTGAAGCGTCGCGTCCATCATGATCGTCGCCGCAGGAGGCTGGTCGCGGAGCGCCGGATCAAGCATCATCGTGAAAGAGTCTTCATCTGTCGCGTTGCGCGTTTTGTTCCTCTTCTTGGTCTTCTTTGCAGGTCGCTCCGTGGATGCTGCTCCGACACCAACACTATCATCCTCGGCATCACGCGCACGCTTCCGACTCGGGCCCGCTGGCTCGGACGTCTTCTTCTTCTGCTGTTGCTGTGCATGCGGTGGGTAGAGTGCTGGACGACGTTCGGCTCCCATACCACTATACGCAGATCGTGGCTCGAGCTCAACAGTGGGCGCAGACATGCGCTCCTCACGGATGCGCATGTCAGTGTACGCGCGATTCTTCCTCCCGCCGGCGGAGTTGTTGTTCATCATCCATGTCTCCCGCTCTGCTGGAGTGATGGGTGCGTTGATGATCTTCATGGCCTCGGATGTTGCGATTCGCGGCTCTTTCTTGTGTATTGGCGCCACTGTCGCGACCATGTTCCACGCCTCATACGACATACCTCCGACGTACGCGTCTGTAACTCCCGAGTTCGCAGTCTCCATCGTGTGTCCTGCTCCCGCTCGGGCAAAGTCGAATGAAAGGCCGCCAGCACTGCTCGCCGCTCCCGTCTCCAAGGCAGACTTCGGGATGTGCGCCATGTCTCGTATACCCCCAGCTCGTATAGCATGCATGTATACGCGATCTTTGACACCAGCCAGACGCCCCATCTGCTTGATGCTTCGAAGCAGCTGGTCTGTCCTTGCAGGTTGATTCAGAACGATGTCTCTGCCCATTTTTTCGAATTGCGCGAGTACCGGATATCGGGGCTGTGTCCAAGTGATTTGTTTGTCACTACGCGCAGCAGCATAGCGTAGCACTTGCTCCAACGTCGTCCCGCCCTGTACGAGGCCGTGACGTAAGGCGTGTACGAGAAGGAGGCTGATCGGGCACATGTGGCTGTCGACGGGAAGTGTTCTCCCGTACCAGGTAAACGTGGTGTTCTCCTTGTCCTTGAACCCCTTCGCGAAGTGCTTGTCGATCTCCGCTCGGACACTGAGGAGCGAGATCCGTCGGTCTCCCCCAACGTGTAACTCGTTGTGGACTTCTTCGACATACAGCCGAACGTCCTCCCACTTCAAATATTCTTCACCTGTATATGCACTCGTTCGAGCCACGTCTCCCGAACGGCTCACAGTCGCTGCAGGAAGGACCACCGACAGACACTTGGCGATCGTCACCTGCCCGATGATCGTGTCAGCAAAATTCCCGAGAGGACATTTTTTTTTTTTCTTTTTCCCTTTTTTGCCTTTTTGTGCCCCGTGTTTGGAAAACTTTCTTCTACTCACATCCCAATTGTATGTCCCATTGCTCGTAGCATCCTCGATAAAGGTCCGGATCATGTGCTCCAAAGTTCGATAGCCCAGCCAAGATTGCTTCCTGGATCTGCCTTTGATCGCTTGGCTACTCTTGATCAGGTCGTCCCAAAGTACTTTGATCCGTGCCTGATGCTGTTTCGTGAACTCGTACCCGTCCTTGGTAGAGTATGTGTAGGTGCCGTAATATGTCAGAACCTTGATGCCGTTCTCGAGGGTGCGCAAATTGGGCAACTTGGTGTTGTAACCTCTTCCCTTGAGGTGCTCTGAATGTGAGCAAAGATGAGTGGTCAGCGAGCTGTTTGTCGACCGGAAACGTGTTGCACGTTGCGGACATGGGGGGAGGCTGCAAATGAGAACACTTACTGACAACGGAACCGAAGAAACGAAAGAGGTCTTCGCCCGTAAATGGTTTCTTGAGGTCATGACCGAGAGTATGCGTGCGAAAGGCATTGAAACGCGAGATCCACAGCTCGCGCATCACCTGCGTGCCTGGCGCGCCCACGGAAGCGAATGACAAAGTCTTGTACAACTTCTTCGACTCTACACGGTCGGTGAGTGCGGTCTCCAGCAGAGCGTCGATGGACTGTTGACCGCCTGTCGGTGTGTGTGTGTCAGTTGATTGCGACGACTCGCGTCTTTTTTTGCGCTCCAACTTACGGACTGCCGCCTTTGGTGGAGAGGAGAATTCGAGGTCAGATGACCACCCCATCGCGTCGGTCTTTGTCCGAGAACATACGCTGGTCGGTGTGTAATGCTGTCGATATCGGTGGTTGTAGTTGTGGTGGCGGGGATGCGGGAGGGCAGGAAACTGAAGGTGCTCGTCAGTCGACGAAGGAAGAAGACTTGAGGGGTGGTAGTACCTACCTCTCTCATAACGGAAACACCTTTTCGGGCTCAGTTTGATAAACTGGAAGGCACAGTTGTGGGTTCTTACCTCTCTATTAATTTTGCGATGGCATCGGCTGTGGACAAGTCCACAGCCGACGCCATCACAAAATTTATCTACGGTGTCGGTCGTGGTCCTGTCTCTGGTCGTGGACGACAGGCATATGAACTGGCGAAGACGATTTTGCAAAAAGGTTATGCTCCAATCATTGGCGAAGGCAGAGCACATTGGGATAATGTGCACGTGCACGACCTATCCGAGGTGTACCTGGCCCTCGTGGACGCTGGTGTTGAGAAAAGGCTAGATTCGGAGCTCTGGGGCGAGAAAGGCTACTTCTTTGTCGCAAACGGCAGGCATGTGTGGGGCGATTTGTCCCGGTTGATCGCGCAAAAGGCTTCTGACGCTGGATACATTCCGAAAGAGTTCGAAGAGCAGAAGTTGAGCAAGGACGAGGCGTGGGAGTTGGCGGATTTCCAAGCGCTGAGCTGGGGACTGAACTCGCAAGGCAAGGCAGAGCGAGCGAGTAAGGTGCTGGGTTGGCAGCCCAAAGAAGGTAGCCTCGAGGACGAGGTGCCGCATATCATCGAGCAAGAGAAGAGGAGACTGCAGTGAGAGCTGTCTGAAAGAGTTGAATAGATTCGGCCGAGGCGTGTCCAGACTTTGTAAGCACGAGCTCGGTACGTCAAGACTTCGAAAGCACAACTGCTTCCACAACCGATTGTACAAAACTGCGATGTCTGCAGACACGCTCAATCACATTGTTTCGGCAGGAATGACGGACATGTCTGGGTGCGTCGAAGCCACGGAACGCGGAATGCAGCTCTTTTCGCTACACAAGCCCCTTCCGTCCCGAAAGCGCGAGACCTACATCCAAGCGGCGCGAGCTTCCGCCCAGGTGAATGGCACGCGCCGATTCGTACTCCATTTTGTTGCGCAATTTGCAATGCAGCGTGCCGTTGCGTGACAGATGTAGGCAACTGACAGAATGCAGTGGCCACCCAGCACAACTTCGGACATGACAAGCCAAGGCAGGTCCAGAACCCCTTTGTGCCACACTCACCCACAGCAATGTCTCATATCTCTCGAAACAAGCCTTCCCAAACTGGCAGGAATGCCCAATTATACAGCCACGAGGACACCTCCGCGGAGGGCGAAATGGCAACTGTTGACCGATTTCCTGGCTTTTCCATAAGACGCCGGACTTCCGGCTCAATCGCGAGCCAGCAAAATATCACCAGCTCAGCCAGCATTCCAGTCGATGCGTTCCGGCGACCCGGAGTACGACGCATCCCAAGCTGTCCTGGTCCGATCATGTTTGCACGCGTGGCAGCTAATATCTCCAGATCAACACTCACGGGCAACCAGACTTCCTAGTTGAGCACATGCACAAGCCCAGTGAGCTAGCATTCAAGACTGGAACTTCCAGACACAACACTCACAGTCGTCCTCGTGGCCAGGAACCTCACCAACGTTCATCACATCTGCAAGCGGGTCATCTGCCATAGCAACAAAGGATATGCTATAACATTTACATGATATCTACTTGAAGGACGAAGCTCCCGTGCATTCCAGTAATCTGCCCTCTGCGCTCAACCCACAATGACGTCTCTCATCGGTCTTTTGTCGACAACACTCACTTTCGTTACTCTGTCGAAATGTCTCACGCCAGCGCAATGGAGATCGCAGTCGATATATCAGGTCATGACAGACAGATTCGCGCGGAGCGATGGATCAACAACAGCACCTTGCAACATAAACGATTACTGCGGCGGGACATGGAGGGGTATAATCAATCAATTGGACTACATAGAGCAGATGGGATTCACAGCGGTACGATGGCTAAGACGCGCAACATCTCTACAACAGCTGATAGCTGCGTGCTAGGTATGGATCAGCCCAGTCGTGAAGAATCATGTCCATCTCAGTGCAGATGGGAACTCCTATCACGGGTACTGGGCACAAGACTTGTATGCGATCAACGAACAATTTGGAACGAGGGACGATCTGAGAGCGCTTTCCGATGAGCTGCACCGCAGGGGCATGTATTTGATGGTCGATGTAAGGCTTTGTCCTGCGAAATCTAGGAGATATCCGAACTCCATGCTAACATTGTACGTGTTCCTCGCAGGTGGTCCCGAATCACATGGCATCTTTCTCCTCTCGATATTCTGTCGACTACAGCCAGTTCAAACCTTTCAATCAACAGTCCTACTTCCACAACAACTGCGCGATTGACATGAAGATCCCGGATACTATACAGAGATGCTGGATGGGCTCCGACGTTGTCTCACTCCCAGACTTGCGGACCGAAGACCCGACCGTCGCCAGCATGTTGCAACAGTGGATTGGTCAGTTAGTGGCAAATTACTCCATTGACGGTCTCCGCATAGACACTGCTCAGGAGGTCAATCAGGGCTTCTGGCCTGGCTTCCAGGCTGCAGCCGGAGGTATACATGCGCTGGGAGAAGTTTGGAACGGGAATCCGAACGAGCTTTGTTCATACCAGAACTCTCTGAGTGGCGTCATGAACTATGCTGCATATTTCTGGATCAGACAAACGTTCGCAAATTCGAGCACGTCGATGGAGACACTGGCCAGTAACATGAACTGGATGAAATACACGTGCAGCGACACAACATTGCTTGGTTCGTTCACCGAAAACCATGACAATGCCCGCCTGCCATATTTCTTCCCCGTCATGACCCGCATCAAGAATGCCATGGCCTTTCAAATGCTTGCCGATGGCATTCCAATCATATATCAAGGGCAGGAACAGATGTACAGAGGTGGCTGGACACCGAACAATCGCGAAGCGCTTTGGCCTTCAGGCTACAACCGGGACACTGAGCTTTACAGACATATCCAAAAGCTGAATCAAATACGGAATTGGGCCATCTTCCAGGATAGCGGCTATGTCACTTACAAGGCAACGCCAACAGCCATCAGTCGGACCGTGATCGTCATGCGCAAAGGCAATCCCGACAAGCAGATAGTGGGTGTCTTCAACAACTGGGAACCGGACAATACGGGAACAGTAACGATATCGTCAGCGAGCTCCGGCTTTGGACCTAACCTTCAAGTGCTGGAGGTCATGTTTTGCACCCGATTGACGACTGACAGCCGTGGTAATCTCGGCTTGACGATTCCTTCTGGACAGCCGCTGGTTCTGTATCCAGTAGCAAGTCTGGCCAACAGTGGAGTCTGTGGTCTGTAAGCGTAGCCATGAGGCGGCGGTTGTACATTCTGTGAGGGGGTGATCCATGTCGACAAATACCTGTGCAGTGTACAAATGCTTTCCAAATACAGCTAAAAGAGCAGAATATGAATCCTTCCAGCGGTTCGCACGAACCTATACTATATCCATAAGGCTGAACCATAGGATCAGAGACATCAGCACAAAGCTTGGATGGAGGGCATGCACCACACTGGCTGCAGAGCGAACTCTGCGTCGCAATGCAGACATCCGTTAGTGTCCGTTAGAACCATGGTCGAGTGATTGGTTCCCAGAGCAGACATTGCCAAGTCGGCTGCACTGCGTCGTTATCCTGCAGCAAGCACCAATTCCGAGGACAACTGTGCCTTCGAATACAAACGATTGCTACCGAACCCCGATCCTGTGGTGCGCAAAGGCTTGTGAGCTGTTATGTCAACCCGAACCGCACAAGCTCAACCTCCCGAAGAAAAGGTCGCCGCAACCGAATGGGAAAAAGTCATTCCTGTATCCGAGGCGCAGGCGTTTTGTAAGCGAGGCTGCGGCAGCCGCTGCGATCTGGCTCCTCGGCAATACGATGAGGCTGCATCACTCATCACCAGAGAGACAACTTTTCGTGTGGTTTAACTAGAGAAGCAGACCATGGCCCACAGCAAGAACATAGGTGCAGGTGAAGCACGTGTTGATCCACGCAAGCTATTCCGAAACGCCAAACTGGCGAGTGAACTTCCCAGCGAATACCTCGGCGACTTCGATGACCTGGAATGGGTGCAAGCGATCATTCGTGATCCAGCATGGGAAGAAATTGTATACCCATCGCGAACTATCACAAGAAATTCCACGACGCAGTCTCTATTCAGCCGGACCTTTGCGACTTTAGATACGTGAGTATGTTCGTGCATGGAATGTATCAAGACCCCCTTTGAACATGTGCAAAGTCTCCGAGCATGTCAAGCGTTCGCCAGAACTCACGACGCACAAAGTGGAGAGGTGAGGTGATTGAACTTCCTCATACCTTTGCTGCGCTCACACCACAACAGAAATCTGGAGCCAGCGTCCACAAGAAGGAAGAAGCTATAGTCATAGTCAGTCTGGGTCGCGGCCTGGACGGCCATCCAGGACTGGCTCATGGAGGTACTATTGCAGCGCTGTTCGATGAGTGCCTCGGAGTCGGGGCTGTTCGAGTTTTGACGCGACCTTCCATGACGGGTCAGCTCACGATCAAGTACAAGGCGCCAGTGCCGACACCAAGTACGTAGTCCGGGCGTGAACATGGCATCGAATCAGTCACTAACATCATACAAAGGCGTGGTACTTGTTCGCTGTTCGCTGTCAGAGCATGAGTAAGTGCTTCCATTGCACATTTGGACGAACTGACTGATCTCCGACAGAGGCCGCAAGGCGTGGGTCAGCGGGACCATGGAAGATGGCATGGGCAAAGTCTACGCCGAATCCGAAGCCTTATTCATAATGCAACGAGATAAGCTATGATGGGATCCTGCAAAACTCTCGATAGAATAGAAGCTGTATAGATCGGAGTGACCTGTTGTAATTGGTTTCGCTTTGGCACGGCTGAACGAACGTTGATCACGCAGGCATCTCGAAGTCGAAGAATTGACATTCTCACCAGGCATCAAGATTAACGGCTCTTGGTTATTCCTCCTAGGTTCCACTCCACGCTCGGCTCCTTCAGGCAGCGATGATAGAACAAGGCATCAGCATCACACGATCGCAGAAGTCAATATACTTGAATTGACGTTGGGTGGGTGACTCCAGGCACCCGCACATCCCTGACGGACTACGCTAGGGCTTTGTGTAACCGACTTCAGGAAGACATTATGTGACAAACGGCTCATAGACTTGTGTGGTCGCAAATTCGAGATCAACTTCGAGCAACGAATTCATTTGGAATACTTTCAGCATCGGCAGCATTCAGCTGTTGAGCATCGATCTTGCATATCTGAAAGAGCTCTCTTAATTATTAGACCTTGCCACCGCACAGGATGTCGTCTTCCAACGATACTGCTGCAGCTTTTCCATCAAATTATCCTCTCGGACGGAACACTCTCGCTTCTGTGCGTCTGAACCTACAGCATCTCCTCTGGACCACTGGCAACCCCTCACTTCTTCACCATTCAATTCCCCTGCCAAGCGAACCACGTACGCCGTCCGAAGCTGAGCCATTCCTGATCGCGGATGTCGGAACTGGAACTGGAATATGGTCAACTTCGCTATCGTTGTCAGGAATGCTACCTAGCCAAGCTCGAATCGAAGGTTTCGATATCGATCTCGCTCAGACACCACCGAAAGCATGGACTCCCGCCAATGTCAGTTGGCGAACGCTGGACATACTGAAAGAGCCAAGCACAGCAGACGGAAGTCTGAGCTTGGTTGGAAGATTTGATGTCGTGCATGTGAGACTGTTGATGCTGATCGTTCAGAATGGAGATCCAATGCCCTTGCTGAGGAGATTGATGGCGTTGGTGAAGCCTGGTGAGCTTATTCTTTTCTGCTTTTGTCTTGTTTGTCTCATCGTTCGATCCCGCAGCTCACAATGTTGCTGAGATATACTGATCATCTTAATACAACTCAGGCGGCTATCTTCATTGGCAAGAATACGATTTGCTGTCTCAGAAACTTGTTGTCGCTGGGAAACAAGACCTTACACCAGAAGAAGCCATGCATGCGAGTCCCATGCTCGAACGTATGCGCAAAGCCATTTCTCAGTCTGTGGATGTATATCGAACCCACGCGTGGGTCCAGAAAGTGCATGAGAGACTCGATGAAGTTGGAGGAGAACTAGTCGCTCATGAAGTAAGTCCAGCGCTTGCCCTACCTGATCGTATGCAGTACCCAAAGCCTTTTCTCCATGTATTAACTCTTGTATAGCGAGCGTGGACACACCCTTCTGCGCTACCAGTAAAGCAAGAAACTACATTCTTGGTCATGAGAGAGTGGTGTGCAGGGGTACGAAGTCACGGCGAGAAAGGAAGAGAAGAGGCAGACGAGTTGGAACAGCTCTGCGACGATGCAGAGGAAGAGTGCTGGAGATCAAGGAGATCGACTGTCATCGACACACAGATGGTGACGTGGGTTGTAAAGAAGAAGGCTGCCGCGTTGTGATATCTCAAGGGGTCGATCTTCCAAGCTCAAAAGAGTGGGCTACGAATTCGGGCAAATGACTTGATCTCCCTGTCGATACGGAGCCACGGCTCAAGGAATGTTTTTTGTCGAAGAGTGTAAACTTGTGGTCCAGTTTGGCAACGGATATCGGAAAAAAAAAAAGGCACTTCGGCTGTTAACAGTCGCGGTGATCAGATTCGGCGCCCATATCTTTGGGAGCATGTACTCACGACACATATCTGCTTGAGGACTTTTGCCTCTGGGACATCCGCTTGTTGACCGGGTGCGAGTCCCCCAATAGCTCGTGAAGAGATCCCCAGGCGTAACTCGTCATCAGCATCCGTGAAGGCGAGATGCACATCAATGTGAATGCGTCTTTTGCCACCCAAGGTCGAGCATAAAAAGCCCCTGGCATCGCCTTACGTTGTCTCTTTCTTGAGTCTAAACATCCCGCGACAGAAAGCAACCGAAACACTCACGACAAGCCTTAAGTGACTCAAAGCACAACCCCTCTGACCCCCGAGTCAAACTCAAAGCATGCCGTCACGCAGTGAGATCTTCGTCAAACGTTGTACTATTTGCAGCGGGGAGGGCGGCAAGCACTATAAATGGTGTGGAAGGTACGAGTAGTTCCATCGGGCCAGCGAAGCCTGTATGGTCCTCTTCGCTGGGCTGAGCTCCGAAGAACAGCAGTAAGCGTCGAGACATGTTAGCATCATGAACGATATGCAACAAATTTGAGCCAAGTTTGACGCTTTCTTACCACTTGCGCAAGTGGCCGGCACGTACTGCTCTCGCAAGAATGTTTGCTCTATTTCAAACCTTTTCTCATTGTATATCATGTTCGTCGTCGGACGTCGATCTAGGCTTGACTACCCAGCGACTTTTCCGGGTACGCACCATGTCTTCCAGCCACCCTGCCCCCTCTCCTTGTGCGGTGCGCGGCAACGAACATCCAGCAAGCAGCAATAACGCATGCAACGAGAAACAGCTTCAAGGAAAGGCTCATGCCCGTAGCGGTGGCAAGGATCTGCTCGCGGTTCAAGCGGCCAGCGACCTCTGCAAGTGCCTCCTCACCAATGCTCTCTCCCACCACCTTTGCACTATTGCCGCCGAATACTTCATCGTCATCGAGTGGAGCAACGGGTTCTGCGTGGCCTTCGAGTCCTGTGAGAAACGCACAATTAGCCAAATGATGTTCTGATGAGCTCCCAGTAGTGACTACTGGGATCCGAAGCCACATACATGGGAGAAGTTCTATAGCTCAGCCCTGATACCTTCTTCGGGAACTTCGAGTTCGCCGCTCTTGGCAATCTTGACTTCCTTGGAAGGTCTATCGCGGCCGTCTTTGGGTGCGTTCTCGATCTTGTGGACGATGTCCATGCCCTCAAGGACTTCGCCGAAAACGACGTGGCGGCCGTCGAGCCAAGATGTGAGGACGGTGGTGATGAAGAACTGTGAGCCATTGGTGTTCTTGCCAGAGTTGGCCATGCCTGGGGTGTTATCGGTCAGCTCTCCGTTCGCAGCATAATGACATCTTGCACGTACTCAGAAGACCCTTCTTGGAGTGCTTCAACTTGAAGTTCTCATCATCGAACTTATTGCCGTAGATGGACTTGCCACCAGTGCCGTCACCGTTGGTGAAGTCACCACCCTGGATCATGAAGTCCTTGATCACGCGGTGGAAGGTGGAGCCCTCGTAGCCAAAGCCCTTCTCGCCAGTAGCGAGAGCGCGGAAGTTCTCAGCGGTCTATCACCATGTCCATCGTCAGTCATGCTGCCTATGTTGTGTACACCATTGCTCTTGATCCCCGAGTTCCACCGTACCTTTGGAACAGTCTTGCCATATAGACCGATCACGATGCGGCCCAATTCCTCGTCGCCATGTGTGATTTCGAAGTAGACCTTGTGGGTGATCTTGGGGCCTTTTTGCGCATCGACGGACTGGGCGAAAAAGACGAACGCGAAGGTCAGAATGACCATAAAGGACACGAGGAGACGTTGCAGGGAAGCCATGGTGGTTGTGTGCCCCAATGCGTGTGGTGGGCAAGGGAGACAGACAGAGTTGGAGGGATGGAGGGACAGCTCCAACTGCCAGCTGTGGTTGTCGGTCCCTGGCTCGGCATTGCTGTCGCCGGACTCACTTCCGCTCCGACACCTGCACTTCCGCAGCTTCACAAGCACGGCGACTCTATCATCTGCATCTCCGCGCTCGCTGTATTCACCGCCGCCGCCATGGTGAGTACATCGGACTCTGTTCCATGTGATCGCGCACTAACACCGTCCAGGTCTTCATCTTCGGCACCAACTTCGCCGAGTCGTACCTCGTGCGCACCTCCCTGCAAAAGTTCTACGGCATTGGGCCCAAGGTCTGCCAGCAACTGATGGCCAAATTCCACATCCACAACACGGCGCGCATCGGAAACCTCAAAGACCGACAAATAAATTCACTGGCCGCCGAGCTGAGTACGATGACGCTGGAGAATGACTTGCGGCGGCAGTTGCAGGACAACATCAAACGATTACGAGATATGGGCGCGTACCGTGGGCGAAGACATGCAATGAGCTTGCCTGTGAGAGGGCAGAGGACGAGGAGTCAGGTGGGTGACAATATTCGGGCGTGGATCGCTGAGCTGGAGATGAGTATACTGACGTGAGCCTAGATCATGACGGCACGCAAGCTGAACAGAGTCGAGCGGAGAGGGTAGAGGAAGAGCAGATGATATTGAAAGCATAGCGCCGGCGCAATAGAGGGATTCCAAAAGAAGTGAAATATGTACGATGCAGGATACCAGCGATACCATTGTACAGACAACGTGTACGAACAGGGAAATGACTTGGCCGAATGTCCTCCTAGACATTGAGCCTGTCTTTGCGCTCGTCGATTTTTTTCCTCGCAGAGCTGAAGCCGAGGTCAGGCCTGTCAATTTGCAAGTCTTACCTGCGCCTTGTCGGACAAAGACGAAGCGTCGAGTGGAACAATGCATTGTTTCTGCTGAAGTGCTTTCCGGATCGAGCGATCAATAGATCGCAGCCGAAAGAACGACCATGTGGCAAAGCTCCTTCTTTTGATTATCTACAGCCTAAGCTGACGTCCGCTACCGAGTCTGCACATGCACCTCAGTGCGTTGAAGATGAACATCGATACGATGGGATCATATCAACAAATTTCTCACAACCATGATCCCGAGCAGCCACACACGCCCCACGACCCGGCCTCGCCATGGAAGCCAGACTACGTCGATGAGAAGCAAGATCTGGCTCGACGTACAATTTCATACTTCAGAACACACATCAATCAGATCATGACCGCCGGCTTAGTGGTCCTTACTTTGATTCAGCTCCTCGCCATCCAACGCATGACAACAGCGACCACGACGATCACCTCTGTCGCTGTCCAGAATTACACCACGCATAGAAGCTACGGCGCCGACTGGCGCTACATGTCGCTGGAAAACAAGTATGATGAGTTATGGAACCACGAACTCGTCGCCGACAACGGCATCATCAATTTGCCGCCTTACGACTCCGGAGGTAAAAGCGTAAATGGTGAATTTGGTGCCATTGCGATGCTACACGCCTTGCACTGTTTGGGAGGTATTCGGAAGGCTCTGCAGACTGCGCGCAACGATGCCATCACCAAGAATGGACACGATATCGGCCTCGACCCGCGGGCTGACCCACATTGGCCGCACTGCTTTCACTATCTCAGGCAGATGATTTTGTGCCACGCAGACGACACTATAGAACGCGGACATTTCTTCAACGGGACCTTCTCGCCAAGCGCAGACGATCCTGCAGTCATCGAAGGAAGCCTCGACATACGGCAGTGTCGCGACTCAGAGAGGCTATTCGAGATGAGACGACAGCACAGTGATGCGAATGTTGATGGTGTACCCATCGAATGGTGAAAATATCGCTTATGGATATGCAGCAAGGCCTACCAGATCAAGACACCCTTGATCACACTACCCTCTTCCATCTTCTTCTTTGCCTCCTCAAATTGCTCTAGAGGGAATTCTTTGAACATCTTTCCTACTGGCAGAATGCCATCTTTACTCCATTGCACCAGTTCTGGCAGCGCCTCCGCCGGGTCCCTGTCGCCTTCAATAACGCCGACCAGCCTTCTCCCATTGACCATGTGTTGCAAACAGTCCACTTCGAGCTTTGCATCTACCGGCTTCACACCGACCTGCAAGACCGTGCCGTTCTTCCTGATTGCCCCGAGACATTCGTTCAGGATAGCTACACTCGGCGTCGTATCCAGGAACGCTGTTGCTCCAAGGCCTTGCGGGCTCATCTCTTTTATCGCGTCCGCTAGGCTCTTCTCGCCCAACGCTTCTTTCGTCGACAATAGTCCCTTCGTAGCTCCAAGCTCACTCGCGAGTTCCACTCTTCCAGGGTTGATATCAACTGCAATAATTGTCCCAACCTTTCTCTCTACTGCTGCACAGATACCCGCCAGGCCGACACCACCGAGTCCAATGACCGCTACCACATCGTCCGGGCCACACTTTCCCACATGCGTAATCGCTCCTGCTCCAGTCATAATCCCGCACCCCAATGGCGCATACAACTTCAATTCGTCGGCATCCCTCATCAACTTGGTCACATTCGCAGCTGCCGAGACCTTCACCGGCGTCGGAGAAGCAAAACTCGACTGTCCAAAATATCCACCACCAATAACCTTACTCGTGTCGCTTTCCAGCACAAAGATCGGCTCATTAGCCTGCAACGTCAACTTCGCATGCTCGACACAATAAGCCGGATGTCCTGTCGTACAATACAAGCATTCCAAGCACGCAGCAGCAGACAAGATGACTAGATCTCCGACCTTGAAGTTCTTCTCTTGAGATTTTGATCCCAGTTTCACCACTCGTCCTGCACCTTCGTGGCCCAGTACACGAGGATATATCCCGCCATAACCTGAGATATCTGTGTGGCAGACGCCTGTCGCGATCATTTCGATCAGGAATTCATCTTCTTGTGGCTCTCGAGTGAGGAGTTTTTCGAGTTTCCATGTGTGTTGATCGTAGGCGACGATGCCTTTGCTGGGGATTGTGTATTGGGACATTTTTTGTTCGAATTGATAGGATATGTTGGAGGGCGTTTAGGACGAGGACCTTAATGGAGTATCTGGAAACCAAATATCACTTTGATCTGAGAAGCTGTTCAAGTCGACGCGTGCATAGCTTGGGACACCTTCGTCATAGGTGGAGGTGGGGTTGAGTGAGGCTAAAGTCTAGATCGCATCGAAAGAGTTAGAGAGAACCAGGAAAAGGAATGGTGCTCGGGTGACCGGGCTGTATGCAATAGCATTGATTTCAAATTTAGCAAGTGCAGCTATCATGCAAATTCGAGACTACGAGACCGGCATAAATGCTTCATGCCACAGTGCCTGCTGGTCCACAACAGTTCCCATTGCTGTATGAAGCGCACTTCATGACGAGAAGAACGCAATTCCATCCTCTAGGGCTACAGTAATAACATCGATGACCGCCTGCCCTTCCCTTCTCTGCTCCTCATCCACAACCCGCTTAGCAACCTCATTACTGAAACTCCAATGCGCAAACAACAACAGCTCCAATCCACCCTTCACCACCTGTGACGTACCCGCCTCATCAAAGAATACCTTCTTGCTCTTCACGACCTCCACCGCCCTGGGATTGTTGACAGCAAGCGTGACATTGACATGTTCGATGAGACGCTGCGCGTCAGCTTGTGTCAGTGGATTGGGCAAGAGCAGGGAATCGTAGAAGCCTTTTCGAGTGGCGAGGTAGATGGGATTGAAGTCGATGATGAAGGGCAGTTGGTTGATGAGTCCACCATTGTAGTTCTGGGTGGTTTCGGTGAGTTCTAGGACGTTGCGGTTGATGGTTGATACGTCATTGTAGACTTTGTCTACTTGGGAGGACTGGGAGATTGCGGTGGTGGAGAGGAGGGAGATGGCTGCGAAGAATGTGGTGTGTAGCTTCATGGCGGCGGCTGATGTCAGTCTTGGTTGTCAGTAGAGGATGTGGTGAGTGTTTTCATCATGAGGGCTTCTGGGACTTCGTTATGTTGAGTGGTTGGCAGTTGTGAGAAGCGCTAGCGTCCAATTGCAGCTCTGTGGTAGAGGAGAGACAGGCACGCCCACCATTTGCTTCTCACGAGGCACAATCTCTGCATGATGCGTATGGATGGATACAGCAACGAGCAGACCAATCTTTGAACTCGATGGACTTTCTCTCGGGCGCTTGGATGGTCTTGGTCATCTTCAAAGCTGCGCGAAATGGACCAGCAGCTGCCCGCGACTGATGAAGTGTCTCACGGAGAGGGCGATGAAGAGGCGGAGGTGCGCGATAGTGAGGATGTCGATGCGCCGCCCGATCGAGCAGATGCGGTTCGGCTTTTCCACGCGCGAGACGAGATGAAGTGCGCATCCCGGTCGCACGCACGCCCGCCTCGCCTACACCATGCCGTGGCAGCTGCTCTTCCCCGCGGAGCAAAACTCCGCACCGCCATCCATGTCTAACTGGTCCTCGCGTGACTGTGACGATAGCACTCTGTCTGAAGCACACGTTCTCCTCCTGGGCAATGCGTTCCGGAATCGCCGCCCGCGCTGCTGCGAAAATCTCTGCGAGACATCAGACATGTCGGTATGCGCTATGCATCATTTTACGCGTCATTTCCGACAACTCGGTTCGTTCGCGGGGGAATCATAAGAAGTCGGCCTTGACGTAGGGCTGGCGACCAATGCGTCCACCGCGAGATTCAATTTTGCAAAGCCTGCACTTTCCTCGCTGAGAGCGTGCCCTTCCACGACAACATCTCCCACCAACAACATGATGAGCGTCCAAGCACCCAGCGCGGCGATCCCTTTCTCTCTGTTGCGAGAACTACCCCAAGTCACAGCGAGCATGGACCAAGGATGGACCTATTCTGCCATCGAATCGTGGATTGAGGATACCATCCAGAAGCTCTCAGTCAAAGCCGGCCCCACGAAAATGCTGAGTACACTCGTCTCCGAAGACATCGTGCTGGCTGCAGTATGCTGCAGCTGCTTGCGCATCCTCGTCCTTTGCGACCCAGAATCCGCCACCGAGACGATCGAAAGTCTGCACGCCGGGACAGGAGCGAACAACGTACAGGCTCTGGTCGTTAACATGTCCAACTGCCATCGATGTTCTGGCGGCAAACTTGGCCGCGAAAGCATCAAAAGCAGCTTCTTCGAGGATCAAGCATTGGCTGCCACTGGCATGCTGCTAAAGCAGTCAATGCTGAAGCCCATGTACATCCGCGCTGGGCCTGACAGCAATCGTGTGCTGAAATCTACCGAGGAAGAAATTCTGGGCGCAGCAGCTGGTGGGTTGTATGTCATGACCCTGGATGCTTCGAACATGAAGACAACGCTCGCGACACAGGCGCTGTCACAACTCGTGCAAGAAGGAATTTCCTGAGAGCTGGATCACTGTCACCCGATCACTGCGAAGATGCGCTCACTGCTTGGAAACAAGTGTGGCAATCTGAAAATTGCAAGCGAGATTCGTGACAGCAGCCATCTTGCAATCAATGTGCAAGAGCATAACTGTTGGCAAGCATTGGCCTCTGTAACGCTCAGTGCTGCCGGCACAGTTGTGTGGCAGCCACTTGGGACATGAAAGGCATTCGCTGCCACAACAACACAAGCCTGGGGCTTGTCGCAAAGCCCCTCGATGTGTTGCTTGAAGACAACCCAGCAACGGCGCAGCACCAAAATACACAGCTCCAAGTCGAGCGACTTCACAAGCACCGCTGAAAGACTTGCTTGGTACTGTTCAGTCAGCAAGAGCCGGCCAGATCAATTTGGGGACGACAGATGTGACGTCCTCCGCCCAGGCGCCACTGCACTGACAGCTGCACTTGACCACGAGCTCCTAGCCATTTGACATGGCGTCTTCAGACGAAGCAAATTCAACAAAGGCAACAAGCGATCAGGACGCAGTGGACCTCCATCTTAAAAGGCAGAGCCTGCCCCTCGCAAGCGCCTTGCCAGTGAGCCTCACACTGTCTCAACGTGTGAGGTTTTCCGAACGCGTATCGCAAGAGACACTTACACCTTTTGCAACTGTCGTCTCCGCACAGTATATGGAAAACTTACACGAATACAATACTCCACTTGTCAATTTACAGCACTTCTGGCAGATTCTCCTAATCGAGCACGAGTGAACATTAGCTTTCAGAATACTCCTACAGATGATCGAACGCCTACAATCTCGAAACAATCATACTATCGACTGCCCTTATCTATGTCCATCTTTTCAAGACCACATGCGTGTCAACAAGCTTGCCAGTGGATTTCTACGTCACGCACATTCTCATACATCTAATTGATAACCAGCTGGTTGCAGTACAAACGGCGTGGCCGCGTCCCGAAGATCTCACAAAGAGCATACTCCCTTTGCAGGTGATCGAGTCAGTCTCGCTAGGACTCGAAATGTTTTCCTCCCCTTCTCTCCGCCCTTGGGTGGATTTTCACCGAATCCGACAAATTTACATCATCATTTGGTCCTCCTATAGAGACCCATGTGTTTCTGTCCTCGGGATCTATCGCTGCTTGTGACGCAAACAATAGAAGGGCACTCATGATCTCTGTGCTATGAGACCTGATCATGTCTCTCCGATGGGTCACAAGTCACCCGAAGCCAGTACTCGCTGACCTTGAAAGCAAACAAACTCCTCATGGACGCAGAGCACAAAAAGGGCGTACTGCTCCCACATTGACCTGCAGATCCCTCCTCCACTACCAAGCTGTCGTGTCTCTCGAGAAATCCGAATCAATCAAGACTCAAGGATCTCCATCTCTCACTGGCTGGACAACATTCAAGACCGATCAATCATGATTCGACTACTCCTGCCATCTACTTTGTTGTCGCTTGTGCTTCATGGCTTCCCGACTCCAAGCCATGCTAAAGCAATTGTGCAGCATCGGTCAAGCGGTGGTGCCGGAAGTGGCTATTACGACCAAAGCAGTACACCATACCCGCCATATTCTGGTGAACAAAGCGGTCCAGGTGGAGGGCAATCCTACACCGGTAAAGGCAAGCAGCCTGCGTACGATCCACCAACTGGTGGGCAGGGCTTTCCCGGTGGAGGGCCACCGAGGCCCCCGAAGAGGCCTGGAGAGGGAAGACCTCCTGGTGCGCCCGGCAAGAAGCCCGCTGTTGAGAAGACTGTTCCCGACGAATTGGTTCGCAAATATGAAGTACCAGGCCGAGAGGTCTACAATGCCTGGCTGATGGCGGCCACTGCATGGTCAGCAGGCACGCTAATGTCGCAAGACAATGCTCTCGGGCCGGACCCACGTAAGAACAACTGGGCCAGGGGCGCTGCGCTTCCTTACGAATTTGTCGATGAGGCATTTACCATCCTGGATACCACAGGAACATTGGACAAGAACAATCTCTACGGCCTCCGTAGTGTTCTGCAGCAATATCAAGTTGGCGGCAAGTCTGGTAGTAGTGCACCATGGGAAAGGCGTAGGTATGTCAATACCGAACCGTACGACGGTCGTGAAGAGCAGACCACAGGCGCAAACATCCGTCTGAAGATGGAGCAGAACAAACCGTACAACCCTGCAAATCGTCACTCTAGCAACCGTCTTCCGGTGTGTAGTCTCCCAGATACTCAAACGAGATCACCCATACACTAACACACCATCAGGCGCTTGGAACATATTACGAGACCACTCTTAACATCGTTGATGGAGTCATACTTGCCGAGCAGTATGAAGATCTATACCACGGATGGATGGTGCAGCATCCCAGACAAAGCATTCAGTTGAAATCGCGGCCTTCGTTGTACACCTGGTCCGACCTCACATGGTATCTCTGGGTGATCATGAGACCCGAGAGGCGTCGGCCTGTTGGACAACGACTGGCACGTCTCCCGTTCAGGACGAGCGCGACTAGAAATCCATTCCAGAATGTACCACCACACTTGACTGTCGAGAATCTGCTGAGGGAATCACAGGCCACAGGGGCTCAGGGGGAAGGCATGGGCGCCTTCTTGAACTACATTGTTGTGACAAACATTCAAGACCCAGATACGCTAAATCTCATTGTGAGATGCTTGGGATCTCGGTTGTCGAAGGACTTAGATGTGTTGGACAACACAACTTTCGCAGTCGGGCACTGGTAAGTTCTGAATGGCGTGATCGTGCGCATAACTTTGAGCTGCGACTTTGACTTAACACGAACGCAGGTGTTTCTACGCCTTGTTGGGAACACGCGCCAATCGCATGATAGCGGAATTCCTAGCACAACATCGGGGTGCTAATCAGCTGGGGCACAAAGTCTTGCTGTCAGCAACAATAACTCATGCTGACCCAGATGGCAACGTCCGCAAGCCTGCCATCATTTGGAGAGTGTCAGAGGATGTTGCTGGGGCGGCACAGTCGATGAGCCACATCGAGAGCCAGTGGCTACCGCCTGTCGGTCAACGCGAAACTTATTGTTATCCAGAAATTGATCCTTGAGATCGATGGGGTCTCAGAAGGTGCAGTTATAGGCCTCAGCTTGTGGCATGGTACAGGCCCCTTGTCAGACGTTGTTAAAGCAGCCGTTCGAGTGTCTTCATGTAAAAGCGATATGGAATGACCACTAGAGAACTGACAACCATCTTCCTGTCGAGCAATGGGCGATACAGAGTCAGATAGAAACGGAATATAACTCATGAATGATACAGGTCTTGCTTGTCCAGTTCTGCTTCGTTGTCATTGAGATTCCAATCAGGCTCGTTGCACACAGCAGATCTAGCTTAAACATGCTGCTGGATCCTTCGGTGAGTGGAATGGATGCCGCACAGTGGAATGGATGCCGCACCACGCTGCAGGATGAACAATTGCAACCAGAGGCAACGACACAGCAGGAGAACATGCAGTTGTTGAAATTGGATCGGATCAAAGAAATTGCGTGACTGAACGAGACCCCACCACGTGACGGTCGTCAAATCTCCACTTTTCGTGGCGAAGAGGCGAAGTTCTCTCGGCGACAACGAAGCGGCACCACTCACACTTCGCCGTCAGCTCCACGTTCTTGGATTTCACATGCCCAAACGAGGAGCATGATGAGTGTGCCTGCTGCGTGAGCTGCCCACCCCGACGTTGCACGCTCAACACACCCCACAGTCCTTACCAGTTACCCATTTCCCTCGTCCTCTCCTCTTCCCTATAAACAGACTCGACGACTGGCGGGCAAGCGAAGGCCTCATTTCACCACCCAGCGCTAGCGATAAAAGCAAATCACCCGCCCCTAAGCCCACGCTTGACGTATACCACCATCACCACAGCCGAGGACTCGCTGTCTGGGACACCATAGCACGGCATTATTGTTGCACAGCGACCGACGTACAGACCAGGCCGCCCGAGCATGACACAGACGACGTATTGCACTGCGAGAAGCAGCACCTTTGTCACCAATTCCACCAGCGAATGGCATGAGGAGCCCACGCTTGGCGCCTCTTCAGGCACACACCTTGACGCGGACATTGCGCGCGCGAGGCAACGAAGACGACATTCGAGTTACAACCCCCGATCATGGAGTGCCGAGCGGGACAATGTGCAGATTGCGGTGGACGAATTCTTGAGCGATCTGGGCCGCAGGCTGGCCATGGTGGAGAGTTATGGCCAGCATACCTTTGACGCTGGCGTTAATACAGTATTCGACACGCTCACCTCGATCCACACACGATGCATGAAGGAGTTCGAAGACGTGCGGGAGTCGGGGCGAAGACGGCACAAGGCTTTCGTGGATGCATTGGAGGCGCAATACAAAGATGCTCTGGCGAAGCGTGAAACTCTGGAAGCCAAAGTACAGGAGGGCGTCAAGATGTTGGAGGAGAACCTGGCTGCGTTAGAACAACGGGCCTACCACATCCGGGAGAAGGGTGCCATTGCCACGGCGCACGACATGCTTGATTCTGGTCTGGCGTACATGGACGACAAGGCCACCAAGGCTAGTAATCTCATGCTTGAAGGTGCTGATGCTGCCCGCCGAGCGAAGGAACGCATGAAGATCAGGATCGAAGTCGCATTGGAACAAGCCCGGAAGCACGGTGTTATTACCTACGACATGCTACCGGAGCCATGGCGCGTGAATCCTTACATCCTGTCCGGCTACCGTTTCTCAGAGAACAAGCTCCATTGTGTGACATCCTGCTTCACACTATCCAACGAGTTCGTCAACATCTGGAGCCATGCCATAGGTCTTGTCATCGTCCTCGCACTGGCGTTCTGGATCTACCCTTCCACTCCTGCCTTCACCAATGCTACCGCATTCGATATCGTCATCGCTGGAGCCTTCTTCTTCGCCGCTTGCAAGTGTTTGGTCTGCAGCACGATGTGGCACGCCATGTCCTCCATTTCGAATCAGACACTGATGGAACGCTTCGCGTGCGTGGACTACACTGGCATTTCCTTACTTGTCGCGGCTAGTATCATGACGACAGAATATACGGCTTTCTACTGCGAGCCAGTCAGTCGCTGGATCTACATGTCACTTACGTTCGCCTTGGGCATCGGAGGTATCATTCTACCTTGGCATCCTACCTTCAACCGCGCGGACATGGCGTGGGCACGGGTTGGCTTCTACGTATCCTTGGCGTTGACTGGGTTCCTGCCGATGGCACAATTGACATACGAGCGTGGATGGTTCGAGACCATTTACTTCTATGCGCCCATCATGAAGAGCATCTCGGTCTACTTTCTTGGTGCCATACTGTACGCAGCCAAGATCCCGGAGCGCTTCTTGCCAGGATGGTTCGACTACCTCGGCGGTAGCCACAACCTCTGGCATTTCGCCGTCCTAGGCGGCATTCTCTTCCATTATACTGCAATGCAGTCTTTCTTTGGAGATGCATTCAAACGAGCCAACGCACCTGCGGGATGCTCGTTGTATTGAGGCGATCGGCGCGATATTTCTTTGTGCTTTCAGTGACAAGCGTTCGAGCGTGGGGCATAAGAGTAGGAATTCAGAGGCATCGACGAGCATGAGCATGGCATCAATTTCAATATTCTGTAACAGGCCTTGTCTCAACACAGGCATTGCATTGCTAGACCTGAGAAAGACTGGTCGAGCTGTACATATTGACGACAGCAGCTGCATGGAGGGAGATGGTAGGGGTAGCATGGAGCATGGCATTGCATTGTCTGGTTTTACTCGAATATTCTTTTGACCGCCTGTAGATATTCCAAGTCTCGTTTTCACACAGGCCACTTTGGCAGGTTCGTGATCTCTTTTTGCTTGGGGCGTACATTGACGAGCCGCAGTCGCACAATTGGTGACAACCCTTGTCGCAATGCTATGACAAAGGTAGACAATGGGGAAGTTGCGGAAATGTAGCGGAGCACATCTGCCATATTTGGACATGCCGAAATCCGTCGAATCGTGGAGGTTGCGGCACAGCCACTCCACTGCATTTACCAAGATAGAGGATTCGCTGCCTGAACGGCGGCGTGAGCCTCAAATGCAGGCAGCTCTGTATCTCCTACCTCATACAAGGGAAATGGATGATTGATACTCGTTCATCACTTCGTGTAGGGATCACGCAGACGCTGGTCTGCTCTGTGTGAGCGTATGCGAAGTCTTTCTAGCAGCATCGCCTCCCATCCTCGACAGCAGCAATTCGTGACACGAGATCAACGTGTGCAAAGCAGCTCGACGCCATCAGATCCGACGGCATCAACGCATCACTGACTCAGATAACAACATGCAAGTCCATCGATGGAGAGAATGAAAGGGTCATTGCTCAACACAACTGCAGGAAGCGAGCGCCAGGAGGAATACCGGCCGCCCTTTGTGGCCTGCTCCTCTTGCCGCTGGTTATGCTATATGACGCCGCACGATCCGCTGTACGAGAAGCGAGACTGGCAGCTCGATATGTATTCGGTTTCTGGCGCCGCCTACCTTCCTTTCCACTAGCCACTCGATCTCGTGAACGAAGAGAGCGCCACAATGCAAACAATAATATGTTCATGCGACTACCTGGAGAGCTGCGCAACGACATTTACGACTTTCTCGCACCACCGAGCACGATCATTCAACCCCTAGATAGCAATTGGCATCTTCGCTGCGAAGCCATCGACGGAACACTAACAGTCACAGGATCTATCAGTGGCAATCAGCTCACCCGTGGAGGCTACCTCAAACCAACAAGATATAGCACCGAAGATTGGGGCAAAACGGTGCAAATGACACAAATGTGTCGTGGCCTACGTCGAGAAGCAGTTCGACACTTTTACAGCAATACCATCTTCGCCTTTCACCGCCGTCAAAATTATCACGACCACCACTGGATCGAAATGAAGCGGCTGAAGCCCAGATACCTTGAGCACTGGCTACAATCACGACCACGAGAAGCGCTATCTTGCCTCAAGCTGGCCTTCATTTCTTATACTTATCTGCCAGGAACACGTTACGGACAAGACCCCACCGAGGCCATGAAAGACGCTGCCTGGATTCTACATCGCAAAGGCCGATGCACCATGTCCGGCGAGTATCTGGTCATGCTGGATTTCGCCAAGACCCGACATCTGAGGCTCGTGAAAGCTTTTCGAGAGCATGACTGGCGAGTGGTACTGCATGACTGTCCAGTCTGTCTGCAGCATGTCTCGGAAAGGTGGAAACTATGTGAGAACAGTGACCAGTGGCGAGCGGCGAGAGATCGCTGGCATGACCAATTGGATGCGGGAAAACTGTCGTGGAAGGACGCCCTTTATATGATAGATGTGATTCGAGACTGGAAAGCTTGAGCAGTGGCGTTCGCGAAACAACGACTTCGAAATCAGCCTGAAGAACTCTTCCATGAGCTGGAAATTTGTATCAAGCCATGTGCTTCCGACAGGCACCGACACTATCGCAGTTTGATAGAGATGGATGTCTCCACAATTCGTAACGAAGGTGGAAACGCTTGAGAACATCTCGGTCTAGCCAAACAACGCACAACGACAATGGCAAGACACCAACACTAGATTGACCTCGTGAAGACGGACTTTGTGGCGACTCACGACACTGCACCAATTCTTGAATTCCCTACTGCACGAGGACATTTCCAGACACAAGCGTGACAAACCGGAGGCGTCTGCAGGTCGGGTATTTCAGCCGGCAGCAAGTTCGTATCACACCACGGACCCATACAACATCACGCCACATCAGACGTCCTCTGATACATCTTTTCGCGCAAGCCCACGTTTCTGCATAATCACTTGCTCACATCTGTCAAGCCTTAAGAGTGCAGGACAGCCTCATCATCTGCGAAAATGACAGCCACCAATATCATCACTGCTACGCACAATCGCAAACATGGTCGAACTACCGAAAGGAATGCAGCATGTCGACCGCCGTGAATTGCTCACATCTCTGCCAACCAGGATACAGTATTTGCACCAATTTTTGGAATTTGGATCAGGTTCGCGCGACCAACGAATCATTCCTGCTCCTATGATTTGTGCTGACAAGAGAGCAGATGATGTCGAAGCGCTCGTCGATGGCCAAAAATACATCAAAATGGTCATTCCCGCGATCGTCAACATGGTGTACAAGAAACTTCTCCAACACGACATCACAGCAAGAGTCTTCTCAAACCGAGACAGTCGCATCGAAGAAGACCCAGCAGTCTGGATGACAGAGGATAGCAGCACAATCCAGAACCGAAAGATGTTTCTTCGATGGTACTTGATCAAGCTGAATAGTGACCCCACGAAGTTTGAGTACTGGGAATATTTGGACAAAGTCGGGTGAGTCAAGCTCAACGCCACAACACACTATATGTACAATCCACTGGAAGTCCACAAAGCTGACTTTAAACCTAACCAGCCTCATGCACGTCGGCCGCGGCCGCCGCAACCCACTACACGTCGACTACATCTTTCTCGGAGCCTGTCTAGGCTACATCCAAGACAGCATGGTGGAAGCAATTCTCTACCACCCGACTCTCAGCATGCGCCGCAAGATCGCCATCGTCAAAGCCGTGGGGAAGATCATCTGGATTCAAAATGACTTGTTGGCGAAATGGCACACAGTAGAAGGAGCAGAGTACGCAGAACAGTTGTACCAGGAGGAACAGCAGGAGCAACAACAACAACAAAAGCAGCAAAGTGACTTGAGCGGCAACGAGGAACAAGAAGGATGTCTTCATGGGAACAAGGTCCTAGGAAACGACGACGATGGCCAGAAGTCTTTCTCTTCTCCTGCAAATATTGGCACTCCCCTTGCCGCAGTCAAAGAAGACTCAGCATCAACACACACAACAAGTACAAACGGAAGTGGAAAAACAAGTCTAGGACGATCAATCGACGAGGTTGACATCAAAGAAATGAGATGTCCATTCAGCGGCATGGCCATCGAGCAAAGAGCAGAAATGACACGACCGACATTGAAGTCCATTCTCGATGAGACATCAATGGGCCACGTCTCGCAGTCGCAGCAACAACCGAGCGGAATTCCAAAATTGCGGCTAGTGAAAGGAGAAATGTTAGGTAAAGAGATACTGGAAAAAGAGCCCTGGGGACAGGATGTTGGGTCACCTGTTGGGTAATATTGAGGATATGAATTGCGAATGTGATATATACAAATACCCAATTCTTTCTCTTTTTCCAACGATTTCCTTGATCGATTATAGCAATGGCAGTGTCCCTCCAGCCCACCTGGTACGCAAGCGTAGGAAGAAGCCTTATACCACAACACCGCCACTATCAAACTGTCTCGGCTCGCCCGCAGCTTCGAACGTGCCGTTGCTAAGACGGCGCAGACATTGGGCTGAGCTCCCTCCCGGAGCCACCCAAGTAACATTACTTCCGAGAGAAGCCAAGTACGCCACAGTCTGATTGTCGTACGCATATTCAAATGACACTTGATTGGGCACAAGTTGGTCATGCAGGCGAGGAGCGGCCAGAGACTCCGCAGATGTCGCATTCTTGTCAAGTACATTCCACAAATTCTGCACAGTTGCGGTGAGAATTCTCGAGCCTCCAGCCGCTGCTGTGACGAAGTAGAGGGTACCGTTGGAGTGCTCGACAATGGTGGGCGTGATGCTGGACAGAGGGCGCTTCCCAGGTGCAACGTAGTTGGCAGGGCTGGCGATGAAGCCGAAAGCATTGCTTTGACCGGGGACGGAGAAATCGTTCATTTCGTTGTTGGCGATGATGCCGGTTTCGGGGATCAAGACCTTTGAGCCGAAAAGGAGATTGATAGTCGAAGTCAGGGCAATGGCCAATCCGTCGGCATCAGCAGTCGTCACGGCGGAGGTACCGGGCGTCTCAAGTGACTCCAGTCCGGAAGGATCGTAATATGATGTGTTGAACGTCTGAAGAGGGCTGATCTTGGCTTGCACTTCGGAAACGACCGCCTCGCTGAGAATTTCTTCTTGATACTGGTCAAGGCCTTCGACGAAAAGAGGGTCGCCCAGATTGGCGCGTTGGCCGTATCCGAAACGGAGAGCTTCATTGAAGATGTGGGTACTTTCGTTGACAGCTGACGCCCAGCCAATGTTTTTGTAGCCCTCGATGATCTTCATGATGGACATGGCGATGGTGCCAGACGACGGAGCGCTGCAACTGTGGATGTTGAAGTCTCTGTAGGCAATGGAGGCTGGCTTGCGAATGGCGACTGTGTAGTTCTTCAGGTCCTCCAGAGTCATGTTGCCACCAGTCGCTCGGGTATGATTAATCCACGTCTGTGCGATGGGACCAGAGTAAAAGGCATCGGGGCCATGCTCAGCGATGGTCTCAAGCGTGGCTGCATATCTCTTGCGAGTGATGGTGTCGCCCAGCCCAAGACGCGTGCCGTTGGGCGCGAAGTCGATCGCCCAGTTGGGATCGTCTACCAAAAAGTTGCCAACAACATCTTCGGCAGAGGCGACAGCGGAGTCCATGTACTTAACGAGGTCTTTGCCGACGACGAAGCCATCTCTGGCAATCTTGACGCTTGGCAGGACCAAGTCTTTCCACGGCAGCTTGCCATAGTTCTCATGCAGGTGCTGCAAGCCACGCAACTCTCCCGGCACTCCACTCGCCAGGCCGCCGTACAAGCTGGCGTCGGTGTTGTTGTTGTTGTACATGTCCTGAAAGGCGGCAGCGGGAGCGGTCTCTCGGAAGTCGATGAACTCGTAGCTGCCATTTTTCGAGCGGACGAGCATGAAGCCTCCACCTCCAATGCCACTGAATTGATTAGCACGCCGTTCTGGTTGATGGTGAACTTCGTGCACTCCTTCCTCACCTGTGGTACATCCCGATCACCCCCACACATAGCACCGTAGCGACCTGCAGTGGCAATCAGCTTCGGCGCATCGAGCCAGCACAAGCTCATCAGCACTTGCCATGGAATCTGCAGCATTGCCGCCCTTCTTCAGGATCTGAGCTCCGACCTCCGAGCATTCCTTGGACTCGCTGGCGACGGCGCCCAGCTTGTTGCCGTCCGCATCATCGCACGGCTCGCTCTGCGCAGTCGGAATGGCAGAACACAGCTGCGAGAGCAGGAAGGGCGACAACAACAGACCGGTGAGCTTCATGGCGAGCAGGTGTCTGCCAGGAAGGCGGCCGGGTGGTGCGAAGGAGGAGGTGCCCAGTATATAAGACTAACTACTGCAGTCCGGCGGAGAATTTGGCGACTGCTAGTCTAGCGCTGCTGCTGTGTTATATCGCACCGCGATCAGCTCATCAGCGTGGGCCGGGAGATCACCATTGACACATTTCTTTTGACGGGCGAGACTAGTTAGCACCTACATGTCGCCATTGCCACTCCTCGTCACTCGCCGACGCGCTTTCTGCCCTGGCCGTGCAGAGGGCTTAGCGGCGGCCAGGGCACGCGAGGCTATGGGCGTGGTGCCAGCCAAGCTACTCCAAGCATCACAAAACGAGCAAGAGCATTTTTAATTGTCCCTCCGTCACCTTATCGCTGGAGCAGCTTGATGAGAAGGAAAGAGGAGCCCCGGCCCCGGCGACCGCTGATAGCCTTCCGCATCGCTTGGGGCGGCCCGAGCAGCCTCGGAGCTCGGAGTTCATCTGCCGTTCTTTGCTCCTTCCAGCTGAAGGATTGCAGCAACAACACAGAGACAATGTCTTCCGACACGCGTCTGCCGCCCGTCAACATGTCTTCTTCCACGTCCGCACCACTCGGTCGTGAGCTGAACACGACGACACAACGCTCACCTGTGAATCAAGCGCAACGAAAGGCATGCAACAATGGCGCAGTGCCCCCTTCAGGCTGACAATGTGCTGGGGCCGGTCGTCACACAGGGATGCCGTGCCAACTTCGACTTCACCCTGCTATTCGAGGAATCAATCTTATCCATCCTGCCCGCGACCTTTTTACTTTTCCTAGTCCCGCTTAGGGCTTCGACCCTCCAACGCCAAGGAGTCAAGGTGCTACGGACTACATCTCTGCTATTCAAACAGGTTGCCATCGTGTTGCTGGCATGCGCGCAGCTGGCCATCCTGGTGGGGTGGAGCTTGCAACCATTACAACGAACGAATGCATCTGTTCCCGCTGCAGCCGTGTCGTTTCTTGCTTCCCTCGCACTCTTGTACCTGTCTTCACTTGAGCATGCGAAGACGATCCGCCCGAGCAGCATCATCAACTTCTGGATCCTGGTTTCATTGCTCCTTGATCTGCCACAAGCCAGGACGCTATGGCTTCGACCAGGTTCGAGGATCGTGCCTGTCACATTCTCCATCAGTCTCGTGGCAAAAGTCCTCATCCTATATTTGGAAGCCAGGAACAAGAAGAGATCAATCTTTCCACAATATCGGTTTCTCGCTCCGGAGGCGTTGGTCAATCTGTACAGTCAGGTCTCACTATGGTGGATCAACCCCATGTTTTGGACTGGGTACCGGAGCTTCCTATCCATTGACAGCTTGTATGATATCGATGAGGGTTTGAGCTCGACCAGCGCTGAAGCCACGTTCGCTCGACACTGGTTGAGACGATCAGGAGAACGCAGGTGGGACTTGGTTTGGGCGTTGGTGCATTCCGTCAAATGGACATTGATAGGGCTCGTTGTTCCTCGACTCTGTCTCAGCGCACTCAAGCTCTGTCAGCCCCTGCTTATTGCGAGAATCACGAGTCTTCTGCGCGAAGGACTCAATGATGGCAACAGAAATGATGCCAACGGACTCATTGCTGCTGCTGCATTGATCTACGTCGGAGTGGCCGTCACCACGGCACTGTATCAACGCCATCTACACCGCATGATCACCAAGATTCGTGGAAGCGTCGTCAGTGCAGTCTATGGGAAGACCATGCGCCTCGACGATGCACAACTCTCGGATAATGCGGCACTGACGCTCGTCACAGCAGACATCAATCGAATCTGCGGCTCCCTCCAAACCATCGACGACCTCTTTGCCACACCAATCGAAATCGCTGTCGCAATCTACCTCCTCGAGCGGCAAATTGGCGTATCTTGCGTGGCGCCTGTCGCGTTGGCCGTCGGTGTCAGCCTTCTCAGCTTCATCAGTTCGAACACAGCGATTCCAATGCAGAAAGCATGGCTGGCTGCAGTCTCTGCGAGGGTTGCATATACATCTTCCGTCCTCGGTGCTCCCAAAGTCTTCAAGATGCTCGGGTTGACGGATTACTTCATCGACAAGATTCAAGCATTACGAGTGCATGAATTGGCCGAGTACGCAAGTTATCGGAAGTACGTGACATGGCGCAACATTTATAGTGCTGTACCACAGAGATTTGCTCCTCCGCTCACACTAATGATGTTCGTGCTCATTGAAGGACGACAGGCTCTGGACCCAACATCAGCGTTCACTGCACTGGCTCTCGTAGCATTGGTGACTGCGCCTATCCAGGAAATGATTCATGCGGTGCCACAGCTGCAGACCGCCTTGGCTAGTCTCGATCGTGTGCAGAGTTTCCTGTATTTAAACGACAAGGGCGACTTGCCTGCTACTGCCGATCAGCATGTGGGCTCTGATGAAGACTCTGCTGCATTCGAGCTGTTCCATCTGTCAGGGAAAGCAGGCTCTGGACCAGCGAAGCCGCTGATGCAGCTCATCAATGCCTCCGTCGCCATAGACGGGAAGGCGATCCTGCAACTTATCAGCATGTCTGTAATGCCCGGCACTCTGACTGTGATTGTCGGTCCTGTGGGCAGCGGAAAGTCCATCCTACTCAAAACGCTTTTTGGTGAATTGCGACTCTCGGCCGGCACTCGTGCGTTCGAATCGGATGCGGCATTCGGATATTGCTCTCAGGAGCCTTGGCTGCCAAACGATTCAATTCGTAACATCATCTTGGGACAGTCAGATCACGACGACCAATGGTTCGACTCAGTCATTGAAGCCTGTGCGCTGCCATCCGACATACGGTCTCTACCGGCACGCGAGCACACTCTGGTAGGAGCCAAGGGAGTTTCATTGAGTGGTGGGCAGCGACAGCGAGTCGCATTGGCTCGCGCGCTTTATTCCAGAAAGTCAATCCTTGTGGTGGATGATGTCTTTAGTGGGCTTGACACAAACACTTCGCGACAGGTGTTCGCCCGAGTCTTTGGCGGCCGCGGACTTTGCAAGGCTCATTCCATCAGTGTTGTTCTTGCGACTCACTCTCAACGCTATCTCCCGGAAGCAGATCACATCATTGCCCTCAAAGCGGGGACAGTAGTGGAGCAGGGCACTTTTCAAGACCTGGTCGTCATCGATGGCTACATTCACAGCCTGGCTCTTACAGACAATCCGGAGGAAGAAGATGATACCGACGTCACGGCGGCGAAGAAGAACGTTGCAGCTCAGGCCACGGAACCTGCTGCTGTCGATAAAATCACGATCTTGCAACAAGACCTGGCTCGCAAGACTGGCGACATCACGGTCTACAAGTACTATCTCCAGTCGATTGGCTTGAAATTTTGCCTCGTTCTCGGCATTACCATCGTCGGGTTCGCCATCGGAGAGAAGGCGCCCGACCTTTGGTTCCGCTTCTGGTCTCAGGCAGAGGCAGCCGGCAACCGGTCAATCCCCCTCGCTGTCTGGATCACAATCGCCTTTCTGTTCGCTTTAATCTTCATTGGATCTGCTGGGACACACATCTGGGTCATGCTCGTTCATGCGGTTCCAAAAAGTTCTGCTCAACTACACAAACAGTTGCTTGACGCTGTCATGCACGCTCCTTACAATTTCTTCGTGAAGACTGACCCCGGAGTGACGCTGAATCGCTTTTCAAATGACATGTCCATCATCGAAGGCGAGCTGGCGGGCGCCTTTATGCAGTTCACAGATGGTGCCGCGGCAGCTATCGCTGGTGCTGCCCTGATCGTGGCTGGAGCGACGTACGCCGCAGCGGCGATGCCTTTCGTGATGGCGGTGCTTTACGTGATTCAGAAGATCTACCTGCGCACATCTCGCCAGATGAGATTCCTGGAGCTGGAGTCCCAAGCGCCACTTCTCACGCACGTTACCGAGACCTTGGCTGGAGTCACGACTATTCGAGCATTTGGCTGGCAGCATGAGATGCACCAAAAATGTCTCACACTGCTTGACAAATCTCTTCAGGCATACTTTCTGCAGCTGTGCATACAGCGATGGCTCAACTTTGTTCTTGCGCTTGTGACAGCTGCTGTGGCAGTCGTTGTGGTGTCCATAGCATTGACCATCCCTGAGACATCGAGCGCTGGGGCCATTGGTGTCTCGCTGCTTGGCATCTTAAACTTCAGTTGGTACCTCTCGTTTGTCATCAATGCCTGGACAGCTCTCGAGACTTCTCTCGGCGCCATAGCACGCTGCAAGAACTTCGAAGCGAGCACTGCATCGGAGGACTTACCGGGCGAAAGTCGATCTCCTCCTTCTGACTGGCCATTCGCTGGCGCAGTAGAGATCAAGAGCATCACTGCAGCTTACAGTGACGATGTCAAAGTCCTACAAGGGATATCGTTGTCGATTACTGCAGGAGAGAAAATTGGTGTTTGCGGACGCAGTGGCAGTGGCAAGAGTTCTTTGCTATTGACATTGCTGCGGCTGCTTGACACTTCTTCTGGCAGCATTGAAATCGATGGCTTCGATCTGGCATCCCTGCCACGCCAGGCCACCAGAGCTGCATTAACCGCCCTGCCTCAAGAAACGGTCGTCTTTCCGGGCAGTATTCTGGCCAATCTCGACCCTTTGGGCATCAGTAGCGCTGCTGAAGTCGAGCACGCGCTGCAGAGCGTAGGCATAGATCTCATCACTGAGCGAGGCGGCCTCGAGGCCCACATGGGGGATCTTCGCTTATCGCAGGGACAACTCCAGCTTTTCGCAATCGCACGAGCACTGTTGCGGAAGTCCAAGCTACTGATCGTGGACGAAATGTCCAGTGCCGTTGACGCGGCGACAGAACGAAGGATGATTGAAGTGATCATGCGAGACTTTGCAGACAGTACTGTCATCGCCGTTGCGCATCGCCTGAAATCCATTGCTGCCTTCGACAGGATTGTGGTCATCGAGAACGGAAGGATTGTCGAAGTCGGTGCTCCCTCCGAACTGCTTGCAAAGTCTGGAGGTATGTTTCGGTCAATGTGGTCCCGATCTGCATTGTAAATCCGAGCAAGTCACGCTTCTCCATGTTGAATATTGAAGGCGGTTCTATCGGCATATTGATAGGTCTCGCCGTGTCGGTGTGACACTAAGATCAGGCGACGCCGGTCCAGACTCTGCTTATACGACACGCACCCCTGTCACAACATGCTCGGCTCAAGGATATCCATGGCTAGCTTGCCATGCATGGTTCCCGACGCTCACAGGTGTTGCTCCTGCAACTTACACCTCGCGATTCTCTCCGAACAGAATCTGTCAAAGTGTCTGTTACCGATCAAACCTGCATCCTGCGCGCCAGCTCATCGCCATATCCTATGTCAACCACCAAGACAATAGAACTGCCTCTCGGCAACACCACCGCGAAATGCACGATTGAAATTCCGGATACGAGCGATGATCCGCCTGCTCCGGAAGCTGTTGTGGACTTCACATATCAAGCTGTTGCTTGGATAGTGAAGATTGCTGCAGAAATGAATACCACGGCTCCCGCCACCAGTCCACAGAGATCGAGCATTAGGCAAGTACGAGACATCCACGAGCTCAGTGCGTGCTGCCACCCATCGAGGACGAGACCTGACGAGGCGGCGATGCAGCTCATCGGCGTCAAGCGAGAGAGGCAGCCTGATTGTGTCGACATCAACGACGGATCTGCGGATCGACAATCTGAAGCTGGAACAGTCGTGAAACGACCCAAGTTCGCGATGCGACACGACAGTTTCTGGAATGGAGCTTCTGTACCTGAGGTTCCAATGTCGGATGACAGTGGGTTCTACGAGGGTGGTGATTGCTCGCAACCGGCGGAGAGTCTGCCACCCTCGCCGCCAAGATCTCCTGGCTTGTTATCAAGATCACGTTCTTGCCCGCTGCTGGCATCGTGAAAGCGGCAGCCGTCGCGGAGAATGGAGGAAAACGAGTGGGATACACCATGGCCACTGGGCCATGACCAATGAGGAACTGCAGCGAAGTGTCATGCGACGTACTTGCAGTACAGCTGCAGCTACTACACCTTGGTCCCTCTGGTCTGGCTGCAGCGGCCGCTCCAGCACAGCGTTTCCATCATGCCATTCACAATACGGCATTGGTAGAGGACCTCGACGATGCTTCTGAGCGCCCGTGCTACCGGCTACCCCGCCCGGTCCACCAAGAAGCTGTGCGTCACACGAATCATGATCACACTGCTGATGGCCACGCTGGTCCGTCGTGCCATACGGACTGAGGCTGTGCAGGTTAAGTGCTTCTCAAATGAGCGTATGAAGAGCCAGACAGCGAGCTGCTCCACCATGGCTCCTCGTCAAACAGATCCGCTTCGTTTCGCAAATCGTTTCGGCGACGGCGTGCTCCGCGGGACATGCGACGTAATGACAATCTGATCAATCATGCGCTGGATCAATTTTGCCGCGCCAACTGGCTCCCCTCTATAGCCAGCGTCCAACATGCAAGGACACCGATGCTGGTCCACGATCTTGCAAACAGGTAGATTTGCTTTCGCCCCAAGTTGTCTGGTGAAGGTGCTAATGGCTATAGGTTCATCTCCAATCGCGAAGATCAGATGCATTGAAGCTTGGAACCAGGTCGCATCGCTTCGATCTCGGTGTCGACTTACTGACACGCGGCCATTGGATGTATGACACAATACCCTATGCCCTCGGGGTCGAGGAAGGTACTGTTTAAACAGATAGACACGATACCATATGTCTCAGGCTGCAGCCTCAATGCACCATGCCCCATGGCACCAACGTCCACGCGCCACCTGTGACTCGATACAGTCACAGCTACTTGCACTTGATCTACACCATCACTTCCAACCCATCTCGGTCAGCGATTCTCTCTCATGGCGGCCTCTTTGTCTCACGCTGCAACTCCATTGACCATGCTCGCTCCCTTCGAAGCCTCTCGAGATCCAATGGGCCTCTCCGCTCACAACTACCTGATACAGCCTCAGTATACCCGCCACCTCTCCAACGTCTCCCAGCCCGCCGATCTCCAGGGTGGGGATCACGCTTCCGATCCGGCCGATGGAGAGCGACCTGCCTCCATGATGTTGATGTACCGCGATGACCTGCGTCAGTCTCCTCTAAAAACGAACGACGACGCCCGAAACCTCGTGTCTTCCAATTCCTATCATGTCAAAGCAAGTGACAAAGACCTAGAAGAAGCGGAGGTCGAGTCCATAATCCACGATATCGTAACAGGGCCATCGTCACCAGATCCGACAGAAAACAACAGCAGATTCTGGAGCAGTCCCTCCCTCCCCATCGACGAAGCAGAGCTCTGGGGTCACGAACAAGCCTCCATGTCTGCTACTGGTGCCGAAGAGCAGACGGTATATGTACCTCTCACCGCTTCCCGCAGACCAGCAGCCCAGAGAAAAGATCTAGGAGAAGGACTTGATTGGAATAAGATTTTGTTGCGGTCAAGGTCAGAGAGCAACCTGGTGTTTCTGAAGAGCCGAGATCGATCGAGATTCTGCGAGAAGGTGTTGATGCTGGAGGGGAACAGGGAGGATGCAGAAAAGTGGAGAGAGCAAGGGAACATTGCAGAACTAGATTTGTTATGGCCACCGAAAGCTAAGATACTATTGGGAGGATGAGGCATTGGCCTGGAAGGTTTGAAGTTGGAGGAGAGCGGGATAGTCCAACGGGAGAGCTGCACATCGAAATGCCTGATGGAAGAACGCGATGTGGTGCGGTATTGGCACATTGAAAGCAGCCAGATCAGATAGCATTGTGATTTCGGAATGAAGCGATTCACCCGTTCACTTTGTGCGACATTATCGGCGCAGTGAAAAGTGAAGCCTGAGGCGTGAAAGTCGGAGCTTTTGACTCGCTTTCCGACAGGCAGGCGCTGGTGACGTTGTTGCGTGCTCGCAGTCACTTTTCCCGCACGCCGCTTCCTGCACTATCTCTCGAACGCATCACGCGTCGCCGCGCCTGCACAACAATCTCCTCCTGCTCCTGTGTTTGCGTGCTTGCTACTACAACAACTGTCAGTCGCTTTACATCGCGCCTGTGCAATCACTTCGACCCACCACCGACGCTCCGAGCGCCCGTCGCCCCCGCCAATCGTACCCAACTTCACCAACTTTCCTCAGACACGCCGCCCATACGCCTTTGTCCAGGGACATAACACGAGTACCCTTAGCGTGCCAGGCGGGCAGCTGGCTGCAGGATGGCAAACGACGCAGATATCGCCACCTTCACGGCTTTCACGTCCGGAACGCCCGAACAAGCCCAGCGGTTCCTTCAACTCACAGACAACAACGTTGAGCAGGCCGTCGAGCTCTTCTTCAGCAATCCTGATCTCGGCAGTGGCAGCGGAGCAGACGTGAATGCCTCAGCACCCACCACGGCCAGAGACGACCCCATCACAATCGACAGCGACGACGAGGATGAGCCCAGACCGCAGCACAACGTCGAGGACGATGAAGCCATGGCGAGGCGACTGCAAGAAGAGATGTACGGCGGGCCCGGCGGCAGCAGTAGAGGTGGCGAAGACGAAGTGAGAGCACCCATTGCGCGGACGACAGAAACGCTGGTGGGGCCCGGCAGCTACGGCGGCTTTGACCCCAGCGATCCGGGCCAGATGAATGCGGCTATTGCTGAACAACTCATGCGGCGGAATCAGATGCGTGGCTCTCGTGCAGCGCCGGGCATTTTCAACCAAAGCGAATCGCGATCCATCTGGAGCGGTGACGACCCTACAGATCCAGAGGCGCATCGCAGAGCACTCTCACGCGCAACAGGAGGTTCATCAGATCAGTCCGCCAAGGCAAGCCACCTCGCCGACCTCTTCAGGCCGCCGGTAGATCTGATTACACCGCTGTCGCTCGCTGATGCGCGAGACGAGGGCAAGGAGGCTGAGAAGTGGATCCTGGTTAACGTGCAAGATCCCTCCATCTTCGATTGTCAGGTGCTGAATCGAGACATTTGGAAGAACGAGCAGATTCGAGAGACGATCAAGGAGCACTTTTTGTTTCTGCAGTACAGCAAGGACGACCCACGAGGAAGCGATTACGTGAACTACTACTTTTCGAACAGCCGCGACAACGAGGCCGCATACCCACACATTGCCATCATCGATCCGCGAACAGGCGAGCAGGTCAAGACGTGGTCCGGATCACCAGCACCCAAAGCCCCTGACTTCCTCATGGATCTGCACGAATTCCTCGACCGGTACAGTCTGAAGATGAACATGAAGAACCCAGTGCAGACAAAGCGCAAGGAGTCTAAGAAGGACATCAGCCAAATGAGCGAGGAAGAGCAGCTCGAGTTGGCCATGCAAGCCAGCATGGGTGCTGGTAGCGCCGCACCGAAAGATGAGGATCCCGACATTTTGACGAAGAGCTCGGCGAATGGCAAGGGTAAGGCACCTGTTGTGGACGATAGCAGTATGGACGTGGACGAGGAGGCACCAGCACAGGAGGACACACCATTCTCAAGAATCTCAGCCACCAGTCCACACGAAGAGCCCACGAGTACCGATCCAAAGGAGACAACGAGGATACAGTTCAGACACTCTGGTGGTCGCATCATCAGACGGTTCAACCTCTCCGATCCGGTGAGGAGGATCTATGAGTGGCTGAAGGCTAGCCCGATCGAGGGCCAGGAGGGAGACACATTCGAGCTGATCAGTCTGGGCAAAAACTTGATAGATCAGCTGGACCTCTCCATTGCCGATGCTGGGCTTAAGCAAGGCACAGTTATGGTGGAGTAAAGAGGCGCCGCTGTGGTGTTCCAAGAAGGAAGCATACAGCCAAGGGCAGCGTTGGAGATATGACAGTGGTATACAGTAGAGTATAGCGCCAGAGTCTGTCTAATAGAAATTCTGCACGGGCACAATCTGCCACGAATCTTGCCTATCTTTTTGAAGTTTCTCTTTCTGTTTTTGAATTGTTACTTCCATGGGGTGCGAGACCGCTGTGGTTACGGCTGAGAATCACTTGCCTTGCTCGGAAATATTATCACTGCCAGAAAGGTTTTCCAGCTCACGAGGCTCGCCACATCTAGGGAACGCGTGTCAGGTCTTGCCGGAGTACCAGATATTGCTTTCTCTGAGTTGGGAGGAAGCTCTCCACTCGTTGACCTGGCCTCGCGAGGGAATCTGCCGCCGTGTTTCGGTGGAGCGATTGCCAGGAGGTACATCTTTCTCTGGAGAGATGGAGGCTTTTCAGCTCAGGACATTGGACACGGCTCAAGACGTAATTCAGACATTACTGAGAAATACGGCTGCAAGTACGATTGATCTTGCTTGAATGAGGAGGTCTCTGCTTCTTGGTCTGGCCTCAAGACAGAGATGTGCGAAAGTGTGTCACGGGAGCCATTACCATCTCTCGTGGACAGCTCTACCCTTCAAGTCAGATCAGTTCATGCAACTTCCGTGCTTTCAATATCATTTCGTGAAAGTACCTGATTTCGGCCACAAAAACAAAATCCTTCATTCAAAAGAAGAAGCAAAACACGATGGTATCTAACTTTGCTGCATTTACATCACCATATCGTCGTCCTGTCCGAGCTGCGCATCCATCGCTCGCTGATTCATCCTCTCCCAGTCTGCGTGACACCTGATCTGCTCGTACATGCCGTACTGATCCTCCATCGCCTGCTGGTGCTGCGCCTGGGCATAACTAGGCGCTTGCCACAGTCCTGCAGCATACACAGGGTCCGAGTGCATCTGCTGATAGCCGTTGCTCATGTACGGCTCTGCCTCGCCTTTGGCAAGGTACGCAGCTCCGCTCGCAATACTCGCAGCCCGGGCACGGACAGCAGGTGGGCTGACGGGCTCCGAGACGTACGTATCGAAATCGTGATCCTCACGCGGTAAGATTCGGGATTGCATTTGCTGCTCATACCTTGCCCTGGCTTCTGCCTCTTCCTTCTCAACGCTCGTCGCCTCGTGCTGCGCCTGAAAGTGCTGCTCAAGCGTGTAGCTTGGCGGTGCGATCCTCCAAAGCTCAAGCAGACGAAGCCTCTGCTCATTGTCTGCGCCCGCAAAAAGCTCAATCTGATTAGGAAGCAATGAAGTTGGTTCAATGCTATGCTGAAGGAGCATCTCAGCCATGCCCGCAGGCATTATCGACTCTCGATATGGTGGCGGGGGAGATCGAGCGGGCTCGGACTGCGTATCTGTTGTGAGATGCGTAGAGTGGGTGTAATGTGCAGAAGCAAAGGTGAGGGGTGCATCGATCTTCTCGGGAACCATTTGTATCTGCTCGACAATTGCTCGAGCCTGTCCTTCGTATTGCGGCTCGGCAATGACCTTCTGCTGCTGCTCCGTCGAAAGCTTGGCAAAGAGCTGCGAGAGCTCATCGTGCTGGAAAGTGTTCATGGTGGTCTTACTCTCTCCCGAAACTCTGGCGCCCAAGGTTTTGCTGCCGCACTAGCAAAGTCAAACAAGTTAGTCGAGCACGAACGGGGTGGACGGCCTTTCTTTCGAGAGGCCGGGTCTTACGTGATTGCAAGTATGCTCTTGTATCCAGACCGACGCGGAGTACTCGACAGGGGTGCTGTAGCCGCAACTGTCGCAGTAGTGAACAACCACTCCCAGCATCGAACCAACAATCAAGTGTCCTGCAGATGGCCCAATTGCTCCTGACCCGGTCACGAGGTCCAGGGTATTCCAGTCCAAGTCCTTGGGGAGCAGAGCAAGCTATATAAGGAAGATAGGAAAGCGCAACAGTTGACGAGCAGCTTCTCCCACTCTCAGCTTTCCGTGTTCTCTTTCCTCGTCGATACAACTCGTATAGCTTCTCGTCGAGGCAAGCGTCCACGTCAGGTGAGAGGTGTAAGTCGCCGGCTATCAAAGCAGAAAAGCAAGAGGCGTCGGCGATTCTTTTTCCAGGTTGCCAACAAAGGAGGGGCACCTGTCCTTTCTTTCCCGACTCTTTCTCGCGGAGATTTGCGCGGGGCGGGGAGGGTTGGCAAGATCTTGTATTCAGTCGTAAGTACAGCTATCGAGGCTACCTAGAGGGCGAAGGGAGGGTGCAAGAGGGAACGAGGCGGTATATGAAGTAGCGGGTGGACAGGAGAGGGAGGGAGATGATATCGAAGGTGTGACCAATTTTAGTCTGCGTCATCCGCACGCTAAGTTAGACGGGCATCGGGGAGATCGCAGGTGTGATTGGCAGGGACCGACGCCGTTGGGCAGAAACAACGTCGCTGCTTTGTGCGGCGTCGGCCGGTCCTGGGGAATTGCACGTCGACGTTCGGCGGATCTTGCAGTGGCCAGTATAGAGCATGTCCAAACTCCAGTATCGCCTATCAGCTTGTGTCAGGCGGAGCAGAGTGAGGCGTTCGTTCGGCGTTGCGTTTGAGATCGAGATTGTCTGTTTCGACATTACGGTAGGCGGTAGCAGATATTGAGTCGCAAAAGCAGGCGCTAGTCCGGCGGGCGGAGTTAGGCAGGTAGAGCTCGCGCGTCTCGAATGCAAGCTCCATCACTACGTACAATCAATCCCACACCACTTCGACCCATCACCGCCGCTGCATCGTCCTTCCCGCAGGCACTTGATTTCGACGACGAACAGTAGAGCGCTACTTCCAAACAGCGCCTCCTGTCCGCGCCGTCTGCACCCCCGCTCACCTCCAAACAGTTCTCATAAACGCAGCCATGGTAATTGAAACAGCCTCATATCGACACGCGCGCATTCCCTGACTTGATGTTCTAGACGTCGATAGGCACAGGCTACGATCTCTCCAACTCCGTCTTCTCCCCCGATGGACGCAACTTCCAGGTCGAATACGCCGTCAAGGCCGTCGAGAATGGAGGCACCGCCATCGGCATCAGATGCAAGGATGGCGTGGTGTTGGCGCTCGAGAAGCTCGTCACCAGCAAGCTCATGAAGAAGGATGCAAACAACCGGATAGCAACTGTCGACAGGAATATCGGTGTGGTGAGTGAGGAAATGGTGCTTTGAAGCTGGCTGTGATACTGATGAGGCTGGTCACTAGGTCCACTCTGGTCTATTACCCGATGGCCGCCACTTCGTCTCTCGTGCCCGCGATGAGGCATCACAATGGCGCGGCACCTACAAGGCTCCTATCCCCACATCATCTCTCGCCAACCGCATGGGCGCCTACGTGCAAGCATACACTCTCTACTCCTCCGTACGACCATTCGGCATTACCGCGATCGTAGGTGGCTGGGACGCTGAAACAGAAGTTGACGTTGACGGAGCTGTCGGAAGCGGGCCAAAGGTCGGAGCAGGTGGCAAGACGCAAGGCGTGAAGGAAGGCGGGCCATACCTCTACATGATCGAGCCATCAGGTCTGTACTGGGGATACTACGGCGCTGCAACAGGAAAGGGACGACAGACCGCAAAGGCAGAGCTGGAGAAGCTGAAGCTGGATCCAAAGGATGGCGAGTGCATCAGCTTGGAGCAGGGCGTCAAGGAGGCGGCGCGCATCATCTACGCTGCGCACGAGGACAGCAAAGACAAGGAGTTCGAGCTAGAACTCACCTGGATCAGCTCAGTCAACGGGCCGACTAAGGGTCGACACGAGGCTGTGCCGAAGGAGATGAAGGAGGAAGCAGAGCGCTTGGCCAAGATTGCGCTGGAAGGCGAGGACGATGAAGAGGAGAAGATGGAGGAGTAGGCAATCTGCTGGGGTGTAAGATACCAGTGCATACGGCGGAGTCGCATGCATAGAGCGGCGTACGAGTTGATGGCTACAGAGAGGCGTTCATCAACGCTTTAAGAATCGAACAATGGCATGTATCATGAATCGTATGTTGTCCCCTCTTGCCAACTGATCTAGGTATCAAACTGCGCTGTGATCTGGCTAGATCTGAGGTCCGCTCAATGGTCGCGAGGATCCCTGTGGTAGCTCAACACACAGCCGGATTGAACGATCGCGGAGCGGTTCGAGTCGTGCGTGACTGGAGGCAGCATTTCCGCAGGTTTCGATCCTCGTAGCGACAGTAGTCGCCTTTGGATGGACCTCAGCAAGGGCCTCCGGTATGCAACGAGAGCGATACTGAGTTAATCGAGGCCTGGACAGCCGCACACTCAAGGGGAGGGGCTGAAGTGAAGGTAATGTGACCAGACCAAGAGCTGTTATGCACACTTTCACTCATCAGTCAACAGTGTATCAGGGACCTTCGCAAAGCGACAGCTCAACACATGTTGTTCATTAACCCCTCGCAGCGAAGATCATGCCAACACGATTATTTTGCGACGGTGGCCCAGGATGCACGCGAAGACGCGCTGCTGCAGTTCGCGATTCACTTTTCCAAAGCCACTTGCGCGTGTAACTACGTGTCCGAATTTGGTGGGCGAAAAAGCACGCGTCGAACGCGTTGCTCCTTCCCTCTCGAATTCGACCGCAGGCTGCCACACAAACTTCGAGTCAGCAATACCTCGCACACCACAACACCATTCCCCGACCGACAACAACCACGGCCAGCACAATGCCCCTTCAGCAGGAGACCTCGCCAGCCATCGTGGCCCCGCCAGACGGAGTCTGTCACTTTGACAGATTGCCACCGGAGCTACTCCGTATGATTTGTAGCTTTGCATACGGACACCAAAGTACAAAGCGCATCATCACGAGACTACAGTGGGAGAAGGATCAAGAAGACCTCGTGAAACGAGGCACATTGGCCAGCGCACCCGCATTCAAGCACCATGTTGACCATTTCCTCGTAAATATTGCCCACTTCATGAAGGCCCTACGCTCGGCAATCGCTGATCAAGACTGCAGGTATCCAAGCGGTTTTTCCTGAACGCCACTGAAGCATTCATCAAGGCTCAGCAGCTAGATCAGACGGGACCAGGGTCCAGTCTCAACCGCAAGGCCCGCCTCTGTCGACAGAGTACAATCCAACTCTTTGCCAGATCCGTCAAAGTGAACTCGTATGCCGACGCCTCTTTGCTCCGGAACTTCTCGAGCCTACGGAATGTTGAAGTTGTTATCGACGGGTTCAAACTTGAGAGCGGGCTCCCATGCAAAAAGTATGCTTGGCTGCATGTTTTTGAAGATCACGATCTCGCGAACCTTGAGTTTGTCGAGCATTTGGTCCTTCTCCGGGGCCTGAAGACGTTCACCTGCATTGCCGACACTTGTTTCTACGCTGATACGGAGCGGAAGAGGCAGGTGTGGCAGCAAAACGTCCTCGCGCTCGAAAAGTACGTGAGAAAATTCGTCACGGCACCAAAGCCAAAGGCTGCCCTGGATAGCTCGGCCAACAATACTGAGTCGACGCCGCTATATCCAGGGTCGCGCGTCACTGGCATCGGCTGCAAATCTATGCTCATCAGCGTCAAGTCTCAGCCACATTTCGCCTTCAAGCCCCAGCAAGTTGCCTTTGACTCAAGTATGGTCACCCGAGTGATGTGCTTAGAAGCGGATCAGCTTTCGCGGTGGGTCGACCACGCCCTTCGCCAACATCCAGAGCTTACTTCACTGCTCGACGACCCAGGCTTCGCCACCTCAAGATGAGCTCAACTTCCGGAGCAACTGGTCGAGCTCTGCAAGACTTGCTGGGTACGGATCCATTCTCGCTCCTGCTATCACAAGTGCAGCACATGAAGTGTCTGCATGCCGTGCGGACGCCATTGTCGATCAAGACTGCTGTACTTGAGTCTTACTATCGCGAGACATGTGATATGATATTATTATTTGCGCGCTCGGTGGCTGGAGTCGCTGTGGCGAAAACTTTTCACAGTCTTGCTAATTATGATCACTTTCTGAGCATCAATGGGGTTTAGAGGACTGTTCGGCTGAGATTTGCACGACGGACAGACTGGTAGCTTTCACTTCTCGCTGATCAAGGGCCTTGCTTCTGATGGGACAGATGATGACGCTGATGCTGATCAAAATTGGAGGAAGCTACATAGCATCGCAAACTTGCCCAGCACGACACTAAGTCTTCTCAACCATGTGGTGAAGTGCATGTTGCTGAGACATCCCACTGACAAACATCGATTACGCAGAACGGAGGGTAGTCATCTGAACAACGTCTCCAACTTCTCTCTGCAATGCAATACCTCCTTCCTCCTCCACACACGCGTATACGACATATACGAAGCGACCACTCTCGCGAATATACACCAGAGCCTTTGACCAGAACTTGTTTCGTAGTAAAAATACCACTTGCTTTTGCAGAGTGGCAGCGACCACCCTTCGGCAATTGGTGACAATGCAACCCAGGAATTGTACAAAGGCTGTCACTGCATTGTCTATAACAAGCAGCAGACCGTGTCAATCACTCACTGCGTTCTCGGTACGGCGACTCGCATTCACTGCTGCACTTGCTCATTCACTCTCCAGTGAACACGTACGCTCGTGAATACCATTGCGTTCCTCTCCTACATTTCAAAAGCACTCATTCCTCTCCTACGTCTCAAAAGCACTCACTTGCTGGATCGACTCCTTCAACCTAACCAAAAATCGCAAAACAACGCAGCAGACATTGCAATACCGAGCTTCAGTGAACAGCACCAGCACCTGCACAGCACACACCGCTCTCGTCGACGCAGTACCAGCAGTGTTGTCGTCATGTCGCTCGCGCTCGCAACCTCCCCAGCTGCAGTGGCTCCGCAAGACGGAATTTGCTACTTCGATAAGCTGCCGCAGGAGCTGCTCGATATGGTATGCGACTTTGCATATGGATATCAAACCGAGCGTCTTATTATCACGAAAGGCCAATACATGGAAAGTCGTGAGGATCTCTTGGAAGTGGGGAAATTGGCCAGTATACCACCCTTCGAGCATCACGTAGATCGATTTCTTGTAAGTACTCCCTACTTCACTAGAAGATATCTAGCAGTTACTAATCAGGACGCAGGTGTCAAAGCGTTTCTTCCTCAGCGCGGTGGAAGCTTATGTCAAGGCTCAGCGACTTGACCATACAGCGGGGGAATATTACTTCTCATCCGATCGTGTATCTGGAAAGAAGCTATTCCAGCTGTTCGCGAAAGACATTAAGGTTGCTTCTCTGGAGGACATATACACGCTCCGGAACTTCTCGAGCCTGAGGAACATCGAGCTGGTCCTCGATGAATACAAGTTCAGGTTTGGATCACCGCCATCGACGAATTATCCATGGGTCCACGCCTTCCAACCAGACGACTTCGCACAACTGAACATTGTCAAACACATCGGTGCTCTGCGAGGTGTGCAGACATTCGCCATCACGGCTGGCAGATGTCACCAAGCCGATACAGTGGCTAAGAAGCAGATGTGGCAATGTAACATTGACACGCTACAGACTTATCTCACATTGATTGTGACTGCACGAAAATTCAGTACCAATGCAGCAAACCCAACAATCCCTGCAGCGAATTCGCATTGCGTCAAGCAGCCACAGCCACTTTACCCAGGATCGCGCGTCAGTGGCACTGAATCCGCTCTCACCAAACCAACAATTCGTCTAGCCGGTCCAATCCCCGTCCTGGCTTCCCAAGTCATGGGCCTCAAATCGAATGAATTGCGTCAATGGATTGAACGTGCTCTTCAGGAGAATCCAGAACTTGCGCGACCTCTCGAGATTTCCGATCTGAAAGCTAGAAACTGAGCGCTGGCCTTCGTACATTTTTTACGAGCATTGCAGAATCGGGTCTGGAGCCACTCCCGCAACTCAGGAAGAGGCATGACTGGACCGAGTTTTCGAATGTGGCACTCTGCCGCACGACATGATGCCGGCAGCGATCCTCTCGAGGTTCAAACGTCTACAGCTTAACTAACCGGTTCACTGCAGTTGGCGGAGCTGATTTGCCCGCAACGTGTATCAGATGAAGACTCACCGCCCCTGCGTCTCCAGCAGAGCATGTCCATGTGCGTGACATCCCAAACTTTGGACTTATGGAGTATGAGCTTGTTTCTTCGAGGGCAATTGTAGAGAGATATGGACGAGCTTGGTGTTGAGTCTGAGCGTTAGCTATGTAGCCAGGAAGTCTCGTCATTGCAATATGACAGCTGGGCTCAAAATGACATCGACTATCATGCTGAACGTTGCCAGAAATCACGTTTAAGGTCGTGCACTGGTGGGCCTTTGCTACACAGCGTAGTCTCCTATCGCAGGCCTATTCGAGATAAAAAAAAAAACCGACTTCGTTGCGTAGCCGTTTAGCAATCGCGGATTGATAAAAATTCATGGCCTGGGCTTGAAAAAGGTGATTGATCACGAGCCCACAGATACCACAGGCGTTTCTGACGCTCTGAAAATCTTGAATAGTACGTGTCTGAGCTTCTACGATGTTCTCTATCCCACGGATGCCCTGCTAGTTTTCTCTGATTTTGAAGATCTGACACAATGAGACGTACGTTCGATCAAGCTATGAATTGGCTCTTTCGAAGCAGAATAAAGGGTACTGGAGCAACACAGGAATTATAGTCATTCACTGTGTTCATCGGTTCACTGTTGCGGTGAAAATTAACTTCTCGATCAGAAGCTGCGCTAGTGAATGGCGCTTGCGTTCGTCCACGATTCAAAACCTTCCCCTTTCCTTTTCACCAACACCCAGACACCGACAAAGATAGCTACACACAACAACAGCATCTATGCCAGTCACTCTTCCAGAAATTTCCAACATGTCGTTGGCTCCCAAAACCTCATCACAAGCTGGATCTCCCGCATCGGGGAATGGGGTCTGCCATTTTGACAGACTGCCGCAGGAACTACTATATAGGATCTGCGACTTTGCATATGGCCACCCCGCTGAATCTGGCTTCACCACTAAAGAACAACAAACAGACTGGCAGCTGTATCAAATAAAGCGAGGCTGGTCGACAAGCATCCGACCCTTCAAACCACAGGTCGATCAATACATGGTGTCCAAGCGCTTCTTTGTCAGCGCTATCGAGGCGTTCGTGAAGGCTCAGCATCTCGACCTTTCCGACGGCTCTGAATTCATCATGGCTTACATTGCTGAACAGAAGGTGTTCGCACTTTTCACTCGATCTGCTACACTGTCAAGCCTTTCGCTCGATTACCTCCAAGACTTCTCCACATTGAGACACCTGACTATACAAGTCGATTGCGACCACTTTGGAAAGGATGAGTGGGCTGCGGACAAATTCCCATGGCTCTACGCCCTTCAAGATGGCGACATTGCAGAACTCCCATTCGTTAGAAGATTGAGCAATGTCCGAGGATTGAAGACTTTCAACTGTAAAGCCGATGTTTGCTACTACGCCGAGACGCCGGTGAAGCTCCAGATATGGGAAGACAACGTCTTCGCTATCTGCAAGTATCTGCTACCAATCGTAACGACCAAGAAGACAGGCGTAGCTCCTGTACATTCGTTCAACGACAGTGGACGGCAGCCGTTATATCGCGGATCCCACGTCAGTGGCATCAACTGCGGCTCTTCTCTGCTTACGACTGAGTCTGACCAGTTTGATTGGCTGCCGAAGCAAACCACTCAGGTTCTTACAATGGACCTAGACATCATGCGTCGATGGGTAAAACGTGCTCTTCGGGAGCATCCAGACCTTGCTCGACCATTGGACTAGGCTAGTTGGCAGCTGCGCTATTCTAACCTGACAGGCCTGCCTTCTGTCACCGACTGAAACATTCACAGCCTAATTCGAGCCTGCTTCTGCTCCTTACTATTACAGTCGTCAACGTGGGCGCATCAAGCTTCGATCTGCAATGTGTTACTCATGGACTCAGCGGAGCATATACATACGGCGCCAAGCTCCACCCCTTGTCCAAAGTCAAGGGAAGTAGGATCTACACTTCCACGCTCAATTGTATGAAGCATTGTGGTCAAAGAGCTATCACAGCGATGGTCAGTTCTAAGATCTGCTGAGAACGTGGAGGTTTTCTAAGGTTGATCAGCCGTGACTTACACAATAGAGATGTTCCCATTCCAACCTTTGTCGCACGATCATAGTGCTTAACAAAAGGGGCGTGCCTTGGGGTGACGATGATAGACCGCCGCTGACACCGACAGATGTAACAGCGTAGATGTCTGTAGTCATTGGGTACTGATCAGTATTGAGTACAGCTCTGTTGTACTCCACACTGCCCTCTCATTATTAGCATGAATTTGTTTGTCGTTCGTGTATTCATTCACCCACCTCACGTGCAAGCTTACTAAGATCCTGCCGATCTGCCGACGTTATGTATTTCGCTCGTTGTTGGCTCCATCAAGTTTCTCATTCGACAGCTCAGCACCTCTGGCCTCGAACTTCCCACCTGAGCGCTCGATAATACTCAACAGAAGGCTCCAACTTCGCTGTGTTCGTCGCTGCCTCTTTTCAAAGGCGAACTTTTAATTTCGACATCGCTGCTCCAAGCAACACTTTCGTGCTGGCTTGATCTTGCGAGTCGATTTGATTTTCCAGTCGACTCGGAATTGCCCGTCATCGCAAGCCATGCCAAATCTTTCTCCAGCTCGCCCTGATGCTGACGGCTGTCTGCTCTGGACTCTGCCTCGGGAGCTTGTCTGCCAAATCTTTGACTATGCCTTTGGCGAGCAGCGGGTAGGCTGGTTTGAGCTTTGTCACCCCGAGTGTGAAATGGCTGGAGGGGGAGTCATACAAAGCGGGCAGACTCGCCGACGAGCAGAAGCTGCCACCCTTTGAGTACGCAATCGAGAAACTCCTTGTAAGTCCACGTTGGCAGGTCAGCCGAAAGACTGCGTGCTGACAAGAAAATTTTTTCAGGTATCCAAACGATTCTTCACCAATGCCGTCCCGGTCTTCATGCAGTGCCAGACTTTGTGTGATGTCTGGGAGCAGTCAGGAGAGATCCGCAATGTCCACGGCCTACATCTCTTCAAACTCTTCTGTACCGCAGCGCGCTCCTCCTCCGTCGATATCATGCAGCAATTGCAACACTTCGCCCAATTGCGAACACTGACCATCGATGCCACATTCATGCATCTCAGGGAAGAAGGCTTGATACGCTCCAGGTGCCCATACCAAGAGATCTTGACTGAGGAAGACTATGAGCGTCTGCCCGTCACGAAAATTCTGAAACAGTTTCGAGGCATCATCACCTTCTCATACAACTCAGATAACATGTTTTGGGCGGTCGATCGGGAAAAGGAGCGGATACTGTGGGAGCAAAATGTTGCTGGACTAGCAGACTACCTGAGACGGTTCATGACCCAGGCAAAGACCAGCAGTCCGTACCAGATCTCTTCGACGTACACCGGACCGGCACCGCTCTATCCTGGCTCGCGCGTTACCGGCATTGGAGAGCCATCTAAGCTTCTGACGTCTGCCCAACTTGAAGACATGTTCGGACCCTCGACGAGCGAAGCGACGGACGTGGCTTGAAGAAGGCGCAGGATATCTTTGAGAGCTGTGAGGGACTGCAGAGAGCGTGCAAACTCCGGGATGGGCAGTAGACGGTGGAACCAAACGCGATCGAATGCAAACTCTTCTTCGACATGCAGGAAACATCGTCGAAGGTCTCAATTGGACTTGCCGTGAATGTTCGTAATCAGAGCTGCTACTGCTGAATTTGATGGCCGTCGGCACGGGTGAGAGCACTGGGGTATCTTGTCGAACACTGTGGCATGGCATATGATTTGTCGGCTCAAAGAATGAGAAGGATGCGAATGGCGGCTCATGAGTTTGTGACACCGTAGCTTGGTTACAGTGTTGCATTGTTGACGCAGCAGGTGAAGTGGAACGATAATTCCTCGCGCGACAGGGATGGCAATCGGAAAGACCAGGGCGGACCTCACCGCTTGATCACGCCGCCAAGCAATCCCGTACGGCATGGTGGTGAGATATGTAACATCATCACGACCTGTGACATAGGTTGTGTCTCGCCACGATACTCAAATGTCGATATATAGAAGAGCGAAACAGTAGGTAGCCAAACATTTCTCTATCACCAAGTTCACGGTACACAACAAAACACTCCACCACCTTACTTGAATCAAAACCACCATTAACAACAATCAAACCATGTCCAGCCTCTGCCAAATCTGCGGTGCACGCTTCTACGACGACGATCTAGCCAGCAATCCACTCTCCCACTTCTGCATTGGTCTCGATGGTCCCGCGATCGTGCATTTCGAGACCGAAGAACACCAGAATTCCGCACCACATACTCCCGAGTTTGAGAAGCCAAAGAGTGCGACACAACCCAAAGGTTAGCCTCCCTCCTCGTCTATCGCATTGCGATGCACATATGCTGACTGCTGTTCTCAATAGCGTTAGCTCTTCCCGCACAAGCACATGCACAAGAAGACCTGGATGAGATCGCAAAGTTGCATCAAGAAGTAGACGCATTGAAGGCGAAGCTGCAGAAGGGTCATGTGTCTTTTGCGTGAAAGAAGAGTGTGAATGAAGTCGTAGAGACCAGGCGCAACAGTACTGGAACAAAACAAGCACAGATTGACGACTCCACGCGGCGTTCTTGGGAGGTCTGAACTTGTCGTAACGCATAGCATTGGCGCTGGATGACAGGCTAACGAAACGGGACACGAAATGACTTGAAATTCGAGAGGGAGGCTATATTGACCAGGACACATTAATACTTGAATACTTCACTCTTCTGCAACAGTAATGTAACTTACCTTTGATACCAGATCCCAATGTTCGCTCAAAAGTTCAGGATCACAGCTCCGCTCCTCAGAACATCCACCTCAATCCTGCCTTCATCATTCACAGTTGCCACCTCTCCTCTCGTGACATTGCTTAGTGCCACCGGTCGACCTTCATCCAATTCAAAATTGTAGCTGTATCCATCGAACGTAATTCCGGTGATCGCATCACTACCATTCGCAGAAAGACGCTGTAGTTCGACTTTGGAATCTGCAAAAGAAGTCGGAAGCTGGAAAGTGTACGTCTCGGTTGGTCGAGGATACGGGGTCAGGTACTCCTCATTGTAGTCCGTCGCGTTATACGATTGCATGTTAATCACGATGATTTTGCGCAGGTTTCCGTCCAGGTAAGACGCATACGCCGCTTCTGTGTCCTTTTGAAGTGGGATGTTGATAATCTTGGGTGGGCAATCGGTGATATTGCCCAAGAAGGCTGCGACAGCGATACTCGCGTAATATGGCGCTTTCGTTCCTTTGGCTACGAGATCGGTGTCGATAGGCTGCCAAGCTTGGTAGCGGTAATTCGTGCCCATGTGCATGTGTACGCGTCGGATGTTGTTCGCTGCGCACCACAAATTGAAGTCGACGCCCCACAGGGCTGCGCCGAAAGTGTTGGAGAGGCCTGGCCGACCTTGATTGTATAAAGAATTGGTCTCGCCGAGGATGTAGGGCAGGTCAGGCTCAAGTTCGTGAATTAGGCGAGACGAGTTGACGTGTTTTCTGACCGAGTTCACGGTAGAGGTGTGATTCATCAGAGTGCCTCGCAAAGTGACACCAGGAGATCCGGCACCGGAGATGTAGCTGTGAGCGATTAGCAGCTTTTCCTCGAGCCTGATTCGATTCATACTTGTGAGAACTGATCATGCCAATGATGCCATCTTCGTTCAGTCCAGCTTGCCATGTTCTCAGTGGCTCCAAGCTATTCGTCGTTCCCGAGAACGATGGCGCGTAGTACTGATAGCTCTCGTTGCTTGCAAGCTCGGGACAGGACTGTCCCATCTCCACTCGGATGGCCCTTGTCCAATGTTGCCATTCCTCGACATAGTCGTGCTCTGTCCAGTTTCGAGGTCTCACTGGCCCTTGAGCAGAAGTTTTGAACAGATCTGGTTCGTTACCAAGCTCCCAAAACAGGAGTCGGTCTCTCAGAGCTTCGCATGCGTACGATACAGAGTCGAGGAGTCCTTGCCTTGCTGTAGAGCTGTTGCGTCCGAGGTTGAATCCATGCACAAACTGCACACCTGGCCATGTTTGATACGACTCAAAATATTTTGGCCCAATAGTCAAAGTGGTCGGATAGTCAGGAGAAATATCCGGGTTCACAATGCCCACTGATGCCACGTCCAGCGACTCATTGAAGACTGCATAGTCTTGAGTATTGCCGCCGACACGTATATGTGGCTTCGTGCCCTGTAGATTACCGAGATTTTCCAAGAGGTTGTCGGAGAATTCATTTGGTGCAGATTTGTTGCCTGCAAAGTCTGGAAAGGAGGAAAACTCTATACTGTAAGTGACGAAGCTTTCCAAGGGAACACCTGCATCGGAGGGCGCTGATTCTGCAACGAAAACTACTGATCTTTCCTGCTCGCTGGCGTGGACCGATAATAGTGCTCCTCGGATGAGGATTCCGTAACCAAGCTTGGTAAGGATATTCGTGAAGGCCATAATTGATAATGATACATTGGCTGGCGATGCTGGGCTGGTCCGAATGCGTGGACATTTTCTATAAGGGCGCCCGGCTTGAGCATGAACATTCCCCGCACTTCGCGCTGCAGCAAGATCCTAGATTATGTGCATGATGATGCTATCGGCCTCGAGCGTGTGCCCGGATGACTGCTGCCGTGTCCAGGCTGATCAGCCCACTTTCAGTGTGTGTGCCTGACGATCAGTGCATTGCATGCGGGCGGCCAGCATTTAGCCATGAGTAGATGAAGCTTTACCTATCGAAGACAGTCAGCAAAGACAGCAGGAGGCTCGGTCTCTCCAGCAGTTCATGCTGGGCAGACCACTGTCGTGCGATGAAGGTCGTCTGTTGTGAGCAAGTGTGTCTTGTGAGCACAAATGCTCAGCTGTCGGCCATGCTCGGCGGTGCCAATAGACGACTTTGATCCGCACACAGAGACTGAGAGATATGCAACTGCATCGTTTGAATCCTCACACTCGATAGCCTGGTCAAGAATCATGCGCACAGTCCGTGGGAGCATGGTACGCGTCTGCCACGGACATCAGCACCTGATTTTGGCATCTAACATCAAAACTCAGGTCAGTGTGGCAGCAAACTGAAACACAGAAGTCTTAATATAGGGTGGTGAGAAATGATGCAGAGATAGGTCGTCGTTTTGTGTTGGGCTTGGAGATACAGGAACTGAAGCAGCTTGAAGAGTTGCTTCGACTTCGACTTCGACTTCTCACGACACGGGAATGCCAAGAGACATGTTCGGGCCGCTCCGTAGCCTCCGTCCGCCGCATCAAAATTCTGTTGCGCGACGCGATCTCTTCACCTTTTCTTCTTCGTGCGGCGCATGATCTAATTCAGTTTCCCAAACGTTGCTCGTTCGTCTATCCCCATGATAGAACGTGTGTCCGATCGTGCACAGAGCAAATTCATTGCAAACTCGGCGCTTCAGCCAACTCCGACTCGACAGCCATTTTCCAAGTGGTCCTGTTGGCGTGCTGGACGCTGAACATCCTCTTTTTCTGTATCTATGCCCTGTTGCAGAACAGCTCGAAAGCTTTCTGACCCGCGGTAGTCGTCTTTCCCGGAATTCTTGCCGTCTACCATACTCGTGAAGACAGTTCGGACAAGCCTCTGAGATCTGCACGCGTAAGACCTGAAGAAGAGAGCCAGTATGTCGCGTCTCAATGTCGTTGCGCTGATCTCTGGCGGTAAGGACTCGTTCTTTTCTATTCTGCACTGCCAAGCGAACGGCCACAAAGTCGTCGCTCTTGCCAACTTGCACCCCAAGTCTCGGGATGAGGAGGACTTGGACAGCTTCATGTATCAGACGATCGGTCACGCCATAATACCGCTGTACGAGCAAGCTCTCGGTCTGCCATTATATCGTCAGGAAATCTGCGGAACTGCCGCAGTGCAAGATCGCGACTACCACCACAGCAGTGCCGAAGATGAGACCGAATCTTTGTTACCTCTACTGCGGAAAATACTCGCCGCACATCCCGAAGTCAATGCGGTGAGCACCGGCGCCATCATGTCGGATTATCAGCGCACTCGAGTGGAGTCCGTTGCGCTCAGGCTTGGTCTCACGCCCCTTTCATATCTTTGGCAATGGCCTACACTACCTCCGCAAACGCAAACGTCTCTGCTGGAAGACATGGCAGCAGTTGGGCAAGACTCTCGGATCATCAAGGTGGCCTCTGGGGGACTCGACGAGAGCTTCTTGTGGCAAAACGTGGCAGACGCACGCACAAGACTTCGCCTAAGCAAAGCCGCTGAACGTTTTGGTACACCGGGTGATGGAGCAGTCTTGGGAGAAGGTGGAGAATTCGAGACTCTAGCCATATCGGGTCCAGCGCCGTTGTGGAAGGGCAGAATAGTGGTCGCTCCCGAGAACATCAGGAATGTGCCTGGTGAAGCGGGCAGCGCTTCGGTCAGATTGACAGAGGCTGCTGTCGTGCTGAACGCTGACCAAGAGAGTGAACCTTCGTCGAACACCTCTGTACGCATGCCGGCTTTGCTTGAGGCCAGGTTTGAGTCCATACTGCAGGCAGTTCGAAATAGGCCCTCCTTCGAAGCCGATGGCGGCACCCCCGTTTTCTGTCAGATGTCAGCGTCTGGCGCAGCATGGAACGGTGGACCCGATCCTGACATAGAAGTACTGGCCGACATCACTGGCGAAGGCACCACTGCAGCGGCACAGACGAAAGCCATCATGGATCAAGTGGTTGCTACACTGGCTCGAAAAAGCCTTACCATCGCAGACATCGCGAACGTAACGATAGTGCTCCGGAACATGGACGACTTCACTTCGGTCAATCCAGTCTACGGCAGCTATTTCAGCAAGCCTAACCCACCTGCGCGAGTTACGGTTGCCTGTGGAGATGTGCTTCCTGAGAACGCACTACTCGCGATATCAGTAGTAGTGGAGTCTGGCAAAAGGGACGGCTTACATGTACAATCTCGCTCCTACTGGGCGCCTGCGAACATTGGTCCATACTCGCAGTCCATCAAGCTAAGTGCACCAGGCCGACAGAAGACTTACATTGCGGGACAGATTCCGCTAATCCCAGCAAGTATGCAGTTACCTGATCACTCATCAGAGGGCGAAAGCCACGACTTCACCCTGCAAAGTGTATTTGCTCTGCAACATCTCGACCGGATTGGAAGAATTATGCAAGTCGGGCAATGGGCTTGTTGCATCGCTTTCATCGCCTCAGATGGTATTGAGCAGGCGGTGCTGACCACACGTGCTGACATGGCTCGCAACACATGGAAGGAATATCACACTCCACAATCGTTACCTACGTCAGGTGGTGAGCCCGAAGATGACGACGACTTTGATGTCTGGGATCAGCGACATGGCTCACGTAGAGGCGGGTGGCAAACACACTCATCATCCTCGAGGCACGAGAAAGACATTCGCGATGAATCCAGCAAGTGCGTGCCACCATTGGCAGTCATCGCGGCCAATGCACTTCCTCGGGGCGCAGATATAGAGTGGGTTGGGTTCGGCGATAGCACAACCACGATAGAGAGTGCCACACCAGTGCACTTCGCCAGTGTGCTGAAAGCCTTCAAGCATCGAATCCTGCCGTTGGTAAGCGCTAGTGATCCTCTCACTGTTAGCTGATATACAGGATCCAAACGAAGAGAGACTCGCTTGCTCCGCATTGGGCAATGTGTTTTGTCAGGTCCAGATGTGTAATGGGCGAGCGTCGGCCGCCTTGTGCTGCCGAGAGCTGAGAAGGATGTCCCCACCTCTCGACACTTCCCCGCTCTGGAATCGCCACCTTTGCTATGGCACTAAGGCTGAAGAGGCGACCCGTGTTGCGAACTCGTGCCACATTACTCGAAACCGCCGACTCGATACTGTGGCAAGCTGTTGTTACAATGCAAGGCACGAGATACCATGATCTCAAGTGCGGGCTGGGCAAGCGGCGAAGTGGGCTACGCGCATGCAGCGCGTGCTCATGCCGATCATGCAGCTTCCAGCCAATACTAGTCACTGTTTTGGCAGACACCATCTACCGCAGGCGTCCAAGAGCTTGCACAGCATGCGCGGCGGGTCGCCCTGCACGAGTCTCCATTACACAGTCCGAGGCTAGTGCTCCGCTCATCTGGAAGCTCTCAGGACAGCCGGAGGTACAGTAGAAGGTAGTCTATAGTGAAGCAGCAGCCCACTTTCGAACCTCGCGTCCCATTGTCCTGGCTTTCACACATTCTTTGCTCTGAACATGGCACCCGATCTCAACGCAGTCGCCGCAGGCGAGACATTCGACTACTCACAGCCTGGATCGTCTGGCTACCATGTCAATCAAGAAATCACATACAGTACGAAGTCCCAGCAAATCGCAATCTCGGTAACCACTGACAATGCAAAGATGACCCCAACAACCGCAAACTGCGGGTGCTCACAATCGGCGCCGGTGTCACTGGTATCTTGATGGCATATCGTATCCAGAAAGACGTGGCAAATGTCGAGCATGTCATCTACGAGAAGAATGAAGATATTGGTGGCACTTGGCTCGAGAACAGGTATAGCCAGCGACTCCTAGGGCATGAGCAGGTGCTGAACTCCGCGCAGATACCCTGGATGCGCCTGTGATATCCCATCTCATGCATACACTTACCAGTTCGCCTTGAATCCGGACTGGCCACGATTCTTTTCCTACTCTCCAGATATCTGGAAGTATTTGGACAAGGTGTGCAACACTTTTGATCTGCGCAAATATATGACATTCAACACTGAAGTCATTGGAACGTATTGGAATGAGGAGAAGGGCGAGTGGACTGTGAAGCTACGACAGACAGCACCGGGACAACAGCCAAGAGAGTTCGAGGATACTTGTCACCTGCTTCTGCACGGAACTGGAATCTTGAACAACTTCAAGTGGCCAGACATTCCAGGTCTCAAGGATAAGTTCAAAGGAAGAGTCGTGCACACTGCTCGATGGCCAAAGGAATATCAGACCGAAGAGTGGAAGAACGATAGAGTGGCCGTGATTGGATCAGGAGCCAGTTCGATCCAGACAGTGCCGACTATGCAACCTCATACGAAGCACATTGATGTTTTCGTCCGGACGGGGTGAGTGACCAGCTTCCAGCTATCTTAGACTTGAGACTGACTTTGATCCAGTGTCTGGTTCGTCCAGATCGCCAACAACTACGGTCAGAACAAGGAATACGATCCTGCCGAACGCGATGAGTTCCGGCACAACCCCAAAGCCCTCGTTGCCCACGCCAAAGATATTGAAGATCAAGTCAATGGTCTCTGGGGAGCGTTCTACTCTGATACAGAAGCGCAAAAGCAAGGACAGCAAATGTTCCGTGAACGTATGGCGGAATTCATTAAGGACAAGAGGTTGCTGGAGGGCTTCACACCCAACTTTGGAGTGGGGTGTAGAAGAATCACGCCTGGCGATCCATACATGTTGGCGATCCAAGAGGAAAATGTAGATGTGCATTTTACCGCCGTGAAGAGCTGTACGGAAGATGGCGTTGTGGGTGAAGATGGTGTAGAGAGAAAAGTTGATACTGTTGTTTGTGCTACAGGTAAGTGTGGTGATGCAGAGAGCGCATGAGAGACGTACTGATCTCTGGTTTGAAGGCTTCGATGTCTCTTACAAGCCACGCTTTCCCATTGTCGGGAGGGGCGGAATTGACCTCAAGGTATGCTTGCCCCAGCCCACTCACTTGCGCGATAATGCGTTGACAATGACCACAGGAAAAATGGAAAGTATGCCCTGAGTCCTACCTTGGTCTGGGTATTGCGGAATTCCCCAACTTCATCACCTTCATCGGCCCAACCTGGCCAGTCGAGAATGGTGAGAGTCACTTCGGCAGTTTCTGCAGCTTCGCTTACTTACATGATCAATCATAGGCTCTGTTATGGGACCCCTTCACTCCGTCTCCGACTACGCTATCAGCATCATCAAGAAGATGCAGAATGAGAACATCCACTCCTGGGTCCCCAGACAAGACATCACCGACTCCTTCAATGCTCACGTGCAAGAATGGATCAAGCACACTGTGTGGAAAGAAGACTGTCGATCCTGGTACAAGAATAACGAGACCGGCCGCGTCAACGCAGTATGGCCTGGATCTTCAATGCATTACCAGCAGGTCATCGAGAAGCCACGATACGAGGATTTCGAGATTAAATACCACGACAAGAATCCTTGGGCACATCTGGGAATGGGCTGGACACCAGAAAACCGGCTGGGTGCGGAGAAGGCGGACTGTAGTCCTTATCTGAACCTGAACCACATTGATCCGAAGTGGTACGTGGCAAATGGGGGTGACGGAGACGTGTTGCTAAAGCAGGTCAATGAGTACAATACGAAGAAGCAGTTGTAAAGGTGTACAGATGCGATTTGAGAAGTCATATGCAGCAATTCGAAGCAAGATAGGTGTGCTAGAGAGATACATCACGAATGTAGACAGCGATGTATAGTGAGTCAAGTTTGAGTCACTTTGATTGACTCCTTGACATCGTGGTCGTGACAGTGACAGAAGCGAAGCCTCAGGCATCATAAGGAAGCTCTTGGCAAACGTGGGGCTAACACTTTCTCAATTCGCGACTTCCAAACGCCAAAGTTCGGGCGGCAGCGAGCAGCACAGGACGACGACAATACACGGCCGCCATCTGCTCGTCCAGCGCTTTCATCGGAAAGCGCACGCACATCAATACCGCAACCATGGCGCCATCTTTCGAGAACCTCGATCCGGAGACGGAGTACGAGGTTGACGATGAGGAGATCGACTTCTCAGACTTGCGCGAGAAATTTGAGACAGTGATGGAGGAGGGCCTCGACACCTTCATTGTCATCGACGGCCTGCCGAAGGTTCCCGAAGCCAGCAAGGACAAGCTCATCAAGTTCTTGCTGCGCAGCTTGACCAAGGTCGGGAAGACGAAGGAGGAGAATGTGTTCATGCCCCTCAGCGGCGAGACAGGCCAGACAGAGGGATTCGCTTTCGTCGAGTATGAGACTCCAGCACAGGCCGCTGCCGCAGTCAAGGCACTTCACGCGCAGCCGCTCGACAAGAAGCACACCATGGCTGTCAACAAGCTCACCGATATTGAGCGATTCGGTCGTGAGGGAAGAATCGACGAGACATACAAGGCACCAGAGATCGCGCCATTCGAAGAGAAAGAGCACTTGCGATGGTGGTTGGGAGATGCAGATGGCAGAGACCAGTTCGTCATGTACCGCGGTGATAATGTGGGCGTGTTCTGGAACGAGAGGGAAGCTGCGCCTGACCAGATTGTGGATCGTCAACACTGGACAGAGTCATTCGTGCAGTGGTCACCAAAAGGCACATACTTGACATCGATGCATGCGCAAGGTGTTCAGCTGTGGGGAGGCCCGCAGTGGTCGAGGCAAAAGCGATTCATGCACCCAGGCGTCAACCTGGTCGACTTTTCGCCCAATGAGAAGTACGTCACAACGTGGTCGCACCGCCCCATGGTTGTCGACGAAGGCAACCCTATCCTCTCGCTCGAGGAGGATGGCAAGAACTACATCATCTGGGACGTCGCGACCGGCAAGCCTCTTCGATCCTTCGTTACGCTCGACCTTCCTAGCCCTGGCCTCGACCCCGAAGGCAACCCGATTAAGCAAAAGATTCAATGGCCAGCTTTCAAGTGGTCTGCAGACTCGAAATACGTTGCACGAATGACACCCAACCAGAGCATCTCCGTCTACGAACTTCCCAGCATGCGACTGATGGACAAGGTAAGCGTGAAGATCGAAGGAGTACAGGACTTTGAGTGGTGCCCGGCGAATCCAAAGCGCATTGAGCAAAAGGACTACGAGCAACTATTCGCATACTGGACACCTGAGATGGGCTCAAACCCGGCCAAGGTCGGTATCATGTCTATTCCGTCAAAAGAGATTGTCCGAACACGAAACCTTTTCAACGTTAGCGACGCGAAGCTCCACTGGCAATCCGACTCGAAATTCCTCTGCTGCAAGGTGGATCGACACAGCAAATCGAAGAAGTCGCTCGCTACGAACCTCGAAATCTTCCGCGTACAAGAAAAGGGTGTGCCTGTCGAAGTTGTCGACAGCTTGAAGGACACCGTCATCAACTTCGCGTGGGAGCCAAAAGGTGATCGCTTCGTCCTCATAACTGCTGGCGAAGTGCCCGCCGGTGCTGCTATTCCCCCCAAGACTTCCGTCTCCTTCTTCGCTCCTGAGAAGGCCAAGGGTAATGCCGTTGGCAACTTCAAGCTCATTCGCACCGTGGACAAGAAGAACAACAATGCCATTCACTGGTCACCGAATGGCCGATTCTGTATTGTTGCCACAGTGTTGAACCAGCAGAGCTTCGATCTGGACTTCTGGGACTTCGACTTCGAGGGTGAGAAGGACGAGAAGGAGAAGGATCTTACTGCCAACCTCCAACTCATGAACACAGCCGACCACTACGGTATCACAGATATTGAATGGGACCCCAGTGGACGATTTGTCGCGACCAGCGCATCAGTGTGGAAACACCGCATGGAAAACGGCTACCATCTCTACTCCTTCGCTGGTCAACTTCTTCGTGAGGAGCCTGTCGAAGGCTTCAAGCAGTTCACTTGGCGACCACGCCCTGAGCGCCTGCTCAGCAAGGAGGAGATGAAGGAGATTCGCAAGAACCTTCGCGAGTACTCCAAGACCTTCGAAGAGCAAGATCAAGCCAAGAAGAGCTCTGCTGACAAGGAGGTCATTGAGAATCGTCGCCGACAACTCGAGGAATGGCTCGCATGGCGTGAACGCACCAAGGAGGAGCTGCTCGAGGAGAGACAGGACATGGGTCTGCCTGAGATCTCGCCTGAGCAACAGGCGTTGGTTGTGGAGGACAGTGAAGGAGATAGCAAGGTCGTGGAGGAGATCTTTGAGGAGATCCTGGAGGAGACGGAGGAGATTGTGGAGTAGGCTGCCTAGGACGAGGATGAAAGTGCGTTCTGTCGTTCAAAGGACTACGATGTACGCATGGTCAAGGGATGTGCTCAGCGATTCATAACGTGGAATGAAGTGTTTGATAGACGTTTTTGCGGTATGAAGCAGCTCCCAGGTTTTCCCCCGGAAGGTACATGTGCTTGTCTTTCAGACAGTTTCCTGGCTTAGCCGCTCTTCTGCCCACGCTTGGAGGCGGAGGTCTCGCTGCCATGTTGGAGAACGTTCTCCCTCAGGCAATTTCACTGTGAAGAGCCACCATGTCTCGGACATAGCTCAGTAGCACAACCTTGGCGGCTGTCCCCGGCAACGGCGTAGTATCAGAGGTGCTAGTAGTCTCAGTATTCAAGCACTTTGTCATAGATTGACAGATCCCAAGAAGCAGTACAGTGACTTCGTAATCGTGGCTACCTCTGAATGCATTTACTTCTGAATGCAAGCGCCTGAACGGACTGGCTCTTGATCCATGGAAAGCTTTGCTGCTTGGCTTGGCTACCTGCGCATGCACTCAGGGGTAGTTGCATACAGAAGAAGTCACGGTTAAGTTTTCCACGGGTCGCACTTGTGATTCGTTTTTCTCGATAGGTATGTTACCAGTACGTCCCGATCAGTGCCGACCAATTTTCGCCCGCCATCAGTCTCGGGTTGCCTGCTATGCTTGGCATACATGCTGTGTAACGCGAGAGAGTTCAAAGGCAGCCGTTAGCGGCCGAGAAGAAGCCGCCAATCTTAGTTAGAAGAAGAGCGAGGCCACAGTCAAGTATTGTTACATCCGCTGAAATCCATGTTTGGCGACCAGGGACTGGCCCTGGCGCGATCGAGCGTACAGCTATGTCGGAGACGAAACATGATGGTGAGGTACCACCCAGCAGATCGTAGCAAGTTGTGATACGCTATGGCTGGTTTCCAACTCACGCAAGCGACCTGAAGTCAGAGCAATGCAACAGATCTAGCTCCAGCCAAGTCTTGTTGGCATCCCGAGCTGTCTACTTCCCGTTGTCCTCGGAAGCCGTTCCATATGCGCGTTTGTTCTCAGCATCCCACTTCCACTTCATCTGACTAACCCAGAGGCGGTTTTCGAGATTGATCAAACCGATGAACTGGAAATCCATCATGACATTTCCAGTAGCTGGATCATATTCGTGCTCCGCTTGGTAGGGGCAATGGTCATGCGTCGCGCTAATCTTGCTGGCAACATCGTAGAGGTCTCCAAGTGCAAGTCCACCATCATTCAGTACCGTATCCCTCTTCAGAATATACCCAAGACGTTGTCCTCTTAGCTTCATGGGCTTCATGGTGTCTTCGCAAGTCAACATGTGCGGTGCCCACAATCCTGGGCCATGTAAGATGCACTGGAGGGTCGATGAAGCCCAAGGAGACGATGTTGTGAGCACTGAAGACGATGCGGTAATCTCCTCAGGTGGCTCGTCACCTACTGTACAGAATTCTGGGAAGTAGGTGTTAGCAGGAATGATCTCATGCCTTGATCTTGTGCAGCTTTGCCATATGCGCATTGATTTGACAACGGGATTTTCACTTATCAAAATGTCGCGGCAAGCAGCGTTGAGAGATCGCGGTACGAGATGATTCTCGTCTGTCAGCTGTGCGATGATGGAAGTCCACTGAAGTTGCAACGATTTTGGCCCTGGCTTGGAGTGCATTTTGTGAGCGTGAAACCTAATGCTTGTCGAGAACTCTTTTGGCGTGTGGGTCGTCGGTATTGTACGGAAGATTTTTGGAGGTGCATGAAACAACCTATATCGATCTTGAGACAGAGGCGCAGATCCTTCAATGATATCCTCCCAAGCACGACAGACGGCTTGGGCATTACTGAGAGAAGCCTGGTCCAGGTGACCGAGAATCATCTCAAGCAGTTCTACGATACCGAAAGCCTTTGCCGCCAAGGCGTACGATCTCAGAGAAGAGGCGTGATTGTAGTATGGGCCAGGCACAAACAACTTGAGTGTTTGATCGAGTGCTGTTGACCTGTGCAGAAGAGCTCGAAGACCATCTTGTATTTCTGTATTTGTTGTCGGATCGTACTGGATGCGTGCGAGCAACTTCGATATCTCACTCCGTAATTCAGCATGTTGTCCGATAGCGATAGTGCGTGGGTCGTTCAAGTGATCAGGCGCATTCCAGAACTCCATGGCGGTGAATGACAGTACAGCATGGATCGCTTGGGGCAGCAGAACGCCCACCGAACATATATGCCAGTCTTGACATGTTTGCTCAATGCAGTTCATACCATTCACTTCAGACCTCCGGACAATCTACCTCTTTGTTGCTCAATGAAAATCGTATTTGGTAGGCATTCGGGCACAGTTCGATGTCCGAGTGTCTGCTACCGGTGGAATATCACAATTGAAGCGTTCTGCCGCTCCTCCAAAGTCTGCATCCGGGGCTGATCGCAGACTTCCTGAGATTATGACCAACGCACTTGTAAAACCTGATAGTGCTAAGAGGCAAGTTCTTGTGATCACACTGTTGATATTGCATTGGACGATACGCAAGCGGCCGCTAACGGGCGTTGCTGAACTTTCTCGCGTTACACAGCATGAGCTGCTGGCCAAGGAGCTGGCGACGAAGTCCAAGAAGGTGGATCCTCGTTCGTCACATGAACAGCGTCGCAGTGCTCACCATAGGCTCGTAAGAAATGGGTAAACGCTGAAGTCGATTGTCAAAGGATGGCGTTGTGGAAAGAAACATTTTTGAGGAAGGGCCTTTCTGAATCGAGGATTCACCGATCGGATCGACGTGCTGGCCCCGCTTGGCCTCGAAAGCGGCCGTATATGGAGAGTCAGTTGCTGGCGCCATGTTTGGAGAATTCTCGGAGAACTCTGTGGTTAATCCGAACGGTGTTACTCCTTTGCGTGCTGTCCGCTACTGAGGAACTCCGCTGCAAAACACATTGCGTAGGCGGCGCAGCGCACTCGGTCTCCGGTGCGTGCAGTGCCGGGTAGTTGAAAGAGAACAGATTAGGACAGGGTATTGTTGTGACCGAAGAAATTGGCTGTTCCAAACTGCACTGCACAAGCAGCACATCAAATTCGGCTTCGATCGCGTCCATGATGCGAGAGAATGACAGACGACTGGAGTTGTATGGTATCGATCTCCCCTTCGTTGGATGGCTTTCTCACTTCTTCTTCCTTCCACCTTTCCCGCCTTTCCCGCTACTACTCCCCCCACCACTCTCCTTCCTCTCCTTGGCCGCCTTCGAATTCTTCGACTTCTGTTTCGATCTTGCTAGACTGCGCTCCGCTTTACTTTCATACCGAAACTTCTGCTTCTTCTTCTTGACACCTCCGTCGCCTGTCTTATCCCAAGGTCGTTTCTTCTTCTTGACTTCAGGTTCTGAGTTTGTTGTTTTGGACACATCTTTAGATTTCCCGTCTTCACCATCTTCCTCTTCTTCTGAAGATGTTTCGCCCATAGGCTCAACTGTCACAGTAGTATATTTGTCTTCGTCGACATATTCTGCTTCATCCGGGAGCTCAACCTCTGCGACGGCTGGTGCAGCGGAATCTTCGTTGTCGAACCCAGAGAATTCATCGTCGGAGCTCGAAATATCGTCCACATCTCGGCCATTTGCGAGGGCGTTTTGTTGTTTCAGGACTTTGTTAACCTCTGCTACATGTGATTCGAGGTCCGCTTTGCGTTGTTCGCGGAGCTGGAGATAATTGTGTCAGGTCGACATGCTCGGAGCAGCATTTACAAATTGCTTTGACTCTTTATACACGTACCTCCTTCCTCTCCCTGACCTTCTCCTCTTTTGTCATTTGGATTGCATGTTCTCGGGCCTGCTCTTTTCGGGCTTGCTTTCGCTTGCTGAAGCCGGTGAGGTATTCTTGTCGTGCATCGATGCTGAAAGTGAGCTCTTCGACAGGTTTTTGGCGTCTGAGTGGGTCGAGCTTTCGTCTCTTCGCCGGAGGAGCCATTTCGTCTAGCCGATGTGGGTAGATCGCGAAGTGAAGGTGAGGGCGTCGATGGTCTGGAAAATGCGCGATCGGGTTCGGATTTGACTCGGCAAACTTTCCTCCGGTTCCGTTGACAGCTTCACGGGCAATCACCAGGCCGGCAGGCACGGGCGACCTTGCCAACACATACACACTCAAACAATGATGCTGCGAAGTTCGATATCGCTGCTCGCGGCGGCAAGCTCCGCATATGCTCTCCGCGATGCGAGCCCGTTCTTGCTGCTGAGCACTGAGCGGTACGATGATGCGTGTGGACGGGAGGCAACGAGCATCTGCTGATGGCATCACAGACTGGACCAGACGTCTCTGCGAAGCGAGCAAATATCCACATCAGCACACATTGAAAGCGGACTCGAACCAACGTTATCGCTATGCGGCTCCAGCGTATACGTATTTGTGGAGCAACCCGCCATCCACGCCGCCGACTTGCGACAAGAGAACATGCCCAAGCTGGCAAGGAGGACAGCAAGGGATGAATACAAGAGTGTTGTGCAGATTCCAGAGGTCATCGGCGAGATTGATGCGGAAAGAGTTGCAGCTGCAGTGAGCAGACAGTGTGGTGGAAAGAGAATGAGTGTTGAAGAGTGTATGCGACATCTGCGGCTTCAATGAGGAGAGTTTAAGAGACGCTGACAGGTGTGACAGTCACATCGTCGACATCAAAGCCAACGGCAGCAGTCATTGGACCTTTGGTCCACGCGGCGCCACGAGGCGACCATGATCTAAGGAAGGAGAGCCTGCAACAGGCGGATGCGGAGCTAGACTCGCACCTCCACAGTGTGCTCGCCAACCACACCGCACACACGATCATATATATCGGGACACCGTCACGAAGCGAACAGGGCGCAGAAATCGACTATGAAGCGGAGAATACTCCTCCAGGACACAACGGTCTGCACACGGACTTGAAGCGAGATGTGCAGCACGGGTTGAAGAGGCAATCAAAGAGTGACAACCCGCAAGACAAGCTGCCGCTATTTGAAAAGTACCAGTTCTTGTCGCCTGGTAAGTCATGGCATTCAGATGTCCAAGTCCGCAACGCTGACCTGAATGCAGGTATTTTCATGGGTCTCGTGGTTGCCTTCCTGCTACTCTCCATCCTCTACGTCGGGCTCAACGCCATCTCTGGCCTTGAGGTCTCATACATGTCCTTCAGCAAAGAGATGGGACCAGCTGCACAGAAGAAGCAGCAGTAGAGAGGCTTCGAGAGATCAGACCTTGTACGATCATATATCCTGTGAATTATTTGAAATCAATCAGCAGATGGCCAGAGCGGGGGTTTGACTGACACGAGGTCGCTATCTGTGGAAAATGAAATCCAATCGGACCCGCTGACTTCTGCTCCCTCAGTGTCAAGTCTCTCTCCGCCTCTCGTGACTCTGCCTCGTCGAGCGTGTCCAAGGCGGTCTGTCTGTCGAAGCGAGCCGAGCCAATGATCGAAGTCGCAACGAGAGATCACAAAGCGGGTACTTGTAGATTTCCGTCTGGTTGTGCCTTTCATCAAATGCAATTCTTCTTCACCGGCTCGATGTCGGCGATACTCCAGACTTCCTTGATCTTCCACTTGCCATCAGCCTCATCGATGCCAAACTGGTATGTGACGTGCTCAAACACGTCAAAAGAGTGGTCGTCTCTCTTGCCAACACTTCCGTCTGGCGCTATGTGCACTCTTCCAGCTGCAGGCACAAGAGAGTGGCCCAGATATGAGTTGCAGGTGTGAGGCACCGTGAATCGCAATCTAGCCGAAACGTGGTCATCTTGCACAATCAGCTTCTCAACAGTGATTTCTGTGCGAGGCGCCGATATGTTGGCAGTAATGAGAGCTCTGTACTGCTGGATACCGAGAGGGTGTGAGTTGTGAATGACATCAACATGGACAAAGTCGGATAGCCAGTCTGGTGAAGTGGGGAGACCAAACTCAGTGATCGCGGCGATGTAGTCTCTGTACACCTGTGCCAAGTCTGGGCCACTGGTGGAAGACATTGTCTGCAGTGGCAGGTTGTGGTTGGTGGTGGAGGCCAAGGGTTCCGTAGCAGAGGCATGATCCCAGAATAGATGGAGGAGACGGAGGTAGCTCCAGCCAATGGCCGCGCGGAATGACGACGCGGTGCTCGAGATGAACAACAGCAGACCGGCGAGCCAGGATTGTTTCACGCTGCCGCAACGTTCCTCGTGCACCGCTGCTGCCTCGATGCGCTCGCTCTGCCGGATGCTGCCCCTCACGCCACGCACGTTGCCTGTCCTTGACGCCGTACCACCGCCGCTGTAGGGCTGACCGACCGACACACCTCCTCCTTCACTTGCCCCATTCGGCGCGGATAGACTTTGGGCGCGGCATTGGCACGAGCAACCACAGACGACCCGATACGAGCGGCGACACACCACCATCGATGCCACCGGCCAGGACCGACAAGGCCGTCCAGGAACGCAGAGACAAGGCACGCCCGCCCCGCCCTCCATCTCCTCCCTCTCCGCTCCGCTGCCTGCAGGCCTCCACCTTTCCCATGCTGCCTGCCTGCCTGCATACATGCATATCCACCTCTCCCGCATCCGCTGACTGTGTTTGCTTCTCCTACAGCTCGCCAACTCCTACCAGTCGCTTCTGAGCGAGTTCTCCGCCTCCGACCTCCACAGCGTAGGCAACTACACCCTCGGACGCCTGATCGGCAAGGGCAGCTTCGGCAAAGTCTACCTCGCCCAGCACAAGCTCACCAATGGCTCCAAAGTCGTGCTCAAGAGCGCGAAGAAGGATGACGCCAACCTCGCGCGCGAGATCCACCATCACCGACAGTTCCTCCACCCGCACATTGCTCGACTGTACGAGGTCATCGTGACCGAGACATTAGTATGGCTCGTCCTGGAGTATTGTCCCGGCGACGAGCTGTACAACTACCTGCTCAATCATGGACGCATGGAGCCGGCGAAGGTGCAGAAGATATTCACGCAGCTCGTTGGTGCGGTGAACTATGTGCACATGAAGGGTTGCGTCCACCGAGACCTGAAGCTGGAAAACATCCTCCTGGACAAACATCAAAATGTTAAGCTGGTCGATTTCGGCTTCACACGAGAATACCAAGGATCGACAAGTTACCTGCAGACGTGGTGCGGGACAGTCTGCTACAGTGCGCCGGAAATGCTCAAGGGGGAGAAATATGCTGGGGAGAAAGTCGATGTCTGGAGTTTGGGAATAATTCTCTACGCCCTGCTGTGCGGGGAATTGCCGTTTGATGACGATAATGATAATGTGACGAAAGGGAGAATCTTGAAGGAGGATCCCGAGTACCCGGAACACATGCCTGAAGGGGCCAAGGACTTGATCAAGAAGCTGCTATCGAAGCGACCGCTTTTGAGGCCAAGCCTGGGCGACATCCTGCGCGATCCATGGCTTGCCGAACACGCTCCGCAACAGCAAGAGATCTTGAAACTGCAGCAACCGCCGCCGTTCTCAACACAGTTGGAGAAAGACGTGCTGCAGCGCATGAGAAGCGCTGGTGTGGATATCGATATGGTGATTGAGAATGTTCTTTCTCAGCGCTGCGATTCGTTGGCTGGCTGGTGGGCTCTGCTGCTAGAGAAGGAGCAGCGAAAGGAGAAGAGGAGAGAACGCAAACGGAAGGAACGCGAAGCTGAAGCAAAATCAATACGAAGGCTGAGCGCTGCTAGTGGCAGACTTCTCGCACAGAGTGCTCTCCTTGGGGAGATACACGAAGGCGAAGAAAATGCTCTGCTGGACTCTCCACGTTCACGAGGCCGGCGAAAGGAGCGCACCAATGGTAATGCCTTGCAGGCACCTGATTTGCCCAAAGTGACCGAGACGAAATCACCCACACCGGGATCCGGCCCCAACTCGAGACCGCATACAGCCTCGGATAACAGCCGATCACGTAGTAGACCGCGACCGCCACCCAAGGACTATGGAGCATCACTTCGGACACATCGCACAGCATCGAGAGGGAGTCAGAGTATGTTGCGAGTCGTGACTAACAATCCAGACTTGCTCAGTCCTTCATACGTGCCGCCGACAGAACGGAAGAACAAAATATACGCTGCGCCCCTCCGACAACAACTTGCGTGGGTCAAGCACCTATTTAAAGGAGAAGCATTCAAACGAGGCAAATCCCCAAACGAAGGAGATAAGAACAATCAGGCTAATGGAAAGATCGCACCGATTGGTAAGACCACTCAGGAGAAAGGCGATCTCCGTGAATTGCATCGTGTGGCAACTGGCCCAGCAACGGCGCGCAGGAAAAGCATTGGACATGGACGACCAGAATTGCGAAACAGTCAGACGTATCAAACTCGACCCAGGATCAACACTGCCTCTTCGACCGGCAGTGGTGCAAGCGCGAGGGGAAAAAGGACGAGCTTGAGCCCACATACCTTGACGCCACACTCATCCTACCGCAGATCGTCTGCTGGTCTTCGTGGTCGCAAATCGACGTCCTCGTCAGTGTCATCAATACGCAGCACTTACAAGCCGAAACACCAACATTCACATTCGAAAGCCTCGAGCACTTCCAGCGCCTCCATTGCATCCCCTTCAGGACTATCATCAGCATCTGGCTCGCGACTCGGCAGATCACCGCATAGCTCTGTCAAAGTGCTGCCTTCTACACCCACTGCCAGCATTCCATCCGGTATGCGCTTCTCTCGGAGACCGCCTCCCTCGGATATGTCACTTCTCACGACCAGTTTCCCCGAAGCTCGCAACGCTTTTGGAAGCATACCCGCACCTTCTTCGCCTGGCCTGCCGAAGTTCGCCAGACGGAAACGCTCTGTCTTCAAGGGTCCTATGCATGGTCATGGTGGTTCGTCACCTGCAGGAGGGCGTACGCCGGTGAGCACTAGCCGAAGTGGCTCCGTCTCTGGAACCGGGCGACCTAGTGTGGAGATGGCTATGCCTGGACTTACGGAAGAAGACGAGGAAGAAGAGGAGGAGGTTGATGAAGATGGCGAATTCGAAGAAGATGAGGATCAAAGAGCCTTGAGATTGCAATTTGGTCCCGAAATCAACAGTGCCGTTGGTGGAGGGCCCTTTACAGACGATGGAGCGGCCACGACAACGAATCCTGGAGACACAAATACGAATGTGGGCGAGTTCCTGGAACCGATAAGTCCGCTGAGTCCTCTTCCGGGCGACGACTTGGATGACAAGACTCTGGGCGCAGGCCTCGGCGTGAAGATTGAAGGCGATAATAATGACAGTGAGAGCAGAGGGAGTCCGCAGCCGCTCACTGCTGAAGCGCTGGCGAAGCTGGCGAGTGAAGAAGACGAGAAGCGAAGGGTTGCGATGAAGGATAAACTTGAAATGGAGGGTCTACGATCCAGTACGGATGCTAACCTGGAGGGCGAGGATGGTGTAGGCGAGAAGAAGGAAAAGCCAAAAGAGAAGGGAAAAGAGGTGGCGGGCGTTGGTGGTGTGTAATTTGACGCGAGCGTGGGTTTCCTTTCCCCTTCTTTTGTTGCGGCTCTGTTGTATGATGAGCTAGCTTCTGTGCTTTTCTCTTTTCGGGTCGGAGCAAGCAAGCGAGCATGGATCGATGGGATGGATGGACGGCATAAGATGTACTTTTTCTTTTCTTTTTCCGACTACCCCTTTGTTTTGGCCATTTCGTATCACTGCTACTAGAAACATATCTCTTTAGTGGGTGGCAGCATGTTGTATGATATAGCATCGGAAGGACCCTTCACTTGTGTGCTACGTGTGCGACGCCGTTCCTCTTGCAGTTACCTCCAGCCTGGTGTCTTGCATAGGAGTTCCGCTCACGAACGGTTTGTGGGGTTTTGTACATTCTTGATGGGATGGTGCAGTTGCACAACTAGCTTACATTCACGTTACGGAGGCGGAGATCTGTAGCACATACAAAGTGGTACAGTAGGCTGTGGTTGAGAGATGTGCTAGTCATGCGAGGCTCATGATGACAAGCGTTGGCATAGCTGGGACGATGTGAGATGCAGTAATATGAGAAAATATCGAGAGCATAGAGCTACTGTGGGACTGTGATACGGAGCCGAAGAGGTGTACTTGGTTGGGTGATGTTATCGTACAGCTAATTCATGTTTGCGCAAGATGTGGACCGCCTGTACCTCGTGCAATGTATGCCTCCAATGATCGCGCGACATGTTTCTTTGTGCTTCTGACTTTTCCTTGATGCGTTGGCTTTTTTATCTAGACGCTCGCCAGCGTGGCAAAAACCTTTGGGCGCGGAGAAGTGAGAGGCTGCTGAAGGCGTGCAGCTAGTGCAGGACGGTGGATGTGACGAGTAACAGCGTATCGAGGCGTTGGCTATGACATGTTGTGTGACACCAATGAGAGACCGAATAGACCGAGCTGGCATTGCAGCTACAATGTTAATGAAGCAAATGCAGGTTTTCCATCAAATAATGTTCTCCTTTGAATATGACTGTGCTAGTTCGAGCTCTTTCTGTGGAGCTAGCTTGCCTCTGGGGACAGGATTCTCGCGTGTGCATCGTTGCGAGCAGTCTCGCCGACCGCAGAAAAGCTCAGGCAACCCCATGCAGATATGATGTACATGTTCCGAAGCGTGCATTGACACCCTCGTCGTGTCTGTTCTGGCTCACCGTCGTCGTTTTCCGTAGTCTTGCAGATGGCTTGCGTCGAATTATCTGCCTTCTTCTCTTTCACCCCAACGAACAATTGGTTCCGATAGGAACCCTTCTTCCTGCGGTCTGCTCATCTTCGCTGGCGCTACTGCCCACTCAAGCTTTGCATATCATCTCTCCTCCCTTGATGACACAACTCAGCCATTCGAACGTCTGGTCGCTGGTTTGATGCAGTCGTGGTATAGCAAATATAAGCGCAATGCGACTCGCTTGGGCCTGCGGTTCAAGAAGTACTTGACGTGATACGTGCTCCTACACTTCGGCGAAGGGATTACACCCTCGCTCCATGTAAAATCTTCGTCTCAGTCCTTGGCCTTCGCGCCAGTCAATTTCTCCACCTCGCCCTCCAACTTCTTGATCTCGTCTCCCTTCTCTTGCTTCGTCTCGATGCTCTCCAGCTTCAGCCAACCCCAATATAGAACTTGAAACGTGACCATAGCGATCAAGAAGTTATATGCGATGGCACGACCCGGTCCGCCTTGCTTGTAGACTCGTCGATGCGGATTCGGCTTCGCAGCTTCGGGCTGGCCTGGAGCTTGATACTGCGGTTGCTCTTGTTGGAGACGCTGTCGGATGGAGAAGGAGCGGACCGAGCTTCGTGTAGGGCGCAAAGTGCGGAGTAATGTAGGGCGGAACATGGTCAATGGTGTATTTGTATTGAGGACGATGAGCAAAAGACGCGTCGAAGAGCATGGAGATGTCGTGTCGGGATTGAGCTCCAGGCTAGCGTGAGCGATGCCAAGATCTCTGTCAACTGCACCTTTCTCGCAGATCACTCTTCCTCGTCCTTCGCTGACACACCATGATTCTTTCAGCCATTGTCTTGCTCACAGCTGGCTCTTCAGGAACCCAAGTTTAACATCGTGCCTTCCTTGAATTCAACCCAACAAGACAATAGTAGAAGAGACGACACAGCATGCTACCGTATCCTTCGGCATCACAAGCAGCGAGCCTCACAGAAGAAGTGTCATCGGAGGCACCTTGGAAACGACACTCAAGACGCATCCGCTCCGATGCTGCGTACGATACAAGATGGAAGTAATTGGCCGAATGAGCCTTCTGTCTCCCACCGTTGCCAACTCAGCCCTCTCCTGCGATTCTATTCCCAGCGGTAAGGCTGCCAGCCTGCCACACGTGGCTGCTGTATACTCATGGCGAGCAACGCGGAGCCAATACTATTGTGGGAGCTCGACTGCTTCCAGTAGGCATCCTTCGAGTTTCCCGCGATCCTTCGCAGCTTCCCTATTGACCTGATTGGTGTCGCACAGCTATACACATTGCTGGGCGTAAGCTGCCAAGACGCTGTGCTTTCACTGCGCCCGAAGACCTCGAGCGCATTCAGCGTCACCTGCGCAGAAGCTGGCTCACGGGATCGAGCTCGGCGGAATGCGAGTAAGTATAATATCTTCGTCCGCATCGCAGGCTTTGAAAGATCTCCATTCCGTTAACGTTTAACGATCTCACAACAACGAACATTTCCATTTCCCTTATTTCCTTGGTCCTGGTTTCCTTGCTCCTAGTTTCTTGAGTCCTCTGATATTCTTTTGTGTCCATTTTGGAACCTGCAAGTACTCCCAACAACCACAGCAGCTTCCACCAACCTCAATTCTTCAAAATGCAATACAGCACTCTTCTCCTCTCCGCTATCGCAGCATCCGGCTCCCTCGCCGCTCCAACAGCCAAAGAGATCACCGACAGAGGCATTCGCGTCGTCCTCCAAAATCAAGCTATCGAACTTGGTTCCACGACCAACTTCGCAGAGGACAAGCTCCCTCAGGCTGCGCGGCCTGTCGGCTCTACCGGACCTTTCCAGACTGTTGCTCTCAACCTCGACCCGATCGTAGGCAACCAAGCTCTACGCTGCCAAATCCTCGATGCCCACCAGAACCCTATCGTGGTCGTTCGTGGCGAGAACGTCGACATCACATTCGCAGACGGCGGCAACGGCCCCTGGACTTTCCGTGATGGCGCAGCAATGGTCGATGCCATTGTGTGCGACCCAAAATTCGTCAAAGGCGTAGCACCGCCACTACCAGCACCGCAAACTCCATCCATTCGCATTCAACTCTCCGATGGCAACCTCGCTCGTCAGCTGCAGTTCGAAGAAGCCGGCCTCGTTCGTGAAGAACAGCCATCTCCTGACCAGTCAAGTCCTTTCAATGCCGTATCTCTGACTTTGGACGATGATGTCGAGAATCAAGGACTGAGATGCCAAATCTTGGACAAGAACAATCAGCCAATTACGCTCCAGAGGGGCGAGAACATTGATATCACATTCGCGGATGGAGGAAATGGCCCTTGGAGCTTTCTGTACCCACAGGAGAGCCAAGTCAGCAGGGTAGTTTGCGACCCGAAGTTTGCAGCTCTGGCTTGAGCAGGCTTGCTGAGTGCGCGAGGGAAAATGAGTGATTGACAGATGAGCTCGCTGTGCTCGAATAATTGTATTGAAGCGTTCTTGTTCTTAGACTGTCATTTCCGTAGAGCATTTCTGCATATCCTAAAAATACAACCATGGCGAAAATCGTCACCATCGCCAAACAAGCCTAGAAGCAGCGCTTTCACGGCTCACCTCTACCTCCTATCCAAAAAGAACGTCTTCATACTCCTCGGCTCAACCACCGCCCTGAAACCACCCTCCTCAACCTCAAACTCCCCAGCCAGAGTCACATTATGCCCATTGTCAGTCAAATACGCCACTCCACGATTAACACCCATCCCCAACCCCTTCAAATCCACCTCAACACTATAAGCATAATGGGCCGCATTAACAATCGGAATCGCCAAACTCCCATTCCGATTCTCCCAAGCCGTAACATAAACCTCTTCCACATCAGACTGCGCCTCAACTCTCACAGCTCCCGGCCTCGCAAACCGAAAATAACCCGCAAAAGCCCAAAGTCTCGCTGAAACTTGATACGAAGTCCCATTGACAAGAATCAGCGAGGCATCGCTAGGTGAAGTCCAGGTACACCACCAATGAGACCAGCCTGCAACGTTGTTCCGAAAAGCGTTGTGCATATAAATTGCCCATTGGAAACCTTCGAAGTTGTTGCCACTGATGTCCCAGGTTGAAGTCCATGTGCTGCCGCCATCGGACCATTCTGTTTCGATTGTGGGTTGGCCGTGCAAGAGGTCACCGAAGGGGCGTTTGATGGAGGATTGGTAGTTGTGGTAGGTGTTGTAGTCGAAGAGATCGAGGCCTCCTGGGAGGCGGCCAAGTTCGTAGAGGAGATCTCGTTGTTGGCGGGCGCCGGTGGAGTCGCAGCACGAGACTGCTAGATTCGGGAAAGCCTTTTTGACAAGAGGATAGAAGACCGAGAGAAAGTCGTAGGCTTGGTAGCCATCGGAAAGCATTGCCGAGTATGTGAAAGGGTTGAAGTCGGGTCTAGACGTTGTTAGTATCCATAATGCTGCAGTAAAGGGAGACTTTTGACATACTCATTGTAAGCTCCCAATAACGAAACATTGATCCCACGCTGCTGATAAAGCTTCACGTACTCAATCAAATAATTGGCATAAGCCTCCCTCCAGTCATGAGTACAATTGGATCTTCTCACACCACACAAATACCCGCCACCGGCTTCGAGGCCGGTAGTCTTAAAGCAACCGGGAGCAGACCACGCATCCGCATACAGGAAAAGGTCTGGGTTGTATTTGACCGCCGTCTGGGCAAGAGTCAATTGGCAAGAGTCGTTGTTCGCAGGGAACGTATAATTGAAAGGCCCATCAGGTGTCGCAGGACACGAAGGTAAAATCGTGGCAGCTTGTGATGATCCGATGAGGTTTCGTAGAATGGAAAGTGCACCAATGTTTTCGGAGAAGAGAGTCTCGACCACGGCTTGCTGGTCGGCAGCTGAGAGCGTATTCGTCGTACACTGACGCGCAATATGTCAGTGAAATGATCTCCTTGACTTCAGTGTGTCGACCAAGTTGCCTACAGCAGCTCCAAACGCTCCACTGCATCCACCTCCAACCATGGTCTGGTAACGAGTGGCAACATCGATAGATATCTTGGCCTGGAATGTCAGATCTCTTGAGTTCGGCGATGTATTCCCATAAGAGCTATTGTCATAGCCAGTCTGCGCAGAGACGGCGGCGGCAGCTCCAACCAAGCTGACGAGGAGCTTCATGTTGTGAAAGAAAAATGTAGGTACACGATCAGTGATGTTTTACACAGACCCAGTCTTTTAAGTAGGTTTCAATGTTCACATTGATAGCCACTGCCTCCGACGAGCTGGCAGAATCGCCGATTGACGTATGTTGGAGTCTTTAGCCGACATGATGTTGTGTACGCGTTTCTCGTGCCCTGCGTTCATAAACGCACGCCAGCGGAAGTCGGCATCGGTCGCTCTCCATCGTGAGCCACGAATGCAATCCCGCCGACTGTTATGGTAGAGTGGCTTCTAGGTCTGGCTTTCACTCGGAGGGCACTGATCGAGGCGTCTAGGAGCCACTCTTTGATACCGTGCCAGGTCGGTCTGCCTGGTCAAGAGACGTCAGCACAAATCAGAGCAAGTGACAAGCTTCCTAAGCTTCGCAAGCTACTGTGCAGCCATGCAGGGTTTTGCGGTTTGAGGCAAACTAGGCTGAAAGCGCGAACTCGAGTGGCGGTACAAATATGTACAGGCTAATCTGGACTTTCAACCGGAGAGGTGACGCTTGTGTGGCCAAGCGCCCGACCAAGCATCCAGATGCGTCAATAATATAATATCGCCCACAGCATCAAGCCCATCCTCATTAGCAGTCTTTACCCACACCAGGTACAACCTCTAGCTTTTAGTATTAGATGCGTCGTAAGCTGATCGATTGCTCCAGCACGATCTCGTAGCCCGCCAAGCAGTCAGCCTACGAGAGCAGTCTCTGTATGTCAGCCAGCCTGTTAGTCCTCGCCGCCATACGCTTGTTCTTCTGCTCAGAGAAGGCAAGCATCATGAGTTTGCGCTTGTCTTCCTGAATGCTGAGAGTCTTCTCCTCGATCGTCTTGTCCATGACCAGGCGGAAGACTGAGCACTCTCTGGTCTGACCAAGGCGGTGGACTCTGTCTACTGCTTGATCTTCGATAGCTGGTGCCCACCAAGTGTCGCAAAGGATGACATTGTTTGCTGCAGTCAGATTGAGGCCAACAGCGCAAACGCCAAGGGTGGCCAGCAGGATCGTGGTCTCGCCATCGTTGTTCAAGGCTTCGAGGGCTTGGTCGCGGCGTTGTGCTGACATCGTGCCATCGATACGGCAGAACTTCAATCCAGCCTGCTTCAGAGGTTCTTCCAACAGATCCAAGAATGACTTCCACTGACTGAAGATGATCGTCTTCTCGCCATTCGCGACAGCACCTAGGATTCGCAGTAGGCCATCCACCTTGCTGCTGTTGCCCTCATCGCCAGATCTGTTCTCATTGTCAGAGCCATCGCCGAACTCGTTGCTTGGCTCGACGAGACATTGCTCGTCTTTGAGCTCCGCTCGACAGAATGGACACTTGTGCTGTCCCTCGATCACTTTCACGATGCAGTCGCGCCCAAAAGCGTGACCGCAATTGGTGATAACAGGCGAATGCAGCGTTTCCAGGCAAATGGCACAGTCTTCAGACGAATCAATCTGGACTTGCAACACCTGTTGAAGGGTTGAGATTGTTTCCGGTGTCAAAGTAACAGTCTTCTGCTTCTCCAGCTGAGCCATCAAGTCTGCCACTCTCTGTGAAGCCAGCTTCCAGTGATTGCAGACCTGGCGCATACGCAGCAAGATCTCGAGAAGGTGGTTGTATGTGACCTGTCCGGAACCATCTTTCTTCTGGTAGGCTTTGAGCACGCCTCGAGCCTCTCCGTCAAGCGCATCGTACTTCTGCTGTTCCTCCTTCGAGAATTGGAGGCGATGGACGAACTCCTTTAGTTCGGGAAGCTTGAGGTCGATGAAGCGCATGTCCTTTCTTCGACGAAGGGTGAAGGCGCGCATTATTGCCTGGAGGAGAAGGGACGAGTCTCGTGTGCCAAGCTTGAGTGGTCGTACGAGGACGGAAATGAAGATATCGAGTTGCTCTGTTGAAAAGTTAGCACAATGCACAGTGCATGTTGGTTTGGAGACAGTACCTAATCCTCCAGTGATTCCCACGAAGCGCAAGAGGGAGTAGAGATCCTTCAACGAATTTACGATTGGTGTGCCTGTGAGAACCCATCGTGAACGGGCGGTCAGAGCATTTGCAGCTGCAGCTGCCTTTGTTTGTGGATTGCGAATGTTATGGCCTTCGTCGAGGACCACACGGCGCCATTCGTGGCTATAAAGACCGGTTGCACGTAGCTTTCGTTCTGAAGTCTTCGTTGGACCAGAGGCAAAATCACTTGCCAAGGTACCCTGAGGAGGTTGTTAGCACAATTTCGAGTTTGTCTCACTCTTCAGCTGCGTCAGCACGCATGCGTTCGTTGCCCACTTACATATGTAGTGATGACTAGGTCGTACTGCGCAAAGTCCTTTGTCGACATCTTGACACGACCTGCACCGTGATAGATGTACGTGGCCAGCTGGTGTCCGTCCTTGAAATGGAAGCTTGCTTGACCAGACCAGTTGGAGAGCACTGAAAGAGGCGCTACAATGAGCGTGGTGCCTTTTCCATGCATTTCGGCATCGGCGGCGACCAGAGCCAGCATCTGTATAGTCTTTCCAAGTCCCATGTCGTCTGCCAGAATACCGCCAGACGCCAGCTTGGGTGCCGATTGAGTGGAGAAGTTTGTTGCAATATTGGTGTAGCGACTATTGTCCACACGCGTCCAGAGCTGAGTGCTCTGACCGGTCGCAGTGGGTGTTTGGGGGTTCTCTTGGTCAAGCAACCACTGCAGAGCTTGCAATTGGTATGGTAGCATCGTGGTCTTGACCCTGTCTGGCTGCTCCGCCATGGGCATCTGCTGTAGCTGCTCCTCGGACATTCCCAGCTTCTCAGCTTCGTTGGCCATTCTGCGAGGGTCAATGCGCTGCGAGGCCTCCTGGATAGCAGACATGTCCGGCTGACTTGGATCACCAAAACCACTGCTTCCTGGATTCGTGAATTCTCCTTGCGAGTTCACTTGCGCTCGTTTGCCAGCAGCCGCAGCACGTCGAGCTTCTGCCAGTCGTGCCGCTTCGGCTTGTTTGCGCTCCTTCTCACGTTGTTTTGCAGCACGTTCAGCCTCTTTCAAGGCTTTGGGAGGCAGCTTGTCGGCGACCATTTGAGACTGAAGTCTCTGTCCCTCTGTCGAGGTTGGCGCTGGGCCATACATGTGAATCTGTTGATGCGAGCAATGTCAGCTCACCCACACTGTCGCCATACTTGACAAGGGATATACAATTTGGGCACAGGGGATAGAAGTTGGCCGAAGGTGCCGCAGCTAAGTTGTCTGTTGGCTGAACTTACAACGATGGGACAGTCGTAGGTACCTAGTCACAGTCAGTCATAGTTTGCAAGCGACCAACCACAGTACGAACCAATGTTTCCGGTCAGCTGAGCTTCAGCACGCAGCGACCGGTTGTCCATGTACTTTGCCAACTTCTCTGCGATTCGTCTGGGAATGTGGCCGATCTGCGTGTGCGCCACGCTGTCAACGCGGATTGCATTGCTGTCGTACGGATTGCCGGGTTCGCGTTTCAGGAGTACATGTTCGCCTCGATTGCTGTAGCCTCTGTAGTATCTAGATTGGAGAGAGTCAGAGATTGTCATCGAAGGGGCATTGAATGGACATTTCGGATATACTTACTGGCATCCAACGATTTTGGTGTCGAGATCTCCATACAAATGCATGTCCTCGCTGCCGATGGCGTCGTCTTGTGATGAGCCCACTATGTCGTTGAAGGCGGCATCATCGGCAAGCCAATCATCGCGTTCACCCTCATCGTGCTGGCTGTTGCCGAAAGCTGTGGGAAGAGGAAAAGCCGATGCAGAAGCAGAACCGCTTGAATATCTTGCAGCGGCATGACTGGAGGATGATGGAGCAATGGCAGGAGCACGGGTTTGATCGGTGACTTTCACTGTTTTGCGTGACGAAGCATTGCGGTCTTCGTCATCGCTGCCAGTCAGGTCCACGAGCTCGTCGCGTTTGCGCTTGCCTCCTGCCATGTTGGCGTTGGTCGTATTTGGGTCCCGATTTTGCAGTGGTGCGGAAGAGTTTGTGCTTTTCAGTTGTTCGTTTGGACTCTGTGCTTTGGACGCCTCCTTCTGAGACAGTGCGCTGTTGGTCTTGCTTGCTTGAGATGAAGAGCTGGCCTTGGCGTCGGCATCGCGCAGGGCGTCAATAAAATGTTGTTTCAAGCGCAAGCCATCAAGCGGGAGACCGCGCCGGGCGGTGAGGGCTTTCAACTGAGCGACCTTGAGCGTGGCGTAGTCGTCCGACATTTTGTGGGCCTTGCGTCAGATCATCAACGAGTGTGGTGGATCATGAACAGGCAGAAACGTGGAAGCCGTCGCGAGAAATGGGGAGAGGAGGCACGCGTCGCCCACATGGGCAGGGGGACGTGCAAGGGTAACGGCGATCCGGAGACGCGCTTTCGATGCGCAAACACGTGATATTTTGGAAATTGCGACTTTCGTGCCACTTTGTAGAAGAAACGAACGACTCGTGCGTTTGTCACCTTATCGAGAGACGCTCATCCATGCAACAACACTGTGAGATTAATTTTGTCCACGCCCACATACTACAGTCTGTCATCTGCATGCGCGGATTCAAGTAGCACAAGCTCGAGGACCTTTCGAGGCTCTCCTACCAATGCACTGCCCTAAACCGGCTGCTAAGGTTGCAAATGCCCAGAGAGTGAGATATGCGCTGCTGTCCGATACTTAAATGCATATAACGAACTGTACTGGCTAATTCTTCTCCATCTGTTCGACACTGATCCTCGCGACTTCTTTCTCATCAGCCTTGGCAAACGCTCTATACCGATCCTCCTCATCCTGCCTGCTCGCTTTGATGACGACAGTGTTCTTCTTGTCCAGGCCCATAAGCACTCTCGGGTTCTCGAAGAACATCTCATCAATCTGCTCGAGTGAGCGACCAGAAGTCTCGACGCCGAAAAAGTAGGTCAACGGGACGAAGCTTGCGCAGACGATCGCCCAGATCCAGAAGTAGTTGCCTTTGATGTGGTTGAGGCCGATTGGAGTCACTGAACAGAAGTTAGCAAGCGCTCGTGTCAGATTGAGTACATCGACTCACCCATCACAACAACAAAATTGGACATCCAGTGCGAGAACACTCCCACCGCCGTCGCCTTGTTTCTGACTCTCAGCGGCTGGATCTCGGCACTGTAGCTCCAGCTTACAGGCAAAATGCCCAGCGTGAAGCAATCAAGATACAGAAACATGAAAGCAACAGCCGCTGCAGCGGAGCTGTAGCTTTGCTTAATTAGACAGCCTGCGATCAGCGCCATGCAGACAGCACAGCCAATGCTTGAGAGCATGACTGACCATCGTCGTCCGATCTTGTCGATGTAGAAGTATGGAGGCCAGCTGAAGACAGCGTACTGCGTGAAAGCCACAGAAGCCAGGATCAGAGACATATTTTGGCTGAAGCCCAAGTACTGCTCCAGAATGTAGGCGAGGTAATAGCAGAGGGCATTGATTCCGGACTGGTAACAGGTTAGCATACGGCACGGATGTCGGATTGATACGCCTTTTGGCGGCTTCACTCACCCATTGGTTCATCATGTACGGACCCATACCAAGCAAGACGCGTTGCAAATTCCGAGTCTTTGTCGCATTAGAGAAGACTTCACTCCAAGACGGCTCTCCATCTTCATTCTCAGCTTGGATTGCAGCCAAGATCTCTTGCAGCTGCCCAGAAACTTCCGCGTCATCTTCAGTCTTGTCCAAGAGTCGAGCAATCGTATGTCGGGCCTCAGGGATCCGGCCTTGTTTCGCAAGCCAACGTGGAGTTTCTGGGAGAAACGGACAGCAAAGCAAAACCAGGGATGAGAACAAAATCTGACAGGCAATTGGGAATCGCCATTGAAGACTGTTGTTGGCGAACAAAGTTGCAAAGCAAAGCCAGGATGCGATGGCGACTCCAATGATGATAAGCGCGGACTGCACTACCAGAAGAGCACCTCGGTTGTGAGAAGGAAGAGTCTCAGATTGCAGGATTGGAACAGCAACTGTACTCAGACCGACTCCTACTCCTGCGATCACTCGCGCCACGGCCATTTGAGTGTAGGAGTAGCATGCTGTTTGGATTGTAGCACCCACGATGACAATGATGTTGGCATAGATGATGGACTTCTTGCGCCCAAGATACTCGCCGAAGAAGAATGCGGCAACGGCACCGAATGCACAGCCAATGTCGTAAATAGCGGTGACGAAGCCAGTCATGGTAGGACCTGGGTGACCGAGCATTGTTTTAAAGCCATCGCCGCCCAAGATGCCGCCGAAGAGACCTTGATCATAGCTGGAATTCCATCAGCTTGTGCGCGATTGATACAACGTGATGATGTACTGACCCAAAGAGTAAGAAGTCCAATCCTGAAGCTAGCAGGATGACTGCTATCAGCTTTGAACCTCGAAGTTCGATCCCCATGATGCCGATTTCGTCCGCTGCTCCTGATGAGTGTGAAGATAGTCCAGGATAAATCAACGTGAATGCCACGAGGCACGCCTGGACTTATAAGTCAAGGATTGCGGAGAGAATTCCATGCCTGCTTGCCCTATCCCGAGTCAATATAGTGGTTCCCCGCCTGTTCCCAGTATTTTCGTGCCTTCTCGCATCGTATGGTAGCACGAAAGGCAATTCGCAGGCTCGTCATTGGATCTGCGGTATCCCCAGACTTCCCCAGATGCCCACCCGCATCGCGTCGCTGGTGAAATGCGGAGCTGCGAGCCTCGGATTGCCAGGAACGGTCTTCCACTGCACGTCGCGGTTGTTGTTGCAGACCAACATGATGCAAGGTCGGGCGATGTTGTGCCGTTAAGGTTTCGCGAGCACTTCGGGAAACCGCTTCGGGTCTTCCGGCTCGCCAGCTGCCTTCTTGCTATTCTCCTGTTTTCCGACTCAACTTCACGCTATCGAAGCGCAGACTTCATGTCGAACGCCAGCAGACGCGCCAGACGTGTAGCTGGGCATTATGAAGAGGACGATGCAACTTTCCGACGCCACGAGGCTGCACGTGGCGCCCGATCCTACAACGGTACAACTACGGCATACCCAGGACAAGAACTCGAAACACCAAGGCTTCCTCGGCTGGCCGCCGGCCCCTCGTGTTGCTTGCTGTTGATTTGGCCGGCGGGCTCTTCGCCTGAGACTCCTCTTGGTCTGGCATCATCACGAACGCGACTTTTGCACGTTGGCGAATGACGACGCCCTTCGGGATTCACGCTGTGACGCGACAAGAGGCTATCTGGAGCGAGGAGCGCGCCTCAATCATAGTACTTGACCTTCACGCCGCCAATGACCTCCTTCTCCTTCTCTTTTGACTCGCCCTGCTTTGGCTTGTCCTGATTCTGCCTAACTCTAGTCCGAACCCAATCTCTAGCTTTGATATCTGCCGCTTGGCCGTCCGAATCATCTTTGAGACCCAGACGTCGCAGCAATGGGCTGTCAACTGTCTTCAAATCAAGATCGTGCGCAGGTCTGCAGAGAATGTTAGCCTTTGTGAGCTCGATCATGTCTGAATTGACTCACCTCAGGAAGTAAAGCAGGCCAAGCCGATCCAGATGAGCTTGATCCTCCGGTGAAGCATGCACCCGATGAATGGACGACTTCAAGTACGCATTCGTCCAGAACTGCAGCACATCGGCGATGTTGACTGTGATACTTCCAGGATAGGGCTTCACCCATTTCCACGACCCATCAGGCATCAGCACTTGCAGCGCCGCAACCGGCTGCCGAAAGAGTAACGTCAGAGATCCAAAATCGGTATGTCCTCTCGAATATATGTTTTGATACTTGGCATTCTCTTCCGGCGTTCTTGCTCGGTAGATCATGTACCTCAAATGACAATCCGAGAGGTCATTATACCGATGGCCATTCGACAGATAGTCCTCAGGAAGCTCCAAGACAATCGATATCAGCACAAGTAATTTCTGAATCACATCTTCCGCAATATGGCGCTGGAACTTCTCAATCTCGGCTCGGTTCTCGTGAATGACTTCTGGATGACTGCGTTCAAGCTCTGGGAGGTGTTTGAAGATGTTGTACATCTCCACATTGTCGCGAAGTCCTGGAAACAGCTCAATGGTGCCTTTCGGACGGTACCCGGAGTAATGGCCTTCTTCAAGTCGCGCCCGATGCCTGAGCTTCTCTTCTTCTGGCAGCGCAAAGATCTCTTTGCCAATGGCGAATTGGCGATCGACTTCTTCTTGACTCAGGCCAAAGTTTGTGATCTACAGAGAATTAGCTTCGCTGGTGGAAGAGTTTGGAAGGACCTCACGTAGAAGAAGCCGACTTTGTGGACAGCATCTCGAAGCTGGTTCGCAAGCTTCTGTTTCCCTCCTGGCTGGTCGAACTGGGACAAATCGAGCGTGATCAAATCAGCCCAGTCGAGGTCGAACTTCGACTCCTTTGCTTGCTCATATCTCGGCAGCACCCTTCGAGGCACATCCTGAACGGTTTGTGTTGCAGTAGCCATCGTTGATGCTGACAATGTTAGTGCGACGAAAGAGTTGACAAGTCCTGTGTCGATACAACGGAGTTCAACGCAGGAAATATGCAGCCTAATGTCTGGTAACGTTATCCGGCAACTCGGCAAGCTCAACAAGAAATGGACTTTCTGCCCCTCAGAAGCCACCACAGCTTTGTCCAGTAGAGTTGTTTGCGTACCTGGCAACTCGAAAGATACGTACCTTCGCAGCTGAGTCCGCTTATGTACCGATCACGTGGCAAGCTGCACAGCCATCACGCAATACGCGGGATGGATGCGTAAGGCTTCTTTACTCCACAAAGTCATCAATATGGCCAATGTCTCTAGGGAAAGAACACGCAATCTGCTTGCGAGATGCTCTGCAGGTTATTGGCCCATGAGAACCTGGCAAAGCGCCTGTCGACTGCCCTCATCGCGGGCGAGCAGAAGTACGCAGAAGGTATTCTGTGAGCGGCAGCGGGTTTGATATGCGTTGCTGCCACAATCTTCATATCCTGACGTGGACGCTTGCACAGATTCTGTGTAGCATCTCTGGATATCAACACGTATGCCCCAGTCTCGGCACAATAAGGTTGAGAATCGTCCGCACATAACATCACACAGCAGCCTGTCACTCACCAAGGCTACCCGGGCTTTCACTATTCGAATGCGGGCGCGCAAGAGATACACCATGGACCTCTCGTAAATCTTACCTGGCTGAACAAGCCCTCGGGTATGCGGCCGACTGAGACTGCCAGCCTCCGGACTCTGCTGCAGACACATAGTCACGCAACGTGTGTCTATCGTGTGCCTTGGGATGAATAAGGTGAGCTGTACACTTATCATCAAAGGCTTTTGGGCCGCTACGCTCTAGCCACTTGAGATACGTCTGGTACGTGACAGCGGTGTTTTCGAGCGCTACATGTCACCAGAGCGAATCAACAGCATGATATCGTCATTTCCGTACTGTCACATCTGATTCAGAACGCTCACATGGCAAGCACCAGGAGTGATCCGATGGCACGAGGTGTACTCCGGCGACCTTTGTAGCCAGGTGGCATATCTAGAGCTCGAGTCTACAAGTACAGCTGCCATTGCAATCAATGCTGCACTGACCCCGAAAACATTTTGCTGAAGTATTCAATACTCCACATTGCGCAGGTCAATCCGCCACACATTCATGGCACCGAAGAACTTCCCAAAGTTGCGCCACGCTTTTGGGCTGCTCTTCTCCGCCTTGGTTCTCCTCGGTGCACCCACTCCGCAAGGCAACGCCTCCCACACGACGATCGAACAAGGAAAGTCGACGAGTGGAGAAGCATGTCTTGTCAACTTTATGAGTGCTGCATCGCCCGGCTACAATGCCACATCGAAGGCGATCAAGCGTGTTAGTTTAACTCCTTTGGACCCTCAAACTGAGACCGCGAACGAGAAGGCTGCCCATGCGCTTGTTCAATGCATGGCTGATGCTGGAAGAGCTATGCCGCAGGCCCATATCAGACCGCACGATGCTCGCACGGCTAATTGGCATCGGACTGAGCTTGATGCAAAGTTCATGGATACGCAGCTATCTAGGCTTGCTGGCTTGCAGATGCCCGAAGAGGGACGGGCCTTTGGGTTTCACTCAAAAGGGCCGGCTGGATGGTTCGGTGAAGACTGGCGGAAACAAGGCACGCCATTCAATTACCAGATTCTTGCGAACCCGTCGAAAGACATTCTGGGTAGGTCGCGCTTGGTATCACTGTCTATTGCATACTGACGAGACATCCGCAGTCGGTCTTTCAGGATATGGACCACGAAGGTGGGATGGGGGCCAGGGACCACGTGTAGATCCAGATGTCTACACCCCTGGGCAAGACGCTGAGACCTTACATTGGTCGGATGTCGCGTATCTCACGTACGCCAAGTACAGCAAATTCGAGCCAACCGACAGGAGTGGACATCCTGGATTCTTCTATTCGCCTCCTCAATGGATATATTTCCCGCAAGCTCAGGCATCTGACCGAACCCTACAAGCTCTCCAATCCAGCCTCAATTCTCAATTCGAGCTGGGTCTGAGACCGAAGCCGGGCCTCACATTGCCAATCGGTACACGAGCTTACGACCTTCTGATTACATCACCTATGGTCGGTGGCGCTGTCGTTTTCCTCGCCCAGCATAGGTACCGCTTCGGCCCGTGTGTAATATCATCGTCACAGTCTGGAACTCTGGCGCTAAGACACAAGACGGGATCCAGATCCCCGACATTCTATTGTATGTCCAGCAGAGCGATGACAACACGAAAACCATCATCCAGAAGAACCGCGAGGACGACGCAAATTATAACAGCGGTGGCACTCGCAAATGGTGACACTACTACAAGAACTATTTTCCAAGGTGGTCGGCCCCAGAGCCTGCTCCTAGCGGGCGATAGTGCGTGCAGCAAATCTTCATGTAAGATCAGTATCGATGTATGTACTCACCAGTTCGGTTCGGATCTCTCCAGGCGCAGGGAAAACCTGAAGCTGTAAGATGACTGACGTTTCTTCCAGAACTGTAACTCTCGTTTTCTCTGCCAAGAAGCACATCGATGCTGGAGAAAGGCACCAGATGCGTCCTTCAGCACATGTCGGCGACTGAAAGCAAATGCATGCATTATGCGAAGCTATGATCTTTAACACTTGGTTCCCGATCAATGTAGAAGCACAAAATGCCTTATTTGTACAGTAACTGCAAACCCCATTTTCCCAAGGTCTCCTGACGTCAACTCGAACTCCCCTTCAGCCTCGTCTCTAATTCCCGCAGAGTGAACTGTAACCTCGACTTCAACAGGTTTCCCATACTCGAATACAATTTGCCTCCCCCAACCATTTGCTTCGTCGAACTCTCAGTACAGAACTGCGCATCAAATCGATCGGCAACTTCCTTCAGTCTCTGAATTTGACCAAGAATAATATGGTTCTTAAGTACCCATCCCATACTTCCATCGAGCTTATATGCTCCCAACGCCAGCTGTTCATCCACAACAACTTCTCTGCAATGCACCTTGCCATTGGTATTAGGCATTTCCGTGTTGGGGTCTCGGATACAAGCGACTGTTTGGTACCATGTGAGAACCTTGGACGCCAGTGTTGCAATCGCGATGGGTAGGTGGAAGTCTTTGACGCAAGGGCAAGATATGAGATCGTGGCAGATCTGTACAGCGCGTGAGGTGCTGCTCAGGACTTGATCGACAGAGTATTGTTTTGTCTCGTGGTCAATCTGTGCGTATGGGATTTCGTAGAGCCTGTTGAGAGTTTCGGTCGCGGTCCGTAGACACTGGTCTACACCGGGTGGAGTGGGTGAGTTCGGGATGAATTCTTGGGACATATTGTTGAGCTCGTTTGGGTATATCTTCGCGTCCGCTGATTGGGGCAAGCAGACGGGGTGCCTGGTGTCTGACATGGGACTCGGTTGTTGTGTTGGTTCGCGGGAGTCCACTCTGACCAGAGGGCTTTCACTGGGTAATGAAGCGTTGGTGAAATCGAAAAACCATTCTGGCTCCATGGGCGTGTTGACGGAGCTGTTGTCTGCTGTATGAATATCTTGAAAGAAAGTCGGCTCTGCGCTGCCATATGCACGCATGTCTGGAGGTGATGGATATGGTGAGGATGTTGCAGACCATGCCGGTTCGGTCTTAGGTGTGTGGCCGGAGATCGGGTACGCAATCTGCGCCGGCAGTCCGTGGCCCAGAGGCCCGCCGTTCACAGGCTGTGGTGAATCCGCAGCGGGTCCCCTTCGTGGTAGAACTGGAGCATTCGCGATTCTTTTGTTGAGACCTTGACTTGATCTGGGAGGCTTGCCAGCTCTTAGCGAACGGCTGTAATTGCAGTCACGCCCCAAGGTACGACATCTCGCACAAGAGGGCCGTTCTTGGGTGCATTTGATCTTGGTAGCTGAGCAGTGATCGCATGCAGCTCGGTACTTGATAGTTGGAGTAGACATGATACCCTAGGGCGCTCGAATTAGGGGATCTGCAACTAGGAGTGAAGAGGTTCACAAGAGCGACAACAACGGAACCAGCAGTGTGGAACAAGATATACATGTTACCTCGAGCTACATAACTACCAGAGAGCTCCCTGCAGACTGATCAATCTGTCATCGCTTCGAAATGCGCTTGTATGTCGGGAATAGCAGCTGTGTGTGGCCTTGCGCCAATGCCATTGGCGTTTTCGAGTCATGGAAGGCGGTCCTGTGCGGCGTATCTGCAGCGGTGAAGGATCATAGGGACCACACACTACATGGGGTCCAGTTTTCTCGGCGTGGGATATCTCGTAGCGTGTCTCGTGGGAGTTCTGGAGCATACACAAGCCGGCAGAGGGGTCCGCTGACGTCCCTCTGAAATGAACAATGTCGACATGTTGAAATGCCTGCAAAGTCTTTCGAGCCTTCGTGCAATGACAGAGCGTCCCTTACCACGTTACAACTGCGGCACGCGCGGCGCGTTGCTTGAGAGAGGAGCTTTGACTTTGAACCGGCTATACTCCCTAGATCTGCTCACAACCTTAACACAATCTTTGAAGTTGGTTGAGCTGGTCAGGAATTTTCCCCGATGCACATTAATGCAATGACGGAGGGGCGCTCGCCGGATATCGAGAAGCGCTTCACCCTGCTAGCGGCGTATCCAGCGGAGCGCTTTGTCGCGCCAGCTTGTCCAGGTGCCTGAGGGTGGCCGACGGCCAGAAGTTTTCGAATGCCAATGGCGACAAAAGTGACTGTCAATCGGGTGACGAGCACAAAGCTCCCACTGTGAAGAAGTTGACGGCGAACTCCAAAGGCCAAGCATTTCAGCCAGTTCCGGGCCCTGGGGATGTTTTACTTTGATGAAGTCCTTGCCTGCCCGTCTTGCGCGTGCGTGACGGAGCCGAATGAGCGTTTCTCGGAGAGCATGACGTCTCCGTAGTGGTTGCTGGTAAGTTACGGGTCGAAATGTCAGCAGAGCGGCGAGCGTGTGATCCCACGATCCCAGAGATCTCGAGACTGGGGGAACGAAGTAAGTTCACGGAAACTTGGACTTGGTGGTCAAAGAAGGAAAGAAGAAGGTTGTACGGCGCCGGCTCATCCCGCCCACCGTTTCTGTGACGATCGGCGGCTCCTCCGGCCACAAGCACTCCTCCATCAACGCCTTCCAACAAGCGTATCGATACTCTCATACATTCCTTCTTCCACACTGAAATCTAACTCTGTGCACTTCTTGCTGCATCTATGGCGGATTTCACTCTCAGAAATCTCAGATACAACCAGAGAAGGAGCCAGGCATCTCACCTTTCAGGAAAATGCTCCCTTGACGGGACGGGCACTTCCTTTCACGATGGACAAGGACTCTGCAGAACAAAAGCAAATAGCCCAAGCTCTGCGGGACGCACTAGGTACACTGGTGTACTCGGTCTGCTATGGTTCCGTGCAAGGAGCGTAAGAGTCCGAGTCGCGGCAGCAATGGCCCCCCTGCCTCGATCGTTTTCCCAGGCAGTAAGTCGAGTGACCTTGCATACACACGACTAGCTCCGGATCTACCAGGTCTCGTGACGGCAGGGCTACTCTAGCTCTCCAGCAGTTTGACTACTGCAGGGCCTCTGCAATGCAAATAGAAATCTGCGGCGCATATTCGGAGCTCTGGGAAGGCACGAAATGGGTTAGCGATATTCTCTTTCAGTCCAAATCACGGCCGAGAGGAGCAACGGAGGTCGTGCTAACGAACTTACCATCATCTCGAAATGGTCTGCATCGAGCTTTCCGCACCAGATTTCACTGCCGGGCAACAACACCTCCCATCCACCAGGCCCAAAGTCACGCCTCGCCTCTGTCAGAAACCTGATGACGCTTTTCTCCCCGTCAGAAAGCGCATGAGGTGGTGGCGGAGCTTCGTCGGGAACTCCGCGTCCAGCCCACAGGATCCGCACGTTCTTCACTGCGCCAATGCCACACCTACTTTGCCGATACGAATTCAGGACCTTGGTGAAAGCCTTGAGATGTGGCAGCACCCATTCTGGAATATGCCCTCCGTACCTCCAGTCGCGCACTGAGCGGATGTACTCGTACAGCTCATCTGATAAATGGCCTAAGGTCTCGGGCACCGGACTATTGATGAGTGTCATACTATTGACTTTCTCCCCTCGAGCAACCAGAAGCTGCGCTGCACGAAAGGCGAGAGCGCCTCCCGCGGCATATCCAGCGAAATCGTATGGACCCTGAGGCTGACGTCTTTGGATCTCCGTGATGTAAGTTTCGACCAGGCCATCCCATGAACACATCATATCAGCTGGTCGTTTGAGGAAGGGACACTGTAATCCATAAACAACCACATCGAGGGCAATACGAGGGAGGTTGACGTACGACCGCTCGCTCCCTGATCCATCGGGGAATAAAAAGACTGCCCAGGACGCCGTCCCCGGCCGGCCCTGCATGACTACGGAAGTCGCTGTCGGCATCGCAGGTGATGCATCGCGTGACGTGGTGTATCGAATCGAAGGCGATGGCTCGCGTGATATCGGAGGCGGTGTCACCGCCCACGGCTCGAGCTCTTCTAAAGGTGTGGCCATGGAAGTAGACGAAGGCGTTCCTAATCGTGCTATTCTCTCCACAGGCGTGCCGATCATTGGCGAGTGGAGCGACTCTGTTGACTTCATTCCTCCATTTGCCATCGAGGTGGATCGCATTGGAATGGCCAGATCCTCTGGTGTCGAGGGAAGTCTTGAATCGGAGTAATCCGATGGTGACGTTGTCAATGACAAAGGAGGTACTTCTTGTCTTCCACTCCCCAACAAGGTCGTCTTCAGATCGCCAATAGCTCTCAAATTGACCAAGTCATCAGCGCTGAAATCGAGCTGCAGCTCTTTCTTCAATCGCGCGCTAATGGCCACCGAAAGCAAAGGATCCGTCAGCAGATCCGCCATAGCCATGTCATCGGTGAGTTCTTCCTGAGGAGTCTGGCTCTCCTGACACAGGATGTCTATCGTCCGCTGATACTGCTCTTCCTCTGGCCTGCCCATCGTGCCCACACCTGCGAGATGGAAATTTCAAAGACAGTGCAAAAGAAAGGTGAGGTCGTCCAAAGCCGTTTCATGTCCAGATTTTCCAAGTTCTCGAACGATCTGATCTTACTTCATGGGGAGCCGAACATTTGCGGCGCAATCGCAAGGATGGCCACTGTACATGAAGCGATAAGTCTGGGATCGCCGACCTCGAGCACGAAGTGACACGAGCGGAAGGAACCATATGCCAAGGTTTCAGGTTTGAGGCTTTGGCCAATAGCAGGGATCTCTGGCATTTTGTGTGACATTTGCGAGATAGTTCGACTATTCGTGTTGGTAGGCGAGCCGAACGAGGGAATTGCACTTGGATGTAGCCGATTAGGTCCAACTTGAGGCACCACAAAAGGTCAACCAACGCGAGTAATCGTGCATCTCACCGAAGACCCGCCAACTCTAACTTCCAACTCAGCGGTCTAGAGGTTGATCTCGATTCTTCGGTAAGCTCAACGAGCCAAACGCAAGAGTCGAAGTGCCACGGCATCTTTGCAATTGAACAGTGATGCATGACGTTGAACATAAGCAGAATTCTAAGCAACTGCCAAGTCAAGCAAGCCAACTACAAGAGCCGCCGAACATTCAGAAACCGGGGAGAAGTACCTCGAAGAAGGCAGCCTACAACTTGCCCCCTCCTTCTCCACCAGACGCCGGATGCGGCCACGAAAACCTGATATTCTCATCCTCGAGACCTTTTAAGACAATCCCGATAGCCCCATTCTTGACCAACCACTCCAACCGATGATCTCTATACTCTCTCCTCCTCCCACTTCCCTTCTTCCACGCATCAGGGCCCATCTTCTTCATCAACGGCGCCGCAGCTTCCACTTCCGCATAAGTCTTCTTCACACACTCAATCCCACTAATTCTCTCATGCCAAAGCTGTAACTTCGACCCTTTCACAGGCCCCAACCCATTAATAACACTCCGATTCAAAATCGGCGCAACACAAAAGTCCGCATAACCAATCCCTTCACCACCATTAAAGAACTTCTTCTCCCCAATTTTACTTTCGAGCCAAGCTAGAATTTGACCCGTCTGCTCTTTCGCAGCAGCGACAAGGCGCTCAGCTTCAGAGCCCTCGGCCCTCTTGAACCAATTGATCTCCCCCATAGCCCAATTAATCGCTTCATAATGCGTATCGCAAAGTTCTTCGATCATCCTCGCTTCGGCGCGAGCTTTCGGATCACGGGGAAGCATACTGGGAGATTCTGGGAAAGCTTCTTCGAGGTACATCATGATGGCCGTGGAATCGAAGAGCTTGAACTCTTCACCTCCGCTTCCACTCTTGACAACGAGAGCGGGAACTTCCATGCGTGGGCCTGCGGAGAGGAAGGAGGAATTGGGCTCGCCGGAGCCTAGGTTCGGTGGGGTTTCCTTTTCAAAGGGAAGATCTTTGAAGCGCAGTGCCATACGGATCTTTTGGGCGTAGGAGGACATGGGGTGGTCCCAGAGGAAGAGGTTGGGGGAAGACATTGTAGCTGTCTGGATTTTGCGTCAAAATGATTGATGGGATTGCTCGACGGTCCTCTGCTGACTGGTACAGCAACGAGATGACTCAGTTCTTGATCTTGGAACGTGCTTGAATGTCGCTTGTCGACTAAATGTTTGTAGTAGGTGGACTGAGTAGGTCTGAGGATGCCGCTCGCTCCAGAGAAAACTTTGCTTGCAAGCGTTACTGTTCTCCGCTTGGCCAAGGTGTTTCTTGAGTACGCGGTATAAATGACATTCGAAGTAGAAAATCGAAGCAGTTGAGAGGGTCGAAATGAAGTCGGCTAAAAGGTGAGCTCCAAATAGCTTCAGGACGTTAGCGTCGGCTCTCAATACTCGACCCCACTTGCCAAAGGGCGTTCTCCATCGCTTGGAAGCAGTTTCCGTGCTGACCAACATTGTCGCATCGAAAGAGGATCTGAGGATCTGGTGAGCGTGCTGATAAGAGCGGCACATGAAACGGCCTTTTGGTTGGTGGGCTGTATAATATTATCTACACGAGTATAAGTTCTCGACTACGCCCGACCCGCGAAGATGTTCTGGAGATCATGAGTTCGCGTAGAGTGAGCAATGTGTGAAGCCCAGGTCGAGCAATAAGCGTGTTGCCGCGATGATGCAGAGCCCGCCTTGCGCAGCCAATAGCCTCGTTGGTTTTGGCCCGAAGAAGTCCTGGTAGGCGTGAATGCATTGAGTCTTGACGTTTGATGCTCTCTTTCAGTCAAATCCACCAAAGTCGCCTCCATCCTCCTCGCCACCGGCCTCTGCACTATCCGCAGACTCTTCGCTGTTCAGCACTTTCCTGGGCACTTCAAAGAGCACACAGTAGTTCTTGCCATCCTCTTGGACCTTCCAGCTGCCCAGTCTATGCTCCTTACCCACAGCCGCGATGACCAGAACACCATTCTTGGCTCTCTCGCCGCGGTCCGCAATCGCCAAGTCATTGACGATGCCAGAAACCACGCCATTCTTTTCCGTTCCATCGGTCACAGCTTGTAGAGCACTTTTCGAAAGCGCAGCTGAGCTTAATCCGAATTCGTCAAGCAAGTTTTCGACAGAACTCTCCACGCAGGCCACTCTTCCCAAAGGTTCGATCCGTCTCTTATCTTGACTGAGCCGCCATACTCGTACATAACCATCCCAGGATCCAGATACAAATACATCGGAGAAGGGTATCGCTCGTAATGCCGTGATCCATCGTGGTTGGGGTTTCGTCGTTGCTTCTTCTGATGGCACCTCTTCTGCGCTCACTTCTGACAGGGGCAGGGGCGGGTCCATTCCGTGTGCAAGCGGGTACACGTGAACAGGCTTCTTCTTGTGGACATTCCATAGTGCTAGTGAGCCATTGTCCGAGCCTGTCACAAATGTATCATTATCCAGACACGCCACGCGGTCCATTGAGCCTTCGTGTGGCATTTCGTAGTCCTCGCCAACATCAATCCCGCTGTCGTTGTCCTTTGCTTTTTGTTGCGACTGCTTGGGCGCTCCGCCTCCTCTGAACACCAATTGACTTTCCTCGACCACTTTCCATAATCGCGCTGTCCTGTCTCTTGCTCCCACGGTAACACACTTCTCCTGTGCCAGTGCTGACACATCTGCCACCTCTTCTTGATGCCCAAACAACGTCTCGACGTACGTCAATTCGTCCAGACTCCAGATCTTAACCGTCCGATCGCGACTCGCGCTGAAGAGCTGATTTGTGCCCCGCCGAAACGACAAGCTGTCAATTGAGTCGCGATGGCAATTCTGGTAATAGAATGTCTTCAGCGGCTTGAGCGTCGCCGCATCCCACACAATCAACTTCTTGTCCAGCCCACCCGTCGCCACGAACTTGCCATCCTGACTCGCTGCCACACAACGAATGGCTTTGTTATGCTGCTCCATCCCCTTGGTCTTCTCGCCAAACCTCTTGTTCACAGCAAGTAATTTTGGCTTCCTACTCCTCTTCTTCTCTCCCTCCTCTTCCTCCTCAACCACCTCCGGCAGCTTCCACTTCGCCAATACACAATCTTTGCCAACCGTATACGCCACGCCATCCTTTTCACAAACCGCCACGCTTGTCACACTCTTCTGGTGAAACCTCCACTGCGTCCTCTCGGCACGCGACCACTCAAAATCGCCACTAATCCAGCGATATATCCTCCCTTTTGACTCCGCTGTGTCCTCTTTCAACCTCTCTCCCATCCGTCTCGCCAGATTCTCCTTATCAATGTCCGCAGCATCAAAACCCGCCTCATCGAGAATTTCCTTCTGCGTGTTGGCAAGGTATTGCTCCGCCAGGCGGATCCGCTTAGAAGCGACATCCTCATTTTCGTCATCGCTAGATTCTTCATCGGCGCTGTGCACGTCTAGCGCGCGATTGCGAGAAGACTGGTGTTCGTCGTCGTCTTCATCATCGGAGCCGGAGATGGATTCGTCGCGGATTTTTCGTGGTTTGGAAGAGGGCGCTTTCGAGGATTTTGCGGGAGCGGAGTCTTGAGCTCTTTTTCGCTTCTTTTGCGAAGCGGGCAGGGTGAAGAAGGACGACATGGTGGGTGTGGACAGACGAGCGGCCAGTGAGCGAGCAGTTCTACAATTTTTGAGACGAAAGTTGCTGGAAGCTGTCGGCTCGGATGAATGTTTTACCGAAGCAGATTCGACCGAGAACTCTGCCTTCTCCTCCGTGACTGCTGCAACATAAGGCATCACGCCTGTCGAAATGGAAAGAACGGAGCGAAAGAAACCAGCTGTCTGCGATTGAAGCTGAGCTGTTACTTATTGCTCTGCTACTAGAATGCCTCCAACGCGCCCTGCCCAGAAATGCCCCAAACTTCTACAGGCTTGATGATGGGCTTATACCCGCCCAGCGACTTCGCAGGAACCCAATTACCATGAATCTGAGCCTTGACATGCAATGGCAACTGCACGATCGCCACGGGAGTCTCGAAAGTCTTAGTGTCCAACACCACCACATCACAGCGATTAGCCTTTCGCCTCTCCACCAATGCGATTACCCATCCATCACCCTCTGGTGCGTCGTCTGTTCGCGGAACGAAGATTGGTTCTTGCACAAGCGAATCGTCTCCTGCATAGAACCAGCGAGTTTCGCCAGTTTTGTTGCTGTGCATTGCAATGCCGTTGAGCCCATGGAAGACGTTCTTTCCGCCATCCGACTTCTTGGGAATGAAGGCGTTCATCCAGACGATATCGTACTTGGAGCTCATGAATCGCTCATCAATGCGCGGAAACTCAGATGGGACGTCGAGAATGATTTGAGGATCCTCGAGAGCGGCGCGATCGGGCTGCGTGGGGTCGATCTTCCAACGAACGTAGTCGGCTTTAGTGTCTGCGGCTGGCATGCGAGGGTTCTCCTCGTCAGGAGGGAAGAACGGGAAGGCGTTGTCGTGGACACGGCAGCTTTCAATGAAGATGAGGCCATCCTCTTCCCATGCTGCGGCTGTGTGAATCGGCATGCAGTTCTTCCAGTCGTATGAGCGCACCTCCTTCGACTGCCAGCCGGAAGCTTTGGGAGTTGCGGCATCGCGAGGGACTGCGATCAGCGTGAGACCTCTACTATAGTCGTAGGCCCAATGATGGCCGCCTTTCTGCATCCGGGCAACGTTTGCCTCGAACGGCCAAACGAACAGAATGAGCCAGTTGGGAGTAATGGCGCAGTCGTGGATGAATCCCGGCGTCTCGTGTGGATCCTGAAGCCAGAATTCGTTCTTAATCTTGCCGGCCCGGTCGATGGAATAAGTCACAATATCTCTGGTTCCGAGGCCCTTGGCTTCATAACCGAATACTACAAGTTCGTCCTTGTATGGATCGTACTTTGGGTGTGCCGTGAAAGTCTTGGCTTTGATCTGCTTGAAAGGGTCGTAACATCTCGTTTCCAGAGTAATGGGGTCCACACCATATGGTAAGGCGACTTCCTTCAGTGCCAGCAAATGCTCGGCCCAGTACACAAGGTTGGTATTGGCTGTCGAATCGACAGCGGCTCTGCAAAGCATTACTATTTGGGGATGCTGACGACGGTTCAGTGGATACAAACCTCACGCATGGATGATGGGAGTGCGGGTTCCTATACAACCCGAAAAGCGCTTTGTTGGCCTTTCGCTCGAGTTTGTACCTCTCTGTTTCGATATATCTGGTTTTCATGTCGACCCGGCCATTGTGGAACTGGAAGACCGAGATGTTACCGTCTCCATCGATGGGAACGTTGTCTGGATGCGGGGGAACGAATGGATCGCACATGACACGATAGAAGTTGCCATCGATGGCCTTCGGCACCTCGCCAAGGACGACCAAGTCCTCGACTTCACCCTCCAGCCGGCAAGGTGAGCTTCCTCCAGCAAGATCGATAGCGACTGGCCAGTTCGATTTCAGACCATAGTTCCCGTCCGTTGCTTCGGGCGCTGCAGTGGAAATAGGAGGTACGTCTGGTGCTCGCAGCTCTGCGGCTGCTTGCTGAACCTGAGGGGGCTGAGTCTGAGGCTCGACTGTGGTAGTCTGAGTGCTTGTAGCCATCTTGAATACTCAGTGTCGCTTTAATCTGGTGAGGAAATGGAACAGTTCGTCAAAGTACCTCCATGCCGCCTGCGAACAGGCAACTTTTATGTGTCGCACAGCATCGTTGATCTGCGCCGGCAATCTCCTTGCCCCGCATCGTTCGCCAGGTGTACTTCAAGTCTACATTCTGGACGTCGAATCAGGAGCTTCGTGATGTTCGGCTTACCCATGTGCCTGAGAGGAGGTATACTCGGACAAACACCACATCCTCCGGAGAAATCCACAACGCCCCGGAAAACGCTCACATTGACCACAAACCTGGTCAGGTATCTCCAATTGCCGTTGCAATAAGGTTTTGTGAGCATGTACCTCTGCCTCTTTCGCCCTGGTCGTGTTTGCTAGTGCCTAGGACAAGAGTTGGAGATTGAAGTGCAGCCACGGCTCTTGCCAAAGGCGGCAGCTGACTCAGCAAGCGCGACTTCCCAGACCTCAAAGTCGCACCCGTCATCTCGCTTCTATCCTCACACCATCGCCGTTCGCTGCTTGCAGTCCCAACGGTCTACGCATACCGGACAGACAGCGATCGGATGGAAAAGGACAGTATGCCCACCTCATGGCGGACATACGCGCCTCCAGTCGACGCCGTACGCAATCACTGACCCGACACTTCCTTCAAAGCGCCCTAATGCTAGCAGCTCCCACCTCGTCGATGAATTGGTGTAGTTTCTGCAATCGAAAATACTCCCGTCGGTAAGTCATTCGACCTCAAGCGTCACAACTAGACTTACAAATTCCAGAGACGCACTACAACGGCACCAAACAACCTGTCCCAAGCGGGGAAACCAACCTTTGACGAAAGGCGTTCGATCACGAGGCAGGAATCGTCATTCGTGTGAGAACGTATGTATACAACCTGTTCCTCCAAATGATTGTCTGATCTTTGCAGTGTGCCAAGAAGAAGCTGTATTGTGATGGCGGCTCGCCATGCGGCACTTGCGCTGGCAAACACGTGAGCTGCTCGAATGCAGTGACTGACAGCGCAGCGACCTCAAGAAGCGCCTCTCGTGATCGTGAATCAAGAGTGCAAAGCCAGTTTTCGACTTCCTTTCTTCTTCGTGACGGCGAAGAAGAAGTCTTCTCGTCCAGGTTCAACTTTCCCCGTCCGCCTTCCAGAGATACTGCCGAGAGTCAGTCTGGAGATATTGCAGACTCAATGGAATTCGAATTCGACTTCAACGCAAGCATCTTTGGGCCTGCATTCTTCGAATCTGAGATCTGGCCCACTGCGGATGTGCTTGTGTCTGGCAGCGAACGTGGAACCACACCGACTCCGCACCTCGACGTGTACGGCGTAGCTGACCATCTTGATCGTCTTTCAAGTATCACTTTCGCGCTATCAGAGTATACCAGTCCAGATGGATCTGCATTGTCGACTTCTGACACTTTGACAAACTTGCAGCAAGTCTTCAGTCAAGCCAGAGTGGTGAAGCACATCGAGGACTATTTCCGAGGCTGGCATCGCAACTGCCCCGTAATTCACAGGCCTTCGTTCAGGATCAGCGAGGTTGATGACGTACTTCTGGTCGGGGTGATCCTGCTCGGAGCCATGTATTCAACAAGTCAGAAGGAGCGCAGCATGGCAAGTATGATTATGGCGTATGGCGAGGAATTCATTTTTCGTGCTGTGTCATCAGTCGCAAAAGGGAAACTTCAGAATCTTGGGGCGAACGGTGTCAATGAAGATTTCCAAATTGTGCAGGCTGGATTCTGCATGGCTGTCGTTCAATTTTGGACCGGAGACGCAGAAGCAAAGCAACGGGCTATGACCACACGTTTTTTACAGGTCATCGAGGTGAGATTTGGAGTCAGCCCTGCAGTACAGAGGGTTGGTATTGATTTGTGCCCAGGCAGCCCACTGCATCGATATGTTCAAGGCAGCGCATCAGCTCGACGACCGTATTAGCGAGCGGAAGTGGCTCCTGAAAGAGGCCAAAGTAAGGTGAGTTCGATCGTCTTCGGAGGAAATAACAACACATTTAATGCAAGAGCTGTAGGACAGCGGCGTGGCTCAGCCTGCTTGATTGCGCCTTCTTGTTCTTTCGTGGCATACCAACCCGAATCCTGACATCCGAGATCATGTACGGCCTGCCTTGTGTCGAGACAGTATTCGAAGCAGAACACCCTTTTGCCTTACCACAGTTTTCGTTCTGCAGAGCATTCAATTCACAAGAAGCATTCCAGCGGCTGTTCTTTCGGCAAGGATCTAATGACACCCGCATATTGGATCTGACAGTGCTAGACACTTTCATTCTGATACACAGTAAGACCCTCAACGCCTGTGCAGCTATCTTCTCTCTGACTGTTGCTCACTATAGTGCTGTATCGGTACACGAGTGACGTCTTATCCCTGTCGCTTTGCAGAGCTTTTTCGAGTGAGTCGGAGGCTTTCACTACTGATATTCGATATGCGCTGGACACATGGCACAAATGCTGGAAGCACCTGAAGACACATGCACAGCAGCAGAACCAGTGGGATGGTATGGGCTTCTGGCGCAATGGTGACCAATACGAGACCGCTATTCGATTGCTACTGACCCAGTCAGGAGATCCTGAGCTGAGGCTACTTCTTGGCAGCCATGTCGACAGACTGGATCTTCTCAAACGATTGACAATGAAGCGACCGCCCGTATGACAAGGCATGAGGTCGCAAAATAGTATGTGCTCCATCAACCATTCACAAAGACACCTTGGACAGCTGAAAATGGTAAAAAGTGGGGCACGGACCCTATTCACGAAGCAACAATTGTGGTTCGGGCAACATCGCTCAACTCTAAATTTCACGCAGCGACAGAATCGAAAAAAACACAGCTACTCGAAGCACTGCCTTGACAGTTTGAATATTATCAGATTGGCTGAGTGCTGATTTTGACGACAGGCAGTGGGACACAAAGGCGCGACAAAGAGAGAGAAATTCAAGATGCCAAAGACAAGCGCCAACAAAGAGAGGAGTGCGGCAAAGAAGCTGGGTTCTGCTGGCAACACTTCCGACGTCCGCAAGCGGAAAAGAGCAGGCAGCATCTCTGATGCGTCCACGCACAGCGACAGCAAGGACTCCAAACTCGAAGTCGCAAGCGCACAGCCTTCGCTAGCACCGCGGAAGCGTGCTCGAGTCTCGCCACAGCCCAAGATGCCCACCGAAGGAAAGCAAAGAGCACGAAAGACGAAGCAGGACTGTTCCGAGGAACTTGTGGACATGTCTGAATGGATGTCACCAAATTCGCAGGGCAATTCGAGCTCGATGTGGCGGCCCAAGAACAAAGCGCGAGAGGAAGAAATCGCGCTCGGTCCAAGTGTCTACGCAGCAGTCAAGGCTGAACGCGCCGCACGCAGATCACCAACGCCTCAGAGTCACGTCGATTCTGTCGATTCCAACGCTTCGAGTCGGCGCTCCCCAAAGGCTCAAAAACGAAATGCAGAAGAAGATGATGCCGCGCGGGAGGCGGAGAAGGCATCTGTTGCCGACAGGATTGCTGGAAGAGGGCTATTCGCCTCAGCCAAGGTTGGTCCTGAATTTACTGCGCTGCTCTCTGCTTACGGAATCTTGTGTCCGTTCAGGATGAGTAACGGCGAGGTTTATGATCCCGTCTCTGCCTGGCCGACCACGAGCACCACAGAACTCCGGAGTATCTCGTGCGCTTCGGCTTCTGCAGGCAGTCTCGTCATTGGCCAGATCCAGAAGGGCTATGAGGGAATGCCGAGGACGCATCCGAATCCTGGGGCTTGGCGCACGTGGGAAGACGAAGTCGAGAAGGTTCACGTCGCACTGGACGATGTGGATGAGCTAAGCCTGTGAGAGGTGTCTCGGCTCTTGACGTTACCTGGAGAATATTGTGGCAAGCTCCGCTGGTGCTGGTCTGAGCTTGATGACTGCACTGAAGCTTGGGGTCTTGGTGAAGAGATGCGGAAGCTAAGATCGATGAACGTGATTGAAACTCATGGAAGCGCATTGATTTCATCGCAAACATTTGATAGCACGATTGGTGCTACGGAACTTTAGAAGAGCATAAGCTTGTCAACGGAAAATTAACAATTCGCATCAGGCGAGCGCGCTCGCAGGTCCTTCTCATGCGTCAGTACCCGGATCTATCCCACGAACCTCGCCATAACCCAAGCCTCGTACATTCACCTCTTCCCCTTCTCCAAAGGCCCTTCACATATTCACCCAAATCGCCCCCATCAATCGATTCGCGGTCTTCGTCACATAATCTGCCGTCGCTCCCAGCCCATTGTTCAAATTGCCAGGATCTACACTTCCAGAATTATACTGTCTGAATGCCGCATACCAGTTTCCCTGCTTTGCGTAACATTGCTTCAATCCATCGCCAAAAGCAGTGCCTGATGTTCCATCGCGGATCATTTGAAGAATACTGCCTGCTGGGTCCGCGGGATTGAAAGTTACGCCATTGTGAGATTGCATGAGACCTGGGTTGCGGACGCCGTTGTTCGTCTGTGGTGGTGGGATTAGTATGAGCAGTAGAGTGGGGGAAGTGGCATGGATAAGAAGAGGACGTACAGTAGGAGCGCGAACATTTCCGCCAGTTTCTTGCATGATGATGCAGAGAATGACTCTTCTGTCTACGCCGGATTCCTGGGATACGGTGAGGATGGAACTTCGAATGAGAGCGATTTCTGCTTCTGTATCATGGAGTCTCATGAGTCGTAAGTTTTGATTCCAGAGTGTATCCCAATTTGCCCATTGGTTGGGGTTCGGGTAATTAGATGCTGGACCACTGTATGGAACGAAGGACCTTGCGCCAGGGATAGTGCCATTGGTTGGTGGCGGTGGAGCAGGCGCAGGAGCGGGTGCTGGTGCTGGTGCACTGCCTCCTCTGGGAATGTTAATGACCTGGCCGACTTGGAGAGTGTTGGGATTGATGCCGGGATTGGCTGCTTGTAAAGCTTCTAGAGAAACTCCATTCTTTTGAGAGATTGTCCAGAGAGTGTCGCCGGCGACGATTGTGTACTTTATCGTTCCAGACCCTGGGAGATTGAGAACTTGTCCAACTCGAAGGCTTCCAGCAGCAACACCTGGATTCGCTGCTTGGAGTGCGTCGACAGAGAGACCCAGTTTCTGGCTGATAGACCAGAAAGTGTCGCCAGACTGGACTGTGTATGACATCTTGGGCTACCCAAAAATTCGAATTGGGAAGTGGAATCGACTTTTCAATACCTCGAATTTGGACTTCGAGGGCAAGTGGGCAATGGATTCCTATCTGGCAGTCAGAGCCCCATCTCACAGCAATCTGTACCGAATGCCTACCTTCGTCATCAGCGCCTTTATCCAATTTCCTTTGTCGTCTGCATGATCTCCGCCGACGCAGAACAGTCGCTCTGATGTACTCAACATATCTACTAGATGCCGCCGAAGCCGCTCCTGTGAAGTGATGCAATATTTTTGTAGTTCGCATGTGCTTATGCAGGTTAGTCACGAAAATGATGTCGATTGTCTTGGCGGCTGGCAAGAAAAAGAAAGGTGTAGCTGCCCAAAGCAGTCCAAGACCACTTCATCCTTCCGGCTGGACCAGTGGACTGCGAACAGGTCATCAAGAGATGCATTGGCAGAATTTGCGATGTAATCCCACTTGTATGGTTTCCAAAATTATCACTTCACGCAGAGCGAACTGCCCGTGCTTGTTGGCATCTTGGAAGTCTTTGCCGACGCGAATGCGACAACCGTGTTTGGACTAGCCAACTCCTCGCAATCTAGAGTCTCTCGGGCCATGGTATCGAGAGGCTCGTGTCATCGCGACTGTCGCTGTCCCCCGGAGGAATGGCTCGATTCAAAAGCTGACAATCTGCATCTAGAAAGGCCTTGCGGAATGCCACTTCTTGCACGCATCGGCATCGATTGGGAGGAGCATATCAAGGACATGGGAGCGGATATCCTCTTCACCAAAAGCTTTCCCGCTGTCCGAAAGATGTCGGTAAGATTCTTGTGTGCGGGATGTCAGATGTCGGAAACGACCAGGTGAAGTCGTGGCCAAGCATCCGTGTTCCCTGTCACACAACAGCACCGGCGTACACCGGTTCTCAACTAGTTCGACTTCATCATCTACAACAATACTGATCTAGGTGACTCCAGTCTTCGCCATCGAACCGCCCTTGGAGTTTGTGCCCTACGAAGTGATCCTTTCGTGCTGCTTGAGAGAGCCAGCCGCGGTTATGAATATCGGCACGACCACGCATTTTGACTTCGTCCTCAGACCACCACGGACGCCGACGAACCATTCGCAAGAGGCAGAGATAGCATGGGCCAGTCTTGCAAGGGCTTCCAGGAACACCAATCGTTGTTCACACCCACGTGTTCCACCTGCTTGGCATTCACAGTGCTGGGCTATCGGCAATTACGACCACACCATGGGTGAGGGTAACTTCGTCGCGTGCCTTCGGCGGTCTAAACGGAAAGCCATCGTCGGCAGATCAGTTATCTCAGGTGTGGTCCGGCTTTGCTACAAGCCCGGCCGTCCCCTGACCCAATGTGGCCAGCCCACAGAGGGTGGATGAGGTCAGTCAACCCATGTAGAGTGGCGTTACGTGGAAAGCGACTGGCCGCGAAACAACCAGACAGGAATGTTTACGGAAAGTCAAGAAGTTCAGCAGATTTTCTGGCGCCACGAAGAAGAACGGAGCCAGCCAGTGATACTATCTGTAATGCAGTAAAGCGTCCAACCCTCACCAGTGAGCCTACACGTGCTCCAAAGACCTTGGAGACTCACCGCGCCCGAATAGGCAATCGCAGGTAGTGGAAGGAATTCGGCACTTCTTTAGGAAGTGCCCTCATGGCATTCAATCGAGAATGGAAGAAATGGTTGCGCCTTACTCATCAAGCCTTCGGAAAACGAGATGTCCGGTGCAGCCTTAACGGCGCTGCAAGATGTGATAAGACAAATGTCTATATAATTACAAGTCAACACGATGCCCAATACTCGTCAGATCACAGCAAACTCAGACGCAGAACGAGTCGCGACCTCACCAGTAGTTTCCTACGACAGGAACAATGCAGCTCTCTTGCATCATCACCTTCCTTCTGGCGGCATGCGCCATAGCTGCTCCTATCGGCCGACCAGTCTACAGTACGAGCGCTCATTGATTGTCAAGCTGCGGGAAGACTAACAGTGTCGCTACAATAGAGCGTGGAGGCTTCGACATCGTGCTCAATCAACGAGATGAGCCAGCTCCAATTGCCCTCCTCGAAACCCGCAAAAACGACGATCTGGACTCATGCAAGAACCCTCATCCATTGACAGAGGAAAACAAATTCGGATCTTGCACCATAGAAAAACGAGGTCGCTACTCGAAGAGTTTCGGACAACGATCAGTCACCAAAGAAGTCGTCAAACGTAATGCTTTCCGCAGCCGAGAAGATAACATGAAGCGTGATGCTTTGGCTAAGCAAGCAAATAACAAGAAGCGTGATGCTCTCGCCAAACAAGCCTCGAAGAAGAAGCGCGAATCCGTCGACATAGGTAATCCGTTCAACACTCCAGAGACTATGAAGCGCAATGCTCGCGCAAATGTCATGAAAAGCTTCGCACGCGGGTCTGAGGTCGATCGATCTGTTCATCGTCGAGATGCTTCTAGGCGCAGCGTTAAGGACTTTCGGGCTTTGAAGAGGAGCAATATGAATGGACACTTTGTTGTTTGAGATTCTCGCGCTGTGTGAGTGTGGAGTAGAAGTTTGGTCAAATGGTGTGCGAGAATATGTTCAATTAGCGTTTGTTTGTGCGAAATGTATGCGTACCCCCATGCAAGTCATTCTATCAGTCTCATCCCCCTTCGATCTCCGATCTCCAATGTGTCACGCCCCGCCCAGCTCAGTTTCCCCAATCCGCAGCTGTCGCACCAGTACCATCATTTCCTTCCCCATCCTCATCCTCGCCCAACAAACCCAACGCTTTGAGCCATTTCTTCGAGGCCGGCTTCACGTCCAAGATCTTGTATTCCGCACCCAGAACATTTTCACGATCCCATGGGACATTTTCTTCGCTGAACTCCGTTGCTGTGAAGTAGTGAATGTGTGATTCATCGTGCGCCGTCATGCCGTACCGAATCTCCCAGTCGTCGTAGAGCTCGCCACCTGTGCTCCAGAACTCATCGTAGAATTTGCCCCGATCTGTGTCGTTGAGATGTGTGTGGGTGAACCCCAGAGTGCCTGGTTCGACAGTACCTTCGCCTCGAACCATAGGAGGCTTGGCCTGACCCCGACCGAAGCCGCTTTCAGGGGCATTCGCTTTGCGGTATGCCTTGTTGTTGATGGCGTTGTAGCTCTCGTAGACGGATCGCGGAGCATGCATACCAAAGGCACCATACCCAGGATGCTCAGGATATCTCTCCGCCTTCATGACCTTGTACTCACGGGGCGCAACCAGTGGGAGAGCCAAATTAGCCATCTGATTGATCAACTTCTTGAGCTCGCTCTGTACTGCAAGCGTGACGTATGGAGATGCTGCGAGCGAGGATTGGCGGATGAAGGCTTCAGGAGCATTCTCATCGAAGACTTGCAGCTCTTTGCCCGTTTGTGATGCTTCGACTGCATAAGTACAGGCATTTCTGAACGAGCTTGGCAGATAGACGCCCTGTGTCGAAGGCCGGGGTGGGATAGACTCGTCGTCGCTGTCGGTGTCTACTTCGTATGGAGGATTTTCCGCCCAGTAATCGGGATGGTCGCGTCTATGGATCTGGTGTTTCTCGCCGAGTTGTTGATGCGTGAACCAGTCGACGAAAATCTTCCGACCGAGATCTTGCACGCGCTCCAGATGGGTCGGGTTGTGTGCGCTCGAGAAGAAAGCGGTCTTGACGGGCTTCCCATGACCAATAGCTGCGTACTTGGGAGCAGTATCTGGGACATGAGTTGCCAATGCCAGGGCCTGGATGTCCCGCATCAGCTGGTCGATGCGATTCTTCTGGCTTTCGCGGAAGTCGGCGATCTCGAATGTATATTCCGCATCTAACCCCAACTTCATCGTGAGGTCGTTCAAAGGGCTGCCACTGCCGATGTAGTGGCGCATTGCATCGATGAAAGTCTCCTCACATTCCAGCTTGCGTCCGAGAGCAAGATGGAAGTGATAGTTTTTCTTCACATCCTCCCAGATATCATCCTTGTTCAGCAAGAGCTGCCTTAGACCTGGAGCAATCTCGGCCAGAACATCATACAGCTCCGCGTAGGCTGCAATGTCGGCAAAGTCCTCGTACTCCAGCCAATCGTCGACGTCCTCCTTGTACAACAACTTGAAAATGACTCTGTGGCTCTTGCGAATGGTGCGAAGATACTGGAGAGCAGTGTCGATAACCCGGAAACCGTCACCTTCCAAGTACTGATACGTACAGTTTCTGTACTTACTGTGATGGTGCCTACGATGGGTGAAGCCATGGGCATCTTCAGAGAGGTAGAAGACGGTGACTCTGCTTTTGGGCAATGCTAGACGATCGTCCAGAGAGTGCTGTTCGGTATCAGGCTGAGATGACGTTAGTCAAATCTCGCATTGCATGGACAGCTGTACATACCGTCTTGTTCAGTGTAATAGTGTCAGTCTCTTTGTTCTGCACAAGATAGTACTTGAGTACTTTTCGATCTCTGCCTGTTGGCTCGTGTCGAGTCGTGGTCGCCGACCCGGCCCAGTCATTCTTCTCACTTCCTAGGAAGAACATTGAGGCACGGCCCAGAATCTCGCTGTTAAGCACTAGATGGTTCTGTGGCACATCATCGAGTGCGATGATACGGTCGCCTTCCTCGTAGCAAAGCTCGCGTTTCCAAGAATTCTCCGGTTGCTGAGGTTCCGACTCGTACATTAACACAGGCGCCATGTCGATAAATTCGAGGGTCGAGTCTGCCAGTATCCAAAAAAAAAAGCTCAGTGGTGAAAGCAGGTTCACCGCGAGGCGAAGGACGGGTAATAAAATGGGGGTCGGGCGGTAGCTTGAGCGAACGGTTGCTATGCAAAGTGGTGGTGTTGCGAGCGACTGGTGTCGAGAAAGAGTGGTCGAGGCCGAGTTGTGGGTCCAAGCTTAAGTGGAAGCTGGCATTTTATGCCTCAGGAGTGGGTCCAGCTTGGGTAAATGAAGGTTTGGTGAATCCGGATTGAATACAGACACTGTGAAAGATCTGTGGGTCACGGACTCCATCATTCACCTGTTCGCTACATCATGTGATTAGGCATGAGCATGAAAGTCCGCAGTACGCAACGCAACGCAGCCGTCTGCTCCTCGTGAGGGAAGACCAATAGCGGAGGCATAATCGGCGGAGATCTCGAGCACTCAACATGCTGTCTCGCAGATACTGCCAGTGACGTGACCTGGTCAATCTCGGTGTATACTAGACGCGAATTAGCATATAGAAAAATCAGTGAAGAAGACATCCAAATCTCGCAAGAGCATGTCCAGAAAGTCAAGAGAAGAAAAAAAAAAGACGAGAGCTTGACAGCAAGCAGCGTCAAACCACCGTCAGCAAACGTTCAACCCGATCCACAAACCTTTCCCACTCAGATGAAATAATTCGTACAATGCACTACCCACATACACCTGCCACCCATCATACATCACTCGGCTCCTCAGACCCGTCCACCATCACACTACCTCTCTTCGCCTTCTCATCCCCAGCAAGCGGCTTGCCAGCCAGAATCTTGCCTCTCTGTCCCCTTCCAATCTTCTCACTCGCTTCAACTGCCGTCTCCTTCTCCACTTTCCTCTCCATCGTCTTGGTAACCTTGACAACAACCACATCCGCTTCTTCCCCATCATGCAAAACATCACCCTTCTTCAACTTCTGCTCCAATTCCCTCGTCTCCTGCTCTGTTCGATTCTTTTTCCTCTTCCAACCCGTCTTGAACAATTTACCAAGCTCAAATCTCGGGAAAGGATGCGCTTCCGTATTGAAGACAACCTCGTTCAGCGGAAGAATCTCTTCATCAGTGAAAAGTAAGTAAAAGTACTTCAACGTCTCCGCCAGCCAGAAAGATTCCATATTATCTCTCAAGTGCACCTGGCTTTCCAGGACACTGGCGACGCTGGAGAAGCCTTCTCCGTCAGGAACAAGAGTATGTTTGACAAAAGCTTGGAACATTTCCCAGCCCCAGTGGCGATACTGTTCGTCGCCTGTAATGCGCCACATGTAGAATAAGCTTTCGACAGTCTCTGGACGTTGGAGGTTGTGCACGTCTGCGGCTTTGAAAATGAAGTCTTTCGCGACGGTATCTTCGGTCGTGGTGCATTTCGCATCGAGGCATTTGTTGAACTCGGCCGGGCTTTGTGGGAGCTCTTTGGGCGAGAAGTCGTTGTACATGAGCGGCGGGTCGTGGATGTGAAAGTGGGCGATTTCGGGGGCGAGGCCTGTTTTCGTCTGGTACATGCCGATGCAAGTCTTTGTCAGCTCGTGAGCGAGGCGCATATCTTCTTCATGCTTCTCGGACCAGTCTGGTTGTTTCCTGGCCTGCGCAAGTGACACGCCACCAGTCGTGGCTAGCGCAATGGTGCCTCCCATGAAACAGACGAGGTGGTCCTCTTTCGGCTCCAGGCGCGAGTGCAGTCCAGCTGGCCTCTCCGCGATCAGCGTGTAATTGTTTGGATAACTGTACGTGATCAGATGCTTCTTGACACCTGCCAAGCTCTCGTCCCACATCTCTCGATAGACCGGTTCTTGGTGGGAAGTCTGCAGATATTGCTTGATGAGATACTCGTAGTAGCTGTCGCCTCGGCTTCCTAAACGAATGTTTTCGCTTCGAAACGTGCCTTGGTCAGCATAGATGAAAATGGGCACCAAGCCGTCTTCAGCTTGATTGTCGTCAACGACTCGCATGACTTGCTCGGCGTGCTCCCAGTAATGCGTTTCGCCAGTCAGCTTGGACAAATACTTCATCTCCAATTGCAAAGTGGTAGCTTCCGCGGTTGATGATGCGCCTCCGTCAGCGTGTGAAGGTAGTCCCTGCATCTTTGCCAGGTTGACACTCGCAAAGGGAACTCCAGACTTGCTCTCATATGCTCCCAACAGTCGATCTGCCAGATCAACAGCCTTCTCAATGTACAGGTCGTCGCTGAGCCCATCTGTCGTCGGCGCATACTTGCCCTCAAACTGCGTGCTCAAGTAATGTGCGCTGAGCAATCCGCCGAGCATTCGAATCGTCGTCTCAAAAGTATTCACATCGTGGTCCTGGTCATATGTTAGATTCGAATGTATCCACTGTCGTGCATGTTCCAATTCTGTCGTCAAATTCATAATCATCATCGTGTCAAGCGCATCGACAATGATCCATCCCATGCCTTTCGGCGTCATGAGCTTGCCGTTGTGAGAAACAGGTTGGTATTCGTCGAAGCCTGTAGAGTATCGTCAGCGCCAGCTCCTTGCGTGTGATACACCTCCCAGACAGGAGGACATACTATATGCCGATACATACCCCAACCATACTTTTCATATCCTGCCCAGCTGATTTGAAACGCATCTTTCACACTCAGCGCTCTCTCATTCCAATCCACCTTTTCTTTCCCACTCCACAATCCCCATCCACTCCCACTCTGTTGTTTCTGCCCACCGGACACAGGTGTCGCTGGTGAAGCCGAACCCTTGTCTGATGACCCTCCACCAATCCAGCTCAATGGGCTTAGTATCCCAAACCACCAACTCAGCACAGCCAGAACTCCCAGCCCGGCACCCAACGTCCTCTTCCTCCTCATCCACTGCCTCGCATTCCTGCCGCCAGGTCCATAGAAATTGCTCGGTTTATCTTTGTACATGGGCAAACTCTCCTTCCTCCCATCACCGAACATACCACCAATTGTATCTCCAACCTTCTCGCTCAGAGTCTGCTGCGCGTCGTGGTTGTTGGTGTGCTGAAATCGTGACCTCCCAGAACTTTGCCAGTTGTCGACGCTGTGTGAAGCCGCAGCAGCGCCTCCGCTAGCCGGGATGCCGTAGCCGGACATGCTGGACGACGCTATTGAGCTGCCGTGATTCTGCGAAGCATTGGGGCTATAGTTCGGCGATAGGTGACGATCGTGATGGGGTGGATTGCTGTCTCTGTTGCTGTTGTTGCTATTCAAACTGCTATTGGAAGTCGAGCGGAAGAGCTGTGAAGCAGGAGATTTTCGTCGGAGATTGAAGGGATCGCGGTTGGTGTTCATGCCAGATGACAGCCAAAGAGTGTGTGCTGGTTGCTATCTTACAGACGCGTGTTTGCAGTCCGACAGCTGTTCGAACAGCATCGACAGGGATATGATCCCCTAAACCTTAGGCGAGCGTTAGCGCCAAATTTAGCGCCAGGCGCCACTTTCACGTGCGTGACGATGACACGGCGCAGGTGGCAGCTACATTAGGGTTGCATTTGTACGACAACGAACAACACATTGCAATTTGCTGCCTGATCTCGATACCGTCTTCGACCGCCAAAGCCTGTGTTCTTCGTCCTTCAACTTTTCCACTGATCCACGGAGGTCTCAATAACGCCACGCGCCACAATGCCAACCGCCCTCGACAAAGCACTCAATTCCAAGAACCTGTTCGTAGGCTTCACAGCTCTCGTCACAGCAGCCACAGCTTGGTATGCAAGCGCAAACCCTTGCACTTGCCTCCTCTATTGTCTATTGCTGATCTGTTTCCTTACTATTAGGTCAATCTGGGGCCAAGACCTCTTCCCCTCCTCCTCAGAACCATCCGGCAAACCAGAAACATGGACAGAGTCTGAATTGAGAAGTTGGTTGGAAAGAGTATGCCATTATCCCCCTGCTTTCTTTCCAATCATTGCTGAGAAATGCTATGAAATCCTGATGCTGATACATAAATTAGCGCAACCTCCCCACTCTCAGCACTGAGACACGCGAAGACATGTTGGCTCGTGTGCAGAATATCCTATCGAACATTCGACCAGCGAGAGACTAGCTTATCTGCCCATACGACGCTTGTGATGAGAAGCTGCTATCCCGTGGTCCTCTGTTGTGACGGAGGACTGGAAGAAGCAAGCGATGAGTGAGCGAATATGGGCGAGGAGACATTGCATGATGTTACGTGTTGCGATACCCTAAGTATGTTTTGGAATGAGAAGTTTGATGGTTTTCTTGGCATTAATTTGAAATCTGCTGGATTGGTGCTTGCAAGCCTGGCCACACGCGTCTGTCGGCTGGACGCTGGCAGCCTAGCATTTGCTGAAGCTCTCTTGCAGGAGACTGCAAAGTGCAATCTCCTCGACTCTACTTCAGGACCAATCCGCATCTTCGGCAGTATTGTACAGTATCGCATCGCTCCGCTCTCGACAACAACAAATCTCCGCCCGGTTCTCGTCGCAACCCCTCAATCCTCGTCACTCTCCCCTCCAGCCTTGCCTTGACGTTCGTCCTGCAAGCCAGAAGCATCACCAAGCGTACTCTCGTCATCAGAGTCAGAGTCACTACCCTCCAGCTCAGCCTGCGCGAAAGCCTCCGCGGCCTGCTGCTGCAACTTCAAGACCTCTTCCTCCTGGGCCAGCAACTCCGCTTCCTCTCTCTCCTTCTCAGCACGCTCAAGCTCTTGTCTCTCCCTCTCCCTTCGCTCAGCCTTCTCACGCTCCTTTCTCGCCTTCTTCTCTGCCTTCTCAGCCTTGACTTTTGCTGCCTGCTCTAGCAAAGCCGCAGTCTTCTCTCGGATCGCTTCGAGATTGCGACGGCGCGCTTCCATGTCGGCGGCATGACTGCTCTCGGCCTTCTCGGCTTTCTCGGCCTTCTCGATCTTGACTTTCTTGGTGGTGGCGCCAGCGTCAGGAGTAGACGATTTGGACGCGGCGCGCTTGAGCGCGTTCGTACGATCAGCGGATACGGAGGGAGCTTTGGGCGTGCGCGCGTCGCGATCGGTGAATGGATTGACCATGTTGGCGGCTGCGGCTGAGTCGGGCTGAGGAGTGTCGGCGGCCTTGAGCGAGGAAAGGTGTTGTTCCTTGAGCGTGACTTTGAGCTTTGAAATGTCGGCGACTTCTTTGACGCGTTCGTTGAAGTCGGTGCGCAGTTTGGCGTAAAGCGATTGCGACCAAGCTTCTACTTTGGCGATGTTGTTGAAGTACGCGTTCAGTTCTAGCTGAGAAATGCCTTCGGGTCCGACTAGTTCAATGATTTCTGGAAGCTCTGGAACTTTGACGAGTTGGCGCTGGTAGTCATGCTTCGCCATGTTTGTGGAAGGTGGTGAGGACAAAGCGGCGGCTGGATGTTTGCCAAGTGTGTCGGTTTCTGGGGTGAACGGGTCTCTGGTAGAATGTGCATGTGAAAGCGGGTCCTCATCTGAAGTGAGCCTGTCCAGAAACCTACTTCTACGGCGACGTTGAGCGGCTGAAGTCTTGTTGCGCGCCTCGTGTCTTGCAGAGTCGTTTCCGTGGTCACCTATAACTTCCGTGCCTCGGGTCGTGGCAATTGCAGGTGGTGAAGTGCGCTTTCCTTTCCCAGTGTCTCTGCTGAAAATCATGCCGCCAGTCCATTCGCTGCCCAAGTCATTGGCGAGGTTGGTGTCAGAATCAACGAAGAGAGACCCGTCTGCATTGTTCTCAGTGGCGTTTGGACTCTCCTGCAAGCCGAGATTGCCTCCCAGTCGCTTGAACCTGCGCGCGTGAGGCAGAGAACGCTCTGAGCGGGGTGCCGCAAAACCAGGTGGACTCAGGCCAGTCATGTCTTCATCGTCAGGTTTATATGCACCAGCCGCAGCGAGAGACAGATCGTGCGTCTCTGTGAAGTCGTCCAGTTGCTGTGCTGTATCCTCACGCAAGATGCAGCCGGCTTTGTTGATGGCTTCTTGGCTCCTGTAATAGAAGATAAAGCGGCCCCATGGCTTCGATCCAAATCGAGGGTGGACATTCCAGTGATTTCGGTGTGTCTTGCTGCGCTTCTGTGGAACTTTGTGGGAACTGATGTGCCGAACCTCCATGGCATAGTCAGGTTTGATGCCGCTTCGCCGAACGGACTTCTGGGATCGATAGATCCAACCCTCTCCCTCCATGTCCCATTCTGCATCATCCATGCGCTGGTCAAGCTCAGTATCTTTGAGGTTCGCCACCACCTGAATACTGCCTACACCTGGCCGCTCTATCATTCTGTCCTCATCCTCGATCTTCGCCAAGACAACTTTCTTCTCGTCGATACGCTCTGTGAACAGGTTTGCTTCGTAAACGTCTAGAGGGGGCTGAAGCTTCGAAGTCCAGCCCTCCTTGAAACTCGGACAGTCATAGACTCGCTCGAAGTTCAAGGTCCGTATTGCGTAATGTCGGGCGCGCTTGTCTCCGATCCTCAAATCAACCAGAAATGAGCCATCAATCACGAGATCAAAGGAGGCTTCCAATGTGGTGCCTTCGAACTTCCCTCTGATTGTTATCTGCTGGCCTGCTTCGACTGGGATGAAGCGCTCGACAATATTCGGGTGCCTTCCGGCGCCAGGGAGGATGTACTCCGGCAATTTGTCCTCGTCAGCCCAAACCGTGAGCTCCAGCTGCTGGTCAGTCCCAGCGCGTTCGGCCTTCATGGTGCTCCGGTGGCGGTCGACTTGGAGGCTGGGTGGATGCAGAGACGCGAGAGGTTCGTGCTGCCGATGCGATGGCGGCTAGCGCCGCGGAAAAGTGCACGTTGGAAGCCTCCGTGACTCGAACAGGTCGAAGCGTACTGATGAGAGTGTCCTCGAGGCTTGGATCTCAGCTTCAACAGCTCTTCAGGCACTACAATGTCAATGTTGCGCGCGACACCGACTGTGATCGGACCAGTGCCGAGGTGAAGATTTTGCCTCTGCTCAGGTGCATTGGGTGCGTGATCTGAAAGTGTTCGAATCCAGGGTCGGGCGTGCTCTCCGTCAAGGGGTATCTGACAATGCCAAGGAACTTCCACACGAACAACGTCACCGTCATCCAGATTGAAGGAGATTACGGCTCGTACGAGGTCTGTAGTTCGAGTGCTCGAGAAGATTCTGCTTGCACTTTCACCACGCACTCAAATATCACAGCCAGGCCTACGCCAAAGGGTTCGGAGTCACGTCAGTCCTCGCTCATGCTTGGTCTCAGAGAGATGCAGCTGTCCGCTCCTGCCCGTGTCTTCAGCCCCGGCGCTTGTTCTCTTGGGCAATGTTGGTTTCCGAGCAATGTGGTTAGATTCATGCTCGACGCTTGCCAACAAAGTTGTCCCCTGTAACAGCCTCCTCGCAGAATTGAAAGCAGAAGCCAGCAGCTCAAGTAGAGAGCACACCACTGCGTCTTCCGCGCCTGCACTACAACGCGAGAGGTGCGAGGTATCAAATTGGAGACCGCTCGTGGCTTGAACGTGCTAGTGAAAGGAGCTACCGGTCTCAGTCTCGCTTCCGATGTTTCTCTGCATGTGACACCCGATGCAGACACTTCAGGTCGTGAGGCTGCTGGCCGTGGAGTCTTTTGAGCCGTTCGAGAAGTCGCCAGTCATGGTAGAACTTTCTCATCGCTCGCCAATGGTCTTGTGCGAGCATAGTTGAGCCCCATGCGATGCACATCCGTCAAGTTCAGGGGTTGCACGAGTTTAATGTCCTGAACGGTGCACTAACATTCGTGACACGCTGCAAGAGGATGCAGAGATGCGCCGTCGCGAGTTGGCCTCCAAAGCACCTGCCTGCGCTGCTCTGCCGCCTCGAAGTCGCAGCTGCCGCGACAAAAAGCAAAACGTATCTCCAGCCTTGGCGCGCCCTCACATATTATCATCACCACACCAGCAAAAGTGAGAAACACCAAAAGCAAAACATCAACAACACACCGCCTCCGCCGCCTGCACAAACACGCGCATCGACGTCGTCGGCTTCAGCAAAGAAAGTCAAATGGTCAGCGGAAATGCAAAAAAAAGTAATATTCCATGTCTCATACCATACCTGAAAGACACTCTCTGCTGGTCGACCGAATCCGTCGATTCAGGACCACTAAGCCAACACGTCGCGTCCGAAACACTGGCCGGAGAGGTTCACCCTAGGTTTACGCCACGTTCAGGGTGATTCATGGAAACAAATAATGCCGAACCTTTATGGATGCTCAGCGGAATTAGCGCGCTTCCCTTGGGCAGGCCTGAGAAGCCGGGCACGAGAAGCTGACTTTGCGCATCTGAATGGCCTTGCACAACTTCTGACGCCGCGCCCACAACTCCAAGGCTCAGACTAACCAGGCTCTGGGATCCATTGCGTCTTCCAGTCTCGCGCGGTGCGACAACAGAACTGCGGTTCTGTCGACAGCTTGCTCGCAGAATGCTTGCACGAAGACTTTGCCGCCAGCCGTGAACAGATGCGCACTCGTTTTTGGCGTGGTTGTCGTTGCTCAACGCCGTCTGCAGTTGGCGAACGGGTAGGTGACGGAGAACGATCGTCGCTGGAGGAAAGAACGGTCGTCGGCCTGGCAGCGGCGAGGAGAGCGAGCTTGCGCTGTTTCTCCGACGAAGCCAGAGTGCATTTTTGGCGAAGCACACGCTTCACGTGCGCAAATCGCTGCCAGCACCCCCGATGAAATGGAAATCCTGACTGACGGCGTTGAGCAATGCCGCTTCAAGATCCAGCTTTGGCAAATGACAGGAGCAAAAAAGTGTCAGCGCCAGTGCGAAAGGAGGAAATGCAAAAAGAAGATGAAGATCAGAGAGATCTTCACCCACAGCCATATCAAAGCCATCCCACAAGGACCCGGCGCTGCGAGCAGTCCGGCTGAGCTGAGCAAGGCGGCGTCCCGCCTTACCCCTCAGCCATCGACTGCAAGGTACCAGGTTCATCCACGGACTACTCTCCACGTTTCGGATGATTGGTAGAGATAATAATACCGACTCAATACAACTCCTCAGCGGAATCGCCGCGCTTTGCCTTGGGCAAAAAAAAAATGTCGCCGCCAATGCACTGAAAGTGCAAAAGACGAAGACCGAAACCACCGTCCGATAACCAAGTTCTAACCCATTCCTGAGACCTCTTGCTGTTTCTGTAACTGTCACGTCTAAGACGAATATTCAGTTGGGCTATTAACCGTCACCGTACCGACTCGGTGGTCGGTAAAGTCGCTTTTACCCGTCGTTGCAAGTTTTGAGGTTCACCGACGGACTGCATCCACGTTTTCGATGATTGGTGGAGAGGGGTAAATTCATAATGAATATAAGGGTTCAGCGGAGTCGGCGCACTTTGCCTTGGGCAAAAAAAAAGGTCACCGCCAATGCACTGAGAAAGTGCAAAAGACGAAGATCAGAACCAACGTCCGATTACCAATATTCTTGCCCATTCCTTAGACCTCTGCTGTATGGCTGTCGATCGAGTCCGTAGACTCGATCTCCAACTAGGTACTGATCGCGTTGGCGTCCCAACCGACGTTCGCCCGTCATTGCATTTTTGAGGCCCAGCGACGGACTACTCCACATTCTCGCTGATTGGTGGAGAGGGGTAAATTCTTATTATATGAGGGTTCAGCGGAATCGGCGCGCTTCAGTTGTGGCGAGGGCGTGGCGGGGCAGCGGCGTGTGTGCTGCTGCGGGCGGCGAGAGGATTTTCCGGGCGCCGATGCGGGACGGCAGTGAGGTGCGGGTGTCGTGCTGGTAAAGCGCATTGTTCTTCGTCCAGGTCCATGTTCACAGGCGCGTTCAGTCGGCGGTTCTTTGCATCTTGAGGTTCGCGATTTAGTTCGATTCCAACGGGGCGCTGCACGAGCACGTCCCATTCATGTGAGGCACAATTCTTACTTGCACGCTTGACTACAGTGATGCCTCAACATCGTGAGAGCCGAGCGTAGCCCTACGCCACGCGTCTGAGCCAGAACACTGGCGACAGAACGCATCGCGACAAGAGGGTCCATGGAGTCGGGCGATCTGGTGAGTGGTGTCTTCCACACGAACTCACTTCAAGCCGCTCCTAAAGTCATGGCAGTGGTATCCAGTTCAGTGGTATCCAGTTCGGTCGTAGCTATCGTCATGATCTCGTTCGTCCAGCTATCGTCCACGGTCTCGAAATTACCATCACCAGCTTAACTCGTGTCAAAGAAGGCCTCGCGTCCTATTCAGCAAAAGCATCTTTCCCCAAGTACATTCCCATAGAGTCATCCGACCTCGCAGCCACGTGCAGTAACAGCAGGCCTCGAGTACATTCCCATGATTCATGCTCTCGTGGTCACATTACATCGAGTCATTCATCCCTCACTCCTCGAACCGCACTTTCAGACCACAAACCGAAAGTTTTGCATCTGAATCAACCAGTCTCTTCCCTTCTCCTTATTCGGCACAAGCACAAACTCCTCACTGAAGCCTCTCATCTCTCCATCCTTCCTCTCATTCAACCTCACATACCCGCTGACCTGCACACCAATGCTCACGTTCTTCTCCATCTCTCTCTTCCTGCCCGACTTTGCGATTTCAGGATCGAGTGCAGGGTTGATGATTTGGCTGTTGAGACTCTGCACGTCGTAATACGCCCATGGCATTTCAGAGTACTTGGCTTGGAAGGCTTGAGGGTCATTGGTGACATCGCCGTTGTAGTTGATGATGGGAAGGTTGCGGGAAGGAGTGGAGCCTGCTATGGGTGGAATGTAGTAGCTGGCGATGTTGTTGCGGGATGAGGTGGTGGACAGAGTCGTGTAGTAGTTGTCGATGAAGGTTTCTGCTGTCTCGGTTGCGACCTTTGTGAGGTCTGTTTGGGAGAGTCCAGACATGATGAGCGTGGTTCTGCTGTTGCACGCCTTTGCTGTGGATGATTCTGCTGTGATGGTGAAAGTGTCTGGGTGTGTGTTGTGCGAGGTAGAGACCGGACGAGGGGAATCCCGCTGTGCATGTGAATGTTGATGCGAGGTGAAGTGAAGCAAGGACGGGTCGCGACAATGCCAAGATTTCAAGCCGAGGAAACGCCGACAGCTTCCGGCCCGCACTCTTCGATTTTGGAACCAATGCGACGAGTGTGGAGGGTTTGAGAGGACAGCAACGTCAAGACATCACCAATTCACCCTCACGTCGCCATTCACACCGCCGCAACCATGCCTCGCGAAGTCACCGACATCAAGAGCTTCATCGAGATCTGCCGTCGCAAGGATGCTTCCTGTATGTGAGGTCCTACACCGAGATGTTTGGAGGATGTGGGGAGAGCGGGATCGAGGGCAAAATATGACATGATGGGATGATATGCTGACGATGTATGGAACAGCTGCGCGGATAAAGAAGAACCGCAGCGCCGGTATCAACCAGACCAAGTTCAAGGTCCGCTGCCAGAGACACCTCTACACTCTCGTGCTCAAGGACAACGACAAGGCCGAGAAGCTGAAGCAGTCGCTTCCTCCGGGTGAGTGCAAAGATGCTCATACTTCACGACGAGCGTGTGAACTGACGACTTGGCACAGGGCTCTCCATCTCCGAGACGCCAAAGAAGAACGCCCGTGGCAAGCGTGTCGCCAAGTCTTCGTAGATGTTTCGAGCATGAGCGGGAATTGAAGGAGGCATTGGCGTTCTACGGAAATGGCAGCATGAGATGAATGGCATATTTGCGAAGCTCCGGAATCATCGGAGCCGCGCGAATCAAGAGCTAGAAATATGAGCAAACCAATGAGTTAGGCCACATGAAATGGCAATGGCGACTTCAACCCGTGATCACCATACGCCTTGATTTCTTTCTGGTCTGAGTTGCCGAATGGAAGCGGCGAGCATGCCGACTAGGGAAGTGCAATTGCGGACGGACTACAAGTGCCTCAGCTTCCGAAATGCTGACCGCACCTTACAACCCGTCCTAGATTGAGCGCGAGCGAAGAGGCCTCTGACATTGCGCCTACGAAGACACGGGCGACAATGATCGAATAACCTCTTACAAACTTCTGATTTTGAGCACAGCCACACGAATTACCTGCAGCGTACGATCATCGTCTAGAGCACTATCCGGCTCCGTATGCTGCCGACACAGACGAATCACGGCAGTAAGCTGAAACAGAATCTCAGGTGCTCGTTGACGGTCTTGATGTCACATGCGAGATACTACAGAGGACGAATGTGTGATGATACACCTCAAACCCACGTCGTATGCACTGCCGAAAGCGCCAAGGTGTTGATATAGAGGCCGAAGCTTTGCCGCGTTACACAACATCAGCTACGTCTGTCCAGCTGAAATCAAAGGTAAGTCTGTCCTTTCCCCTCTTTGGACTAGCATTTCAGCGTCCCTCGTCATATTCCAAATGGGAAACCCACAGAATCAGCACTCCACGATACAGTATGCGCTGCCGAACGACTGCCTTGAACAAAGCACAGACAGAGAAGACAACCGGCCAAGCGGAAGTATAGATGACTCGTCTTCATGTACTCACACAAAGACTCCGAATTCCTCGCTCTACGCCTCGTTGCCCCCAGGCCACATTCGCGTTCTGCGGCTGCAGCCAGCTCGCTCATTAACGGCCGCTCTTGTTGGTACTCTCGAGGTCGTCCAACTTGCAGGCGAAGTCCAATACGAAGCTCTTTCTTATACTTGGGGCACGACATTCGGCGAGACTGTCGAGGACTCAACGGCTAGGCATAAGGCAAAGCATGACCGCGCCTTCTTGACACAGCCTTCTGAGCCCGGCAAGATAGGCTTGCATGGACTCACTATTTCTACAACTGCCAATTTGGGACTCGCACTCAGACGATTACGGCAGCCCGACGAGGTTCGAGTCCTTTGGATCGATGCTATATGTATCAATCAAGACGATCTCTCCGAGCGTTCAGCTCAGGTGGTACAGATGGCGGAGATCTTCACACGCGCAAGCCGAGTCGTCGTCTGGATCGGCGAGGACTCTATATACCGTGATGGACAAGCCTTCTTCCGATGCTGTCGCAAATATGAGATGATCATGAAATCAAGATGGAGTAGAACTTGGCGAAAATCTGCTTTGAGGGTTACATCGACGACCTGGAAAGTGATTAATCACAACTTCCATGAGAACATGCCTCATTTGCTGGATTCTGTGGTCACATTCGGTATCAATCAAGATCACAGGGCGCCGTTGTTGTCGTGGAGGCCCAAATATCAGAATGAGCTGCTCGACTTATTCATGTCGAGACGTTATTTTACCCGCCGATGGTGTGTGCAGGAGGTGGCTTTCGCCACAAATGCCACAGTGCAATGCGGTGCGTTGGAGCTTCCTTGGCCAACATTCAGCGCTGTTGCTGGCGGGGTCAACAGACTTCGCTATACCACGCTCTCAGCACTCACCGAGCTTACGGACTTTTCCAAGGACGCAGCCTCTCTACTCATCAGGTTCTCGGGCCATCAATGCGCAGACGATCGTGATCGCATTTACGCCATCGCCAAACTGCTCCAGCTTTGCGAGGACTGTCCACCGTTTGTGATAGACTATGGACTGGATTGGCCAACGGTGTGTACTCATTTCGCCCGAGACTACGTCATGCTAAATGGATACACTGCAGCGTGGAACATTCTCAAATTGGCCCAAAAGCGATGCGACCCTTGGCCGGAAGACGTTCGACTGCCCGATTGGGTGCCTAGCTGGGTGCCTAGTTGGGCCTACAGTCTTCAATTCTACTCCAGTGGCATCAGTCGTACCGATGCTGTATCATCTGAGCAACAGTGTCGCGCAGCTGGCCGCAATCTCGCAGTGACTTGTGACGATCATAAGATGGAAATTGATCTTCTGTATCGTGGCCGAGTAGGCGGGTACGCCGACGAGCAAAACCAGCTCACGAGCGATGACTGTGGCTACGGGCTACCGCCGGAGTACCGGAGTATAATTGAAAGCCCTGAAAACATGATTTTGGTGTTCAGACGTTGTGTTGAGCAGCCTATGGTTTTCCAGATCAAAGGCTATGTTCGAGAAGGGCAGTGGGAGTCGTTTTGCGACATTGGGGAAGAAGAAATGCACAGTATCACCATCGTCTAAGATCTCGCACAAGACTCACGCCATGCAGAGGCGAAAATGCTGATTACATGCTTCCAACAGAGCTTGGTACGAGGGCAAAATTGGCATGCTGTGGCTCTTAACCCAGCTTTACCTTACAGCCATCCGCATTCGACAAGATGAGTGTGAGGTGCTGCTTCTCCGTTCCAATGGGCTCCACTACTTCTCCCGGCGGCAATTCAATCATCAGGACGGCCTGTACAACTCTCGCAATCACATAAGAAGCCAACATGAGTCCGAAGTCTTCTGTCAACAAACATCAGTCACTGCATGGAAGAAGCATCGAGGCCACAACTTACTTCCTAAACACACCCTCGGTCCTCCATTGAAAGGCAAATACGCCCATTTGATATTTGCAAGCTCGGGCCCTTCCCATCGCTCGGGCCGAAAGCACAATGCATCTTCGCCATATATGTCTGTTCGACGCTGCATATGGTAGACCGAGTATACGACTGGCATGTTTTCGCGTACGAGTAAGGGCGATTGGCCATCCGGACCTCCTCCACGCGGGAGGTGCGTAGTTCGTCGACAGAATCGGGTGTTGATTGGGACGGGTGGATAGAGTCGAAGGGCTGAGAGTCGTGAGTTCGGTGAACACAGGAGCGGAGGAAGGTGTCGACTTACTTTCTTGGATGACGTTGTGAAAATACGGCATGCGTTGGGTCCTGGCCCTCGTGCTGGTCGTGTCGTCACCAAGGATTTCTTCAACCTCTGCGCGAAGTTTCTGCAGCTTTTCCGGGTGCCTGATCAGAAGACGACTGTGGACAAGTCAGCCGCGTCGATGGAAGAAACCCATGCTACTCGTCACCAAGGAATTCTTCAACCTCTGCGCGAAGTTTCTGCAGCTTTTCCGGGTGCCTGATCAGAAGACGACTGTGGACAAGTCAGCCGCGTCGATGGAAGAAACCCATGCTACTCACAACGCGTACGACATGGTAGTCGCTGTAGTATCACGACCGGCAATAAGGACGTTCGTGACCTGGTCTCGGACAAGCTCGATATTGCTGTACTCTCTTTTCATGACGCTGAGCAAAGTGTCCGAGTCTTTGTCTTGCTGAGATGTGTCGGACCTGAGCGCGGCTTGCACGAATTGCTCAGTATAGTCTTTTACCGTCTTACACGCCTGGAAGAACCCTCTCGGCGCATACAAGAACCACAAGTCTCCCAATTTCACGCGGGTAGCTGTGACCAATGAAGCTTTATCGAACGCTTCCGAGAACCCATCGTCAACTTCGTGGTTGAAGCTGTCAATCGGTTGACCCAACACCACGGCAATCGTTGTATTTAGGGTCAGACGAAAGAGGAGTGGTTGCAGATCGATTATACCTGGAGCTCTCGGCTTAGGCGTGAAGACCAAGTTTTCGACATGCTCTCTGAAGCCCTCTAGATTTTGATAACGCATTCGAGCGAAGTTCCCGCGCAGCAAATCGCGGGAGTGCTTCCAGGCCTGATCATCTTGCGTAAAGATGCCTTCGCCGATCATGGCTTTCATGGCAGCATTGCGTGGACCCAAGTGGAAGTCTTCAAAGCGGGTGGACAGTATGGTTTCGATGTTGTCGGGATCCATTGTTGCGTACCCCTTTCCTGCAAGAATGGAAACTTGCACAGTCGGACCCAGAGCGTCGAAGTATTGATCAAACATGGCGAGGAGCTTTCTCTGTTTTCTGGCTTGCCAACCCTTCGTGAGGACATCCAGTGCCAACGGCCATTTGTATGGCATGATCCAGGTAGCTGGTTTGCAGCCATGGTCTTCGCTGTAAAGCAGGTCGGGCTGAGAGGTAGATTAGCTATTTTCTTGAGACCACAGACCTTCTCTCGCATTGTATTTTGCTGAAGCCTGGAAGTATTTGTACGCAACATAGCCGATAATGAGCAAAATGATGGTCTTGGCCCATGTTGGCTCAATTGTCGTATTCAGACGCCATGAAGGCATGGTAGAAGGAGCCATTTTATCTCAAATGATCATCGTATCTACAGCATGGTTGGAGCAGGAGCAAAAAGGGCAACAAGGCTAACTTCGCCCCTTGCATGAACCGCCCTCTTGGTAACACATTTCATTAAGCAGTGTATGAGGATACTTGGACACAAGTTCGTCTCTTTTCTTTGCCAAGTGAATGCCTTGTACATTCGTACAGAACTTTGCAGAGTCAATAGGCGAGCGAGATGATCAAACTCATACTATCTGTGCGTTGCGGTGTCGAGATTTCCCATCGACGACCACTTTTATGGGGTCCTTACGTGGATGAAACATGTGTCCTCCGATGTGAAGTCATTCTGGCATACAGAGGCCGACTTTTGCTCTTGTCAAACCTCAACCTGGCTCGAATCAACATGCACGAAGACAATATCGTCGAAGCTCGTTCACTCTGGTAGCCAGGAAGGGATGTCACTGGTCCTTTGCTCAGTAAAGCATGTGCCGTTGTGGTATGTCAGGCTGAACGGGCGGATAGACAAAGACATCTATATGGTAATGTTCTCCCTGGTCAAAGTGCAGCGACCTCTTGCAGGGTAGGTTTTGGAAGTAGACGTGCTAGAGCAAGAACCTATGGCATGAGCGAAGGTGGTGTCCAATGATCAACATAGTTGAACTCAGTATGTGCGTTGGAACTGGGATGCATCAATTTCTTTATCACTGTCTTAGAGTGTTCCACTCACCGACGGAGGCGTGCTGTGCAGAACTCTGTCAATCAGTCAGGGCTTAGGGAGCGGATCAAGTTGTGCCAGCATGGAAAGTGTCTTCTTCCCAGTCCTGAGGCTTCAGCAATCACGCGATGAAAGCCATGTGCTCGTCGTAGGCATGCCGGATCTTGGCGGTAAAGATTACAATCAGTACCAGGTTCCTCGCTTGCCAAGCCGAAGTGACATACAGGGAGAATGATGAGCAATCAATGCTTCACGAGTCGTTCTTTGCTGCGGTGACTATGTGGTTGACCGAGCAAGATCTCTCGGCCGCACCCAGTATGTGATCATCAATAGATCCATTATTCGATTGACGAGCTGGATGTTTGACTCCAATCCACCCGTAAGCTTCAGCAGGCTGCGACTTGTACGCAAGTAGAATGTGGCTTCTAGTCTCGGGTGTTCGTGGGGTATCAATCTTTGCATGCGCAGTGTTTGTCCAAAGTATGCGTATATGAGTGCGTTGGCCCTGTTCCTCGCGGCTGTACAAAGCATGCAGCTCACTCAAACAAGCAGGTCAGGTAGCCAGCGGGCAAGTTCCTTCCAGCACTGAGCTTGAAGAACCAACTGATACAATTCAACAACAACTGCTGCCATGCTTGGCAAACGCGACTCAGTGGAAGCTCCTGTGCGATTACAGACGTATATAACCCGATCCATGTGTACCATTGCTCGTGTCGGGGCTGTCCAGGGATTTGGGCTCGGATATTCACCTCACTTTCATCATTGAGCGTGATAGGTGACTAATGGTAGCAGAGACTGCTATCAATGACAGTATCGATGACCAGAAATTGTTGCTGAGTGAAGGTGCAAGCCACAGAGCATCGCCGGGTCGTGGATCCGCGACCATATCACGATCCGGGTAGCTGATACGTTCTCAGCATGCTCATGAAGCAACATGACTAATGCTACCGGGAACGGAGAGCAAGGTGAGGGAAAGTATGCGGCTTTAAGGTTGTATGTCTACGGCGGGAGGGAGTGTTCAAAGCTGCCGCCTTTAGCGGGACAGGATGCGATGGAACCGCCGATTTATGAGTGGACTTGTCAGAGTGGTGCTGCTGGAGGTGATTGTAGGATTTTGCCGTATGCGATTCAAAGTTTTGCTGTGCAGAATGTGTTTCAGAATGGCCAGCCTGAAGGCGAATGTCGTGAATTTGAGATGCTGGGAAGTGAAAGTGGTTCTAGAAGGGAGGGAGTTGGCAGCTGGTTCGTGGCATTCGGCTTGGTTGTTGCGATGTTAGCTGGCTTGCTGTGAGTTGGAATGGCCGTTCAGATCTTGCTCCGAAGAATTTTGTCTGGCATTGTGTTGTGAAGTGCTGCATTCGTTACTCGTTTCATCGACAGCATACGCAAGCGAATTTCAAGAAGAGCGATGTCTCTCTATTAACGTCCGGTCTCTTGATAAAATGGAAGGTGGAAGTGGAAGTTCAAGTGATGAGAAGATCCCAGCATGTGAGCACGCGTGTGTGAAGCACGGACTCAATTAAGGTTTCGCGTCGATCGCGTGGCACAGGCTTTCAGTGTGCTCCACCTTCAATTCACTGTTGTTGATCGCATCGACTTCTCGCGACACTCGCGCCACTGACCACTAATGCTACCGACGCAACATCCTACGATTGCAAGCAGGAGCCGCCGTTACCACGATGTCGTTCTTCAAAGCGCCCTCATGGGCGAAAACGCAATCGAAACCCGACAGCGACGATGAGGACGATGACCAGGACTTGTTCAGTCACAGCAAGAACTTCATGGCAATTCAACGCGACAGACTGGAGCAGGAGAAGCGAAAAAAGGAACGAGCAAAGCAGAAAGAAGAGGAGAAAGCGCAGCGGCGCAAAAACAAGGCTGCGAAGACGGACAGTAAGAGTGGAGTCAAACGGGAGAGCCTCGAGCGTAATTCAAAGAATGAGCCTGTCAAAAAGAGGCGCATCAATTCAGAAGAGAGTGCAAAGCTTTTGGCGTCTGTTGGAATCAAGCCGGTGACGATCGACAGCGATACCGAGGACGAACAGATTGTGTACGAGCCAGAGGACTCGCTGCCTATTCGCCGATCGCCGACAACCAAACGTACGAAGGACGCCATTGCTGGAGGCAGAAGTCGGAGTACGCTGGGGAGAACAGAGCAAGACCCAGAAACAGAGAGTGAAGTGGAGATTGTGAAGAGCACTACAAAGCCGGCACCGGTGGTGGAGGAGGAAGAGGAAGAAGATTCAGACCCAGAGATCGCAGCCCTACAGAGAAAGGCTAGGGAGAAGCACCGATTGAAGAAGCAGCAAGAAGAGCTCAGGTCGGCGACTCCGGGTGCAGGTAACTCGGAGGGAGACAATATGTCAGGGCTACCCACGCCTCCTCCACCCGACCCCATCATCTCGCTCTTTATAACAACGGACATACCAGACGCAGTGGAGCTCCTGGTCAAACGAAAGATGTCACAGGATCTGGGCACAGTCCGGCGGGCTTGGTGTGGGAAGCAAGGATTTCCTCAGGATTTCAGTGACAAGGTCTTCTTCACTTGGAATGGAATACGCATGTATGACTTCACCACCTGCAAGCGACTCGGACTCGAGGTCGATTCAGAAGGGAATGTCGCGCGCGCAGATCAACGGGATGCCGATGGAGCTGCGCAAGTTCATGTTGTGGCCACAACTCAGGAGCTGCTGGATAAGCAGAAAGCCGAGAAACTACGGCAAGCGAAGGCTGAGAGCGCTCAGTACGAGCCCGAGGTCGAAACTGAGCCAGCTGCTGAGGAAGAGCAGCAGAAGAGAAAGGGCGTGAAAGTGATTGTGCGAGGAAAAGATCAGCGGCCTGTCAACGTGGAGGTGTTTTCGGTAAGTCGGATTAGATGCCCAGGCATATCCGAACCAGCTAACACGTGGATCTTCAGACTACGAAGATCTCCAAGATCATCAACTACGCGAAGAAGCGGATGGGCGTCTCAGCTGACCAGCCCGCATATCTTTCCTTCGATGGAGATCGCCTCGACCCGGACGATGTAGTCGGCAACACGGAAATGGAGGATTTGGAAAACGTCGACCTCGTTCTCGGCGAATGATTACAACCCCGTCAAAGCCATTTTTCGCCCCATGCGGTGTACTCTCTGACTCGACAGGATTTTCCCACGCGATGGCCTGGACTGTCGAGAATCCGACAGTTTGGACACCGACAGGCACGACCATTTGCTTGGGACGAGACTCCACGAATGATACGATCTACGACCTTGCTCACGGATGATGCGTTGGACGGAGTCACGGAGGTCCTGCAGTCATTCATGCACGCGAGCGTGCTCATCCTTGTTCGAAGAGGTACACGAGGCTTGCAGGCTTGCGTGCTCCATCCTTCACCGCTCTTGTATATTACAACCACCACGTTCTTCGCCACATGATACCCAGATAGTAGTACGACGCAAACACGAAAGAGATGAATGAACAATGCCTTGAACGAATCCTGGAGGATCGAATTCTCCATGCATATTAATGCCGAAGAAGAAGCGTAGAGATGCTTAAGCGCCAGCGCCAGCCCAACCCGAACTCTTCCATCCATCTCATCTGCCTTCACCAATCCAATCTTCCACGACTTGCCACTCGCTTCTACTGCATGCAAGTTCACGACTGGCTCATCAGAATGACTGTACTGATGAACAACCCGAAACAAGTGATTCTTGTCGCCCAATGACGAAGTTGTACATGCACGTCGTTCCCTAGCCTAGTGTTGGGCGTCCATACGTGGCTGTCCTGGATTAGCTACTGTAGCTAGAGTGGTTAGGCTTGGCTTCTGCCCGAACCCGCCGGGCAGATGCATGATGAAGGAAAAGAAGTCCAGTGGTGCTTTTGCTTCCTGGCCAACGCTTTTCGTGCTTCGCAGCCTGCGTTTCGTATCACCGAGACATGTGGCGCGATTATTGTATGAATGCAGAAACAATTGCTTTGAAACGGGAACGGGAATGTCTCGGCTTTGGGGCGTTATTCATGTGGTACATGGAGTGGAGAGAGAGAACGTGGTATCATAGGGCTGGCTGGTGTTCTTTTCTGGGTATCTGGAGGCTGGAGCAGCGGTCTGTCAAAGAACGGGCTGGGGAATCTTGCTGGGATGTTGCTTGTTATCTTTCTGGTCGTCGGCGCCCAAAAAATGGAGAGGCGGTTGAGACTGGTCACTGGTTGCCAGTAGCACGTGCGGCGGATTGGGTATACATACTGCATCCATCTCTGCTGCAGCTTGGGTCGCGAATTGCAAGGGTGGGTATTTTCTCTGCCTAGCCAGCTGGCATTTTCTTCGCTGCGCTGCGCTGGTCGTGTTTGGGGTGCTGGGTGACACAGATCCGTCATTGCATCGCAAGGAAAACTCGCCGCATTCCCGCTCGATTGATTGCACGTTTTCCTCGCTCCGGGCAGCTTTCCCTTTCGCGACACCTTCTTCGGTACCAGCAAGTCAGTACTTTCCTGCGATACCAACCACTGTACCTTGCTACTCAGCATCTTGCCACCGACTTGCGCCTCATCTGGTCAGCAATTGCCTGCGTGTGTTTGCCCGGGCGATACTTTTCTCCGCCCGACTCAACTACAGCAATCATCCATGCTTTCAGGCTCCTTCGCACGTCGACATACCGAACTACGAAGACTGAGGAGGGCGCCTGCACCACGGACAGCAGTACAGTGAGAGACTGGACGGCCACCTGCGTACCACGCTTGCCTGCCTGCGCTGTCGCGCATATTCTTGCATCCGGTGATTCTGTGTCGGCCCGCGACACGACTGGCTGACTTGTCTTGGAGAAAGGTTGTTACTTGGCCAACGGACCCAGCATTGGAACCAGCCAGGCTTTTCGAGCAGGACAAGCCATTCTTGCTCGCTCACAAACTCCCACCACCCAGCGCATCCAGTCTACACCGGTCAGCACTCATCAGCATCGCAGTCAGACCCACTGTCCGTGTGTTGCAGCCTTCGTGCCTAAGCAGTTGCTGGCACTACTGCAAACTACCACGCTGCGTGCAGGCTGCAGCGGTTTTTCCCGCCGCTTCGTCTTATACCCTGCGCCCCCGTTCGATTTTCGCTCCACGCCGCTGTTGCTGTTTGCGCGCGCGCGAAATTGATCTCGCGCCGGAGCCTGCAGAGTCACGAGAGGAGTGCACGTTGGATCTATTGATATACACGAATCACCCCGCACCGAGCACTGGACCGCAATCTGCCATTGTCAGCCCCCTTATCGCCAATCGCAGCAGCGAAGGAGCCCGCCGAGACGAGAGTGATCTCCCGCGATCTTCTGCTGGACACTCCCGCTCCCCCCATTGCATCATTGCGCTGCCGCGAGGGGCGACCAAACACACAACAACCTTTTGCTGCTGCTGCACCACGCACACGCACGACTCCACCTGTCATCGCCATTGTTGGTGGCCATCGCCGTCACCAACTGCTGCACGGCAGTCGCGCGACGTCGTTGCCCAAAACGCGCCAAAGTTTCGTACGAAGCTTGACGAGACGTTTCACACAGACCAGCCGTTTAAGATCTGGCGGCTAGGAATTGACCTCTCGGCTTCTGCCAGCCAGACTTTCGCGTCTAGGGAATCCTGGACCGACAGCGCCTCGCAATTACAGCAATCCGGAGGGCTGTGTTTATACCCCTCGCTCCCGCCGCCCTCTCCCACGCTGCCATCCTGGGGCAGTACGGCCACATCACCGACCGACCGCAAAGGCGACCACCTCTCAACGAATATTCACTGTCGGAGAATTGTGTCACGTCGACCAGGTCACTCCGAGGCTTGACGTGCAGCAGAATCCGGTACGTGGTAGGGCAGTCCCCAAGCTACGACGTCGCCGTAGCACCCTTTGGGCAATACTGTGACGCGGGACCACCCATTCACCTGGGCTCTCCAGAAAGCTACGGCAGACCACTGGTTGGCCTTTTGACCTTGTCCTTGTAGCTGACAGTAACAAGGCCAGGATTGAGCTTGCCTATACATTGCTCTGATCGATGTCGCGGGCGTAAGTAAAATCCCATTCTCTGTTCCTCACCCACATACTTGACCTGCTTCGCGTCCGAGGCCATCCTGCCCCAATGGCCACCCGCGTTCCGCAGAAAGGCGCAACTAGGGTTTCCCCTCCGCGCACAAGTGCACCGAAGGAGTCTTCAGCTGACATTGAGCGACCTCGCAGACAGAGTACAGCCTCATTCTCTGTACGGACGGGAGCGGATCGAGTGATACACGTCTTTCCTGGAGGCCACACATCGTCCGGCGGCAGCGCATCAGTACGTTCACCACTTTCGAGCGGCGGCAGCCGTAGTCCCTCCTCCAGCGACTCGAGCTGGGACAACATTGGCGACGGTGACTACGAGGACGAAATTGACCCGTCCGACTCAGCTTCGCGATCACGCGGACCACACTCCCGCCGCCCGACAGTGGAGGTGCCGATACCACCTGCCAGGCGGCACTCCTCTCGCAGGACACATCGAGAAGTAGAGCGAGAGGAGAGAAGTCCGCCTCGGCATCGTTCCTCGCGACGACACCACTCCAGGCACGAAAGCCGCCACGAACGTCGACGCGACCGCAGCTCGTCGAGGCGTGAGCTCTCGGACGGCTCGTCCAGCGCAGGAACCGTGGCTGACGACTACCCACCGTATGGCCACCCTGGCATGCCTCGCGCACCTTATCCCGGCTACAGACATGTGCCGCCTGGAAGCCATGGTGGCTACCCACCGACAATGGCGTCGGGTCCCTCAGCGGGCTACCCAGATCCATACCATGATCCACGCCAGGCACTCGTAACTCGAGATGCCTTTGGCTACCCTTCGCACGCGAACCCGTTTGCTGCACACCAAGCACAGCCGAATCCCTTCTCACCGATGCCCAACGACAGTGCGAGTTATTTTGGCGGCGCACCAGAACCGCCCATGCCTCACATGGGCCCACCGCCGCCACCACAACGACATCCTTCCGAAGTTGACGTGCACGGCCGACGTGGCAGACCGCAAAGTTTCGTAGCACCAACACATTTCGCACCCGAACAAGCAATGATGCCGTACCAACCGCCGGGCTACCCTTCGCCTTATGGCCATCCATACGGCATGCCAGGCTATCCCATGTACCCGCCAGGAATGCCTGGATATCCTCCTCCGCCTGCGACCTCACCGCCACCTGCTGCTCCTGAGAAGAACAAGGATCTTGAGCAGTTGAAAGAGATGTTGACGAAGAAAAAAGAGGAAGATACAAAAGACGCCGGCGCGAAGAATGATGAAATCGCTGCACTCAAAGAGCTCATCAAGAAGCATGAGGAAGAGCGTGTTGCAAGAGAGAAAGCGTGGATCGCTGAGCGTGAAGCCGAGGCTGCTGCAAAGGCTGCCGAGAAGGCAAAAGCCGAAGAGGAGAAGAAGCGCAAGGCTGAGATTGCAGAGGCCGCTAAGAAGGCGAAGGACGACGCTGAATCAAAGGCTGCAGATGCTGCGAAGAAGGCTAAAGAGGAGGCTGAAGCTGCTGCGAAGAAGGCCAAAGACGAGCACGAAGCTGCTGTGAAGAAGGCAAAGGAAGAGCACGAAGCGAAACTGGCAGAAGCTCAAAAGGCCAAAGACGAGGCCGAGAAAGCGAAGAAGGCATTGGAAGAGGAAGCGGCGAAGAACAAGCCGACGCCAGACTCTCTGAAAGCACCGATTCGATTCAAGGATGCCGTTGGACGCAAATTCAGCTTCCCATGGGCTATTTGCAAAACCTGGAAGGGAATGGAGACTTTGATCAAGCAGGCGTTCCTGCATGTCGATGTGATTGGCGATCATGTTCACCAAGGTCACTACGATCTCACGGGACCTGATGGAGAGATCATCCTACCACAAATCTGGGACTCGATGATCCAGCCTGACTGGGAAGTCACAATGCATCTTTGGCCGATGGAAGAAGAGAAGAAGCCTCCAAAGGAAGATCCTTTCGTTGGTTCCCTCAACGACCCATTCAGTTCATTTGGCCTCGGAGGCCTCGGAGCCTTTGATGCGATGCCACCTGAGCCGGGCAAGAAAGCCAAGAAAGGCAAAGATGCTGGCAAGAAGGGCAAGAAGCCCAGTAGCCCAGACTCCATGATCATGGTGCCACCTCCACCTCCTGGCATGGGTATGGGCATGGGTGGGATGCCGCCTCCGCCTCCACCTGGCCCGGCTGGGGCATACCCGGATCCATTTGGCTTCCCGCCTGGAATCTCTCCTGTCATGGACAAGCCAAAGGACAAGACCAAAGCTCGCAGCAAGAGTGTCAAGTCGAAGGAGATTTCGCCTCTTGCTGCTTGGTTCGCTGGTGGCAATCTCGCTGCTCGACCGAAGAAGAGATGATCGTTTACTCGACCTTCTTTTCTTCTGCAGCACCGTGGACCTTGCGCACTTTGCATCTTCCTGCATTATTGTGCGAATCAGGCTTTCCGACTTCTTGTCAGAACTCGTCTCTTGAGAGCATTATTATCTAATCACAACCCTTCCATCATGGCTTTTATGCGAAACGGCAGGATTCGATCTGGTGAAACTGAGAGAGCTGGAGACCGAGGCGTTCGGCAGTGATGAATCCTTCTGTCTTACGCTCGCGCTCATCTCGTATTTCAGGGGTCTTCTTACTTCCTTTCCCCTTCCTCTCTCCTCTCTTTCTACAATAGAGGGCCGAGGCGGCTTTGGCTTTTGGGTAGAGGGAGGCATGCGGAGGGTGGTTGCTGTCCGGAACAGCGGTATTCTCAGCAAGGATGGGGTCGGGGAAAAGCCATTGCATTGTTTGTCTGGCGCACTTGATGCTGCTGCTACTGTTGTTGCTGTTGTTGAGAATACCCCCTTTTTTGCAGCGTTCGGGCGTTGTTTGCGTTGGATTTTGATTTTGACTGCGAAGTTATGCTGATGCTGATGAGAGATGAGGAATGGGATCGAAGAGCGTAAGAGGAATGTGGGTAGCAATTTAAGACGACGATGCTGCTCGCGCAGTTGAGTGTTTTTAGATAAGATGGGGTACAGGATGAAGTGATGGAGGGGATGTGTTTATGCATTTTATGAGAATGGTTCACGTTACTGTGCGTTTCGCTTCACGTGTCCTGTCGTATCGTCTTGTGCGCAGGGGAGACTAACTACCAGCGTTGCAGAATCCTTGTCACTTGCCTCAGGTTGAGACAGGCATCACCTCCTGCAAGTCGAACCTCTCTTTCGTTCCTTCTTCCACCATCTCTGTTTGGGTTGGACGCCGACAGCACACACGCTCGACACGTCCGCGCAGCCAGACGCGCACTAGTGTCAATGACACCAGAGTCCTGGGCAAGACCACTGCACCCCACCGGTTCTGATACCTTCGTGCTGTGTTCTGACATTGACATTTATGTGCTTGTGCGTTCTTTGATGCTGACTATCAGCAGGCCGTCGCTTCGCGATATATATATGCATTGATGAGTGATGCAGCTCCAGGACAGGCCGAAGGATAGCAGACCACCTGGCCGCTCTCGTCGACCTCAGCGGCTTCGCGCTCACACAAATCCGGCACCGAAAATCATTCCCGGACGACCTCGTGTCAACTTTCCATCCTCGCAAGCATCTCGAACACATCAACCAGAAATGTTTGAGCCGCAGTACATTTGACTGTCCTCACGTGTTCTTCAAGTCCCGCTAGTACCGATGTCAGCCGCACTAAAGAAATCTACGCCGTTGCCTCTTTGGGATTCAAGGTCTCCGCCGTGCTCGCTCAAACCGTTTGTACCGCGTTTGCCGGACTTCTGAGCCAGCCGGAGCAAGCCAGAGCAAGCCACCACCTGCTTGAACGCGCGAAGGATGTCATGTCCAGCAGTCACAGCTGTTGACAAATCGCATATGTTCACAAGATGGTGAAGCAGGCCTCGAGCAGAAGACGAGCCTGGGAAACAAAAGATTTGATTCACGATCATGGATGTGAGAAGCGACCAAGAAGATCATGGCTAGTTCGTCGAAGGCTTCTACGCTACCAACCATTGCTTCTCTTTTGAGCTTTACTACCTGTTGATCTAAGTATACCTTCTAGATCACGGCTGACTGCAGGGCGCTCGCCGCTCTTGCTCACCCCTCACGTGTCTGGGGAAATTGCGGGGGCTGAATCGCTTTTCCTTGCTATACCAAACTACATCTGTCCTTTGCCGTGGCGTAGAGAATGGTCCGTGTAGGTTTGAGGCCATTATACGTAAATCCATTGGACGGCGCACATTCTATAGCGACGGCAGCTTCGAGTCGGAACCAACACAGGCGCGCAAACAGACTTTCATGCACGTACGCCGCACGTGTACTTCGTCTGATATTCCCGCGTGGCAGCGGCGATCTGATCAGCATAATAAAGGTAGATCATTGCCTGCAGAGCTCGGGGTAAGCTGTTGCTCTTCTCTTCCTCTTCCTCTACCCTCTCCAGCAATCGCCCACCATGGCCACCGAGGTCAGTCAAGAGAAGGCGCAAGGGCTCCAACAACAACATGAATACAACGATGACAAGTCAAGCTTGGAGAAAGGCCCTCCAGAAGGCTTTCAGACCGGCAAGGATGGCGAAGACATTCCATGGACCGCAAAGCGTATGATCGCTGTGCTCTCTTTGTGTATTGTCTACGTGGGCTCGCAAATCATCCTCTACTTCACCAGCTCCGCGCTCGCTCCCATCTCGCAGAGCTTGGGAACGACTCGCGGTAACTGGATGTTGACTGCGAACACGTTGGCAGTGGCTGCCATTTGCCCATTCGTGGGCTACATTACTGATCTGATGGGTCGCCGGAACATTGCACTCATCGGAACACTCTTCCTGCTCACCTCCTGCGCCGTCCAGGCTACTGCCAACTCGCTCGCACAAGCTGTGTCTGCTCAAGCTATTGGAGGCCTGGGAGCTGGTATGGCTGAGCTTGTTGCGCTTGCTGGGTAAGTTATACAATCAAGACACAAGGATCTGTGCACTAACATGCTCCCAGTGTCGCAGAGATCACCCCAGCACGCTGGAGAGGTGTCACTCTCTCCCTCGTCACCTTTTCGATTGTCCCATTCATGCCACAACTCCTCTACACCATCCTCATCGTCCGCAGCTCCACCTGGCGCTACTGCTTCCTTCTCTGCGGTCTGTGGAATCTCGTCGGCATGGTCGGTCTCGTCTTTTGCTACAAGCCACCGCCACGACCAAATGCAGAAGGACTCACCAAGATGCAAATTTTGGCACGTATCGATTGGGTTGGCGCCTTCTTGTCCATCGTCGGCATCACACTCTTCCTCGTCGGACTCCAAGCAGGAGGCTACCCACACCCATGGACCTCAGCGCCAGTCCTTGGTCCTCTCATCGTGGGAGCCATCACAACATTCGTCGCATTCCCTCTCTGGGAAGTCTACGGCAAACACCCCTTCCCCATGGTCCCAGGCAAGATCTTCAAAGGCCAACGCGTCGTGGCTCTCGCGTACGTGATCGTCTTTATCGCCGGCATGGAATTCTACTCGATCCTGGGCTTCTTCCCTCTCGTCCTCCAATACGTCTACAACACCGACGCCATCACCATCGGTGTCCGCGGCCTCTGCTACCCCTGGGCAATCCTCGGCGGAGCCTGCATCGTCTCCTTCCTGATGAGCTACACCAAAGGCCACGTCCGAACCATGTTCTTCACCGTCGCAGCCATCATGACAGCCTTCACTGGCGCCCTAGTCGTCTCCAACCCCAACAACCCCGGCACAACAATCACCCTCGCCACCTTGGCAGCCTTCGGCAACGGCGCCCTCGTCGTCCCAGCTCTGACCCTAGCCTTCTACGCCGCCCCGGACGAATTCATCGGAACAGTAGGCGCCCTCTCCCTCTCCGTCCGCTTCGTCGGCGGCTCAATCGGAACCTCCATCTTCTTCAACATCTTCCTCACACGGTTCACTCGCTTCTTGCCAGAATTCGTCGGCGCAGCCGCAGTGCAATCCGGCGTCACAGATGAACAAACCATCATCGCCATCATCACTGCTTACGCTTCGCAAGTTCCTGGTGCGGCGGCTGCGATTGAGGGGATTAGTGCTTCGACTGTTGCGGCGACGCAGTATGCGAGTCAGATGGCTTATTCGGAGGCTTTGAAGATGGTGTGGTATGCGACGATTCCGTTTGGAGTTGTGAGTTGTATTGCTTGTGCTTTCTTGCCGAATATTAGGCAGCTTATGACGAGTAAGGTTGCGGTTGATATTCATTAGTTTTTGATTGATGAGGAGGGGGAATGGGGAGTGAGGATGTTTTAAATAGGAGATGAAGAAATGCAATTATGATTCAAATCACATGCTGTGCTTCGATCACGCCTTCGGTTGGTTCTTCCTGCGGACTGCTGGCAAGCATCTTCTCAGTGCATCAGCATCACCTGGTAGTTGGACTTCTTCTCGAGATACTATTGCTGAGAGGTTCATTGGCGGCGCGCTACCACATCATTTCATCATGTAACATCTAGCTAATCGTGATCTAGCATGAGCATACATTTCCTTTCATTCTCCCATCTTCTAGCCATCACAGCAAAGACATCTCCTACGGCAACTCATTCGGCGTAGCACCATTAACACCATTCGACTGCCCAGCACTGCCATCATGCGCATACTCCTCAGGCTTATACTCCCGAACTTGCTCGACCCATCCAAACTCATCCTTGATTTTACCCTGCTGAATGCCCTTCAACTGAGCAAGAAGATTGACGACAGCTGGACCGGGCTCATCGCCGCCTCCTTGGTACTTGAAAGTGTCGTTCTTGGAGCGCATGGTGATGCTCTTGATGGGGACGAGAGCTGCTGCCGTGCCTGCTGCGGCGATTTCGGTGAAAGTGCCGATTTCGTTGTATTTGATCTGTGATCAACTGTTAGTAAGGTGGGTGAGAATAGAAAGGTTGCTGGGACTTACTGGTCTCTGCTCGACTTTCCATCCCCAACTCTTGGCGATTTCGCAGATTGTGTTGCTCGTCACGGACTTGATCACGTTCTTGCTGTCAGGAACGACAATTGTGCAGCCTTCTTCGGGGTTTCCGTGGATTCCGATGAAGCCGGAAGTGGAGAATTCATCCACTTCTGTTCGTGTTCGGCTGTCGAGGTGAAGGGTGATACCGAAGCCTTCCTTCTTAGCTTTCCCGCTGTGTCGCAAGACAGGAGCATAGTTGCCGCCAATCTTGGCACTACCTGTGCCTTCGGGAGCAGCACGGTCGAAGTCTTCCAGGATCAGACATGCGACTGGGTGGACTCCGTGGTAGACGCCAGTGGGCATGACGAAGACGAGGAAAGTGTACTCTTCAGGTGGGTCGAGGCCGAGCTGGGCACTGGATCCGAAAAGAAGAGGACGAATGTACATGGAAGCGCCAGTGCGGTGAGGTGGGACGTAAGCAGCGTTCAAGCTGACAGCCAGGTGGACTGACTTCTTGAACAGCTCGACCGGGACTTCCGGCATGCTGACGAAGGAAGCAGAGTGCTGCATACGTTCTGCGTTCGCTTGAGGTCTGAAGATTCCGATCGTCTTGTCGTCAGGTCCGCGAGAAGCCTTCAGTCCTTCGTAGCATTGCATTCCATAGTTGAGGCCTGGAGCCATGCCGTGGAGGCGAAGGAAGGGATCTTGCACAAATTTTGGGGCAGTCCATTCTCCGGTCTTGACTGAGTATGTCGATTCGATGTGTCCGTTGACTTGTCCATGTCAGATTGTGATGTTTGCGGCCGCTCTACTTGTGCTTACCTTCACGGACTTTGAAGCCGATGTCGTCCCAGTCTGGTTTGAATCAGTATATTGTCCACAATGCTGGTGACCACGACTGACCGATGGTATTGACTGGTGGAGGTGGGAACGTCGAAGCCATATTGAGTGAGTCTTGTTGTGTGTGCTGACAGAGTAAGCAGTGGTGTTGGATGATGAGTCGTGCCAATGGCATGTATTTCCTGGCCGAGGTCGCTCTTTCAAGGAATGTTGGTCAGGCATCAACTGTTTGTGCCTGAAATGCTTACTTTATTTGAGACACATGCTTCCAACAATAAAGCTTGGACATCCTTGTCCTCATCTCCCGTCGACAACGACATGTTGTCCTTTGAGTCTGCAGGACTCCTCGTCCACCACCTCCGCGTAATCCGATAGTCTGAGCATTCACTAGGCAATTGCTTACTCCTCAGTAACACCGTTCGACGACATCAACAATCAACATGGCCACTCGACGGTACTACACCGTGCTGGCTCTCCTGTGCTTCATCATCTTCTTCGCCATGCTTAGCGGCATGCGCACTCTTCGCCAATCAGTGAATGATCAGGAAGCGCTGAAAGCTGCCCGTGCAGCAGAGTCACTGCAGCAGACGACTGATGGAGCTCTCCAGCTTGGCCAAGTGGCCTTGACCGGCCACGCCATCGCTCCAAAGCTGGGCAACGAGACAGCGAAAGCGGAACTCGGACGATCAACGTGGCACTTCTTCCACACAGTCATGGCTCGCTTCCCCGAGAAGCCAACAGAAGAGGAAAGCAACACCCTGCGCACCTTCATCTACTCATTCCAGCGCGTGTATCCTTGCGGAGATTGTGCCACACACTTCGGAGAGCTGCTGAAGAAGTTCCCGCCGCAAGTGAGCTCGAGAAACGCGGCGGCAGGCTGGGCATGTCATGTGCACAACCAGGTGAACATCAGGCTGCACAAGGAGATATTTGATTGCAATAACATTGGAGACTTCTACGATTGTGGCTGTGCGAAGGACGAGGAAGACGAGAAGAAAGAGAAGGAGGGAGGAGCTAGAACAACAGAGATACGAGACACCAGCAAGGACAAGCCGGAGATGAGCTCGTTGAACAAGGAGAAATATGCCGTGAATGGACGAGACTTCAATGAAGATCTGGTGTTCTCGTGAGCGAGCACATTGGCGTTGCTATCTCATCACTTGGATTTGATGCCTTCTCTCTTGCTTTCGAACGATTGAGGTGTACCTCCGCATTGCACCCACTTGGACACCCAAGCTCCAGCACTAACGCCGCTGAGGAGGAAATCGAAGCCCAGCGATGTGACAGCTGGATGACTCCAGAGCGCTGGCAGTAACCACCATCTGAACTCCAGAATCAAGAACTCTATCCACATGGAATCGAGATCTCGCAACAGACATCCAACGCCCGCTGTCATAGCGATAGCGCAAACTGTCACCAATTTCTGCATAACCTGCATGTCAGAACCTCCACGTGGATAGCTCGCTGCGCTGGCCTCTCGCTGCAACTTCGGCAGGAACAGTGGGAGCAACAGTAGCATTCTCGCAACGAGTATTGTTGGGATGAGATACCGGCTGTCCACCTCCACTTTTCTTGGTGGCACGCATCTCCACGGCACAGCTTCTATTTTGCGCAGCGTGATTGGGTACACTCTGTCCAGAACATCCCATATCAGCGGAAAGGCCGCCAATGTCAAAGAGGCTCCATAACCCAGCACAACGCCTGCAGTAATTTTGCGAGGTAGCATTACTCCTGTTTTCAACTCGGCTGGCGGCAGTTTAAGCAACGCAACGTAGAACAAATTCTGCGCAAACGAGATTGGCAAGATCTGACTCAAAGCGAAGTATGCCCATAACCTTGGAACCCTTCTGTGCACGCCTTCGGCACCCATATACAGGCACACAGACATGGTCACCCAAAGTGCAGCCTGCGTCCAGAAGAATCGCTTCAGATCTTCAACGATTGCGACGCCGAAATCCTTGAAAAGAGTCGATGTGATGGACCACTTCCAGATCGTTGCCAACGCTAGGCCAACGTTTATTCTCTCCGGAAGAGGATGACCTTGTGTCCAGAGCTTGAAGGAGTATACCAGAACGTGCAGCATGTTGAAGGATAAGGCGACAAAGCTGAAAAAGGCCAGGCTGCTGAAGACCAACACTTGGCTTCGTCTCCCGGCAGGTGTAGGGAGTCGAATGAGAGAGTCCAGGACGAGGGATGTGAACACAAGGGCTAGGACGATGTAGAGCCAGAATATGAGGGCTCCGATGAGGTTCGTTGCTGCCTGATCTTCCATGTTGATAGTTGATTGAAGAGATAGAGCGGTATGTCAAGGACTTGATTCGGATTTCCAGCAAAGACTGGTCCACGATCGAAGTCTTCAGTTACTGATGTGTTCCGGTAGCATACACGCGAGGCGACTAGGCATCAAAGTCGCAACGGACTGGAGCAGTCGGACTGTGCCGCACGACACTGTGACGCCATAATCCAAGAAGACCCTTGAAATTCGGGCCCTTGCCCAGGAGCAACGTGCTGACTGCAAGTTCAGTTACACAAAGGCGTGCAAACTCGAAGCATGCGCTAGAACAGTATATACTTACAATCAAAGTCACTGCAGCATGGTCACCAGACCCGGCGGCTGGGAAGTGTATGGCATAGACTCTTACCAATCGACGAACGATGAGGAACCCCAGCATTGTCCCTTTGCAGGAGTCAACGCAAAAAGAGCAAAACATATCGCCTTCTGCCTTATGCGAAGCTGAGCACACACTGCAAACGAACCATGCAGTTAATATACATGTCTCGACCGCGGAGCTGGCAGCATTTTCCAAGCATCTGCCATGCAACTGACGACTTATTGACTTGACTGATGAAGCGGAAGACGATCGTTGACAGTCGTGGTTCAGGCATGAATATGGTGCTTGGACTGTCTCTGCTCAGGCAAAAATAGATGAAAATAGCGCTAGGACTGATCGAAATATCGAATAGTTGAAGCAAAACGGCAAAAACAATCGCCTTCTACAGCATGCGGGTTGACAGACAGCAAATACGACTCAGGAGGTTAGACACCTCAAGCCGTTCTCACTCGCTATCCCTTTACCAAGCATCAGCGGGTGCTGACGACTTACTGACTTGACTAATGCGGCAGAAGGCGATCGTTAGATGTTCAGTTTCGAGCGCGAATATATTGCTTGGTCCCTTGCGGTTGCCTGTCATCTTTGAAAGGATGTGGTTCGAGACTCTTTTCTCCATAAGCAAGTTGAAGCAAAAGGGCAAAACAAATCGCCTTCCACCTTATCTTAGACGCCAGCTCAAGGTCGCAATGCAACCGGATGGACCATTGACGATAAGGCTGCAGAGCGTCGACTGATTCAAGCATCAGCCAGTAGATGACAATTTGGCTGACTTGGCTAGAAAAGCAAGAGACGATCGTCAACAGCCCGATTTCGAGCGGGACTCCGGCAGTCATCTCGACGATAAGCGCGACAAACGGCTCCATTCTCGTTGCTGAAGTCAAAGCAAAAGGGCAAAACAGATCGCCGTCCACCTTACGCGAAGATCGCAGGCAAATACATGCCTTACAACACGACTGGCTTTAACGTTGTACAGCGTCTGTATACCGTATCTTGGAGCCAAGCATCGGCCACATGGCTGACGACTTACTGACTTGACTAATAAGGGAGAAGGCGATCGTTGACTTTTGCTAGGATGCGTTTGTACATATAGGCTCATTGCCCAGGAAGGAGGGAAGATCAAAAACAAATCGCTTTCTGCTCTATTCAATCTCTCGCCACTTCGACTATGAGAAGGCATGGACAAGTACACCTCGAAAATCGAAAGGCTGGACTCACAAAACAGGCATCGGCTATGGAGCTAACGACTTACTTGCTCCACGAAAAGCATAAGACGATAGTTCTTTGATGCTGACTATCGTTTGTATCTTCATGCCCAGCTGACTATGTCAAAAGGTTGGATAGCATGGCATGAATCTGCAGCTACGCAAAAGTTCCACGAAGTCGACGCAAAAGGAGCAAAACAAGAACCTTGCACCACATTTCAATACCATCGACTACGGTCCGACGAATGCCTTCAATCAGACATCCAATTGGATCTCGAAGCTGGACTGATATCAAGCGTCAGAAGTCGACTGATGACCGACGACTTACTGACTTGACCAACGAAGTGGAAGACGATCGTTGAGTTCTTGGGTTCTTCACTTGTATATGTAGGCTCAGCCAGCTACGGCACCGAGAACGATATAGCAAGACACATAAAGAACGTATAGAATAGGTCCGTCCTGCAAATTTCCTCAAAAGAAGAAATGAAGTCGAAGCAAAAGGGCAAAACAATCGTCTTGGACTTCCCTTATGTACAGTCATCTCTCCTACCACACATGCCATCGAACCTGGCATGAAACGGAGTTTGGCGGCTGAATCTTTGCATCAAGCATTGGCCAAAGATCCAACGACTTACTGGCTTGACTAATGAGGTCCAAGATGATCGTGAAGTTCTGGTGATCGTTACTCACATATGTTAGCTCACCAAGCCCTTTCAGTCGATAACGATACTTGTGACATGATCCAGTGCATGGCAATGGCAAGAAGGATCATGGGTCGGGAGATCACATGAGAGAGACAATCATCTCATCGGCATTTGTCCCAAAATCAAAAATCAACGCAAAAGGGGCAAAAAACAATCGCCTTGTACCGCGCCCAGTTTTCTATAAGCGGCACCGCCTTAGACGATGGCAAGTCTTCAGACGTCGTCCGCGGTCGTGCCATGGAATTTACCAAGCATCAGCCAAAGAGCCAACGACTTACCGGCTTGACTAATGAGGTACACGACAATCGTTGAGTTCTGGTGGTCATTACTTGTAAAGGAAGGCTCAACAAGCCGTTTCATTCTGTCCCAGAAGCGACCTTGAAAATCCTAGCGCAAGGAGCGCAAAATGGTGGTCAAGCCAAAATAAACCCACGTAGGAAAAGCGCAGCATCTTTTCCGTCGTTCGCTCAAAAGGAATTTTCAAAGTTAGCATAGAGGGGCAAAAAAACAATCGTCTTGCACTTCACTAGATACCAAGGCGGAGGGAAAGTCACACTTCATGTCATAGCAGACATGGAGAGCGAGTTTGCAAGCTGAATCGACATCAAGCATCAGGTTATCCTGACGACTTACTGACTTAGCTAATGTGGTAGCAAGGCGATCGTTGGGGTCTAGCGGCGACTGCGTGTATATGTAGCTCCAGCCGGGCTTTCCCACTTCAGAGTCATTCGGGGGAGGATAAGATGTCGATTGTCCAAAAGTGAGTTCGTCTCACTGCGAATCATCCGTACATTAGTATATTCAAGATGAGCCAGTATGGTTTGAGAAGCCTTGGTGTTTCGCTCAGCTCGCGATCACGCATCACTTTTGTTTCATACCGATTTCATCTATCTCGTGATCATAGTCGTACTCATGCATTCAACGTGACCTCTATCCTTTTTCAGACCCTCAATGCGTACATTGCGTGTGTACACGTCTACTCTCCCTGCTCATCACCAATCTTCTCCAACTTTCCCATCGCTCTCTTCTCGCCTGACTCTCCGAACAGACGCACGCGATCGATTCGTGTCTTCTCCTCGTCGCCTTGCCCGTCGGCCACGAAGATTGTGATTGAGCTGATGTTCTGGAACTTGACGAAGCGTAGTTCCACTTTCGCCGTATGTGTCTCCTCGTCCCAATCGCGCTCCTTGATCTCGACGGTCTGAGTTGCAGGCGTATCCTCCGCTTCATCGAACCCTAGCACATGGCTGCGATTCGAGTATAGGTGTAATGTCCGTGGTCGCGTGGTCTCTTCACCTGGTAATGAAGTGATTTGCAAGCTGTGTAGTTTTAGCGTCCCTTGGAATGGAATGAAGAGCATCAGCTGTTCGTCTGTGTCCGATTCGATCCAGTCTTTCTTGCCGCTCCCTGCTGATTTGCCCTTGCCCAAACCGCTAGGTTGTGAAGGATCAAAGATTACTCTCCGCTCGCCTGATTCTCCGTCTACGTTCAGGAAATCGAGACCCTTGATCTCGACCTCGTCGCTGATCTCGTGGTATCCCTTTGGTCCTGGTACAGCGAGCCATTGAGGTCCACCTGTTCCACTCGGTCCTGCGCTGGAGCTGCCACCGCCGCCAGCATCACTTTGTTGCGCTTCGAGAGCGATCTGCTTGATAGCCTCGTTAAGGCCCTTGGGATCGGCACCTCTGATTCTCTTGACTTCGCGCCCGGCTTTGAAGATGAGGAAGGTAGGCATGGCGGAAATGTTGTACGTCTGGGCAATTTCCTTCTGCGCATCGGTGTCGACTTTCGTGAAGGTGATGGAGCCAGGTCTGCTGAGTTGGCTGGCGAGCGCATCGTAGGCGGGGGCGATTACTTTACATGGTCCACACCATGTGGCCCAGAAGTCGGTGACGACGATGCGCGAGGAGGAGAGGACTTGGGAAAAGTGTTGCGGAGAGGAGATATCGACGATTGTGGAGCCCATCGTGGCGGTGGTGAGGAGGAAGAGGAGGGGTGTTGTCGGTGGAGTGTTGATGTCGAAGTTGAGAAAGTGTCACTGCAGTCGGTGTTTGGTGGGGCAGGTTGCGTCGAGGGCAGGCAACACCCCGTTCGTCACGTCAACTCTCTCGCGCCGCCATCCAGCAGAATCACGCAGAAACATCTGCTGACACATACACAAACAATTCTTTCATCTAATGCACAGCTTCGCCGCGCGGTGAGCATGTCCCTCGACCACCTCCGACTCAGCGGCCTGCAACTCACCAAGTCCGAACGCCTAGTAGTCTGCGCCTTGAGCTATCTGTTCGTGGCACCCATAGTGTGGAGCAAAGGCAAGAAGTTCTGCTCCTATCTCTACGAGACCGCCCTCGAAGCTCGGCGACAGCTGCGCGAAGAAGACCGCGATCACCGTCGCGCCAACTTCGCCGCCGCCGTCTAGTACACTTTCCTGCTGGTGCTGCGCATTTCGAGGCAGAAGCTTCTTTGGCCTTATTACGGATACTGTTGGACGAGCCTCGTCTCGCTGGTCCCCTCTTCGCTCTTTGGCACCTGCATATCCGCCACCTTCTCGAACTCGACGGTGTCGTCTTCTTTCCTCGCGCGGATCGCTTTGACGGGGACGAACTTCGCGAACTGCTGGCCCGCGCAGAAGAGCGCTAAAACAGACGCTCGACATGTCGGCCAGCGTCTATGTGGTGGACTCCACATTTCAGAGAACACAGATCAAGGTTACACCTGGGACATATTTGCGAGAAGTGCTGGAAGAGGCCTGCAAGAAGAAGAAGCTGAATCCTGAGTCGTGGGTTCTGAAGACTCAAGATGGCAAGAAGACACTGGATTTGTCACAACCTTTTCGATTGTCGGGCCTCGCGTCAGGTGCAAAGCTTCAACTTGTGCAAGGAAGTCGGTCGGCCAGCGTGGTGAATGTTGCCCTGCAGCTTCCAGAGAGCGAAGGCGGGAAAAGATTGCAGGACAAGTTCCCCAGCACGACCAGCCTTTGGCTCGTGTTACGAAAGTTCGAGGATGCAGTTGCTGGGGGAGCTGTGACACAGAAGTTCAATATCACACAACGAGCTACACCATCGAACGTCGGATCTGGTTCTGGCAGGCTGGAATACGAACAACCATGTCTAAATGTGATGGGCAGATCACTTGAGACGTTTGCCGACCTGCAAAAGACCTTGACGCAATTGGGCATTAGTGGCAGCGTACTTATTCGTTTGACCTACAAGAGCAGCGGGAAGCCTCTGGAGCAGGCGATGAATGAGATCGAACAGTACTTCAGCGAGGCTGAAGCTCCTCCCTCCGCAACCAAGCCTGCTGAGGGTGCACATGCTGCTCCGGTGAACGATACAACAAGTGTACCCGATGCTACAACAACGACGCCTGATGTACCATTGGGAGGAAATGCTGGCCCAGACCCAGCTGAGCCATCGGATGTTCCTATGGAGGACGCCCCCATCGCACAGCCAGTCGAAGGTGATGTGATAGCTTCATCATCAATAACAGAACCTACCGGATCTACAGCTCAGCCGCCTGCTGGTGCATCTGCAGCCGCCCCGGAAGATTCTGCTTCAATGAAGCCCAATCTCGTCAACGGCATGGCAGTGTACCTTCCTTCATCATCGACTACACCCGCTGCTGCGCTCCAAGAGGACGACCCTTCAAGCTTCGAGCCAAGCATAGAGCAGGCGAAAGCATTGCAAGCCGCACTTCAGAAACATGGCCAGAACAAGCGACTCCTCTCAGACAAGGAGATCGAAGAGCAAGAGGCCGCGAAGAGGGCAGAGCTTGAACGCATACAACGCGTGATCGTTCGCGTCAAATATCCCGACCAGAGTATCATCGAGACCCCAATCTTGAGCACAGAAACCGCGTCCGATCTGTATGCCAAAGTGCAAAATACTCTTGCACAAGCCCCTGAACCATTTGAGCTGAAGTTCTATGGCGACAAGAACCAAATGACGACCTTGCCAAACAACAGCGACAAGAAGCTCGTGCGTGACTTTGGATTTCGAGGCAAGGTGCTTGTGACATTGGTCTGGTCCAAGGAGGCATCTCAAAAAGCCAGACAAGGTCCAAGCTTGAAGGAGGAGTATCGAAGTCAGGCCCAGGAGCTGAAAGTGAACGTTGTGACACAGCAGAAGCAAGGTGAAGAAGATCACAAGGCTGCCATGAAGCAGCCAGAGAAGAAAGAAGGAGGTGCGAACAAGGGCAACATCGAGGATAAGATGAAGAAATTCCTTGGTTTCGGCAAAAAGAAGTGAGCATGACTTTACGAGAGAACGATCATTCGAATGGCATCAACAGCATAGCGTGCAATAGCGAGTACTGTATAGTTAGGATAGAGAACCGAGCGATCGTTCGCGGAGCATAGAGAGTCATGCGTGCGACTACGATAATTACAAACATGAACTTCACACATCGACGCCTTGCACTCATTTTGCACAATGTTCATACCAATGCATAAAGAGCGGAAGATCTGTCGGGCCGACACTCGAGAGCATGACGCGACATCATCGTCCGCAGCTTGGATTCGCCGATCGACGACTTGCATGCTACCAAAACACCTTCACACCCACCTCCTACGCGCTCCCCACCACACCAGCTTCGACGACGCATCACCTCTCACTCTGCCAGGACATGCTCCATCACCCTCATCATGTCCTCCCTTCTCCTCTTCGAAAACAACATGAAAGAACCCGATGACAATAATCACCACAACCACCCTCGCGATGACCGCTCCGAATGGGAAAACCTCATGGGCGCCACCAACCCACGCGACACGACAATCCAGATCATCCTCTCCCTACTCCTCGGCACAACCGCCTTCTTCGCCTTCTGCTTTCTCCGACCACGGTGGAAAAACCTCTACGCTGCGCGAAAACGGACATCGAAGCATGCTGGGATCGCGACATTACCTGAGCTGCCCGATACGATGTTTGGGTGGATTCTGCCGTTATGGAGGATTAGTGAGCAGCAGGTTCTGGCCAGCGCGGGATTGGATGCATATGTGTTCTTGACTTTCTTCAAAATGGCGATGAAGTTTTTAATTGTGACGCTGGGGTTCTCGCTGGTGGTTATCAAGCCTGTGCACGATGCTTATCCGGACGACGATGATGATGACGACTTCGGGAAAAATGGGACACATCATAATGATACGGACCTTTGGATCAGGCAGGGGTTGAAGAGAAGCGTGAGATTATTCGAAGGAAACGGGACTGGAGGTGGTGGGAACTGGACGGTTCCGTTCTTCCCAGAGAACTTGGAGTCGGATTACCTCTGGATGTACATTGTTTTTGCGTACCTGTTCTCGGGGATCCTAATATATTTGGTTATATCGACAACGAGAAAAGTGATCGAGGTCAGGCAGGAGTTCCTGGGTACGCAGACAACGGTCACAGATAGGACAATTCGGCTTTCGGGAATCCCGAAGGACCTACAGGATGAGGAGCGGATCAAAGAGTTTCTTGAAAGCCTGGAAATCGGACACGTGGAGAGGGTAGTGCTGTGTAGGAATTGGAGGGATCTGGACAGAGCTATGGCCAAAAGGATGGACTTGCTGAGGAAACTGGAAGAAGCGTGGACCATTCATTTGGGATACCGAAGGATTGAGAGAAACCTGGAGACTTTGCCGATTGCGCAGCCGAGTCCGCCGGAGCCGCTGATCGATGCCGATGCTGGTGACGATGCGAACGAGAACGGAAATCTGATCGGACGGAGTAATGACTCTGCGAGACCATATTTGAAACCCAGGCCGAAAACGACAATTCGATATGGACGATTTTGGTTTCAGCGAACACAAGTCGATGCGATAGACTACTACACGGAACGGCTGCGAGAGGCTGACGAGCATGTGATGGAGCTGCGCAAGAAGGAGTTCCCCACGACGCCTTTGGCATTCGTTACGATGGATTCGGTGGCATCTTGCCAAATGGCGATCCAAGCCGTGCTCGATCCGTCACCTCTGCAATTCATCGCCAAACAGAGTCCGGAGCCAGTCGACGTGATCTGGGAGAACACTTACATCTCGAAGAGAAGGCGTGTCATTCGCAACTGGACGGTCACGTCAGTTATCGTTTTCCTGACGATATTCTGGTCGGTGCTGTTCATCCCAATCGCTGGTCTGCTGAACGTGGAGACAATTGGCAAAGTGGTACCCGGGCTGGCAGATATCCTCAAAGATCACAAGTACATCCGATCGCTCGTCAACACGCAATTGCCCACTGCTATTGCATCTCTCCTGATGGTCCTGGTCCCATACCTCTACTACTACCTCTCCTGGTGCCAAGGTCAGATCTCGAAAGGCGATATCGAGCTGTCCATCATTTCGAAAAACTTCTTCTTCACGTTCTTCAACTTCTTCATCGTCTTCACAGTGCTCGGCACAGCGTCCAAGTTCTACGAAGTCTTTGCGAAGTTTGGTGACGCGATCAGAGATATCCAGAAAGTGGCTTGGACCATGGCGTACTCACTGGGACGACTACTGAATTTCTACGTCAACTTCATCATTCTTCAAGGTGTCGGTCTCTTCCCATTCCGCATGCTGGAGGCCGGCAGTGTGTCGCTATATCCAATCATGTTGATTGGGGCGAAGACACCGCGAGACTACGCCGAGCTCGTTCAGCCTCCCGTCTTCAGCTATGGCTTCTACCTACCAAACGCCATGCTGATTTTCATCATCTGCATGGTATACTCCGTCCTACGCTCCTCATGGCAAGTCCTCCTCGCTGGGTTCCTCTACTTCGCCCTGGGACACTACTGCTACAAATACCAACTTCTCTACGCCATGGATCACCGCCAGCAAACCTCTGGTCGCGCTTGGACTATGATTTGTGAGCGCATCTTCATCGGCATGATCCTCTTCCAGCTTACCACTGCTGGTCAACTCATCCTTAAAGGAGCCATTGCCCGAAGTGTCATGATGGTCCCACTACTGGTCACCACAGTCTGGGTCATGATTATGTACGGAAAAACGTATCAACCGCTGATGAGGTACATCGCTTTGTCGGCCGTCAAGCGAAACGAACACTATGACCACTATACCGATCAGCAACAGGAAGCCAGTCATCGCAGCACACCGCGATACGCTGCCAGTTTGAACAGTACGAACCTCGCTCCTGAGACAAGTATTTGGGCTGGACGAGACCCGAATGCTGCGGCTGCGGTAGAAGGCTCCGTGACGTTGGCTGTGAGAACTGAGGAAGAAGGCGCGAAGACGGAGAGGAACCTGCCTTTCGTCAACCCTAGCCTTGTAGCCCCGTTGCATGGGGTGTGGATCGGGGACAAGCCAGCGAGGGAAAGTACCACGCAGGCGAGGTTGGTGGATGTGGACGATGAGGAAGAAGGAGAAGAGGAGGGGGAAAGAGGGGACGATCTGGTTTAAATATTGACCAAGGATCCTGAAACGGGCGGCGGAGGACTCATGAGACTGAAACGATGTTCATGTTGATGCTTCTGGCTTTGGTGTTCTTGTTTTTGACCTGGGCATGGATATGGTATGGAACGTAGCGGGCGAGCGCGCATGATACCCTATTTGCAGGTTTGCTTTTGCTGGTTGGTTTTAGCATGGTATACTATCGTTACTGTTTATTGTAGAAAGACATTTTATGAGAACAGAAGGAAGAAAGGAGTAGAAGCAGAATGTAAATCTGAACAGAGAAATTTTCACAGTGGTATAATTTTGAGTCTGTGAGGGAGTGAGAGGAGATGTGCCATGATGTCTCTGCAATGATTCTCTCTCTTTCGTGCCATTTGACTATCCTCAGAAGCTCATTAATCCTGACTAGTCCTCCCTCCGTGCTGCCAGGCCTCTGCCTTGCTACTTCGCATGTAAGAGAAGGACTCCAGCTCCGGTTTATTGCACAGTCCGCCACTGCTCTTCAGTCGGAACGATGACCCCGAACAACGTGAGCTTGAACGATTTGAGACAGAACTCCTCGTCATCCTTGTATCCCAGCCTCTTCAAGTGATTCACAAGCGTCGGAAACGTCCACGACCCAGGGAAAGACTCAAGGGTCTGGTGCACCAAAGTCTTCGCGCGACGGTCCTGAAAGAATGCACGAGCGATGTCCCTCACAGTCAAGCCAGCCGCGCTGTGAACAGTACTGCCCAACACACACCATACTCTCTTTTCCCCCGCCTTCTTCGGCAATTTATGTCTCCCCCTCCACTGGCAATATATGTATGCGTTATAGCAGGGGGGATCTGTGATGAAGCTATCTAGTAGTTTTGGAGATGTCCAATGCCCTGAAAGCATGCTGGCGACGCTGTCGAGTTTCAAGTGAACGTACTGGCCGAAACCGGTGGCGAATTCCCAGTCCGATAGCTCAGTCGTGCGAAATAAGGGGTTCAGCTGGACGGGACGCAGTACCACTAATGTAGATCCGTACGCTCTGTTCGTTGATGCTTGTGAGATGAGTAGTCTTGCTTGGTGATTCTTGATGGAAGCGCTGATGGGAACCAGTTTGAAACCTTCCAGAGGTTGCGGCGGCGACAACGGAGAAAAAGAAGCGATGGACCTGCGTACAACTCATAAGCATCAAGTCTCGTATTGTTGCCTGCCTGCTACACTCACCAAAATCTATCGAGAGGCTCTCGGATGGTCATGAAGAATTTCGACTGAAGCGCTGGCGAGCTGAGGATTGTTGCATTCCATTTGCGGCAAACTTTACGCAGCCGCTCGAGATCAGCATTTGGTAGGTGTACGAGGATGAGCTCGAGTAGTTCTGTCGTCGAAAGAACTGCATGGCGGAGGCCATCAAGCAAGATTTCGCGCAGAGCTTCGCCTGCTTTGCGATGGTGTCGGAGTTGGTGGCGGCGCACCTGGATGCAAGTTAGCAGAATATTTTCGAATGGAATAACAAAGAATATGGCACCTTCGCCGCGAGCCCCAGCGTCCAGTCGGGTTGTTTCGGCATGGTTTGTGAGGTGACGTTGAGCTAGAAAAGGAACAGTGTCTGAGTGTTCTTCAAGTGTAGGTGCATGTCAAAGCCTGGGCACAGGCTTTCGTTTGGAAAGTGAATGGTTCTGGGAGGCTTCCACTCTTCTCGCGATCTCTGGAGGCGGCCATCAACCTCGATGGAAGGTTCCGTTCATTGCACTGCGATCGCGGCTATTTGGGGAGCTCAGAATGTTGTTTCCACATGGTTTCCAGGTTCTTCGCGAGACTGGGTGCTCAAGAATTCCGCGTACATGCACGACGCACGAGGGCACATTTCCTACAATACGACTAATTTTTACCTAATGTGTCAAGGCTTCTTCTTCTCCATCCGCATTACCTTGCTCAATGGGAAAGAGGCTTTCGAAGCATGGCTGAGATTGATCTACTGGTCTTGACCATAGTGGCCAGCACAGAGAGGTCACTTGGCCCAGAGCCAGGACCTAGCCGGCAATAGCAAGTGTTCCTGGGACATGTAGCTCAAGGCGATAACACGTGAGGTCAGGTGTGCTCGGCCTTTCCTGCCTGTGATGAGAAAGGCACTTCTAGCGACTTCTTCGAGGCTTCTGGTAAGAGTATTAGATAGTCTTAATCAGAACGTGTCAGCCTGAAATCGTTACAGTGTACTTGGCACCCTTCAGACTGGTAACCTCAATGAATGAGCAAAGCCAGAACTCAGCATAATCAGTCATTGGTAGCATTAATTCACGGGATGTGATTGCATCCGCGTCTTCGTGTGCCCATGTTCAGCGGCTTTGGGCGCAATGCTGATCTTGTATGGATGTCGAGCTCGGCTTCCCGTGCAGTGTCTGAGGCGCTTGAGTTGTCGTGATGTGTATGTGATGTGTGTTGTGCAGACAGTCCACACGTTCGTTGTGGTCGGCGGCTGCACCCTTGATTGGCCAAGCACACCATCCTTGTCACAACCATCCTTCCGCCACAACACTTGCACTCCAGACCAACTTTGACGACATGTCCGGTTCTGGAACACATCATCACCATCACCGGAACGATCTTCTCATCATTCCGTACCTGGTACACTTTCACAATCTCGACCAAAGGTAGCCAGGCGAGATCCCTGATCCTGCTGCTAGCCCTGCCGCTTCCCACAGCGGAACTGTGCTTTCCGTCCTTCCCAACCGCGTTTGACAGCGGCAACGAACTGCCAAACGCGTACCCTTCTCTTCGTATCAGGAACATCACAATGTCTCGTCAAGCACTGAGCAAACGGCCAGCTTGAGACAGCGACGGTCAAACACGAAAGCAGCAACCCTTTCGGGAATAACGCGTGATACAGGACGAAAATAGACGAGCATCACAACGTCCTCGAAGGACATGAGTCTTGCCAAAGGAAAGGAACTCGTGCCATCGGATCACAGTCCGGACCACGAAATCTGACATTGACTGTGTCGGTTCGTGAGAGGTGCCGACAGCTGCAAGCGCCCTGACAACACATGTATCTCGAGGTCACAAACGCCTTGCGGCCTGACGACGGCGCTGGATTGAACATCAGCGGAGTGCTGTGGAGTTACTTTGTCATCAACTCCTAGTCATGATGGGTCAGCTGTTCATTTTTCAAGGCGTAGAAGTCTTGCTGCCTGATGATGTGCAAGAATAGTCATGCGAGTGCACAAGTGTCTCCAAGATACCGCTAACGCGGTGCTCCTTCAATTTCGAGGCCACTGTGAAGCCACTGGACGGTCTGGTAGCCATATTAGCCGCGATAGATGATGGCGGCCGAGCAGATGCAGTCCTGCAGCGCCATAGCAAGGCAGTCTGTCAATGGCCTGATCAGCGCTGGCACGAGATCGAGACGTCCAGCCTATCTGATGAACGATCCTCCGAATAGCATTGGCTGGCCAACAACGCAATTCTCTCACGGCAGCTTCCCTGCACCATTCTGAGCAACTAGGCCTCAGGAAGAGCAGCATAATGCACTGTCCGCGCATGTCGAGGAACAATGGGGTCCAGTTCGCAGCAGATCATCGCCACCGGCTCCGTGGTCGAGGGATTTGTCAGGAATAGAACTTCATGCCCGACTTGCAGTGACAGCTGTGTGCCGTCCACCGTTGAGAGGACTGACATTACTCTTTAGGGAATGTACAGCACACTGTAGCAAGTATGTGCGCATGCAAGCCAAAGCACAACTGAGGGTATGCCGCACCCATGCACGAATGCGCAAGCGTCGAGGCGTACCTCAAGACCGACTATTCGCGCGCTCCTTTCATTTACCATTTCTAAATCATAGTTTTATTTGCAAGAAAATATTTGATTGGTCTCCTACAGCAGCACGAATACCCAAAGCCGAATGCCGATGCAAGTTGAGTCAGCACCGACACGCAGTAACGCAAGACGAACGCCTCTGCAGTGGCGAGAAGCGACACCGCTGGGATGATCCGGCTGCGATTCATGAACAACACGTGAGATTTCCAACGGAGCTGGTGGCGGCGTGCTTGACCCTCGAAAGCGAAAGATAGACCCGAGGGAATGAATAAGGCAGTCCTCCAGAACACACCCCTCGGCTCATTATTCGTGCACACAGCACGAAGAAGGCTTCTCCGGAAGATCTATAGCATTGCAAAGTTCCATACGCGTGTCAGTGAACCAGTCTGACCTATCTCCGCCACGCAAGATGAATTGCGCGATTACAGCCAGAGCACAGGCACCGCCCGAAACGAACTCCACCACAACGATTCAACCACAGCACAGACACCTCACTAGAAAGACAAGAAGTTGCGCAAACAAGACGAAAGGCAACAAGGGTGACGATCCAAAATTGGGACATGACATGAAGACTGGCATTGGCCTCGCTGCACGTGTCATGTACCTGCATAAAAGCCATGCATGGTGCGGCGACCACCACAAGGCTGGGTTGGATTTTCGCCGCGAATCCAACCTAGCCCGCTCGTTTGGCAGAGTGTAAATAAATGTTTTCTAGTAGCTCGCTAGACTGCTCTCGCGCATTACTCATTTCGTTGGATCTTCTTGTCTTGCAGCCTGAGATGAAGAGGTGTTGTCGGCAGTACAGAGGTACATGCATGCAAGATACATTAAACATGTACATACCTGATGGAGATAAGGGAAGTGAAGGCCGAACTTGCAGCTCTTCTTCTTGCCAAATCCTATCCTTTGCTTCGTCTAAGTCATGACTTGCATGAGAATTCCACATGGCTTGCATCTGCGTGAATGCCTAACCAAGATGCAAGTACAACACCACACGTACCTTTGACCTGTTCGCCGAGATGGGATCTACTGTGCATAACACCAACAACCACACACCAGATCAGATCAGCCCAGAATTGATCTCTATCCCTATACAGAATAAGCCGTGACACCTCTCCCTCTCTCCCTCGCGCAAAGACTTCCACAATCACCGCATCGCATCGCATCCGCAGCGTGTATGCCCAAGGAAGAAGTCATGACCAAAGCCGCCTCCTCCGTCTCACTCGCTGGATATCAGTAGTGGTGGCAGGAAACTACCCACAATTCCAATTCCAGTTCCTGTCCCTTCTCACGAGTAGCCAGAATCCACACACAAATGACGCACTTTCCAACGGCCCCAACTCCATCTCTAGCTGATTCTTGACAATTGATATCTATGATATGCATCCACGGCAGAATCGGAAGTGTTTCAGTATTTCTTCTACAATCTATTCAAGGCACTCTCTCAAGCGAATCAAGCAATAAACATGTCATGAACTTCACACGCGAATAGTGATTGACTCCACACGTACGTGCCTCGTAGAGTAGTAGCGGAACTTTGATGAATTTTTCTCTGCTTGCGCGTGGAAGTGTGTGGGTGTGCAATGATTCAACTTGATTACTGATAAAATGGCTGGTGCTGGGCCATGTGGTATGGTGGCGGCGGCCACGCGGGTGGCGAGATAGTCGATCGGAGTTGACTCCTGCTGTCGCTCTTGCGGTGGTCGTCGAGTCGGGTCGTGATGCGCAGTGCAGTGTTTTGCCTGAGGAAGGTGCGATGCCAGGAAGGTGGAATGGAATGACAGGCAGAGCTGGGACAGACAGAAGGAATAATGGTGAGAACCAGTGGTGTGTAAAGTCGATAGCTTTTTTTGCGTCTTCTCTGACTTTCCTCTATGATACAAGTAGGTACAATGACAGCGAATAGGTGTGTGTTGTAGCGCGCTCAAAAGACATTTCACATCTCCTCGACCAGCGCGGAAGAAGTGCCTCCAACAACTGGTAGGTTGTATGAAGCAGTACAAAGGCGGAGGGCAACGACCTTTGGTCGTGCCGCCTCCAACCCTCTCTCCAGCAGCGCGCCCAACACAAATGAAAGGTTATAATTTACAGGTTTCGCGGTAACAAGGCGCAGAGCAGAAGCAATGGCGACCCCAGACAGCAGAAAAGCATTATATTGTACAAGCGAATGTAACAGTCAATAGGATGTGCAAGAAGGTAAGAAGTCGAAAGCGTCTTCGTGCTGTCGTCCCGTGTCCGAAGAGAAGTCGCAGGGGGTGAGGTTGATGTCAACCATTCCCCACAACAGTGAAGCGCCATGTCCCATGTTCCCTTGTTTTTTGGTAGTATCCCGGCGTAACGACATCAATTTCGTAGCGTGTCTTGGTCCCTTTGCAATGTACGGTGGTGGTCATTGCTTGGAGCGTCGTCATGAAGTAAAGGAAAAGAGAAGGAGAGAGCATGCTACTCGTCTCGCTTCCTCTTCCTGGCAGGCTTGCGGTCGCCGTTGGGAGAGTAGTCGCCGTCGGAGGAGCTGACACTGGAGCTTGAGCTCGAGCTGGAGCCCCCAACCTGGGCAGTTACGTCGAAGAGCATGGCACCGAGCTCGCCGGCGTCAGGTGATACCCGATGTTGTTGCGGTGGGTACTGGTGAGGCTGAGGAGGGTACTGCTGCTGCTCCTGCTTCGGGCGGATTACGGAGCCGGCGTCGCCGCCATTAACGGACTCGATGGGCTGGTGCATGTGCTGCTCGCCGGGCTGCGAGAGGACACCCATGACCATGGTGCCGGCGCCATGGGTGCGCTGGTGCTGACTGAGGTTGTCGGAGCGGGAGAACTTCTTGCCACAGTCGGTGCACTCAAAGGGCTTCTCGTGGGTGTGCAGGGATCGGTAGTGGCGCTTGAGGTGTTCTTGACGTCGGAAGCGGCGGCTGCAGAGCGTGCACACGAAGGTCTTGGAGGGATCGTCGGTCAGCGACTGCTTGCGGCCGCGGCGCGACACGCTGCTGCTCTGGGCAGGGGTCGACGCGGCGGTCTCGTTGTTGTCGGAGGAGGCCTGCGAGGGCGCGTTGGAGGTGGGCGCCGACGTGCCCTCTTCTTGGGCGGACGAGGCGGGCTGGGCAGCGTGCTGTACGTGCTCCTTCCTGTTAGTCTTGCGCTTTGGCTTGCTGTGTGCGGCGGCGGAGTGCTCAGGGATGGGGTAGTCGGAGATGGGTGGAGAGTACGCGCCCGTCGCAAGTTCATCGTCGCTGAAGCTCTCCTCGCTGAAGAAGCCATCGTCCTCGAAGCCGACGGCAGAGAGGCGTTGGCGCTTGGCGCCGTTGTACTGGATGTCGTGGCTGGCGTACGCGACCATGCCCCCGAATTCGTCTTCGACGTCGAGCTCGAAAATTGGCTCAAAGGTTGGGAGGCCGGCGTAGAAGCGAGGCTCGGCGGCTTCCGCAATGTGGACCTGCGGGGCTGCCAATTCACCACCCTTGACCACCAACTTTTCGAGCTCATCGCCGCCGCACAAGGCAGGCATCGCCGCGAACTCGACTCCAGATGTGCCTGCCATGAGGTCTCGTGGGTCGCACACATCCTGCTCCGAGGCCACTGATCGTGGCACGGGCGAGGGCGAGGGCGAGTGGTGCGTCGATGTCGCACCGCTGGCAATCTCGTACAACTGGCCGCACTCCGCAGCAGAGATGGAGTTGTTGTGCAAGAACACTGGAGTCATGGGAGGCGAGCCGGGGCGTGTGCTCCAGTCTCCTCCTGCCAGCACTTCTGAAAAGACCTCCTCTTCACAGCCCTGCTTGACTGCAGGAAATGCAACCATCTGTGGCTTCGCGAAGAAGACGCCTTGGCCGTCTACGGGCGTGGGCTGGATGCCGCATGTCGTTGGTGGTGTGGATGCAGAGCTAAATGATCCGGAAGACGCGGACAGTGTAGGCGTAGCTGGGAAGTAGCTCGGGCATTCGGTGTTCACCACCACACCTTGAGCTTCCGATTGTGCGTGCACGTAGTAGGCTTGCTTCTGATGCTGGCGAGGCGAGGCATCGGGTGTGAGCATTGGTGGCGGGCCATAGATCTGAGCATGCTGCTGGAAGTGCGCGTACGCGTTCGCAGACTGTGGTCGTTGTTGCATGGGCTGTTGCTGAAAGTACATTACTTGGCCGGGACTGGATGGAACGATGGCCATTGGCAGCCCATGTGGGTACTGTGGGTGTGCCGTGAAGTGGCCATGCTGCTTGTTGTCTGGACTCGGCTCCGGTTGGTAGTAGAAGAAGGGTGATTGACCCATTGGTGGGGTCGTTTGTGAGTACTCCATTGCGATGGGCTGATTGATGCTGAGTAGCAGTTAGCTGGCTGTTCATATGCTGGGCGCCACATCGTTGTCCGCGATGATGTCGTGATCGGTGACTGACCGGATAAATTCCTAGATTGCAGCAAAGCTCCCGAAACGCATCCAAGATATGTTTCGAGAGTGGCGTCGATTAAGTTGTGTGGGTTGTCGTGAACAGGTGGTATGCACTATACAGGGTCCAGGCAGACAATACAGATCGCGATCCAAGTCGACGATGGTAGTAGAGAGTGTGGTGATGGTTCGCGGAGGAGGTCGCTGGGTGTGGGAGATGATGGTATGTATCGTCGATGGTCGTACAGGCCGGGTGTATGTGGGTTAACAGTTCCTAAGGAGTGACGAGGTGGTGGTCCCCTCTGAATGCACAAAAGCACAGATCGGATTGGCACCTTAAAGGGAACAGTACAGATGATAAGAAGAAAGAGCAGAGATGACGATTGATAGAGAGGGACAGACACAAGAGAACGACCAGTTTAAGATAAACCCTGGACCCAGGCGTTGGAACTGCGAAGAGCAGCGATAAAGACAGATCAGCGGGCGCGGCGCTCGAAGGTCAAGCCCAAAAGCGTTAGCCAGGTACAAAAGTTAGTGCTGCGGTAGTCCACGCGCGATTCGAGCTGGCTCATGGGGACCGCTCCCGACGGATGCTGGATCCATGGGCTGGGACGCACAGGCGCAAGAGGCCGACGAAGCGTCTCCCAAGACACGACCACTCATGCAGCCTCTCACAGCCCGCCCACGGCTGCAGGTACGCTCACCCCGGCACCCACGCTAATGCGTCTGCTCTGGCCCATGCAGCATGCAGTCGTGGTTGGCTCGTCAAGCTGCACACCTGGCCAAAAGTTGCTGTTCTACGAAGGCGCAGCACCGTATTGCCCGCCGACGACCTTTTCACGCCAGCGCGACGCCCGCTGCAGCATCTATCATCACACCAGATGTGCAGACGTACTGTGATGTTGTCTTGCTTGACGCGCCTCGGTCGCGCCGTCTACTACTACACACAGCACCGTAGCACCGTATGTCTCTACTACTCGCAGCGCAGTCTGCCCTCGTTGGGCATCCGCCATGCACGACACCCGCCCACACCCTCTCACCTCAGCTGTGGATGCGGTGTCAGCAGTAGCCTAGTCTGCGGGCGATTGTTCATGAATCAATCGGAGTGCCGCAATGGATGTCGCAGACGGTGATTGATGGACCTGTTTGGCCACACACACACACACGACACATCACCCATAGCCGCATCTTCGGTTCTCGTCGCCTCACTGCACGCTGACGGCATGTTGCTATTCGATGACTGGTCTCGTGCAGCTCGGAATCCGCTGCGTATTGCGCGCAACCAGTCCGTCGCCCAATCCGGGCGGCGTCGTGCTGTTTTCTTCTTCCCCATCACCATCGACGGTCGACGCACACTGCAGCCTGCCGTGTCGCCTTCGTCGACGTGTTGAGATGCTGTGATCGATGGCGTCGCCGTCTTCTGGCCACACACGTTCTCGATACGAGCACTCGAAGCGACACTGGCCAGACACGCCACGCCACCTCAGCCTATCGAACACGGCTCTCACCCCAATCGATAGCGGTTGCCGGAAGTCAATATCACCGCGCAGCACGACCCTCGGCTTTGATTAGCTGCACACAATTTCTCCGACGTGTGAGAGCGAGGGCGTGTGTGTGAGTGTGTGAGAGATGTGTGTGTGAACAGCTTTCCAATAGCGCTTGCCACCCATCACGCACATTCTGGCCGCGACATCGCCATTCGTGCGGTTGCGCTGGGTGCGTGGGAGGTCAGAGGCGAGCAAGACACGGCGCGATGCTCACCGTCGCTGCAGCAGCTCCCAGTGGGCAGGTGGCAGCACCCATGGCAGCAGGCTGAGGGCATCCTGTCAGAGCCGAGTCTGTGTCGACGCGTCGTCGCCCTCCCGTGTCGGATGAACGGTGCAGCTTGTGGACAACCGTGTGGGCGCGCGGCGCGAGACAGCAAGTTGCGGCGGCATGGGCTGGTCTGTTGTGCTGAAACACACGACTAGGTGTCTGCTGCAGGCACCGGTCCCCAAAAAGGTCACTGTTCCACGGTGCGGAGATCGACCAACAATTGGGCCAGCGAGCAGAGCAGAGCAGTTGCGCCCGCCTGCCGTTCCCTGTTTCACTCTGACGCGCAGCGCGTTTGCTCTCGCTCACCCTCCCCCCAATCCCATCTCGCAGGAACCAAAAAAGCAGTCGCGCCGGCCATACAGAAACGCGTGCTGCCAAACAAAAACCTGCTTGGCCGTTGTGTGGTGGCCCACTGCACTCCACCGTCCACCCATCGCACAGGGTCTCATTAATCAAAATCAATCACTACCGACGGGCTGTATCAAACTAGAAGGCAGTGATCGCCTTCTCGAAGGACGCGTCAAACACAATCTCGCGAAAACCGGTCCACATTTCTTGATCTTTGCTGCGTGAGGCTGCACCTCGGGGCCATGGACACACAGCCCACTTGACACGACATGGAGCATCATCTGCAGCGTGATTCAGATCCGCATCATTGTTCAATGAGAACTGGCTATACCATCAGCTCGTCGTGGGCGTTTGATGAGCACCGCAAAGCCTTCGGACGGAGCTGCGTGGTGCTGATGCCCAATTCCGAGACTCGGCGTGCCGCGTCCATCATCTCATCAATTCTTAGGCAGTGCGCCAGAACGGAATAATGCACGCTATTGTGCGTTTATGCACAACTCTGTTTCGCTGGCTGCGTGTGCAAAAATAACCAACGAAGCAGCCCGCACAACGCCGAGGAATTCTATCGCCCTCCTCCCCCGCCGATGGTGCGTTCGCGCTGCAGCTGTAACAAGGCGTCCCCGTCTGCGCACTTGTGCAGAACTACTGCAGGTACACAGCACTGCACTGCGACTTCTCAGCTTCGCGGACGATGCGCATTTCACCATGCCTGCATGCAGGAACGAATGCAGTAGTAGACATGTGGCCTGCATCGTGTGTTTCATACAGCTATCTAGCTGAGCCGCTGTGCATAGCACTACTGCTACACGCTATCGTCGTCTCAGATGCTGAGAGCTGTCCCAAGCTGTCCCAAGCTGTCAAGTCCGAGCATCACAGACATCACCGCTCCGCTGTCACATGCGAGATGGGGAAGCTTCGCAAGCCGAGACGCGAATCTGGAAATGCCTCATTCGTCTAACAATGCCAGTCATCATTCACTCCATCACCGCACACATTGCGCTCGACGTCCGATATTTCTCAGTCGGTGTGCCGTAAACTCACTCATTGCGCGGCTTCCTTCATCAGTGTCGTCCGGCTCGTGTTCAATCTTGCGAGTCCTGGTCAACAATGCCTGTTAAATCAGCAAGGGCTCGGCAGTGCTCACTCCGCTGGTAGTGCCGTTCGCAATACCGAGGACAAGAGCGTCGCTAGTCGTTCTGGTCCTGGCAAACTGGACCCCGGCGGCAGACTTGACTACTTTCCACCGTCTTCGCCGCCGCTACTGGCAAAAGTGACCGCGGCGAGCTTCTCGAGCTGTTCAAGATCGACCCTAAACGAAATTGGGATTTGTCCCAACATTTTGCGCGATCGCCCTGGAATCCGTCCACCAAGCTGCCGGGGACGGTGGCTTCGAGCTACGGCTTGCCATGTTCCCCGCGGCACAGGCACAACCGCGAACCTACGACCACAAGTCTGCGTCTCTTCTCCACACTCTCCAACAAGCAGGTGCTCTCGCGGACAGGTCTCGCCAGAGCTGACGGTTTTTTGAAAGACAAATTCCACACACCTTTGTGGAGGCGTTTGCGTTGTTGCTGTTGGTAATTTTCGTGTTGGGACCTTCGCGAAGCTAGTTTCCACCCCCGGCCTTCCTTCGAGCCGGTCGACGATCGTCGGTGAGGATTGCCAGAACTGGGGCCATCCATCGAAAGGCCGAGCTGCCGAACTACCACCATTCGCGCTCTCTTCCACTCGTGAAGCCAGCATCATGATTCAAAGCTTTGGTGAGCTCGTGCAGGTCCCAGCTCGAGCACATCCATCATCAATCTCGCTACAACTTCGCCCGATACATGCATTGTTCGTGTTGCCATCACCGTGTTTCGATGTGCAATATGGCGGTATTGATTGGGACATTCGACCGAGAATGATCGTTCTTTTCATCATTCACAGACGACAGGATCCAGCATTTACCCATTGAGCCTGTGTGCTGTGGCGACTGGTAAGGGTTCAGCACAATCGCGTTACGAGTGCGGCATCACGGGATCAGCATTACACCCGCGAGCCAGTTTCGCGGCACTCATTTAGTGCCCAAGTAGTAGGCTCCACACAGCTTGCGCTTCCGTGTCATCCTCGAGGAACGGCCTCGACCTGTTCTGCTCGTTGACAGAAGTTGTTGTTCCGAAGTGAGGCGTGCTTCACTTGTTTTGCAAGAAAGGCACAATGGACACCTGTGGCACCGCATGCATCGCTGAGCATCACCACACTTTGTTCTTCTGGAAGGGCAGTTGGCGTTGCTCTGAGTGCGGCACCAGACATGCCCTCCTTCCTGATGCATCCGGTTGAGCCTTGGCTCTATGCCGCGTGTACCTGTGGTTGTGTTGCTGGTCGTCACTTTGGAAGTCCAGATCATCAAGACATGCTGCAAGACCGATGACTCGACCACCTGCGGCCGCATTGAAGCCGACACTGGAAGACGATGAATGTCTGTAAGGGTCTGATTACTGTCATCCAAAGGATCAGCTCGCAGCAAAGGCCCAGGACATGGTTGAATTCGGCTTGTAAAGTGTCGATGCTCATTCGCCATGTGGCGTGGCGCCGTATTCCAGCGTCCGCATCCGAGACCTGAGACTTCCGGACCGGCGGCGCACGGCTGTCAATGGCATTGACGAGCAACTTCAAGCGGCACACAGGTTCCAATCATTGCAGTATCGGGGTGTGTGATAAATGGACTGCGTGCTGGTTGCAGCAGCGACTTGAACCATCGAGTCATTGTACTTCCACCGAGGCGCTCGCCGTCGTCGGATTTCGCATCTTTGTTGGAGGCGTTGACTCCCAACATCACAATCACAGAATGTCTTTCCGCCGGGGACCGCGTCCCGCAGATTGTCAGCCGCGGAGACTTGCAACGACCTTTTCGCATGACTCGTCTCGCCGAAGCGGCCAGGTTACCGAGAATAGACTGCCAAAATCCTGGAGATGAAGACTGCACCTGGACAGCTGGAGGCAGGATACAACGTTTTTCTGCTTCCAGGTTGCGGGTTTCTCAAGCAGGGCACTCGTTGGAGCTCCACTATAACGACCAGTACGCGTCCTTGGTAATATGAGCTTGACGCGACCCTGGCTTTCTTGTTCGAGCGTCCCCGCACGTATCGTTGCTGTTGTCAGAAAACTCCGCCTGGACGCTGATGACTGTTTCTGGGGTCCTCAGTCATCTTCCAAGGGCCCTCTCATCGTTCGCGAAATCTTTCATCGCAGCGGAAACCTCCGGTCAGGCTGAGTGCGACAGAATTTGTGCTTATTGAATCCCCAATTGAAGGCCAATCGTCGCCCGTGGCATCGTTCAGCAAATAGTCCTCACGTTGTGATGCGCGACAAATTCCGTCCGGTCCTTCTGTTGAATGCCGCAACTGATCGAAGTCCTACATATGAAGGTCGTACACGGAACTCAGCCTTGGATAGATTAAATGTTAAGGATACCCTGGCACAGTGTTGACCGTGTCAACGCCCACTGTCCACGTTTTCCACAACCACCGTAGCCGGCTGCTCACCAGGTCGTTCAGTCGTCCAGATACTCTTCAAATCGTCCAGTCATCATCGAGCCAGCAGGATTCGATGCGAAGGTGGTCCTCGATTGTGTTCACAACACGCGTCTCTCAGCACATTTTGTTGATTGGCTGCCGCAGCGAGGCCTGGTCTTTCGACAAGGACATGTTGGCTCATCAAAAGTCCAGCCAACTTCTGCAGGGCGGAACGTGTGCCTGGAATCTTGCTGCCATGCGGAGCACGTCATCACACGCAGAAATCCTAGAGTTCGTCTCCAGATGGAAATTGCTGCAGCTCAGCCCTGGCGAAGCCTGGTTGTTTGCGTGATCGCGACATGGACCTGTGCATCGCTGGGGGAGCTCTACGCTTCAATCGACTTCTTCATCGGGAGTCCGAGGTGGCATACCATGTCGCGTTGGGCGTTGCTGCATTCCCGTCCCAGATTTTGAGGACTGTCTGGGGTTGGCGACGAAAAGGTAAGCAAGTTTCCCATGCTCTTCGATTGCCTTCAATAACATCACCCCATTTCCTGGCAAGTTCTTCCTTGAGTTGTCTTCGTGTTGTTGTCGTAAGCGTGGTAAGCACTCTAGGAATGGAAAGAGTCCGGACGAGTGCGAGCGCTTGTATAGCCCATCTTCCCCCTATCTTCCGCACCAACCACACAGCGCGAACGTCAGAAATACGACTTCAATATTGATTCCAGCGAGGTGGTCCTCAAGGGTACAGGAAGTCACGGTAGGCTGTCAACTTCCACCAGGATATGCCTGCACGGGGCATTTTTGGATGCGAAGACAAAATTCGGACGAAACCACGAGTCCGGCGCGGCTGTGGTTCTTGACAGCTGAACGCTATCGGAGGGTTCATGCAGTGCGTGTCAGGCATGCAGCCTTAGGATAAGGCGTTAAGAGAGTCGTCGTGCAGCATGCAATAATATGAAGATCATATTGGACAACCACCAACACCACCTCGTGGTCTGGGCTTGCAGAGTGAGTGGCGTTCAAGATAACATTCGTCTTTTCGTGTGAAGATGCAACGCGGAGGTGTCTGAGCGCACAACATGGCAGCCTGGTTTGCACGCACGGCGTCCAGATCATGAGCTATTTTCACATCGAAGTGTCTGCGATGAGTCGCAGACGATCGCAAGCGGTTTCGAGTCGTTCACATCTCTTGATCCAATTGCTTCAGCCTCGTGGCGGTGCTGCTTGTTTCATGAACCGGATCGTAGGTTAGAATATCGGCAAACCACAAGTCATGAGTTCTGACGCGACTCTGTCGCAATGCAGCATTATTGCATGAAGAAGTTACTTGCTGCAAGAATTGCGCGATATGAAGTTGGAATTAGGACAAACGCATAGAAGCGCTCTTAATCTGCACGATGATGTTCACTGTGGTGCTTTGCCGAAGAGTCGGCTGATTCGGCTTAGCTAAGCGGTGAACGCGAGTCATGTTCGAGATGTTGTTGATTTTCTGACGCAAGCATAGCCAATACAATGTCCATTTTCACACCCCCATCACCATGAGCGGCAATAAGATTTCACTGTCGCTGGGCGCAGCACGTAAGGCTCCGCCGCCGGCGAATGGCGTCAAACGGCCTCGCGCCGCGCTGTACGAGGAAGAAGATGATGGCTCGGCGCTGGGCAGGACAGAGAAGGTGTCGCATTTCGACTCCAAAGCAGGCGGCGCAGTCGACGTCAACAGCAAGAAGGAGGAAGAAGGGCCTTTGACTATTGCACCTCAAGTCAATCGCGATTGGCGAGACAAGGCGAATCAGCGCAAGAGACAGAAAAGTGGTCTGCCAGAGGGGCAGAGCGGTAACAGCGAAGCCTTGAATGAGAGGATGCGGGAGGTGGAGGCCCGAGTGGAAGCCAGCAAGCCGCAGTTCGGATTGAATACCTACAAGAAAGGCGACGGTGCAGGGGACGAGGAGATGTCGGGCACTGGAGAAGATGCTGAGCCAGGACAGGAGACTGGGAAGAACGTCGAGACTGCCAAACCGAAGACGGATGACGAGCTGGCCATGGACGCACTCTTGGGCAAGACATCAACAGACAAGACTTTGGTGATCGAAGGCCGCAATGCGACTATGACGGAGGAAGATGCTTTCGATCATGACATTGCATCTGCACCTGATATGGCCACTCTGGACGACTACGCAAGGGTACCAGTAGAACAATTTGGAGCGGCTCTACTTCGTGGTATGGGTTGGAAAGATGGTGAAGGCATTGGTAGCCAGAAAGGAAAGAAGATTGTCAAAGACTCTGGCAAGCCGCCTGAGCGCCGAGCAGCTCTGCTGGGCATAGGCGCGAAAGAGAATGCTGCCATCACACAGGAGATCGGAGCATGGGGCAAAGCTGCCCGAGGCAAGGAAGCGAAGATCTACAACCCAGTACTGATCAGAGACAAAAAGACCGGGAAGACATACACCGAGGAGGAGCTGGAGAAGAAGAAGCAGGATGACGAACGTCGGAAGTATGAAATGGAGTTCGACCAGAAAGAACGTGACAAAAGGCGTAGAGACGATTCTCGAGATCGACGCAGGGACAAGGGTCGAGACGACTCTAGAGAACGCAAGCACGGCAAGGAAGATCGTCATGATCGTGACCGACGGCGTCGCCATTACGACTCAGAGAGTGAAGATGAGTATCGCCGACGCAAAGAAAAGGAGCGACGCAGGAAGCGGGAGCGTGAGGACGACTACGACCGCGAGAGTTCCCGAAGACACAGAGACCACGAAGACAGTGGCCGAGAAAGACATCGGGACAGAGATCGACGAGATCGTGATCGCGAACGGGAAAGAGAGCATAGAAAATAGCTACGGCATGGACGATGCTGACACATGCTTAGATCTGAAGCCTTCATCTCATCGATCAATTCAACGACACCGTCTCAACGTGTTCTGGAATCTTGCATCTTTCGCTGTCAATCTCAGCGAATTGGATATGGCAACGACCATGACACGATTTGCAGATTTCAAGCGAGCACTCAAGCAGCCACGCGGCATCCACGTGAAGCCACTTTCAAATACCACCTTCCACTCACTATTCGGCTCCTCTGTCGGCCATACAACATGGCGATGGCACGCGATCGTGGCGAAAGCCGGCAAGCCTGTTATGAACCGCGGTCAATACTCTGGCCGCATCTGCCCGAGACACTCTCATCGGGCCTCTCCACAGCCAAGTACGACCGTGTTCTGCATTCGTGCATTGCAAGCCTTTGGCAGTGCCTAGTGTGCCGAAGCCGCGTTGCTCTCAACTCTCACTCAAATATTCCCACAGCTTTTTGCAAGCTGCACGCCGCGCTAAGACTCTTCACGTGCGAAAGGTACCTGGGAATTTTGACGCTTGACGCCATCGCGTCTAACGTAGGTTTGATGGACTCCGACAGGCTTGCCGCGCTGCATGTTGTTTCACCATCTCCGGACAGTTGTGTATAGGACATGCAGATGGCAGAGAGCTTATGCAGGTACTTCGCGCGGTGGTGGAGCAGTGTAATTTGCATCTACAGAGTACTGTATCGCACTACTGCCGAGAGTTGAGATGTAGGTGCTACTGTGCGGCTACTGTAGGTACAGAGACACCATGAGCGATGAGGCTTATGCAGGAACTTGCGCTGGACTGCTATTTCAAGCGATGAGGCGGGCTTACGACGGCCGATGGACCATCCTCCTGCAGAACGCATGTGATGGAGAGCACATGAGTGAGATGCACGAACACGGAGAGCGAGAGCATCGGAGAACAGCGAACGATGACTGTGACGGTCATCACAGTGGTGGCCTTCGTCAGCTCATGCTGAAGTCCTACGCCGCAGGTCAGATTCCGCCGGTTTCATGGCATAACCGCGTGAACAACATAGCGCGAACTCGGCATCGGCCGTATGCATGGCCTTATCAGATTGCACCTGAGCATACAGTATCACGAGACAGATAATAGAATCCGCGTTACTGCTGCAAGAGTGGTGAGCAACGAGCACCTCATCCACGCCATACCATATCATATCACATCAAAAATTTCCCACGAAAGAGCACCCCTGCTTGATGAAGCTCGATGACCAGGATCTCCCAACAAGCTGCTCTTGCTAGCCGCGCAGCTTCAGCTTCTTCTTGATCAGGTGCCAAATTGTCAACGCTACCTCTTTCTTGATCTATTGACCCTCGAAGACTAATGCAGATGACACTCTTGTCTTCACTGAGATCGTACGCTATTGTAATTCCCGCTCCGTACGCTCCGTACTGAAGCCGAGTAGGTCACGGTACGGCACTTCTTGTTAGCAAGAACTACGTGCCGATATCTAAGCGCGGCTGATCGATGGGCCGCGCTTCTCGTTCTTCAGATTGCGTCAGCTGATCTGATCTGTGCAAGGGAAGCAGCCTGGAGGGCAGGACTTCGCTCGGCGGATAATGGTTTCTGAGACATGTTGGGGAAGGGGAAAGCTGGAGTCGTGCCGATTTCGATGCTCGATTTTGGGGACGCTTGGCTAGAGGCTGGGGTTGGAGGGTGGCGGAGTTTGACAATAGTCGGACGGCGGGATAGCGGGTTGATCTTGGAGGGAGAACGCGGACACGTGGGACTGAATGGACGTTCTATCTTCGGGGCATTGTTGATGTCTGATGGGATGGACGGAGTACGTTCGGTCTGCGGTGTTGATGGCGGAAGTACACGAGATACGTTCTACCTGCAAGGCACGAGTTTCACGACAGTCAGATTTGTCAAATGTTGCGAGTCTTTTGGGACAGCCATAATGTGACAAGATTCTTGTGCTTGGTATGACAAAGCCCTCGTGTATAGATGTGACGATTGTGGGGATGTGGTGCAACGTTTGACGCTGGGCATTCGGGAGCATTTGATTATGGATACTCTTGGGTGTCTTGGGTCATGATCGACTTCATGGTACGCTGGTGTTGTAGTACAGCGATTGTACTAAGTTGTACATGACGATCAAGGCGTTGTTTTCTTGGTAAAGTTGTGGGTTTGGCGTGAGCCTCACAATTTGAGAGAGAGACCAGACGAGAGAATGGATCATCGATAAATGCTAGTATTATTGGAATCTTGTTCGTCCCTGAGGAATGAATCCGTCGAAGTTCAGAGTGGAGATTGTGCTTGGGAGCCCGCGATGCTCGTCGAAGTGAAGTAGAGACATATTAGAGAGCGCAGAGCATATGGTGAAATGTAATGAATGGGCACAGCAAGAGTAAGGTGTGAGATATGGTTGTCAACATTGGGATGTGGAAAGTGAAAGATGAGCTTGAAGTGAAATTTGATGCCTTTTCCGCCTTGATGAGCTATTTGCGCTCTCATGAGCATGCTTCAACCATTGGAGAAGTGCTCTCAGCAATGTGATATTCCATCACGCTCAGAATGATCTGACCTGTCAGCCTCTTTGAGATTCTTCTCAACCTCCTGATCTGCCATGTGCTCCATCGCGTCACCACAAACCTGACCGATCTTGCCCTGAGCATTGCCATATCCACCGTCATCCTGCTAGTAGTCGCATCCATGCGGCGCGCGCTCAGCCTTGGCGTCAGCAACCTCTTTGTCAGACTCGACTTTCTCTCCATCGGAGCTCTCGACGCCACGACAATCGGCAAATGACACGCCCTTATTATCGTCGAGTGGCGATCGCTCAAGGGTGAATTTCTCGAACTTTCCCCTCTTCTCGTTCGTGGCCTCCTGAACTCTAGTGACCCTGTACAGCCCATCATATCGCCAACCTACTTCCGGACCAAGACCGGCTGGCGGTGCTTTCTGTCCAGGACCGAGCGAGGGAGCAAAGCGTAACACGCGGACAGGAATTCTGGTACGAATTGAAGCGTACAGTGAGAAAGTCTCACGATTTGGGGCAGGCAAAGTGTCCTTTTCTTCTTCGTCGGCACCTCCGCGAGTTCCGTACAGGACCTTGATACCTTCGTCCTTGTTCAGACTGGTTCCGGTGTTCTCGCCATTTCTGAGTGAGAGAGACCTGACTCCAGATAGCGGATGCCCGTAGATGCCGACCTGTGCACCGTGTACGCCGGCCTTGACGACATCTGGCTGGAGGCTCCAAGTATCACCAGGCGTGAAGCCATTGTGGCCATATTTTAATGGCTTCTCCTTCCCAGAGTGGGGAATGATAGAGACAGGCTCCCCGGCGCCGTGGTTTGACTTCGCAAAGCGGGTCTTCAGCTCTTGGGCAGCCTTCTGGTAGCTGCTGAAAGCTGGAGCAGTGCAGATGATGTCGAGAGTATCTGCAAGCGCCGCTTCCTTCTCGAGTAAATCTTTGTTCACTTGCGAGTACTTGAGCATTTCCAGAAGAGCTTCGAGGCGATTGCATTGCGCAGTTTTGGCCTTCTCGAACTCGTCTGAATCTTCACTGGAACCAGAATCGTTTTTACCGTCTCGAAGCGGGTTGACGATGTCCTTGCGTTCTTGAATCAGATAATCCTTGAACGTAGGTATGTCGACGACAGTGCGCGGCGTGTGCTTGCGAAAAGCATATGTAGCTTCGCTTGCAGGCATGTTTGATGATGAAGTTGATCTCGTGGGTGGTATTGTTGTTGGTTCTGAACTTTTCGTTGCAGTTGATGTTCCGATCTGTGCGAGGATAAATGCTGAAAGGCGAGAGTCTGCCACATGTTATATCGCTCCAGGTTTGCTACAATTGAAGGTTGGCGACGCGTATAGCAAGCAGAAATCAAACGCAAAGTGCTTGCGGAAAATGTTGAGACCAGGAAAGAAAGTCTGTGGTCATCATTCATTGCTTGTTGTAGGTCACGTCTCATTAGCAAAGAGTCTATCCTGTTGCGTTGCCGAGTGCAATCATTTGTTGCTGCAATATCAAATCACGAAGCAACGAGCAATGGCATTGCTGAGGCGTCAGATCGAGATACAATCCTGGTGAGAAGTAACACTCGAGTACCCTAACCCCATTTGAACATGATTTGTTTCCCCTTCTTACCTTTCCTCGCAACAGTTTCATCCGTTTGCGCCGGAGTCTCTGCGGCCGGAGTACTGGTACCGCTGCCTCCTCCCCACGCGCTGACATTGGGTGTCCCGGAATTATTTCTAATAATTCCTCGTCCAGTGTAGCCGGGTGAGAAGACAGTGCTGGTAGGCTTCTTTGCTGCCGGAAGAGCAGGAAACAGTTCCGAGCTTCTGACGTTTGCTGGTGCTTGCCGGGCGCCAATAGCAGGCGACGCGCGGGCGGAGCTCGAAGGCGTTAATGCAGGCGACTGGCCACTAGAGCCTGCTGCCGGTCGGACAGCGAGCCAGCTGGGCGTAGGAGCAGGCGCTGCATTGCCCCGACCCGCTACTGACGGTCCGCCATTGCGAGGAGGGAGTGATGGGAATGGATTGCTGGAAGATGCCGCAGAAGAGCTACCTGCCGAAGCCCATGATGCCTGTCGAGAGACAGCCGACTGTGAACTTTTGGCTGTAGAGCTCTTGAGCTTCAACACACGCGACGCGCCGACACCTTTGCCGAGTACACCAGCTGCAGTTGTGTTTGCACCAGCAGGTCCTGGCAGAGTAGGATAATCTTCATTTACCGCTTTCCAGTCCGCCCATGCTTTGAGCAGTCCTTCGCGCTTGCCGGGAACCTCGAAGATGTCTGACAGTTCGTTAATGAGCTTACCGATCTCATTTGATGATGTGTCGAAAATAGCAAAAAATGCGTCGATGAGATCGCCAGCTGAAATCCCGCCCCTCGTATATGCTGAGACACGCTCACGGAACTCGTCCATCTTGACATTTTCATTGCGCGCCAAGTTCGAAGCGCGCTCATTTACAGCGGCATGTCTCAGCTGACGTGCTTGATCTTGCGGCGTAAGCGCTGCAGCTGGTCGAGGTGAAGGTGGAGCGGCGGCAGTCGGAGCTTGCTGAGCTGGAGCAGGTGCTGGTCGTGATGAGGCTTGAGCAGGAGTTGCTGCTGTCAATTGACCTCCGAATGAGCGAGCTGTCACAGACTGTGCACTATGAATCTCGCGCTCCCGCTGGTGAGCCAGTTCCGCTCGGCTCAAGTTACCGGCTGAGGCCGCTGGCATAGGCTCTGCATTCGGATCACGTCCGCGGCCTCCTCGCCTACCTCCCCTGCCACGTGTAGGTTCTTGGTACTGAGGCCGATAGTCGAAGGAAGAGAGGTCCACTCTTCGGGCATCCTTTGTGAGTCCATTGGGATGTTGTTCAATTTGATGTGCCTTCAGATCCATCTCTGAATCGAAGACGACAAATTTCTTCTCCTGACACTCTCTGTCAGGGCATGGGAAATGGTCCTTGTTGAAATGCTTCTCCAGAGCATCATAGTTCAGAAAGTATTGAGGACTGTTTCCTCCGTTTCTTCTGTCGCATAAGTGGCACCTCTCGTGACGCTCACGGCAGTGCGAGAAAAGTTCGTCATCGCCATAGAAGCGTCTTCTGCAGAACCCACACTCTGGGTGGCCCTTGAAACCGCTCTGATCAACAGCTCCCGGGTTGTCGTCTCCAAACTTCTCGTGTCGTTTCAGCTCCGCGTGGGTGAAGAGTTCATGCTCGTGAGTGAAGACCTTCTTGTTCCTTGTGCAGAGATCACACATGACCTTCTGGTGCACGCTCTTCACATGTCGATGTAAATCTGGCCAGCCAAGACAAGCAACATCGCAGTCCTCGTCTGGACAGTTGTACCGCAACAGCAAGACGGTATCCTCGAAGATCTCGGCTTTTTCGTAGCTAATGCCTAAGTTCTTGTCCTCTTTGAAGTAGTCTCCTCCCTTGTAATCCTCATATCTCTTCTCAGCATCATCCGTAAATATCACATTTGCGGCCTCCGTTCTACAATGCGCACAAGCCTTGGTCTTGTACAGCGCACGCAGTCGTAGGGCGCAAATGTGGCAGGTGCGGTGATTGCAGGGCGCAACGCTGTTGTGCGAAACGGGAGATGCGCAAATGAAGCACACTTCCGCCTCGACGTCGTCGCCGCCCTCAACCTCCGCCCCTGCGCCCTCGCCTTGGGTTTTCTCCGCGGCGTCTTTGGTCAGGCGAGCACCAAAGACGCCCGGCCCACCAGGCTGCGGAGGCGGTTGTACTGCTGATGAGTCCTGCTGGCTGTTGCTGAATGCTCTGTCGCGGTTGTTGTGGTTTGCGTCGCCACGACCACCTCTTCCACCCCGCCCTCTGCCTCTGCCCCGCCCTCGATTTCCTCTGCTTTCGGGTCCGGCTCTATCGGTCCCTCGTTCGTTGGGAGCGCCATTGAAGCTGTTCGACGAGCCTCCACGCGACGCACCGCCTCTCTGACCGCCCCTGCCTCGGCCTCCGCGTCCTCCTGTGTTCTGATCGTTGGCGCCATTGGCCGCAGGTGCTGCTGGTGTAGTTTCTGCCATCGTCTGAGTCGTGCGGCGGGTTGATCCTTGTTGGTGCAAATTTAGCGGACTTTGATGGTCTGTTGGAGGATTCCTGCTTTCTCGCGCTCGTTTCCACTGGTATGTAGAGTGCTTCGCTGCTTAGAGGCCGGGCAATTTTGGCGAGGAAACAGAAATGGCGTTGGCGTGCGAAAGGTGGTCGAGATGCGGTCATAGCGGCTGACCAAGGGCGGACAAGCTTGGTATGGAAGCTTCTTCGGGACACCGACAACCTTCTCTCCCTTTCCGCTTCTTTACTCACCAACTTACCAGAACACGAAATTGGTAGAGTAGAGTCATGCCTGTCACTGCTCATCGACCCGCGCAGTCCACGTGTCCTGTCGCAAGAACGCTGGTGCAAGCGCAGCTCCCATTTGCCCCAGACAGCAAGCCACGGGCTCAGCTCAAGATTATGAGACCTAGCATAGCGTTCACTGCAGGGTGTGAGTGAATGCCAGCACGTAAGGGGCTACCCCGGCACGGGGTGAGGCTTATGGCTTGAGTGTGTCCCTCGTGCCAAGTATTTATTCCATAGGCGGCCAGACATACCGGCAACACTCTGACCTTTCGCATCGACATTTTCCAACCACAACAGCAACGCAAGCAAATCAAGAAGCACAGGTCGCGCCTCTTCAAACCGCTGTGTTCCGAAGTTGTCGTCACACAATATCACTGTGTCGATGCTGGCAGTACTCCATTTTGTCGAGTACCACTGCCGCACACCATGACCACGAACGACGACGACGGTCTAGAGCAAGATCCTCCAACCAAGTTTGAGGACGGCGTATTCAATGGCGAGTCTGATTCAACCGCCGGTAGCTCTGATCCCCAACAAATCGCCACTCTTCCGTCAAGCCAGTCTAATCTCTCTTCAGAGGCGCAAAAGCTCGTTGATCTACAGGCTGAGGTTCGTTCTGTGATCGAACCGTTCAGAAAGCCCGACAAGAAGCCGCCTTTTTCGCTAGCTGAGATCGTCGTCATATGCCTCGTCATCATGGGAGAGCTGAGCAAGGAAGCCATCCACTTCTGGATGGTGACCAAGTTTCGCTACTATGCGCAAAAAGCCCTGGCGTTCCACACCAAACTCGGTGGGGCATCTGTCGGCTGGGGACCAACAGAGGAGATCTCTGTCGAGTTTGAGAAGATCTTCTCCGAACTTGATCTGCCGATTCATCGCAAGATAGATGGCAAGAAGCTTCCTGAGGGCGACCCTGTCAAGTTCCCGACGTCCGATGGTAGCAAGTGGGCATTGAACTCGCTCAGTGCGGCGCGTGGCTACCTGCATCGCTTCCTTCGCGCATCTTCTAGCCAACACTTCCGTCTTATGGACCTGCCGACCGAGCTGCGATTGCGTATTTACGAAATGGCACTGCTCCTGCCCAGATCTGGCGTCAATGTCAACACGGGGCCTTACGTGGAGCCGACATTCTCTACTTTCTCCAAGGACTATGAGAAGCCCTTTCCGGGTCTTTCCAGATGGCCTGGTCGCATCACGGTGTGGCAGTTGCCACGAGTCTCTATTCGATGTTCACCTCCAGCGCTCCACTTGGCATTGCTCCAAGTCAGCAAGCAGATCTACCAAGAGGCCATGCCAGTGTTCTACGGAGATAACCTGTTCGTATCTGAGAACATCGGACGCCTGCGTGATTTCCTCAAGAGAACGCCAGAAGCCCGTCGAATGCACATCCGTTACCTCGCATTTTCAATCGAAGTAGGATTCAAAGCCGAGCTTTCCAAAGTCGCCAAAATGGTCGCTGCACTGCCTTACCTCAAGGAACTCGATATCTGGATTGATGAAGAACACTTCAAGAGCGTACAGGTTTCTACAGCTGGCCTCCCTGGATTCAGAATATCGGGCTTCACTGCCTTGCGTTCGATCCCTAGCCTCATAGACATCCGGCTCCACGGCAACTGCCCAACCATTCAGGAGGCTCTCGAGAAGCTGAAGGAGGAGGCGAAGGCGAAGGCAAAGGCAAAGGAGAAGGCGGAGAAGGAGAAGGCGAACAAGAAGTTGAGGGCTCCCCGCAAGCGCAAAGCCATCGCTCCAACTGAGGAGAAGGAAAAGGCTCCCCGCAAGCGCAAAGCAATCGCTTCAGCTGAATCACAGGTCGTGGAGCCAGGAATGTCTCTTCAGAGCGGATTTGCGAGTGGGCTTGTGTCTGCTGAGGGTGGTCCTAGGCGTTTGGCCGTACCCATGTCTCTTGAGGGTGATCCTTGGGGTCTGGACGAGCTCGTACCTGTTCAGGGTGGCTCTATGGGTCTGGGCGGAATCGCAGCTGTTCAGGGTGACAATGAGTGGCTGAGCGGAATCGTCCCTGTTCAGGGTGGCCCCATGGGTCTGGGCGGAACTGTATCTGTTCAGGGTGCTCCTAGGGGTCTGAACGGAATCCTACCTGTTCAGGGTGGCACTATGGGTCCGGGCGAGATCGTCCCTGTTCAGGGTGGCTCTATGGGTCTGGGCAGCATCCTACCTGTTCAGGGTGGCTCTATGGGTCTGGGCACGAACGTACCTGTTCAGGGCGGTCCAATGGGTCTGGGGGGAATCGTCCCTATTCAGGGTGACATCAAGGGGTTAGGTGACTCCATGCCCGTCAAGCCTGTTCACCAGGGCCCGCTTGGATACATGTCCGTTGAGACTCACCTTGGGGTTCTGGATGAGTTCATACCTGTCCCATATGGTCTCGGAGGTTTGGATGGACACATGCCGGCTCAGTATGACCTTGCGGAGTTGGGCGATATGATACCTGTTGATGGTCAGGGTGACGGTGATGGTCAATGGCCAGTGTATACTCCGTGGTGGCCGTGAGTTGAGCAGGAGCATTCAATGCACAACAGCAAGAAACGCGTTGCGCGTGCTGCTTAGCAGTGATGGGCCACAAAAAGCACAACCCCACACCTCCCCTGAACGGCGCGAAGACGACATGAAGCATATGATACCCCCAAGGCGACTCACAGAACGACACAAAAAGCACGAAAATGAAATTGTGACCAGCAGGACAGGACCGTTGGCATTGAAAGGAAATTGGACAGCACTTGGCAATTACTTGTTGGCCACGTCTTGCTTGGAAGGAGATTGGTAGACGACGACGACCAGGCTCAAACGCAGCGCGACGCGCGAAGAGCTTCTGAAATCGCAAGTGCACAGACATAAGTCATGCATGCAGCGAGGTCCAAAAACGAATGAAAATCAGATTAAATGCATCCAAAACCCGTGACAAAGTGCCACGAATGCTCATTAAAACGCTTGTACTTTCTCGGCTTCAAGACGATCCTCGGGATCAATACAGCCGTTTAAGCTATGTAGAAAAGTTCGTGCTGAAGTTTTGAATTCCATACCATAGCCGCTCACGCCCGAGTTCTTACAACATGCCAGTGACACCCTGAACGCTCGCAGCATCTCACTCCTCATCCGATTGAGGCACTGCATTACGGAAGCGGTTTCGTCTCCCACGACGTCGAGCGACCGTGACCGTGATGCTGGCAGGAGGTGCAGGATCGCCTTGCAAAGTCCTGCTACTGCCACTCGAACCTGAGGCATATTCTGCGATCTCGGCTTCGTCCTCCGAATCCACGACGATACCGAAGTGATGTGGTTGGCCAGGAGCAGGGAAGTGATCATTTTGATCCTGCTGGCGGGCGGCGTTCAGGCGCGCCAACGTGTTTGACAGCTGGAAGGGATGGCGAGGTTGCCCCGCGTTTGCACCACGAGTTTGAGCGACACGAGCGGCTCTCGAGATGACCTCTGCTGGGATTCGACTCGCGCGATATGTCGGCTGTGCGCGCGGGTTGCCCTGTGGATAGAGGGACGAGTAAGAAGGCGGTGGACTGCGATGGCGGTTTCGGCGAGGGCCGCGGGTATGTAGGCGATGACTGTATGATCCAAGATCCGGCTCAGACGTAGAATCTGAAATATAGATTAGCTTTGAGATCTGGGGCGAGGTCACACGTGCAGCGCTGGGGGCCCACCCGTTTTGCATACCCCTCTCATCAGAATCATCACTTTCGTTGCCATCTTCGTCTTCGTCCTCGTTATCGTCAAAGGCATATGGCTGAGTACGACTGCCTGCTCCACGTGTATCGCGCTGCTGCACGACCGGAAATGCATCTTCGTCGCTCTCGTCTTCATCTTCGCCATCGTTTTCATCAGTGTCGTACATTCCGCGTGGCTGCTCGATTGCATCTTCATCTTCTTCTCCGTTACTGTCATCGCTGTGCTCTGTGGCGGGAGAAAAGGCTCCTAGATTCGAGAAGTCCACCATTGTCTCCTCTGGTGGCCCATCGCTATCTTCATCTTCTTCCCCATCGCTGTCAATTTGTGGACGAGCGCCGCGTCGCCGACCGTTCTGGCTGGCGATCGGTCCATCGTCACTATCATCTTCATCTGCTGAATCAGGCACAGCGAGACGTTGAATGTTGGGCACCACACGCCGAGGCCCTGTGGTTTCCTCGACGTCATCATCATCAGAATCGGAAAGAATGGGTCTGCGGCGCTGCTGCGAAGCATTCGGACGTGCAGGAGTGCTTTCAGCCTCATCCTCTGTTTCATCGACAGTGGCGTCCTCTTCGAAATGCACATCATCATCAATGAAGCCGTCCATGTCGCTGCCTCCTTCCGAGTCCTCAGAATCCTCCGAGTCTAGGAGCCGATGTACATGCGGATGGTCTTGGAGATCAGTAATGTAGTGGAGTCGCGCCTCGTCGTAGTGGTCCAGTCCATCGTGAATGTCACTACTGCCTTCGCCGAAGCCCTCAGAGCCGAAGAAGACGTGACCGTCTAGGCCAAGATCCACATCGGCGTCGTGATCCATATCTGCGAGTGAACCATCGAGCTCGTCGTCGTCCGTCATTGTGGAATCTTCATCTGAATCAGCATCGATACGAACCGGAGCTCTGCATCCAGTGCATCTGCGTCCTTCCACCTCGGAATGGCAATCTGGACATCTCCACACATTGTCGGCATAGTCTCGCACGGCCGTAAGTGGGTTCAGTCTCGTGCCCCTTCCGAAGTGTCCACGGAAAAGACCTCCGGTCTCTACGTTGGTGTTGGCTTTGTCCTTAGCCACGATCTCTGCCTCCTCCCTCGCCATCTTCTCGTGCTCCTCGGTGGTTTCTCCATCTGGCAGCAATTCACTCTTCCCCACGAAAACGCGGACCATTTCGCGGATGACCCAAGTCGGCCTTGGCTCCTCTTTCACCCGGGCTCTGCAGTCTGGGCATGTTCTTGCCGTCGCCATCCACTGAGAGAGGCAGCTGTAGCAGTATGTGTGTCCGCAAGTCAGCCCATACGGCTCGTACAAGAACCTATAGCACATCTTGCACGTGATGAGCTGTCTCATGGCCTCCATGTCTGTGTGCAACGCCCGCAGCGACTGCTCATGATGACAGCTTCCGTCGTGACTGTGGCCGGCATCTTGTTGTGTCTCTGTCTTTGGCAATAGCACGCCCTCGCTTGGTCCTGCTTCTTGCTTGATCTGGGTATTGGAGGCGACGATGGCGGGACTGGTTGGGCCGTTTCCCACCGGCCGGCTGGAGGTCTTCGAGATCTTGATTCGTTTGCGTGCGCCGCCTTCGGATTCGTGGTATTCGTCCATGACAGATGGTGTTGTTGCGAGATGCGTCGCGTCGTTCAGGTCGTTGTTGGTGTCATGGGGACGTGTCGTTTGTATTGTGTTGGACGTGTCGTCGAGGGGCAAGGGTCGTGGCGGATGTGGGATTCCTAAGATGAGCTCTCGTCTGGAGCAGCTTCCACCGCGAGTGTGGAGCCGCAGACACGTGATGATCCAAATACACGTTGTAATAAGTGAAGCTCAGGCGGGCTGAGTAGCTGCAGAATGTGAAGATGGCATCAACGGCTTTCTGGAGTTCGTCGCGTCAAACATTTGAAAGTGAATCAGATCCAGCCCTACGTAGTCGCGTGCGGCACGGATCATCCGAACTACGCTAGCGCGGTATTCCCCGCCGATCAATCATCACGCCCCGTTTCTTCCCTGCCTTTCAATGCTTCAAGTCTTCCTCTCCACCTCCTTGGTTGTACGAACATTTTGCTGCGCATCGCATCACGATCAGAAAATGCAGGTCAGACTTGTCACAAAATTGATGGCTACGACGACACGAAATTGATTCGGACGAGGAGTGAGACGATTGCCGGCCATCCCCTCAGCGTCTCCACTACCTACAGTCCCAAAAACGATCTTTTTCCTCGACCATGAGCTCAAATATCAGCATCGCTGAAGGAAGCTCTTCCTCAAAGCTCTTCAAAGTCCACTGCTCGCTCGCTAAAACGCTCCATGCATCAAAATTAAATCCGAACGCCACCATTTTTTTCAGCCAATTCATCCTTCGTTTGGCCTTCCTCTCAAGTTGAGGTCTTTCAGACCGACTCTCTTTCGGAGGACTGCATATGTGTGATCGACTTCTGGGCTACGATCTCTGCCCTTCTCGGCTGGCTCTGCCATCAGAATTCGGCTTCATGTCTGTCAGCGTGATGTCTGAAGCCGACAGCTTTCTGCGTTACCCACCATCTTCAAGATAGTCCAGGTAGGAGCCCATTCCCTTCCGTATCGTCTCCAAGCATAGATGTAGTTGATCAAGCAGACTCTGAGCAACGGCCGGCATGTTTACTTCCCTCCCTACTGTGCCGTATTGCTTGCGGTCTTTCTGAGGCTTGAATTCGTGAAGAAGGGTCTTGAGAAAAGCGAGGGGGCGGAGCTGAAACTACAGGTCTATATGATACTATGGTGCAATACCACCTTTCTGATGGTGTGAGGATCCAAAAGGCTAGACGCATACCAATTGTCGGAATTTCGGCCCAAATCGGGCAATGGATCGCATATGAGTATATATTCGACTCAGTCACGAGGCCGATTTTCGTACAGCTGCTGCAGTACCTCGCTTTAGGCGCGAGAGCCGCTTCCAAGAACATGTTCCTGAACCCCTTCGTCGGTTCCTGGTGTGTGTTGCAGCTGCCACTGTGAAAACGGCCTCTCGGCTGCAGCCGATGCTAGCCACGTCCGTGCGGGAATCCTTGTGCATATGCGACTTCACTTTAGTTTCTTGATGTTCATGCAATTCATCAATCCTTCATCAAAGACATCATGTCGAAGGATGTGACACCGGAAAACACTACAGTCGAGGAAGCTGAGAAGACCGAGTGGACCCAAAGCTCTTCCCGTTTCGAAAGGTGCGCCTCCTAGTCGCCACCAAATTCCGCCACAATGTCATTTTCGGACTAACATCTGTACAGCAAGCGCTACAGCGAATATTTTGATCCATGCCAGGATGCTGCAAATCGAAGTCTGAAGTGCTTACGAAGGAATGGAGGTGACCGAGCGATGTGTCAGGATTATTTTGAGTAAGTATGACCAGATACTGCTCCCGCATTGGATGCTGATGCATGTTGTAGTGCGTACAAGCAGTGTAAGAAGCAGTGGGTAAGTGACAGCGAACACGGTACTAATGCCTGTCGTGGATACTGATCATGATATGATAGATGGAAGAGCGCGCAGAACAGAAACGAAAAGAAGGGAAAGGATGGTTTGGGTGATCAATCGAGTTGGGAGATCGGTCGTACATGTCTTTATCTATTTGAAGACAAGGAGAAGCTGTCGCTTGAGCTGATCTCAGCATAGCATGAAACTCACGAAGCAGTTCTTCCTTTTGAGGGCGCAAAATGAAGCTGTGTCGTTGACAACCACTGGCTCGCTTGGAAAGGCCTATCGAGAAGTTTCACTGGCGAAAAAGCCGAAACCCACGGCGACCTTTCGAAGCTTGAAGGAAAAACCGAACCAGAGCTGCAGAATATTGAAACACTCCCAGCACAATTCTCCCGGACCCATCACCTTAATATCGACCTTCTTTGCACTTCATAAATGGTTGCCCGGAGCACGCACAGGTGCCAGCGGATAAGGGAATGCATTATCGGAGGTATCAAGTCTCCTGGCAGCGTCATTGGCCTTCGAATTCTTCACATTCATCTCCAGCCCAAGCCTCTCAACAATGGCATCGTCATAAGCTGCCCACCACAACAAATTTGTTTTGCCAGATTTGTCCTTGAAGACAGTCACTGAGCCGAAAATCGCACGACCAATTGCCATACGGTGTCTGACGAAGAACATGGCGAGCTCCGTTCCGGTTTCGGTTCCAAGAAGTGCCAGATAGCAGAACGAGCCAATGGGAAACGTGACCCCTGGCCAGCTGGCGAGTGTCCAAGTGTGATAAGTTCCCAGGCAGAATTGGACGACATCGGTGAGCTCGTCGAGTACCTCGATATCGTGCTGTAAAAACCAAGTCGGGGCCAATCTCTTGTGAACTGGGATGTAGCCTTCAGGTGCCTCGTTCAGGAAATCTTTGTTCACCTCGCCGCCCTCGCCAGCGGTCACCAGGAGACCATACGACAGGAACGTCACGTCGGACCATCGCCCGAGTTTGGTCTCATACTGGGCATCTCGGTCTGCGTCTGCAATGACGGAACTTTCGCGTAGCAGTGAAACTAGAAATAGTCAGCGTCATCTGGGGCGCTACTTCACTGGATTCAAGCTCACTAATCATTTTGTTTGGTCCACTTAGTAGATTTCGGTACTCAAGTTCATCGGGAGATGGATTCAAGACCCTTGCTTCGTCAATCCAGAGCTCCTCATCAGACCACCTCACCGCGGACTCCGGCGAGTCGAAGCCCTTAACACCAACCAAACCTTCGAGCTCAGGGATCGCTTTTTGTAACCCCAAGAGCGTGTCTGGATCACGGTTCAGAGACTGCCAAATCCCATGATCTGGATCGCAGAAGTCCTCGGCTTTGAAAGGACTGCGGTATAAATCAAGCTGACGAGCATCTTCTTGTCCCATTACGTTCAACAGGCTTACTCCTTGCAGCCTGTAGTGGTCCATGAGCGCGAAAGGGTTGTGCGTGTCTGTGTTCCCTACCGGCGCCACATTTGGCTGTTGTCCACCTTGCGATGACCCTCCAGTATTGGATCTCTTCGAGTCTGTTGGTGCGCCTTGGCCGACTGGCAGAAAGAAGAGACTGATTGCGACTTGCCAGAGCATTTCCTGAGATTGTCGTAATGAAAGTGCTGTTGCTACGAGACTCTGAGACCTACAGTCGCAGAAGGTCTTTCAAGTACGCATTGTTGGCCTGGAGTGCCTGGCACATGGGCTGACAGCATGCCTTTTCCGCACACATCCAGCCCACGTGCTGGACTCTCGCTGTATTTGCTCCGAGACACCTGATGAGCCACTCGTGGATAGAGCTATCGCTACCGCGTCGTGGCATGCTTGTACGTCAGCAGTCAATCTCACGTCGCCAGAACGAAAGTTTGTTCGGAATTGTGTCAATTCTGCCGTTCCTGGCTTCCACGCCTCATAACCGTTTTCTACTGGCCCCTCCTCATTCGCCCCATACTGATCAACAGGTCTCAGATACATTGAAGACATGCTCTATTTTCGAAGGCTCCTGACGGGACAATAATCGACCAAATCGATGCGCAGAAGCTGGACCCCTCATGGCACCACTTGTCCAGTTGACTGTTCATTACCATCAATTTGATTCATATCCGCAGGGGCAACGAGGACGATGGCAGTAACGAAAAACAGATCACGGAATAGTCGGGCGATGGCTTATACCATCAAAAGTCACCGACTACATATTGAGCACCCCTCCCGCGAAAATTCTCTAGCTGCTTTTCCTCTGGCCATCCCACTGATTATTTCCGCACATCCAAGGTATTGTTGGCACACAATGCGATGTATTCGTGCTACCATTCGCGTCAGCTGTACTACAAGCAAAGATCATCCTCTTGTGCGAGGCTGCTCCTCCACGATCATGCACTAGTTGTGCTTCTCTCTAGCCCTATCGCTCGTCTGTCTCAAAAGGTTGTGGAACTGCTGACAAACAGTACGACATTCTTCGTCTGCCGTTCTGCTTTACCGTCATCGATTGTCATCGGAAAACATGAGATGATAGGACGAGGTTTGTCGACCGGAAGTTCTGCAGGTACGAGGGCATAGCCTAGCCGTGCCACCGTAGCGACCAATATCTAAACGTCAAATAAGAGCTACATGGCTTGTCGTTTAACAAAGTTATAATTCGCCAATGAACGTCATCGCCTCACAGTTATTGGACTCAACACGAACGCAGTGATGAGAGTACACTGGATCTCACACTTACTACACCGAGCTATAGCGGCCCTCGCTCTGCTAATCTGCCTACTACACAGTGCCATCTTCGTCACCTTTGGCGGCTGGACTGAGCCTCGATGGAACAGAAACATGACTTTGCATCTTATCAGTATCGTTTGGTTGCTTCACGCCACCGCAAGCGACTGTCAACCTCTGAGATCTTCCTCAAACGGCTTTGTCCGCCGTCGTCACATGCTGCACCTTCGATGGCCCCGGGTCATCCAGAGCTATTTGAAAATACCTCGTGTGCACCAAGATCACAGAGTTGACATTTGGAGATGGTAAGACCATGGGTTACTGTGCTTCACTTATATCGCAGATATAGAACTTGTTCAGCCGCTCCAACAATCTCCAGAATAAACTATATCCGCATGATATTGCAATCACCAGATTGGTCTGCTTGACAAATAACCTCTGTCGCAGAAACACCGTATCGTATTCCGGTTGAGTTCTGAATACGCAGTCAGCAATGTACATCCACAGGGTAAGTGTTAGTATCTCACATGATTGAATTCCTCAACATTTGTATCAGATGTCTTGTTCCAAATCGCTCCGATTTTCATCGTTGGCAATTGCAATTGAACATGCCCATCCAGTAGCTCTCTATGCCTTCTGCCCTCCGGGAATTGGCTTGAACATGTGTGGATATCCGTCAGGTGTCCCTGGGAAAGCAGCCTCGTTATTCGACTGTCTCATAACATCGAGTTTGTCATGGAACTCCGCAGTCTGCCACAACAAATTTGGTGCTTCTTGCTTCTTGTCTTCACTTGTGGCATATATCGTGACAGACGAGAACACTTTGTGGCCCAGCACCCAACGTTTTGTAATCAGGAATTGAGCAACCTCCGCAGAACTTGCTGTACCCAGGACCAATCTGTGGCAGTATGAGCCAGTCGGGAAAGTGATGATTTTGGGCCAGACGGGCAACGCATCAATGCCGAAAAGACTCAGACAATACTTGGTGACGGTCTTTGTGTCCGGCGATACGGCAGCTGATTGGATCAGAAACCAATTCGGTGTGGGGGATATCTTGTGAGTGGAGTCTGGGTGCGGCTTGGTCTTAAATCCAGTTCCCGCATGATTTTTAGATATAGCCCAGTCGTAGTAAGCTATGTCTGCCCAGCGAATACTTTCCTCGGCTTGGGCTTGAACTGGGACATGGCCCGATGGTATGCCATGTTTCCAGACCTGGTCGTCTGCCGAAGAGATCACTGGCTGTCATCAGTATACGCAATCTAGTCGGCGGCTTAGGAGTACACGCTTACCAAAAGCTTTATAATTGCGACTGTAAGAGTTGACGTAAGAGGTGCGAAGCTCATTTTGGCTGGAATGCGTCTCCCACTCGCCAAAGCCCGCCTTGACTTGCAGTTTCGGGAAATACCTATTGAAATCGCCGGCTCTGCCTCGCAGAGTGTCCCAGTCTGGCTCAAGTCCTTCCAGCTCGGGACAAAGGCTGTTCATATCTTGCGCCGTATTAGTGAGCTCCCATCCTTTCTTACGCAGCTGACGCGAGTCCAAGCCCCTGGAGTAGTCATGACCGTATGTCTCCGTAATCTTTTCTGTCGTGTACCACAAGAGATCTTCGATCTCAGCACCTCGGAAGCAATTCTCATTGTGAGTGTCAACATCTGGTTTGACTCGCTTCGGACTGCCCTGACATTCACCTGGGCTAGCGGGATGCTTGCCCGTTCCTGTGCCTTGCCCACTTCCACTGCCACTCCCACTTCCACTCCCGCCTACCGGATTCATCGGGGAGCGTAGCAATATCTTGTGAGTTGTGTTGCTTTTCACTGCATCATCGGGCGAAGTTGCGGCATGCGGCAAGCACACCACAGCGCCGGCGTAGAGAACCAACAGAAGCGTCGAACGCATGTCCACTCAACAATAACGGGTGTTGATGAAGAGACGAGGTCGTTGATGCAGACGGCGATATGAGAGTTCAAAGTAGGCTGATTCAAAAACTTGTCCAAAGGAGATTGAAGGTGCAAGCAGCAGTGGTAAAGTCCGAGATCAGCTTGACTGATATGCTTGTCCAAAGAGACTTTTGATTGCAAGTAGCAACGGTAGATGCCAAAGTAGGCTTGATCAATGTGCTTGTCCAAAGGGGCTTGTGCTGTTCGATGCTGCTGAACGTGTGGGAATTAAATTAGAAAAACAGCAGCAGGGAGCAGGAAGATATACTGGTTGACCGTACCATGAGACAAACAATGCAAAGTCAGCAGCCCTACGAGTTTGATCACAGCCAGATATCATACGGGCAGGTCAATCTTGAAGCTCCCATGTCATTAGCTGTTTGCCTCACCACTTTGAGCATAGTCACGCAACCAACGTAGCTCTGAGATCCTCCTTGAAAGGCTCCACGATTGCATAAAGAGAACTCCCATTGACTTCTTCACCATACATTAATCCTGATTCTGTCCATATTGAGGTCCAGACTTCGCGCTACTCCAGACGAAGCTAGGAGAACAGTGTAGCTCGTGTGGTAGAGCACTAGTTCCACGTGCTTCGAGAGACACATGTCAGAGACCGCTTGGCTATCGAATGAGTCCATACTGCTTGGCGAAAATATCACGAGTAGTCGATGTCAGTGACCGAAGCTGCCATGGTCATGAGAAGTGGCCTGCCTGCTCGATCGGACCCGCTGATGGCAAAGTCATGACAGTTTGCGATGGCTGTGCCTGTGATCGTGGTCGTAGGCACCTGCGGAATGCATCGCCAGACCGCATGTGACAAGGGTTACAGCCTAGACCGCTTGGTATTGTGTTACTCTTGATGGAGAAGGAAAGCTGAGTGTTCCAAGTTGACGAATGTGAGTATGGTATGGGGAGAAGTGCAGTCGCACAGGGTGTCGAGAGGAAACCAGGATTGGGTGAGTGCCTAAGGCATCTAACAGACTCGTCGCGTTGCGGCTTTGACGTGTGCGAAATGATGTCCACAACAAATCCCCGCAAGATGTGAAATCGAATCACAGACACCAAAGAAAGGTCAAAATTATCTCATTACTCATCTACTGGTATCTCAAAAGCCGCATACAACACCTTGCAAGAAAAACTCTAGTGCATGCCCGAACTCCAGCGCCCGTCAATCCTGGATTTACCAATCGAACCCGAAAACAGTCATCGACCTCCAATAAACACTTCAACAAGATCCATCCTCTAGTGTGGCCCCATCATGACCCAGTACTTGAAGTCCTCATAGTATGGCTGGACCTTCTTCCAAGTGGCATGGGACTCAGATCGCCATTCTCGGAGCTTGTTCGACACTGCTTGTCGCCTCGAGGAGCTGCCAGACTTGGCTTGTTCGTTCATGAACTTGTCCATGGAGATGAAGGAGCCGGTTTCTGAGATGCTGTCCAAGGTCTGGTTCTTGCGAGGAGCAGCAGACTCTTCTTGGATGGATGCGTTGTAGGAAGATGATCGCGATGTGCTGTTGGATGAGCTCATGTATTTGCGGCTGCCTGGGCTGGTCTCAGAGGTGAGGAAGAAGCTTGTTGCTGCTGCCATTGTGATGTTGTTTGGTTGTTTTGGTTGAGGTGGGAGGATGGCTGAGCTGTTTGCTTGCTCTGTTTTCGCGCAAGATCTGTTCTCAATGTGAGATCTGAGAGTATTGAGTTGATTCTGATGCTGATGATACGACAGAAACAGGTTGAGAGACGACCATTTTATACCACAGACCTACGCAATGCCAGTATGACTCTACTCCTCGCTTGTGGTGAGTCCCGCGCATTGCAAAGCAACATTTACTTCGCAAGGCGTGTTCAACAGAGTGTGGCTCGCTTTGACTAAACGTACAGGTATACCGTCAGAACAAAGTTTGACAGAAGGGCGTGAAAAGCGGTTGCGGCAACCGTACACTGACACGCTAGGGCGCGCTAGCTGACCAATGGTCAGCCGATGTCACCTGCCGTGATTTTGAGGAACTCCGCGTCTCAACGGAGTTTGTTCATGCGATGAAATGACAGCTGCATCTCCGATCGATGGCTGGGACCAACAATACACCGCTCGTGCTCCATCGAAGCTTTGCTGTTAAAGGTGAGCAGTTGCGAAAATGGCTCCGTGAGTCGAAGACAGCGCTGTCGTGACCAAATGCAGCCACGATGACGGAGCACAGACCAGGTCAGAGGATGCGTACTTTGTACCTGCAAGATCATCATTGCACATCGGGGTCTGCTTTTCAATCATCCTCACATTAATAAGACATCGTGAACAAACATAGACAAAACGAAGGGATCTATCCCTCATGCTGCTTACATCGCATGCCCTGAAATCGCACAAGATCAACATCACTGAGCGATAGTCACCGACCGAATCGAGCAAACGCACTTTCAGCATCATCAGCAATCCAACATCCTGAGACCTGAGATTGCGTGGTTCTGAGCATGATCAGCGTAAGACATGCGGTGACGCTGAGATTGATCTTGCGGTGAGGTATTCACACTTGAAGTGACGTGAGCCAGATCCCTCTACCAAAATCGTTGTAAGGCATGTCACGAGCACTTTGATGATCAGAAACTCATCATCAGATATTCTTCACGCAGCATCCTGCCACACAACTTCCTAAAGCTCAAGCCAAAAGCAGAGACAAAGGGAGCATCATGTCAGATAACATCTATGAAGATGCACGAGTTAATGGCGTGTCAACTTCATGGACCAAGTGTTCTTCCAGCTTATTGTTCCATAGCAATAGAGTCCTCTCGACCATTGATCAATCCAATCCAAAGTCCACCGCTCTGTTCCTCTTCAATTCCCAAGCAGCGAAAACTGTCGATCAAGAATGGACAAAGAGATATGCCCCCATCCCATTCAACCCCAGTCCGCATGCAGACTCGAACAAAAGAAAGCTCACAGCTCTGAAGGCTCCATAAGTGCGGGCTGGAATGTAGCCCGACTGACAATTGTCTCAATCATTGTCAAATCCAACGCCAATTCCGCGCCCATCACACCTCAACCAAACAAAAGTCCTTTCCTAACCCCACAATGACCAAACCCGACATTCGCAGCGGTCCCCGGTTCATGAAACCCGACCGAGAGATAGAGAAAACAAATCAGCCAATCCCCAAAGGAACGCACGCGCGCATGGTCGACAAATGCGGTGTCGGCAAGATCTACAGAGCGAAAATAAAGGCTGCGGAGGAGAGGAAGAAGGCTGCGAAGAAGAGGGAGAAAGCTAAGCAGGAGAGGCAGAAGAGGGAGGGGAGTGAGGGACCGGTTAAGAGGGCGCCTAGTAAGGTGACGAAGCCAAAGGTGAAGAAGCAGCCGTATAAGGAGCAGACTTCGCCGAAGCGGGCGACCTCGGGCAGAGTTCTGAGAAGTGACAAAGATTCTAAGAGTCTGCTGCCTGGTCTGCCTTGAGCAAGATGGTCGGGTTGGACGACTTGATAGTGCGTATGATATGTAGCAAGTCCACTTTTCAAAGATCATCCAATGCTTTCACTTTCAGCTTGGCGTTGATTCCAAGCGTGACATCCAGCTTTGGCATGAGAGCGGTTCCCCTTAGTCCTCGCTCATAATCAGAAGCATGCCACGCCTTTAGGCATGTCCTTGATCTTCCAAGTATACAGAATTTCCTGGGAGGGACGACATGACTTTCCCGGTGAGCTTCGTCCAACACAGGTCGACGCTCCGCTCGAAGGACTCCTTTGAATGACGGTGTAGCGGCATTAATCTCCGTCTGGGGTTCCCTCACAACATCTGGGGTCCGGGTATGTGTCTCGGCAATGGATCCTCTTTTCGCAACCCCTGGCATCTCTCAATCCCCATCAGGCCCCAACAAAATCTCCTCTACACCCTCATGCCCATGCTCCTCCGCCAACCTCATCTGCTCATCCATCTCCACAACCTCCGGATCAATCTTCTCCCCAAGATCCCTCGACTGAAGGAACGTCCTCCCTTCCAGCTTTTCCGGCAAGTAGTCCTGCACAACTCTCCCATCCACATAGTCCGGATTATACTTATACTCTTTGCCATAGCCCAGCTCCTTCATCAACTTAGTCGGAGCATTCCGCAAATGTATCGGAACAGGCAATCCCGCAATACCGGGCTCGTTCAATGCCTTGTACGCGGCATTCAAGCCCCGGTATGCTCGAGTAGACTTTGGTGATTGCGCTAATGCTACCGCGCAGTGGGCAAGGTTGATGCGACATTCGGGCATTCCGATCTTTTCGGCTGCGGAGTACGTTGCTGTTGCGAGCGAGAGCATAGTGTTGTCTGCAAGTCCGACGTCCTCGCTCGCGATGACTACCATTCGTCGAGCGATGTACAGGGGGTCTTCTCCGGACTGTAGCATGCGGGCGAGATAGTAGAGTGTCGCATCGGCGTTGCTTCCGCGAACGGACTTGTGGAAGGCTGATATTGTATCATAGTGTTGATCTCCTGCGCGGTCATAGACTAGTGTTTGTGTGAGACTTTTCTTGATATCATCGGTAGTTGTGCCAGGCTTCTGACAGAGATCCAGCGCCAGTTCCAAGAGGTTCAGGCCCGTTCGTGCGTCTCCGTCCGCAAACGCCGCAAGGTATCGTACGAGAGCATAGTCATCTTCCGAGAGTAGTTGGAAACTGTTGGGTGCGGTGTTTGCCAACTCCGAATCTTCCTCCGCAGACGGACTCGGAGACGGAGTTGGCAGTCCAGGTACTTCCCGCAACAAAGCCCGCTTCAGAATGCCGAAAATATCCTCATCCGATAGTTTCGATAGTGTGAAAGTCCGACACCTGCTCAACAGCGCATTGACGACCTTGAAACTCGGGTTCTCCGTCGTCGCTCCAATCAATGTGACCTGGCCCGCTTCGACCGGCCCCAAAAAGACATCTTGTTGACTCTTACTGAAGCGATGTATCTCATCACAGAATATGATAGTCTTCCGACCCGTGAGCCCCATCTCATTCTTTGCTTCTGCAAATAGCTTTTTGCATTCTGCTACGCCGCTCGATGTGCTGTTGATCTCCACGAATCTCGTCCCTGCTGTTTGTGCTATGAGCCTTGCGATTGTTGTCTTTCCTGTGCCCGGCCCTCCCCATAATATCATGGACGGTACGCGATCCGATACTATCAGATTGCGCAGTACTCCGTGTGGCCCCACTAGCTCTTGTCCTGCCACTTCGTCCAGACTCTGCGGTCGCATGCGCTCTGCCAGTGGTTTGTGTGCGTCTTTCGCCTTCTTTGCAGGAGGTGCAACTCCCTCTGCCTTGTTCTGCAATCCCGCTGGCACTTCTTCATCCTCTTCGCGCGGCCGTTTGACTGGAACTGTACTCGACGGTAGTATAGAAGGTTTCGAGATCGGTGTTGGTACAGCTGGCGACGAGGATGCTACCTCATCTGTTCGCAGAGTCGCACTCTTCTTCGCGGCGGGTGTGAAGAAGGCCGCTGCCTTACCACTCTTCCCTTTTGCTCCATTGGCCTGCGTTGCCGAAGGCGCCTGTGTCGCTGGTGGGGATTCGCCTTCGAGGAATGAGGTGCAGTTTGAATCAAGGTGTCTGTTGATGTCGAATTCCTTAACCGGCTTGCTACAGATCGGACACAACACCATCAGGACGACAAGAAACAAAATGCTTGGGCAGAGTTACGTTTGGCAGAGATCATGGTCGAATCACGGGTAACGCGTCAATGATTGGAGACGCGCCGTGTTCGTAGCCGCCAAGATACCGATATCGGCGTAAAGGTACTAAAACTATCTCCCGGGCATTGATGTATCTTTGGAGGGTCACTTGGCGATCTTTAAGCATTGCAATACAAAAGACGACTATGCCGCTCCTATTCTATGCTAGTCATCAACACATTATTCATGATGAATTCCGTCAACTCCTTGGCCATAATATTGCCGAGCTCACATGTGCCCATCTGGTTCCCAAACGCTCAATAGCAAGAAGTCATGATCTATAGCTTCGATGTCCTCACAGGATCCAACAGCGTCTTGTACTCGGCGCGTGGCCAGTCTGGGTTCAATGAAGGATCTGGTCGTTCGCGATCCCATGCCCACTTCTCCTTCAACTCAGGCTCCAATTGTCCTTCGAGCATCTGCACAATGTATTTGCCCAGAACAGGGAAGAACTTCCAGCCATGGAAGTTACCGCATGTGGCGACATAGAGGCCTTTGGCACCGCTGTGAGGGGATATGATGAAGTCGGCGGAGGTGGTGAATGCGTCCCTGTAGGGGGTTTAAGTTAGCAAGTTGTAGTCAAGTCAGGAAGTGTCTCGGGAAGCACATACCAGCACACACGGTACTTGTCAAACTTCCAGTTGGCACCCTTCTTTCCATAGAAGACGTTGTTGGCGTAGTCAATGTCCTGCTTCATGCGTTTCGAAGTGTCCCATTGAGCATAGTCTGACTTCGCGGGAGGGGCAGATATGAAGCGTCCAGGCAAGACTTCAGTGTTGTTGCTGAAGATTGTCTGACCCCACCACTTGAGTTCTCGGTCCTTGGTTGGCGGGAGACTGCCAATGAAAGGTCCCGTTGCTGCGGTGTATCCTTGAACACCCACTGGCATGTCTCTGAAGCTCTCATAGTCCTTGTCGTTGAGTGTGGTCATGCCAGTAGTGATACCAGCTGCAAGAATTCTATCGCCAGCACGCAGTTCCTTGTTGCCACTGCTTTCAGCACTCCATTCGAGAAGTTTCGATGTAAATGCTCCGGTACTGAGAATTGTGTGCGTAGCAGTCAGAGACTTGCCGTTCGATAACCTCACGCCTGTGCACTGTCCATTGTTGCCGAATTGCAGAGTCTGCACTTCTCCCACAACATACTTGACGCCAAGCTCGATGGACTTCTTTGTGACTGCTTGGAGACAGTCGCCAGCTTCTGCCCATCCACTTGTCTTGTTGAGAAGGACCTCCTTCACGCCATCGTAGTCTGCCTCATTGAACAGACCACCAAACAGCTCCTTTGCCTCTGAGATGGTGATGGCCTTGAGATCGGCCTTTCGACCTAGCTTCTTGTAGTTGTTGAGCACGTCCTGGGCGTAGTCGCTTCTGCATGCCCACCAGATTCCAGTTTGGTGAAAGAATGGTTTGAAGAGTTCCTCTGAGTTGAAAATGTCTTGTGCCTCAAGTGCCAGTCTGCAGTAGAGAATGTCGTCGTAGTCTGCTCGTACGACCTTATTCCAGTCCCACGAAGCTGCTACTCTGCTGTCCGCATCCCATGCATCGCGATCCACGACAGTGATTGAAGCATTTGGATACTTCTTGATCAAATGATACGCCGTGGAAATTCCAAAGACGCCAGCTCCGACGATGAGATATGAAGTGTCACCCGACGCCATTGTGAAGACTCTCAAATTTCTGAAAGAAAGATAGCGGAAATGCACACGCGACCATGTTCGCGACAGGCCTCCGGCATATATTTCAACCTTCACTCAGAAGCTCGACGCGCCCTCCGCGTCAACGTGAATGTGGGGCAATGCTGGAGCTGGTTTCCATGCCCAATTGCAGAAAGGCTTCCCTCGAGCCGGGGTCAGGGTGCAGCAAAGCACCAATCAAGTGGTATCGATTGGACGGCCACAAGAGGGAAGTCGAATCACTAGCAGAGATATCGCTTGCCTTGTCCGTGGTTGGTAAAGGCGATGCGGTGTGATGTTGATACGAAGGCAGGTCTCAATGGCAGCATTGCGGGCGGGACGGTATCTTCGAATGGAGGGCGGAGAAGTGTCGGTGTTGGAGAGCGACGGGGTCTGGAAGTCGTCCATCGTCATTGGTGACTATTCTAAGCCTTGACGCGGAACCGTGCTTCAATTGTGCCTGAGGCCTCATCACGCGCCGCGACATCCAATCTTGGTCGCGTACAAGACCATCGACAACTACCATGCTAATGATCATAGTATCACGCGTGAATGCGTTCTCGACAGTACCCATATGGCGAAGATTGAGCTTTCACGGAGCCTGCGATCCTGCCGCCCTCTCGACACGTCCAAAACCACTGACTTCCGCGTGCATTCGCGCATCGCCGTGACTGCCATGAGTCAATCTCGTGTTGTGCCCTCCACGGCCTTCTCAAATCAAGCGACGAACACAGCGCTGCGAGCGACAATCCCATTGCCATGATTTGAACACCGTTCCGCCAAGGAGACGACTGCAATGCACACAGCAAGGACGACTACTGGTCCTGGATACACTGACTCAAAGGCTTCCAGATATATCTCAACTATTGATGGAGCACATGGCATCCGCTCGGATGCTGCTGAGTGGCTTGTTCTGCCGTACCTTTCCCTCTCACCATTCCGCAGACTTTCAAATCCAGACCTAGCGACAAGTTTTCACACGCCTGCGATACGAGCAACTGTCTCTGGTAGGCCATGTTCACACTGAACTTACGACGAAGCCTGTAGCTATGCGCGCACGTGGCGTAGTCTCGGGCCTCGGACGACTTCGATCACAGACCGCTGTTATCTTACAGCACTGCACTGCACGACTTTGCAGGACGGAAAGTTTCATATGGCAAACAAGCAGAGCCGTCGACTTTGAAACACAATATTTCGTGCATAAGCCTCTGGCACAGTGGGCGCAAGCCTCGTGGGCCCCCGAATAAGCACACACGTGTGCTCGGCTTGCTCATCAGTGGCTCGATCCGGCTATCCCACTATGCACTACAGCTCACAGTAGCGCTTTGCCAAGCCTACTCTTCCCCAGATGCACATATAGCCTCGAGCTATGCTTCCACTTCGAGCTGGCATGTGCCGCGAAGAACGCCATCAAACACCAAGTTGGGTCCTGCGAAAGCCTTCGATGACGTTCTGACGCCTCTAGTCAGGACGTCCAAAGGCATGGAAGTGCCGAAGTGTGCAATCACTGGTACGATATGGAGCTGTTGAAACGACTTTGCTTCTGAACATGTCCTTGTCAGATTGCCCACTGCGGATTGGTAGTGGACATGCTAGCAGTCTTTTTGATGAATCGCAGCCGGGCTGCTTGCGGACCCACTCCCAAGCGGCATTGATGACAAAGTGTAAACATCTGCACGATGCTTCTCTAGCTCAAGGCCGGGCACGAGCTTGAGATGTCACAGTTGAGCATCTTCGAAATTGTTCACTGTACTGACAACAGCGATCTCTTCGTCAAGCGATAGGCCTACAAGCTCTGATGCTTCACAGACCTCACCTCATGTTGCCAGGAAACATGCTATCACGAAATGAAGCTCTGTTACCCTCCTCATGACCTCACCAGGCCACATTACCACATTGGAAACCTACACCTCGGAGTGCTGGACGCCACTGGAGCCCCATCAGATCAAGATGCATGGCTCCATCGGACATAGCACTCCTCGTCTGCCGCCAGTGGCTGTGCCTAGAGGCTCACAGCAGTAAGGATGCTTGCCAGTGGCTGCATCAATGTACACACTACAGTGAGCTACTAATAGAGCCAGCCAAAAGATGCCGTCCAGCAGCAGCCACAATCACTCTTCTGAGCGCCGACAATTTCCAAAGTAGCCATGCTGAGCATGCACATGGACCCCACGTGTTAAAGGGATAGTGCTCCAGAGTCGTCGATACCGAAGCCTGGGGAGTATAAAACCACGTTGTTCGAACCTTCGACTAGTCTGGAAGAGATCTACATCATTCTCTCGTCCATCTTTCTCCAGACAGCGACATGTCTTTCAAGTATCTGGCAGCTGCTCTTGCAGCTTCCGTCACAGTCTTGGCCGCAGACCTGCAGCTCGATATTGCTGTTGTAGCTGCAGCAGGAGCTCCGCCTACTCCGTCGATTGCGCAAGATGTAAGAATACCAGTCTGAACTAGGCTCATGTAGTCACAAGTTTATCTCTGGATCAGTGAGCGGCACATCGCAGACCCGAAGAACTGACCAATGTCGTCTAATAGGCACCATCTCAGACTATTCACTACGATGCCGCTGCTATCCAACAACAAGCTGCAGCGGAACAGAAGGCTGATCCGGCAACGCCAGCGACCAAATTCAAGCGTGCCGCATGCGATCCGCTGTGGGCTGGAAAGGGACCCATCCCAAACCCAGATACTTCCGAAGCATTCCTCGACTTTGCTGATCTCAGCAACGCTGCTCTTGCGGCGCCAACCCCAGCCGGTTACACTAACACCTTCAAGAACTTGAAAGCCATGAACAATGCTCTTGGCTATATGGGCTACGACTTGCTCGACAAATATGATGCTGTGGAGTGCTCGAAGAAGTGCGATGTCCGTGATGGCTGTGCAGCTTTCAAGTGAGTGCACGATTCGGCGGCAACTCAGTTCGCTCGTGGGCTAATTTGTCTTTAGCATTGCATTCGAGCGTCATCCTTCGATTGACCCATCTCCAAAAGGTGGTGCATGTGACAACCCGTATGTCATACCAGAGCAACGACTTGAGCACAGTACTGATTATAGTCTAGTCCGTCCACTACCCTCATCAAGTGTGTCTACTGGGGAGGCCCCGTCACTGCTAGGAATGCAGTCAACGATGGTCAATGGCGTACAGATTTCCGTGTTGTCATTGCTGGTAGCAACGGTTACGTCAACCAAACTGTGGACACCGTCCAAGGCTACACTGGACCCAACTTTCTCGGCAGTCGTGCAATCTCTGCACCCAGTGACTGCAACGACAAGAGCACTTTCGTTGGCTTCCAGTACTGGAATGATGGCAAACCATTCGATGCCAGACGTTGCGGCGCGTAAGTGTTCTTTCTCTCTATGATAGAACTTCCGAATACCTTGCTGACTGTTCCATTTGCAGAGCATGCACAGCACAAACCAATGCCAACCCATCCGCTCCATGCCGCTTCTTCAACACCTACGTGATCAGCAAGAACCGACAGCCACAAGGTCAATACTGCGCCATGTACAAACAGACTTGGGTAAGTCCTTTCCCTCCGCCTCGCTTCCGTACTTCCTCGGACAAGATTCTAACCATACTTCCTCCCACAGGAAGACAGCCACGCGACCCTAAGCAAAACTGCCTACCAAGGATCCGAATACGACATCTCATACTCCTACTCCTTCACCAACACAGCCAACAACGGCCTCCCTTGCATCAAACAAGCCCAAATCACTGGCTGCAGCAACCCAGGCACTTGCGGCTCCTACCGCCAATGCAATCCTTCCCAAAACTGCTACTGCGGCTACGACGTCACCCAGACTCAGACGGCATGTTTCCAAGATGCTTCATGTAGCTCCCAAACTTGCAGCAGAAACTCGGACTGTAAGACGGGACAAATTTGTCTTGATGCGAGGAGTTGCTGCGGGTATAGTATCTGTATTAACAACAGTGTCTGTGCGAATGGATTGAGTGCTAGAATGATCTTCAGGAAGAGGCAGCAGGATGAGGATGTGCTTACTGCTGTGCATATTCCTGGTGAGCCTAAGGGAGAGGAGCAGGTTTGAAGGAGGAGAGGTGTGGGAGAGGTTGACGACGAGTGAGAATGAACGAATTTGCTGATGCATTAATACACGGCCGTGACGTGTGAGAAGTCAAGATACAATGTCCTGTGAATTTGGAAACTTACACGAACTTCGCTACTGCTGTTGACGATGCCTGTTTGAATCGGGCACCTTCACTTCGCACACTGATTTCTCATTGCGGGCAAGTACTCTCCTCACCTGTATTGCCAAGGAAGATCCCCGGAAGATCTTTCTACCGTGAACGCCTTCTACGAGTAGACATGGGCTCTATGACTCGATCAACACAAGGCCAAAACCTCATCCACTCTACAAATCAGCATTCGAATCCTCGATCAAACCATTGACACATAAGGAGCAATACATCGAATACTCAAGAACTTTCGGAAATATCAAAACCTTCACTCTCTCAAGCCCGAAATCCTCAAGCCATTCAACGCGCGAAAATCCACCTCAGCCCGGAACCCAAAGTATTCAACAAGATGTCCTCCACCCAATCCGCTCCCCCCACAGTCCGCGTCGGCGTAGGCGTCTTCATCCTCTCCCCCTCCCACACAAAACACCCCTCAAACCCCACCTTCCTCCTCGGCCTCCGCAAAGGCTCCCACGGCTCCGGAACCTACGCCCTCCCAGGCGGTCACCTAGAATTCAACGAAACCTTCTCTTCCTGCGCAATCCGCGAAGTCCTCGAAGAAACAGGCCTACGCATCAAAGAACCGGAATTCCTAACAGCAACAAATGATATAATGGAGACGGAAAATAAACATTATGTTACGATATTCATGTGTTGTGAACGAGAGGATGAGGAGCAAGAAGCAGAGAATTTGGAGGTGGAGAAGTGCGAGGGGTGGGAATGGGTTAGTTGGGAGGAGATGAAGAGGGGGTGGGAAGATGGTGCAGCGGAGGGAGATGTGGCAAAAAGGAAGAAATTGTTTACGCCGTTGGTGAATTTGATTCGGCAGAGGCCAGAGGTCGTGCCGAGTTATTCTTAGGCGAGCTGTCCCAGGCAGGACTTCGATTGTGAAAGACGACGGAGGATCACCAATATTCGACACGAGATCGCTCACTAGGGCTTTCATTCATTTCTCATACATCATATCCTCTGCTCTCTATGCCAACCCATCGATCATCAACTCGGCTTCAACGGCTCCCAACCTTTTAGCCCGCCGGTCTCCTCATCATCATCCATAATCGGCGCTGTCGGTCTCCTCATAGGCAGCGCAGGCGGCTTTTCATGGCTCTCAGGTAATCCAACTGGCTTCCTCGTTGTAGACACGTCACTTCCCCACGAAGTCGTCTTCACCGGCTTCCTAGGTGGCGGAGGTACAGGGGCTGTACTACGTTTCTCTGTATCGCCATTAGCTCTAATCGGTGGCGGAGGGAACACATTTCTGGTAGTGTTGGTAGGGGTATTGTTCGCCCGTCTGGGTTCGGGCGGCGGAGGGACAGACTTCACCGAGGCTGCTGTAGAAGAAGTGTTGGACGTTGTTCGCAGAAGATTAGGTTTGGATGGTTTTGGAGGCGGAGCAGGTTTGCGTGGGAACTGCAGTGACTGACTGCGAGCCAGGGCATCTGTTGTGCCATCGATGTTGGCTGGCTTGTTCACCTGCTGTGGCGGTGGCGTGGGCTTCAATGGCGGAGGGAGCTTCCTAGGCACGATCTCGCCTTGAGATTGACCAGCAAGTGAACCGCCCTGCACGGTACTGCTCGCATTGCTATACAGGCTCGCAGGCCGCGAAGGTGGTGTTGATCCAGGCTTCTCGACTTTGACCCAGTCTGGTTCACTCGATGCGGAGAAAGGATTTGAAGGTCTGGCAGGATTCGGGATGTGGCCAGCGCCGGGAGGCTGCACTGTCGATCTTGCTGGCATGCCATTGTCCAGCCACCATTTCCTCTTATCGGAGCTTGCAGGTGGCAGCCCAGCTTCGATCGATTCATACCCATAAAGAGACTCATCGTCGCTATCTGCTGTCGCTCCTGCGGTATGATTGCCAACAACCGCCCGACGCTTGGCGTACAGTTGATTGCTGATTTGATCTCTCTTCGCTTGTTCCACGACACTAACAGTGCAGGAGAATAGAGCCCAGACAGGCCTGTGATCGGAAAATCGCAGAGGTGCCGAGTCGTAGTAAAGCTGTCTGATGTTATCGCCTTTGGTCAAGACACGATCGCACCAGGCTGGAATCCGGGCCTTGTCAGAAGTGTCGTACTCGTCCGTACCGATATTAAACTTGTACGTAGGTAGGAATTGCGGCGTCTGCTCCGAGTAATGTGGGAATGCTTTCCCATGCACCATTTGCAAATTGAGTTGGTCGTTCTCGTACAGCTGGCCCAAGTCTCGTTTCTTGATTAGCGCCCTGGCTCGCTCGTTCTCCAGGCCAATGCGGTAGTTGAAGTCACCGAACCAGATGACTGTCTTGTGATCGTCAATGGCTCTATTATGCTGAAATCGCAGGCCAGATGCGATTGTGCGATAGTCCTGATTCCGTTCGTCGTAATTCCCGAAACCAGCAGCCAAGTGGGCAGTAACCAAGCAGATCGAAGTGTCTGCGAACTCCATGCGGATGGCCACAGCGCCTTTGTTGCCAGCCATGCCACTGAGGCCGGTCTTCTTCACAGCACCTTCAACGTTCCGAATCTTTGGCAGAACGCTGGCTTTGACAAAGACAGAGAGTGAGGCTCCAACCAGTTGCCCGCCTCTCAGCATCACATATTCTTCGTGACCGCGTTTCTTGGCTTTGTAGTTCAGTGTCTCGCGAACAGCCTGTTCCCACATGGAGCGTCGAACCGGATCCGTGGAGAGGATTTGATTGACATCGAGATTAACGATTTCCTGGAAAGCTACGGCTACAATTTCCGGAGCCTTGAACTCGTCTTCGACGTTGGGGCACAGCCATGGGCTGAGATCTTCGTCGATGCCGTGTGTCTTTCCATTCAGATTGAAAGTTCCTACCCAGATGTTGATCTTCTCTGAGTGAGTGAACTCTGGCGCTCTGCGATTCAGCTCTCCCATCACCCAATCATTGATTGGGTCGAACAGATGTACAGAAGTCTGGCCCACCAGGCGACCGAGCAGCATATCCATCGTCGTCTGTCGACCTTTGTCTTCCACGTTGTTGATATAGAATCTCTGAGCTGACTTCCTGATATCAGCCAGAGTACCTGCCAACGACATCTTGCCGGATCTGGTGAACGAAGACTTGAGCGCTCCTGTTCCGGCATATATCTTAGACAGTGCATCGCCATTGTCAGCCCACAGCATGCCGTGCCTCGCCCAGAAATCCGAAGTCGGTCTGTGCTCGCCTTGTTGCTCCAAGAAGATCTCAAAAGCAATCTGCGAGATGATGGTCTGCACTAGATTCGTGCGATCGAGACAGTCCAAGCAATTCGTTCTGAAGACCCCAGCCTGCTTCAAGATCTCGTTCTGTCCAAGTACCGATTGTTGCTTTCCGTTCTCGGTGATGAGCTCTGCACTGTCTTGAGACAGGTAGTACTCGAACGCGCGAGCAGCAGTCTCAATCCACCTCCTGATCCCGCTTGCGGCCTCGTACCCATTAGGTCCCCTCGTCTCCGCATGGAAGTCGTAGTTGACCGGAATAATATGTCGATGTTCTGACTCGGCTCCCTTGGTATGGTGATTCAAAGTAGAACTGTCAATGTGATGCATGTACTGTCTCGTCAACTGCAGCTCCTGGGGCTTCTCCTCGCTGAGCAGATTTACGACCACAATATCGCCGTACGTCTCCGACAATCGCTGCATGTGCTTGTCAAAGGCTGGCTGTGTTGCCTCTGAGGATCTTGTCACTGTGATTTTCTGCTGTCCCGGCAGACCAGAGGCCTGTTCCCAGAAAAGAGGCACGCTACCTCTGCATTGGACGTAAGAGAAACAGAGATGATCCGTCGTGAAGATCGTCTCGGTCTCAGAGAAGTTCGCCACGTTGCCGTCGTCATCAATACCTCGTGCATTGAACCTCGTGCCAGCTCTGCGACACGAAAGTCTCGAAATCAATGTCATGTTGCTAGGTAGCCCTCTGTTCTCTTTCCTCGCAGGTGAGCTTGAAGGTGGCACAGGGACAGTTCCGGCGAACCCTCTGATCGCAGACGTCAAAATCCTACTCGCGTCCAGCGCTTCCTTTTCTCTCCTGCTCAGCCTACTCCGAAAGTCGACAAGTGGTTGAATCATGTACGTATTCCAAAGAAAGCCGGCATCCAAACTGTCAATTGAAATCGTGCTTGCTTCAGCAGGTCGATCCTGTATCCTCTTTGTCAGGTCAAAATCTGCAGAGTAGTAGAATGTCCCTCCAGAGAGCAGCTTCTTCAGCGCCATGCACGGATGCTCGAGAAGTGGTTCACGATGACCTCCATGATCAAAGCCATCCGCGTCGAGATGATCGGTAGGGAAAGGATTCACTTGATCGTGCAGCAAGTGATCGTATTGACTCGAATTCAGGCAGTGAAATTCCACGCTCAGGATACGGTTGACTCGTTCTCCAGGCCTCACTTCCGCAACTTTCGAGCTGCCGTTCACAACACAAAGAAAAACATCGCCGTTGATAGTGACCAAGCCGAGTGTTCCTTGAATTGACAGCGAAGACAGGGTTCTGTACCCGTTCATGTCTTGCTCTCCCCACGGAGAGAATTCGACAATGCATCGCGGGGTTCCGGACTCAGAAATGGATGTCGAAGAACCATACTTGGTCTGCTGCCCAGAAGTTGAAGGACTATGTCGGAAGATCAAGACGTGAGAATCGGTGGCCAAGGCGATGGCCCTTTGCGGTCCATCGCGGAGGAAGACGCGAATTGCCATTCTCGTGCAGGCACATTGCTTCCTTGCGAGGTTTCGTTTATTGCTGCATTCCGAGGTGATCGCGTGATAGGACTAATTTGTGTTGCCAGAGGTGTCGCGTGTTGATGGATGTGTCCGGGTGTCGCAAGTTCTGATTTTGGTCGCGAGTCGAGGCACGGAAGCTGTGACGATGAGGTTTCGACGAGGGAAGGCTCAGCCACGTGGCGTTGTCAGCCATCGCCTCTCCATCATCACATGCAACTTCAAGGTCATCATTTCGAGTGATCGTCGCACATGTCGGGTAGGCATGTGAGACTTGCTGCTGATGAGTTATCTGCGTATGGTACCGGTGCGACCACTGGTGCACGCGCGCAAGAGACACAGTATACATTGAGAAGTACAGTGCTTTATAGTATATACTCATTAAAATCGGCCGTTAGAACCACACATGAGTCGCTGTCGTAACAACGCTTCGCTATACGAAACATGCGTCAAGAAGTAGGCGTGCACTTATAAAGCAAACACAAACTTCAGAAGAGAAGAGAAATAGAAGCAGGCACGCTCCTCTGTCATCAACACATGCCGGCGAGATTTATCATCGCTTGATCGAGATCTTCAGTTCCCGATCAAAGCTGCTCCGTGGGCCTCCATAGTCTCGTCTGCCACTTACGCTCCTGTTTCTACTGTATTCTCGGACAGCAGGTGGAGGTGGAGGAGCATCGACGTAACGATATGTCTCCCAGTCATCTCGTGGTCGCATGTATCGCCGTACTTCGGTTTCTTTCTCATGCATAGAGTAATGGGACTTGGGTCCAGACTTGGATCCGCTGCTAGAGCTTGCTCTGCTGCTGCCGGACTCGCTCTCGACTTCAATGTAGTTAGATATGGACCTTCTTGACCCAGCTTCACTCGCCGATGTCTTACCCTTTGTTCCACTCGGTGCAGCAGAAGGCGCCTTGCTCTTTGCTTGCGACGGTGCAGCGCTGGGCGCCTTAGACGGGGCCTTGGATGGTGCCTTTGAAGGAGCCTTAGAAGGTGCTTCGGTTGGAGGTTTGGACGGGGCCTTGGAGGGTGCTTCGGTAGGTGGCTTAGATGGCGCTTTCGAAGGAGCTTCGGTGGGAGGCTTGGAAGGCGCCTTTGAAGGAGCTTCGGTGGGAGGTTTGGAGGGAGCCTTCGATGGCGCTTTCGAAGGAGCTTTGGAGGGCGCCTGAGATGGCTCCTTTGGCGGATCTTCAGCGGGCGGGGCTGCAGAAGGGGCCTTAGATGGTGGCTTTGAGGACGGGGCTGGAGGTGGCGGAGGAACTGAAGGAGCCTTGGTAGAAGGAGGATAGACCGACATGGGAGGTGGAGGTGGTGGCGGAGGGAGCTGGCTCATCGGCGGAGGCGGAGGAGGTAGTGGCTCAGGCGCTCTTCGTATATATGTTCGCTCTATGCGGCGCACCGGTGGAGGAGATGGTGAGTACGTCCTGCTGTATCTCCTCGTCGTCCTCACATAGCGTGGGGCAGGAGGACGGTATTCGTCGACTTTCGTTGGCCAGCACATCCCGAAGCTCTTGTTTATTGATATCACTGTCTCCGGACTGTACAGGATAGAGTGGGGATATTACTGATTAAGCAATGTGCCAATGGTAACAATGCACGACTGAGTGTAGCACGAGAGTAGTGGCAACAACCAGCGAAGGAAAAGGGCGAGAACAACACCTACCGGGCACACGGCGCGATGAGCATGTTAAGTGTGCATTGGCGTGCACTGCAATGGTGCGACTGGGCCTCGTGATGCTCCATTGTGTAGCACATGGATAGCTGGTCTCGCGCGCGGAGCGCAGGCTTTTCTGTGACGGATGTCGAGGTGGGAGAGGCAGTCTAGTGCCGGCAGCGTTGGGTAGCAGTCCGACTCGTCGTCGCCCAACGGCCTGCCCAAGACAGAATGCAAGCGACGATGCGGTCGTGCGCTGTTCCTTGGTCTGGCGGCATGCGGAGCGCAGGCAGATCGCGGCGCGGAGGGCAGATCAAGCAAAGCGTGCTGCGTGGGTGAAGCATGCAGATCGGACGCTGTGTTGCGATGCCGTCGGCGACAGTCGGCTTCCCACTTCCTTGCCCACTGCAGAGTGCAGACCCAGACCCAGGCCAGAAAAATAGGGACCGACGTCACTTGGATCAGCATCGATGCCTGCCACGACAACACGTGTGGGAAAGTCTATTGCGCGGCGAAAGACTGCCAAAGTCTATTCTTGCGGGCGAGAAGGACAGCAGCAGCACACGTCGCCGGTATGAGCGGCCGCTCGACGCCCACGACGACAGCCTCGAAGCGGCACTCGCGCAACCCCTCGACTTTCGATGCCCTGAAGAAGGTCCAGATCGATGGCACACACGCGCGGTCCAGCGGCCATGTGCTCAATTCGCTGCGTTCCACGCAGCTGGTGGAGTCAAAGCCGCTGTTGCCAGCAGAGCTCATAGCGACGATCCTCGACTATCTGCCCGTGCCAGATCTATGTCGCTTCGCGCGCGTCTCTCGCAGACTGCGGGAAATGGTGTACGATGATACACGATGGATATCGAAGCTGCACGCCATGGGCGCGTGGAACGAGCTGGAGGCCAGGCAGCGCGCGGAAGAAGCCATGAAGAGGCAGACGGAGGCGCAGACGGCGAGGCAGAGTGCCGAGACGCGGCGAACAGGCAGCATAAATGGCACAACAGGTGATGGCCGACGCACGACCATGTTCGATGCGGGAGTCGAGGAGCAGCGGTACAGAAAGTCGATTGAGCCTCCGCCCAAGTCACCACCGAAGAAGCGAGGGACGCTTGCGGATGGCTTCGATGAGTTGACATTGAATGGATCTGCTGCTGCTGCCCCTTCTCAGACCATTCCACAAGCAGATCCGCAAGCCGCACTGCGTATATTCGAGCGAGTGCGATCAATACGTGGCTACGCGCGGCATGAGTTTGGTAAGGTGTATGGTGCTCTAGGTCCATTGTACTTGGACCTCGCATGCTCAAAGGGCCATTCAGATGCAAATATCTTCCGCCTCTATCGAGACCCCGAACAGCAAGCTCAGATACTCAGAAATCTCAAACGCTTTGCTCAATGCGACCTTGCCAGTGGGTGGGAACAGCGCCAACAGCAAATTGACTCTATGATTGGCGTGTTCGAAAATGCCGTTCTGAAGGAATTCGAGCAAGGCTACCACGCCGACGACGTGACTGGACGAATGCATCGCTATGCACATGTGCTTGTGACCCTAAACGGCGGGAGTGCTGCGATAGACTCGTTCATTTCAAATCACGATATCATGGCACGCACCAGGCGCTTAGGACAGCCACTGGACTGCTTGGAAGGCTGTGCGCCTGGCCATGTGGATCTCAGCCCATCGCAGCGATTCTTTGATAGCTTGGCTGCGGCCATGGTTCAGCAAGCGAGTGTCATTGATGCGACATTTCCACCTGAGGTTGATGTGTTGACTCCTTTCTGGCGTCGGCTCTGCGAAGAATTGATTTTGGAGTACGTCGCAACACTTTTCAGAGAGGCACTGAATCGTGGCAATGAGGTATATGTCAAGGCTGTCGCAGGCGCCTTCGGACAAGCACTCGGCCTCGTGGCAGCCCTCAAGCCGACCAAAGCTTCACCAGCAGACTTTGCAGAAGCTTCTAAGCGGATCTTAGTCAAGTGCTTTGAGAAGGACATGAATCGGTATCTCGGTGAAGAGTTTGAAGTCTTCCGCTCCAAGGCAGAAGCAGAGGTCAGCCGATGGGAGAAGGAGCTGTCGGAGCACGAAGCATCCACTGAAGCGTTCTTCATGTCCAACGTCAACCGACAAGCAGCCAAGCGAGATTTCCTGTCCTCTTTCAGGAAAGTGGTAATGATGCCAGTCAATATGTTTCCGGGTACTTCCACTCCGAAGCCTACCAATGCCGCAAGTAGGTCATCTGCTGCAATTGACCTGAACTCAGTCGACACCTCATATACTGGAGGCAGGCCTGCTTCTCCTGCTCTGGGTGCCTCTCCACTTCGGCCAGGCACGCCGGCACAAGAGCCGCCCACAACAGAACTCGCCGCCAAGACTGCAATCCTCAACTCGCGATTAGAGGGAATCAAGTCGCTGTTCAGCATTGAGGTCGCGCTGAATTTGACGCATATTGCGAAAGCGTCAATTGAACGTACAGCACTTATGGTTCAGGTTGGCGGCGAGCGAGGAGAAGAGGCCAAGAAGCAATGTGGTACAATGTTCGTCACTCTGCTGGATATCCTTGGAACAAGGCACGTTAGGAACGGCTTTGACAAGGCTGTCGGCCATCTCGGACAGTACAACCCTCGTGAAGTGCGCAAGTTCAAAGAAGAATCAAAGTCGAGCGACGGCGTATCCGCGGGATCAACTGCTCATGTCGGCGTCGAGCCTCTGGTGACGTTCCTCGAGCTCGTCAACGTTGGTGATCTCATACAGCAAATGATCGATGTCTTCTACTCGCAAGAGCTGATCGCCACAAAGCTCATCGACCGCGATGACTTCCTCGATCCCGCTGTGAAAGACAAGAAAAAGTTTGAGCAGATGCTCGATGAACGCGTTGCTGCAGGACTCAACAAAGGCATAGATGTCCTCATGGATGAAGTCGAATACATCTGCGCCACGACACAGACTCCTACCGATTTCAACCCTACAGTCGACTCACCTGTCGTCGACATCGGGCCCTCCACGACAGCCAAGCAAGTAGTTGACATGGTCTCCGGCCATACCGGTATGCTGGTCGGCAGCACCGACAAGAATATGCTCGACGTCTTCAACCAAGAGGTCGGGCTCCGACTCTTCACCGCACTCTGCAAACACTTCAAGCGCCAACGCATCTCGGTTGACGGCGCCATTAGACTCATTTCCGACATCAACCACTACGCTTCCTTCATCTCCACACTTCGCCAAAAGCCTCTTATACCTTACTACGAAGCCCTACGCGAGCTGAGCGGGATCTTCCTCGTGCACATCGACCCACCGGCGAGTTATTTCGCAGCAAACGCGCAGGGAAAGAGGGCTAGTATTCTCGGCGGAGGGAGCAAAACTACAAAAACGCAAGCGCAAGCGAAGGAGTTGGCTGCGATTATTGCGGATACTCAGAGGTTTCGAGGCATTTTCCCAGCGGAAGAGGTGTATGAGTTCGCTGAGAGGAGAGCTGATTGGTATATGGTGAAGGGAGATGTTGAGAGAGCCATGTATGGAGTTGGATGTGTGCTGATGTGAGCATCGGACGAGGACAGAGGAGTAATAGTGGGCCATCAAGCTTCGAACAACGCTGAGGTGTCATCAGGAGAGAGCTCAAGCGACTTCCGAAAATCCAAGTCGATCACGAAAAGCTGGGCGATAATGACGCTGATGAGTTGACCTCAAAAAAGCTGGACCGAACGCCGAAGTTCTGGTCAACCTCGTCGAAACAGCTAAGAAGACAACATCTGAAAAACTCTGTCAGCGGAATCAGCCTGCAAGCCCCATCGGCCGTCCAACCCCTGGTTGTTCAATGGCAGCGCTAAGTGATCGCGGGACGATGAGCTTATACATCCCACGCCTACAAAAAAGATACCGCGCTTAACGCGCCCTCTCGAAAAGCTCTTGACATCAACACTCATTGAATATATCGTATCTGATGTATACCAAGACCCACAAGACCCATTGCATCCCTACAAGTCTGAAGAGCCACCAGACGTCACTTCATCGACATTTAACCGCTTTCCGTCTGACCAATATAGCAGACTAGATTCATTCTCTCAGCAAACATGCAATCAAGCTCAAACAAGCAGCGTTCGTCAATCATTCCGAACGTCAAGGCATTGCTACGAGCCCTAATTCAATCAGCCCGAATACGAAGTGAAGGTCAGTTAAATAAGGTTTGGCTTCGGCAAATATTCGCCTTTCTGCTCAGCTCCAGCTCAATTTACGCGAGAGTTCCGCCAACCGCAACGGTAAACCGCGCTTCGCAACCCGAGAGACGCGTTGCCTTCGCGACCACCGCGGAGTTCAAGGTTGCCAGTTCCTTGACCTTCACTATCACACCTAAGATAAGCAAGCAACTTTGCGTGCTCACTCTTGTTGTTAACAATTACATATCATTGCTACAAGTAGCATCGCATTAGCCATTCTTACCATATCGTCGACACCCAACAAGCTCTTGGGTTGAGCTTCTGAAACACAATCGCGATTCAGCTTCATCGAGCCATTGGACCGCGACCATGGGCTACCGAAACACGACAGGCGATGCCCCTTCCTCTCCGGCCTCTCGCTGGCTCCGACGTGTAGACCAGCACCAGAAAGAGCAAGCAGAAACCGCAACAATGTATGTCGACGACTACGCGATGGACATGGAGTACGAAGCGAACAACCGGAGTGCAGCAGTCTCTCCCAAAACCGTCATGACACCACGCCAACGACATCGACACGGCGTCGACTGCGAGATGCTAGCCTCGGGGGCAGGAATGCAACAACGACAGCCAAATGACATCAATGAGGCGATTGAAATGGCTCCACCGAGGGCTTTGAGGAAGTTATTGAGGATGATGGTGCATTCGCAACAGAGTTCCATGGATTTGGCAACGGCATACTTGATGCCTGCTCCAGTGCTCACGCATTCGGGAATGGCTCCGTTATCTGGAAAGTCCTCTCGGAAGAGGAAGATGTATGAGACGTGCCAGCACTGTAGAATGGACTTCGAACCCGGAAATAATCGTGAGGAGAGATGCAGCTACCACCCAGGTCAGTGCATCATACTTGAATTTATGCGGCAGTCTCACTGACCTTGATTCCCTCGCAGGCGACAAAGTAATGATCCCATACGGTTTCGCATACGCTCAGAACGGAGACGGCATGTTCCAATGGACATGCTGCAACCAGATCGGCACTGCTGTCGGCTGCGTGTGGGGAAGGCATCTATCCGCTGCAAGTGGCCGCAGTCAAAGACCTTGGGAACCTTGAGTGAGATCTCGACAATCTGGTTCACATGACGCCCACGATCCATCGTTCATGTCACTTCCCGTGAGTGGCCATAGGGTTTTGTGAGACTCGACGAACCTGGCAGGAACTGCAAGCATTGCAACACCATGGCGACGATGACACGGTGCCATCGTGTCAGGCGGAGGCATTGCGGAAGAGTCGAGAATGTGGCGGTGACGGTCCAAGGTCTGCAGTGGCGTCGTCGTGATGAATGCGGTGAAGAGCTGGGATTACACCACGACTATCCAGTGCTACCACCTGCCTTTACCAACAACCGAGTTTGGACAACCAGGACGATGGTCCTGCCACAGTGCCACCAACCTGTTCATGCATCGGCCCGTGCAGCAAGCGCGCTCCCAAGCGGACGACCTAGGTGCACTGCCGCGACGCACATTGTGGACCAGGGTTGATGGCGAAAAGGCGGTCGAGAGAACAGCAATCCAAAGGTTACACCCGCGACCCCATGACTTTATGCAAGTCCGGCTTCAGTCCCGCTGAGACAACGGTGTGGAGAGTAAGTAGGGGCCTGGACAGCAATCAGGAGCATGATGCAGTGCTTAGCGACTGCGGACTGCATGCTCAACCATACTCTCCCAGGCCACAACCGGACACGAGCAGCCAGATCATGCACTCGAATAGAAGCATTTGAAAAGCCTGAAGGTTCCGACGCGCCTGTTCTCCAATAAGCGGCGATGGCGATGCTCCAGACGCGCAGTCCGTATGCTGTGTAACATATGCGTTCGTGCACAGCGTGTAATCCGATGCAGGCACCGTGCAGGGATCAGAAGACGCGTTAGGCGCGAGATCCCCTGTCGCGGAGCCAATAGAGGAATTTCGTTCGGCGCATGCTCCTGTACCCAAATGCCCGGGACTTCTAGGATCCATATACTGCGGATCGACACAGATGCTGCAGCGATAGCAGTAGAATGCAACCATCAGAGTCCGCTGCATGGCTAGTGCAGTCTTTATCGACTTCAGTGAATCAGCCCGTATCGTGCCGACAGCTTTGCTGCCCATTGGGGAATAAACATTTCGGTTTGGTCAGTTGCGCTTCGAGTGCATGCGTGTGCGTGTGCGTGTGCCTCCAGCAGCCGACAGGTTTCCCATGCACAAGAGCCGCTGTACCTTCGATAGCTAGTAGCCTGAGCTGCTACACAGGTGAGAATCTGCTGCAGAATGGAGAGTCTTGGCCGGCGCCCTCACTTCAGTACGGGACACAATATATTCCAGAACGAGCGGAGCATTCTTCAACAGCTGCCGATGAGACTCCGCATAGTTATACATGGTAACCCGGCTGCTATGCCGCAGGGCCGCTAGTTCCGCTTGGTGTATTCGATCCAGTGCTGCCCAAAAGCGAGCGGGACCAGTTAGATGTGATAGATGTCGGCAATACAATGATGAAGGGACGGTCGCCATCAGAAGCAACCTCACCGGATCATCGCAATGGCAGCTACCTGCTAGCGTGGGGTGTCTCGATCCAAGTTGCTGGATGCAATTCGCGCTGAAATGTGGTCCCCCTGACTGCAGATGCCGCCCTGCCACGGCCCGTACTAGTGCGGCTGCGGAGACAGGTATTGTTACATGTAGGATGGATCCACCACAAAACTCTGGCTGCAACGGTGCAACCCCTCCAGCAGTGGACCGCCAAAAGAGAGCAAAGGAGCATCAACAAGACCCAGACATCATGGCGGTGGACTCGACGCCGTGTGATGCAGGGTCATCTGGAGGACTTGTTTCTGTTGTGTTACCAATGCTCGTCTTCATTGAAAAGGTCGTTGGACCTGATGGTCGAAGATGAGCCTCTTTCCTTCTGTCCTATCCCAGTTGCGTCACCACGAGATGGCAAGATCCTTACGAGCTGAAGCTGAGACTCTGTCGCCCACCGTGGCAGGTCGAGTAAGACTCATCGCTTCCGCAACGACCGACGACCTCGCGCCTGCTTTCCACGTGCTCAATCTTATCGACTTGCTGCGTCGGCTGCAGATGGTGCTCTGCCTGACCCTCAAACGCCGCCGATACGCGTCACAAGCCCCTCGGGACAGCGCGACGCTACTTGAGAACATACTTCGCACAGACCGTTTCAAGCAATACGCAGGCAACAACTTCGAAGTCGTCCAAGTGCAGGATGGACAGGAATGGAGAAGGCGGACGACGCGGCCAGATGCGTCATCTCTCGTCAAGCCGATGGATCACAAGTTCCTCAAGTTGCCCGATTACAGCCTGTTGGGAGACATACCCGACAATTGCTTTGCTCTTGGGGACTGTGAGGAGGTCATTGACGAATCCCGGCAGTTCCTTCTGGTCATACATCCAGAGGGCACAGACAACATTGAGCTGTTCGAGGTCCCGGAGCGTATTGCGACTCCTTTCCCTCTCGCTCGCGCCACGGCGGCAGAACTGGTCGAGTGTTCGAACTGCAAGTACAGTTTGACGAAGGCCGAGCTGTTCCAAACATGCTGTAGCTTCCATCCGGGTAAGTTTGCTCCAAATGACACTTGCAATGCACCCAGCTGATGGAGTGGCAAGGGATGACGACCGACAGGTACCTCCCATGTCCAGACAGCAGTGACAGCGAAGATTGTGATGAAGCGGATTCGAGTTCGACCAAGTTCCACGGCAAGGTTTGGGCGTGTTGTGAAAGAGAGTACGGAGCACCAGGCTGCACGGTTGAGCGTCGACACCTGATGGATAGCGAAGTCGCGCCAGAAAGAGGCGAGGACGGCGCCCTGCGAACGCAGAGCTGGGATCTGGGAAAGAGACTTCGCAGCGCGGAGGGAAGTTGTAGCGAAAGTGACGGCTGAGCTGCAACAAGCAGCCATGAAGATTTGGACTTGGGCACGACGCAGGCGTGCCGTTGGCGTTTGGAGGTTGCTTTGGACATCATTTGGCGGCCATCGGGACAGGACATCGCTGGCAACGGCAGGAGGTTATCTGATTTTGGCGTACGGCTTGGGTGGAAACACATCCTTATGGAGTAACAGCAAGACACGGCGAAAGAGAAGAAGCAGAGAAAGAGTTTGGAAAAACGGGATGGCAGCTGCAAACAAACCTTAGCCAGCGCTACTTCTGCTCGGACGACAATTGCCCCTGCATAGGTGGTCGTTGCTTCACCGCCAGGTGTCTTGCCAAGCATTGACGACTAACGACTGCAGTATCAGCATTACATACAAATGCTTTCGATAATGATGAATGTCATAATAAATATGATTCTACCAATTGGACTTGAGAGTTTTCCAGGACCGATTTCCTCCACGTTCGGCATTCAGCTGAATGTCTTGAACAGAACCGATGTCCTCCACGTTGCGAAGCTATCGAAATGGTTCCAACTTCGCGAGAGCTTCTAGATGACACGAAGCAGACCTTCAGCTCAGGCAACCCATCGTCGATAGTGAGATGGCTCTCCGTAGCTCTGTGAGGGCTTCTTCTTTTTGCCTGCCTTCTCCTTCTCTCCGTCCTTCTCATCTTTCCCACCCTTCTTTCCGTCCTCCTTCTTATCTTCCTCCTCATCCTCTTCTTCTTCTCCTCCCTCCTCCTCGTCTTCCTTTCCGTCCTCGTCCTTTTCGTCCTTCTCGTCCTCCTTTTCGTCCTCGTCCTCCTCTTCCTCATCCTCGTCCTCCTCTTCCTCATCCTCGTCCTCATCCTCATCCTTATCCTTCTCTCCTTCCTTCTCGTCCTTATCCTCATCTTTCTCTTCCTTACCCTCCTCTGCCTCCTTCTTCCCACTCTCTCCACCACCCTCCTTCCCACCCTCTCCACCCTCCAACCCCTCACAACTCTCAAACGTCCCCCCTCCCAACAATTTCCCAACATTCTCCACAAACCCCGTATGAACCATATGCAACATCCCCTTCGCAACATCCGGCACATCCGAACAAAGACTAACCGTCCAATTAACCTGACTAGCCCTCCCTCCACAAACGCCCTCAACCTCAAACCTCAAACTTTCCAACCAAAGCGTAAAATTCGTTTTCCCGTCCTCTTCTACACTCTCCTTTGGAATCTACAAAGTCACAGGAGCGGAATTATGAACCTCTACAAAAGGTCCCAGCGAAGGCGGTTTATCATACGACAACAATGTCTGTACAAAATCCGCTCCTCCGAAGGAAAACGCTCGTGCTGTGCCGGGGGTATTGTTTGTTCCGTTGAGGGTTACGGGGGAAATGTTGGCCCAGCTGAGGTTGCTGAAGTCGCTGACGAGGGGTGCGACGGAGTCGTAGGAGTATGGGAGGGTGAGGAAGACGGTGTCGGAGCGGGATTCGAAGCCATTGGAGCATGTGGTTGGGATTTTGGCGTTGTTGTTGAAATCTTTGTCTTGAGCGAAAGCTAGTTGGGAGAGGGCGGTCGCCACAAAAGTGAGAGTTCGGCGAGAGGACTTCATTTTCGCTGATGCTGCCAGCTGCTTGCTGCTTGATTTTGAAAGGAGCGTGATGAATGAGAGAATGGTCAGCAGAGCAGCAACGAGCGTGATGCGATCGAGGAACTACTCTCTCGAGGTAGAGCAGAGGATCAGCTCATGAGTGAAACTGATGAAATACTTCCGTACGCATGCTCAACGAGAACTCAATGTCCCTCCTCGTGTGAGATTGCATGATCCCAAGTGGTAGAAAACAAGCAAGCAACAAGCATACAGTAATGCTCGGCACCAGCTTCCGTAAAGCACCAGGGATCCAGCTTGGATTCATTAAGCTCGCACGTGTGAACAGTGCGTTCGGAGAATAATTTTGCACCTTGGTCGAATGACTTTTGATGAGCTATACGCATCAGGCAAATCGATATTGATTCTTGAGATCGGGTCTGCTATCAATCAGAGTGGTACAATGAGAAAAGAAGAAGTAGAAGGAGCAATCAACCTGTGAGCCAGCCTTCAACTCGAAGCGAATGCAAGAGGTTCTGTTCGCAGTATTCCCGCAACGTTGTGATAGACTCTGACTGAATTCTGCAAAAGCCGGAAGCTTTATTGCCTATCCTTGTCAGCCAGGCCCAAAGTTCTTGACGATGCGTCTTCCGTGCAGAGAGATATTGAACACAGCGGTGCATGAAAGATATGAAGACTAGACACTATGCACAAAATGATGAAGTACTTTTGAGAGCATGCTCTCGTCCAAACGCCAGTCTATCGCAGTAAGCGTACTTTGCAGCCCAGTTCCTCATTGAGCGGATGTGAACAGCATAACCCATGACCCATGGTGGATCACAAATCCAGAAGCTCAACAGCGTCCGGCTCGCTGCAAACATAGATGGTCTCGTGCTTGTCAGTGAAGCCATTGAAGCGAGTGGCAGAGCACTTGGTATAGGCACCCATCTCCTCAAAGTACAACCAGTCACCGGTGTTGACCAGGTGCTTGGAGGTCCATTTCTCAGAAATGCAGTCGATGCCATCGCAAGTGGGGCCCCAGACGGAGTAGGTGATTGGCTTTCGATAAAGAGTGGTGTCCTCTTCGCCCGACGCATAACCGGAGTCGACCATCGAATCGCCACTGAAAGCATAGTTGTAGCAGTCTGGGCGATCACTGTTGCGCAAGACTTGCGGAACTGGATGCTGGTGATCGAAGATGATGCTCGAGAAGTTGCCGTACACACCGTCATTCATGTACAGCATGTAGCTTGTGTCTCCGCCAAGAAGCTTGTCCTCGACTGTGCGACGAGCAATGACGTTGCATGCAAGAGTGAAGGCAGTGCTTGTGTAGTACCGGCCTGGCTCAGCGATGATGCGAACATGAGGTGGGAAGAGATCGTCGACGGCGGAAGCAAGGACCGGAGCCATCTCATCGAACGTCTCTGGGACGAAGCCGCCACCACAGTCGAGCGTGTGCATGTCGAAGCCAAGGGCGGCGCCTTGATCGAAGACAGAACGCGCATCGTTGACGGCTTGACGGAATGCCAGTGGATCAGATGCTCCAGAGCCAACGTGGAAAGCTACGCCGACCACATTCAGCTCGAGTTCCTTTGCCAGTGACAGCAAATCTGGAACGACATCCATGGCAGCACCGAACTTCTGGCTCAGTCGGCACAAGCTCGCCGAGTCGTCGGTCGAGATGCGCAGGAAAAGCTCAGCAGATGGGTAAATCTGCTTGATCTTGTACAGCTCATCGGTGTTGTCAAAAGTCATCTGCCGGACACCTGTCTTGGCAGTGTACTTGAGGTAGCTCTTGGTCTTGCATGGCTGAGCGTAGATGATGCGATATGGAGCTACTCCAATAGCGAGGACCTGCTCAATCTCGGCCTTGCTGGCACAGTCGAAGCCAGCTCCCATCTTGGCCAACAGGCGCAAGACCGAAGTGTCTGGGTTGCACTTCACAGCGTAGTGTGGTGTGACACGTGGCAGACGCTTCTGCCATCGGACGTGCTGGCGGTAGACCTCTCCTAGGTCCGCGACGAAGAAGGCATCTTCGGCGCCCGCATCGCAGTCATCCGTGTCGATTTTGTCAATGTGCTGCTGCAGCGCAGCGCCAATCATTCCTCTTGCATTCTTCGCGCCACCTTGAAAGCCCGCTCCGCTATCGTAGTCGGAGACGGAATTGATATCGATGTAGTCTGTCGTCTTTTTCAACGACAGAGAATCGAAGGTGTTTGGTAGAATGTCAATGGCGCTAGGTGCCATACCCCTGCTGACGAAGGCTGGGAGATGTTGATTGTTGGTGAAAGTTGTTTGCCCGAGTCTCCGAAGAGGTGTTAAGGAGGTTTGAAAGGTGCGAAGTCGAGGCGGACTGTTCCTAGATGGCGCTTGCCAGACTCTTCCCCCGGGCGGGAAAGAGCTTCAAAGTGGCTCTTATGCGGCAGCTGAGTGGTGTCGTCCGATGGGTGAGGTTGTTGTTGCAACAACTCAAAAACAAGACTTGGGATGGCTGGGTCGTACTCAGGCCGAGGGTGGTGGTGGAGGGATGGTGTTTTGGATGTGCCTATCTCGGTGTGGGATGGAATTGTTAAAGGCTGTCGGCGAAGCCGTGGTGACGGTTGGGAGCCAGTTTTACCACCGGCTATCTAAAGTCGCGCGCGGGTCAGTCACTTGCGTGAGGGCGGTGGCAGTGGTGGTTTGAAGGCAGAAGAGGGGCGAATTGCTGTGGGCGGCCGATGCGCCCGTGAGAAATCGCGCAAGTGACAAGTACCTCGCCGGAGTACACGTACCGGTTTCTCAGAAGAGTTGGCAGTAAGGCAGATTTGGTCAGGTTGCCAATTGTGATCGGCTGGCGAGGTGAAGGTGTGGTTCGTAGGAGAAGCGGTGTCGCCAAAAAAGACGCAACTTGGTTTTGTGTGTGGTGAAGGGCGAAGGCTCGTCGTTTCGCACGGGCCACCAGATGTCATCGACGGCAATTTGTTGGGCTGCGACTGCCACTGCTGCTGCGAGCGTGCGGCTCTGCTCCTGCCTCGCTCACTCCCTGTTGCCTGTTCCTGATATAGGGCAACGCTGTGTAACTCCGAATATAACAATGGTTTCGACATTTGATGTGCAGAGCAGATCGCAACTTCAGACCAAGCTGCGGTCATTGTGTCGACAGCGTCATCTGGACCCATCGCATATCGCTTCTGGTATCGCTCGAATGGGCCTAGGATGATGGCATGTACCTTTCTGGTAGTCTCAATAACCACAGTAGACGCTTGCGGCATTGCGAGCGCAGACGAGCACCACAACTTGAGCTACTTGTCGGCACATGAAGGGCCGCGCACAAAGTGCAATGGCACGGTAAGTGTGGTGGAGGCATGATAAAGATTTGAAGGACTTGACAAGTCATCGTCCCAACTAATGCCAGATATCATTCGGACAAGCGAGTGCGCACGAGAAACAACAGCATCGCCCATATTCAACATTAGTTATGTGACGAGGCTTCAAGAACACGACTGGATTTACTGGCTCGTTGACCAGACGAGGGATGAAGATGAGCTCGACAATCTGTATCTACCGTCATGTTTCGACTACGACGCACTTCAACCGTCTACGTCCTAGTGTTACATGCTGGGCCGTCGGTCGCACGCGAGTGTTCATCGACTCATAGGAGGTACGATCCATGGATATTCCAAAATCTCCAGGAGCTGGAAGCCCATGTGCAGAGAAAAACATACAACAATGTCACACGCAGTGCCAGGTATGCGACAGTTGTTCCCTGAAGTAAATGCCAACGTCAGTACCTACTCCGCGGTGTGCAAATGTCGCTCATCCAAGGAGACAGAGACAACGCGCAAAGCACACCAAAACAAAAAATGATCACACATTTTGAGAAGCAGCGATAATGTTCAAAATTTAATTCTTTTGAATTGTCTTTCATATCCTGTACATGCGACACACTAGTCCGCTCTAGCAAAGTACACAGCAGCATCATCCTCCGCTGTGCACAAGTCTCGACGTTTCTAGTCCAGATCGCTAAAATCTACAGCCGTTACAAGTAGGTTATCCCCCATCATCAGAATATGCATTTTTGTGTCCTGTCCTGATTCCCATTAAATGCCTGTATTTTATTGTCATCCCAAAATTATACAACGTTCTTCGTTTAGAACATTTATAGAGCAGCCATGATGGCTCCCACGAGGAGGAGACCAGCAGCTGGTGCGTTGGCGACGGCAGCACCGGTGTAAGAGGCGGTGTTGCCACTTGAGGAGGCCGAAGGAGAAGAGCCTGTTGGGGCAGTGCCGTTGCCGCTTCCGGAGCCAGAGCCGCCAGCAACTGGGCCAGCGTTCTGGTTGTTGTCGTTTGGCGAGCCAGTGCTGCCAGTGGCAGTCGATGTGGCGTTGTTGCCACCAGCTGGGCGTGGAGAAGGAGTACCGGTAGGGACTGGGATCAGGGATCCAGACCCAGAGACTGCAGTGACGGAAGAGGTCGACTCCTCATCATCATCGCTGTTGGCTGGGCAGGACAGGTCGTAGAGAGGAGCACCACGGTCTGGGTTGATGACCTTGAAGGACACCTCCTGGTCAGCGCCGTCGTTCAGCTGGTACCACCAGGTGTTGACGTTGCCAAGAAGACGGCAGGCAACGGCCTTCCAGTATTGCTCAGCGTTCTCAGTTCCGGAGCTGGCGAGGCCAGATTGAGGTCCAGTGACAGGCCAGCCGGTCTCGGTGACCCAGACAGGCTTGCCTTGAGCGGCACCCTCAGTAGCCTGAAGAGCGTCGAAGAAGAGTTGCTGGGCGTTCTGAATGCTGTTCTCGTTGACAGTCTGGAAGTATGGGTAGGCATCAACACCGACCCAGTCGAGGGCCTCGATCACAGCGTTGTTGGAGCCGTTGACGTAGGCAGTCCAGGTATCGACGTGGCCAATCTGAACATCAGCCCAGGCAGTGCCTTGGAGCACATCACGAGCGCGCTGGATGTAGCCGACGAGCTGGTCAGGCTGAGCTCCTGGGCCGCTCTCGTTCTCGATACCAGTTGGCGAGATACGGTAGAGATCCTCAGATCCGATCGAGATACCAATGATGGAGTCCCTCAGTTGATCGCCGTACTGCTCAATGGCGTTTCTCAATGCGGTAAGCTCGTTGTTGAAAGCTTCATCGCCGCCACTGCACCACAGGCCCAAGAGCAATGATGTGTTGGTAGAGACAGCAGCTGGAAGAGCGGAAATGATGTCGGTCTGCGAGTATCCCTGAATCATGGTGAAGAGACGAGCCGAGTTGAAACCACCGACGCCTGGAAGGTCCTGTGCAGCCCTGAAATCGGCTTCCCAGTCCGCGAGCTGACGAGCTCGGTTGTCTGCGTAAAGAGCGCCATAGTTGAAGCCGCGAACCTGAGCGGCCGCGCTGCCCGCGAGGGCTAGTAGCGAGAGTGTTGATGATAGCATTATGGTTATGAGGTATGAAAAGAGAGACTGTGAGAGATGGATACGAGATGGTAGAGTGTGAGGCGTAAGAACAAGGAAAGTGAACGCGCGGCGAACAATGGAACATATAGCGCCTCGTAAAGGATGATGACCAAAGCATTGGCACAAGGGGCGATGCCGCGATCGCTTGGAAGGCTACCAGAAGAGTACCAGTTCCCGTTCAGCCGCCGTTTGGGCCAACGAATACGCAAGACAGCGATTAAAGTTTCCGTTGTATGTGAAGCCAAACAACTGGGTACTGTTTGCGGATATGCCACGCATGCTTCTCACATTCGCTGCGAATCAATTGGACATTGGCGAGCTCGAAGTCGCATCCATGCTGGATCAGACGGGTTTTCAGGTACAGTACCGAAAATAGCCTGGTGATCCAGTGATGCATGGTGAACGGCTCGGCATGCGTACGAGTCTAGGCGCATGCAGACTTGAAACACGATGACCAGTGAGAGCTCGCTTCGGGGCCCCGGGGGACGTCAGGACTTCGGATCTGCTCGTCGCGCGGGCCTGTCGTCTGGCCATCATATCCTCTTCGTATTCATCTTCAATGGTATCACACGTGAGCATCCTGCTGCTGCTGATGGTTTCTCAATCTCTGAACTGCTGTGTGAGCCAAGAGTTGGCGCATGACGTTGGTTGAGTACGGGTGGCGGCTGCCGCTGCGGAGTGGCGTTTGTTGGCGGCGCTTCCGGTTGCGCCAAACTCACGCGACAGAGCTTCGTGTTTCGCTGCCTTGATCCTGTCAACGTTTGTTCGTGTGCAGCTATCACAGCATGAAACATTCCAGCATAGCTCAAGATCGAGCGTACGCAACCGCTCGCAGATGGTGATGGTGTAAAACTTTTGCAAGCAGTCTACGGCAATGTTGGGGAATGAACGCCAAGATAGCCGACGCAAGCGGATTCAACGCTGGCAGTTGCAAATTCACGACTCGTTCGAGCACAAAGGAGCCGGCTGACTCTCCAGAAGCATGATGTCGGGGCGTATATCCGGTGACTGTGTAGGATGCTGCACAAGACGAACGTTGACACCGACACCTGTGATTGCTTCAGAACATCTCAGCACACTCGCTTGCTCTGGCGATCGAGGCAGCGCGGCGTGGTGAGCAGAGTTGGGTGGTGAGAAAGATGTTGCACCAGCGATGTTTCGACTGACCTCGCGTACGCTCAGAGTTGAAGTCTCCGTCGGTCTATAGCCAGACAAGGAGTAAATTCTGTTGCTGAGACCGAACCTGTTCAGCCGTCGAAGGAGCTGACGTTGAGCCATGAGGTAGCAAAGATCAGGTACCCAAGGCTTCTCCACGCCAGGACTGGCTGTATCGGAGCGATACATCTCAGATCTTGTCGATAGAGTGCATGGAAGCCTTGAGCTCCTGTCAGGTACCGCGGTGCTGAACAGGCATCTGCTCGTACGAAGTGGGATAGTCGCCTGACTATGGTCCACCAGCGTGACGTTTCGTTGAACGCTTCATGGAGTATATCGCTGAGCTCGCAAGCTCAGCTCCCAAGAGATGTAGTCGTCGACTCCTGGTCTGATGATGAGTGATCTGCTACCTCCCAGCCAAGGGCGTGACTTGGTCGGTTGTTGTTAGGGTTCATCATCGGTGCCTCGGTTTTGAACTCTTCCTCTCGCAAGGCAGCGAAAGAGAGGGTGGCAACACCATTTGAATTGAAAAGTGTCGTATCGGGAAGGATGTGAAGAAGTAGGAGGCAGATAGGTAGGCCTTGCTTCCAAAATGGCGGCCTTGAATGCAGCCTCAGGCAGATTTCCAAATCTTGGCACAAACTTTCTCCGCCAAAAGTCACGACTGCTTTGCTCCTGCGTTCTCCCAGATCGGACACCGCGGCGGTGTTGGACTTGACCAGATGCCACATATGTGATGATATTCGCACAGTAGTCTGCGTTCGAATATCGCAGACCCCACAGCAGGTAGAACCAGAGATGGTCACCAATCTGGATCATTATCAGCTCCTCGGGCTTTCAGAAAAGCGCGATGGATCACGCATCTCGACTGACGAGCTCAGACAAGCATACAAGCGAGCGCTACTCTCCTACCATCCAGACAAGCACAATTCCGATGGTCGTCGCTCAGGAGAAACGACAGTGACTGTCGACGAAATCGCTGAAGCCTACAAAGTTCTTGGCGATGCCACGCTCAGGGCACAATACGATCAAAACTTAGCGAAAGCAGGTCTTGACGACGCTCCTGGAGTCAACACTCGACATACTGGCATGGAAATTGTTGACCTCGACGAACTCGACCCAGACGAAGATGGTGCTGTGTGGAGGCGCCCCTGCCGGTGTGGCAGCGAGCCAGCGTTTGTTGTAACGGAAGCCGAGCTTGAGAAGAACGTCGAATTTGGGGAGCTCATCACTGGCTGCAAAGGATGCAGTCTTTGGCTCAAGGTTATGTTCACTGTCGAGGATTGAGCCAATCCTATGCCTGGAGTCTCTTTCCGGGATCGCAAAGATGCACACGGCGTCTCGCTGTTCGTATGAACAGCCTAGACCATGCGGAAATTGGGAGAGAGGCGGTCTCGAAGTCTCAAGCTCTCGCGTGACCTTTCAATTCCCCTGAGCATATCCTTCTCGTCCCGTGGCCGTGAGAGCTCGGCGCTACCATTCGACAGACGAGCTGGTGCAGGGGCTTGAGCTGCAGAGTGCAGCGGGTTTCGGGATCTCGATGTTCATTGCGAATGGCTCTCGACCTCCTGGCGCTTCAATCTTCGATGCGGTGGACCAGATCTTGCAGGCCGCGTACGCACCCAACATGGACCAGAAGGCCTCCCGCCTCTCACAGAGCGCCTGCTCTGAATCCCTGTTGAACGAGGCTCAGCTTGACGAGACCTGCAGTCATCTCGCCCGGCATGGACGATCATGAAATCATTTCATGTGCTTGCTCTCCATGTCCAATCATTCCCAGCTCCAGGCTCTCATCTTCTCGTCGAAGCTGACGAAATCTGTCATCTCCCATGTCGATCATGCAAAATGAGGGAGTCTTTGCATCGGCAAAGACGATAATCTAGCGCTGCAGCGCTAGGAGTCTCCGAAGAGATCGAGTCTACATGGTATGAAGCATTAGCGACGACATATCGATGCATGCAGCAAAGACCGACCATATCCGATTCCTGCGCAATTCTGCATACCAAGAGACCCACAATCGGCACGGAGCGAGCGAGCATACATTACAGTACAAAAATGCTTTGCGGTACATGTGTGCATGTGCATACGCGCATGCATAATGCGTGCACGGCGCTAGTTCATCGCTAAGTTACGGCAACCAGACTTGCTAGCGTTGGATGAAATAGCAAAGGATCACTCACCATTCGCTCTCAAACAATGCGTTGTCAAGATCAATTCACGAGTCAGTCAGTCTGGAATACCCTAAAAAGGCGACAACACATCACGAGCCATCAAAGCGCGATCGCGTATTCATTCCTCTAGGGCAAAGCCAAGCCCCAGCACAGAAACAACCACCCATGACTGGCCCGGACCCAATCCCATCTCAAATCTTCAACTGCATGGTTCACGACTGTGCAGTAGTCTCAGCACCAGAATCCCGCTGGCGCCACATGTATGGTCAACACGTTAGTTCCACGAGAGGGAAGAAAGCGAAGGAATCACAGCCCTGTAGAGCTGAAAACCAATCGGCACTACCATTAGCTAGTACACTTTTCTACACGAACTACAGAATCCTTCTAACAGAATGCACTACTGGTAAACTCAGCCCTACACAACCAACTATCCAATCCCAAAGCAGCAATGCAAACATCAATCAATTCTATTTCTCAGGTTTTCCCGTCTCTTTCGCAGATCTTTCACCATTTTCGGTGTCGGGGCGTCCGAAATGCATGACTTCAACCACGATCTAGTTGCAACATCATCGAACGAAAGTAGAAAAAGCTTCTTTACGCTGCGTCTCCTCTGATAGTTGTCGTCGTCATGATTCAGCTTCGATTGTACCTTTGCTACTGAATTAGCATCCACTGCCATGCCTTCGATCTCTTAGCAGTGGGGTGCCTTCACTCTGTAGCACGTGACCTGTATTTTCCCAATTAAGTCTAGCGTTGCTACCCAGACGTCGCACGTACTGGGCATCAATGTGGGATGGCGCTTATGCGTCGGACACGGCCGTGGGAAAGTGATGGATTGTGCTTGGTTGAAAATTTTTCTCATTTCTTGCTACAGTATGCTTCTTTCGCGTCCCTCCCTAAATGCCGATGTCGCTGAACGCTGAGCAGAATTGTGATGAAGAAAGCTGAGGATTCTTCAGCTCAGAGTGTATAATACATTAGTCTGCTTTTTGCGCCGCCGGAAATAAAGGGCCATGCCATTTGGCTCCTGCCGCTGCCGCCGCGTGCTATGCTAGTGGAAGAATTAGATCGAGTTTCTGTCGATGCTCGCAGCCACTTCTCCCCATTATGAAGGTATAATGTAAGATCGCTCATGGAGTCTTGGAGTGATGATAGGCCCGGAAGTGTCGACGTTCCAGATACCCGAGCCTTTGCGAGGTTCCAGATGGACTAGACCTAGGGTCTCGGCTTCTTGCTTCCAATGCCCTAAGCGACACCCGCGACGGCTGATTCTGAAGGAACACGGAATATGGAATTCAGTTGCCCGGCAAGTGCACTCGTTGTCGCGACAAGTTCATGATCGTTGTTCCAAGCTCGTTCTTAGATGACCCTCGGCTTGCCGGCTGGTCTAGCCCTCGGTGCAAAGAGCCGAAAGGATGGCGCCACGTAGTCTCGCTCCAACAATCCGAATGCAGTCTGCTCGTCGTGGTAAAGACAGGCGAACAATCGCAACCTGTACATGCCTGTTCCGGCATTTGCGCAAAAGACGGACCTCGGCAGGATGCACGACCGCAATGCTAATGTACGCGCAGAAGCGCTGAGGCACGGTGGGCACCACGACAGCGCAGCTCATTGGGTCCAGAATACATTGTCGGTCAAGATCGTGGCATCGAGAAATTCTGCACAGAACTGTTGACAGCTGGCCAGCCAGCTGCACAGACGGCGCGGGTGTTCCTTTACCGACTCCGCGGTCGCCGGTGTCATCACGCTTGAGTCTGGAGGCCCATGAGGAACAATCTGCGGTCTGCACGAGGGTGACTTGATGAAGACGCGAAGACTGCCGGGGGGAAGTAGAGAGCGCCTCCAGTAATTTCTGCAGCGTTGGCGTCGATCCAGAGAAGCGACCGCTCGAGTACACCACCAAGTCCCAGCGCTGGTAAGCCTCCACGAAGACTGACCATGCGCTGGAGTCCTGTCATGTGGGTGTGGAAGATCTCTCGGTGGCCGAATAGTAATTCAAATGTAGCCATTTTTCCGACAGCCACGATCATGCTATCGCTTGTTGCGCGGCCTTGCGCTCCATGGTCAGTCATGGCTCGGTTCACTTCTTGAATGGCCATGCCTCGCAGCTGTAATACATCGATGTTGTGTGAATTGTCTCCATGTAACTTGGCGAGATGAGCTGTGGCCACGAGCATGAGCGCGTGCAGGGAAGCTGGATCGGTGAGGATAAGGCCAACTAGCTGTGTTCGAATTCCCTGTCTCGTTGAAGCGTCGGTTTCGGGCAGGTCGACAGCCATAGAGTTGCAGTAATGGTCCTGAACTGAGATTAGTCTGCCATTGTTCCACATCGAGCGCACGCCAACACATACCATGACAGGTCGAAGAGAACTGTGCCATGATTCGGGATAGATCTCAAGGGGATTGATACGATGTGTTGGGACGCTGGGTGAGGTTGGTGCTGACGCTTCGGGGCTGCTGGCCTCTGGCTCGGAATTCGAGTGCGTGGGCGACGTCTCTGCGCTGGCGCGGCTCAATCGCACACTGGAGGTCGGCGAGGGCTGTTGGCTATTCTGTTGAGATTGGCGTGCTTGCTCTGCGACCCTTTGGCGGTGTTTTTCGTGTTGCTTCGACGTTACATGGCTGCGGACGTTCCTCCGTGTCTGGGCATTTTTCGCATCCTTGGGGTGTGAGAAGTTCAAGAATCGAAAGTCGATGCCATCCGGGGAGGTAGGGCTTTTGCTGCCTGAAGGAGTGTCAGAATCTGCAGACATGGCTGCCTTAAGGAAGGCAGAGTGTGGTTGAGCAGAAGGAACATACTGTCGGAACGGCTAGATGCCGAAGATGTTGGCCCACTTGCCGCAGCCTGACCTTTGGTGAGCTCGGCAGTACGTGAATTGACCATGGTGAGTGCTTGTGAATGGACTGTGAGAAGCGGCAATGGCTTTGAGAGAAGTGCTGTTGTGGAAAGTTAATCATGCAAGTAATATATGATCCGTCTCCCCAGGGGTTGTTCTCGTTGTGCTCTCACAGCATCACGAATGAAGCTGATCGGGAAGCAGGGCTCCAATACATTCGTGCAAGCAATGCAATTGGGGCAATGGTGGCGGCCGTTTGGTGCCAATGCTGGCCCATAAGGCATCTTGGTCTACAAGAGTTTCCAGACTAGGATCGACGCACTGCACCGTTCGGCTGTGGGTTCTGTGGCTCTCTGATGGCGGTCAAAGTGAACGATTCGTGAGACCATTGCGCAACAAGTCCGGGCTGCATGTTCATTGGCCTTAGGCGCGTTCAGAAGATGCATGGGATATGGCGCGTGGTCCGTGTCCCTGTTAGCAAAAACCAATTAGGGAGCAAAGGGAGCAACGAGAGAGGCAAGAACACAATTCCCTAAAAGAGTAGAAATCGCCACTCCACCGTGGCAAGTGAGCTGGATCAAAAGCTTCGACGCACCCGCTTCCGCAGCGGGGAGGTGGTGCAAAACGCTCAGACGGCCACTACGCATCAGACACTGCTGCTCTTCGGATTGGTCATTGGCTGCAGCGCCTTATTTTGGCAGCTCTCCATGAGCTGTGTGTGAGATGAGCTTGACATGGCCAGTGGAGTCACAGACCCGCCGACGAGGACATGGCGCTGATGAGCGGCTCGGTACTGCAGACCTGATCGGCAACAGGGCAGTGCTGAGCGTGCTGAGATATTCTATGGCCCGGCTATCCGGTCGCCCTGCACGATCGCGACGTCCGGCCATTGCTCGAGGCTTCGAGGCTGTCGGTGCAGTGCACGTGTGCCGCAGGATGGGATAGCGCACCACAGGTCGTTGGATGCATCGGCATGTGTATGCGACATGCCGCCGCGGCGGGAAGACAGGCAGCCCAGCGCGCGGGTGGTGGACGACAAGGCTTCCGTTATTTTCGCACTGGTGCCGTGTCTCGTGGGTTGTCGGACTTGAGCGCGATCGGCGCCGACGTCGTCGTCACTTCTGCACATCACCGCGATCCCTGCTGCCAACTGCCATCGCGGTGCATCACCCACCACCTGCACTCTGCATTGCAACAATCAAGCCATCGAGCGCAATACATGATGACAGAGCGTTCGCTTGCGATGCCATGAGCCCACAATTGATGAGACAAGGGCCTTGATTCTGTCCCACACCCGCAGGATTCCGGCATCTGCCTGCGGCCACCGCGGGGATCACTATAGACGCAGCTATCGCAACATCAAGGCAAATACAAATCATCACATTTCTTCGTCAACGTAAACTCTTTCAACTTAGCCCCGTGACACAGCATCCTCCGCCCATCCACAACAGGAACGGATCTCGAGAAAGACCACCGCCATGGCGGCACGGACAGGCGGAGCTCGAGAGCGTGTGAAGTCGCACAAAAACACGACACGGGACTTATTTATGGACATGCCATATGACGACGCGATCAAGCGAACGACGACGCCATCACCGCCATCTCCGAGCGAGCAGCATCAACGGCACTCGCTCTTCACGGATGTAAAACCTCGCTGAGCCGTGAACTTGTCTGGGACGTGTGCTAACCAACGGTCGTGCAGCTTGTGCTCACCCCACTCAATGTGGTCAGCTTCATTCTCTCATTACTGTTCATGGCGGAGCGCCACTATGGTGCCAAGTCGAGCAAGTCAGTTCCAAATCAGGAAGTTACTCGCTCGGCGTGGCACCCCCGGTGGAGTTGGAGAAAGCGAAAGAATGCGAAGATGCGAATTGATGAGGCGCTGGAAATGAAGAACCGCATCGTGCTCAGCATCGTCTTGTGGGCCGTTCTAGGGCTCGTGGCCTGTGTGTATGGGGCGCGGAGGTTGTATTCTTGGCTCGGAACAGGCTAGGCAAGGTCGGCAAAGCCTGTTGGAACACCCTTTGGGATTCTGTAAGAACCAGATTGAGACACCATGCCGCCGTGGTTCTGGCGGCTGGGAGGCTGACCATTATTCTCCTGATGAGCAGTAAAACAAGGTACAGCAATGGCATTTCTGCTTATCAAGCGCCCGCCGCACTAGAAGGTTGTGTCGGCAAGCGCTTGAACTCTGATCGCTCTTACATTTGCCAGGCGTTTATAACCCTAAGCGGCTACCCAACGGGCAAAAAATGCAACCTGGCGGGTAGCAGCATACAATTGCAAAGAACTTTTGTAGCAAAAGCTCTCGCATTGGACCGCATGACTCGGATTAGCGGCCAGTGTACGCCATGCTAGAGTCGCGTGGTCTAAAGTACACGCGCTGGTGGAAGTTAACCTTCAGACTACTACCATCCTTCGCACCTGCTGCAAACTGAACCAAGTTTTCACTCGTCCCACAGACGCCGGACGACATTGCAACACGTGCGATCGACGCTGTGCAGCCCAGCAGATCGCGCTGTTGCGCTAGGACTCGCCGACGGCAGCACTACATCACTCCAACGATCTCACAGCCCAGAGGCAATCTGAAAAGTGTACACGGGGAAACTGTCATCATATAGCATCATAGAATTGAATGGTCTTGCGCTGCTCACTAATCGCAAGAGCAACGGGGTCATCAGCTCAGCACGTCTCTGCTCAGGCTTAGACCTCTCAAAATGTGGCCATGACTCTGCCAAGCTCGTGCGCCTTCTTCCTTCTCATCGGACGCCGGCATCACAGGAAACCGTATCCTCTTGCTTGGTTCGCAAAGGCCACATACTGCACTTCTTCCATCTCTTCGACGACACCAGTGCACCCACCACACGCGTGGCCTCAAGCCCGACGATACGAGGAAACGACCGGTACAAGAACCCGCCCGGGCGATCCTCCCCCTTTGGGCATTGCGTATCGCAAGAACTGATTCGTGTACTGAAGCCGAGCTTGGGTGTACAGTGTCGTCTATGTACGCAGTCAGCACCTCTGCAGCTGCTGGTGAGCTGACCAGCAGCCACGTCCTGCTGACACGTCTGGCGAGAATAAGGTGTAGAGCACGGCGTTAGCGATGGTGTAGGTGTACTACGGACATCTTGTGCGCCGTAATTGCTGCAAACAGCCAAGGGGACGGTTGCAAGGTATCAGCGACAATGGCATCCTTCGTACAGGCAGCTAAGTCGAAATGGGTCGGTTGCTCGTTCCTGCCCCTTCTTCCCATCAGTCCTTCTACTGCCTAGTCCAACATTGGGCAAAGAGTACAACATTTCAGAAGGAGCTCACACGTACATTACTTCTACCACACACTCTCACATCATGCACAAACAACGAAGCCTAACAGCACGATGGAAAATCTGCTGGCAATCGTAGATTGTCCGCAAAAAAAAAGCATCGCTCGCTTGCATATGCTCATCGAGACAGCAACACATCCTGAACGACAGGACTTTTCAAAACCTTGCGCGACCGCAGGAGGTCGCCGACGAAGTTTCACGAGTGCTGGCTCTCGCACAGCAAGCAGTCCTTGAGCAGTTGCAGTCGCAGTCATCACTGCCGCTGGACCAATCCCTTCTCGATCCACAGCTCCGAGAGGTAGGATGGCTTTACAATGCGAGCGAACAGACAAGTTCGCCCTCTGCATTGTCCACAGTCAGCCCTCGGCGCAGCGACGACTTCTTCTCTATCATCGAACGCCTCCCGCAACACAAGCATGACCTTCTAGACATTTTCAATCGCCCACGCCTTGCTGCACCTTCACCGGCAGCTCCAGACGCTGGGCAGCCTGGGCAGGACGACACCTTCAGGTCCTTCACTGACACGTACGGCCCATGGCCAGTCGACGCTTGTGACTCCTTGCAGCTCCGCCGACGCTTCAAGGAGGAGTTCGCTGATCCTCTCGTCGCCCTGAGTGAGCAGGGTGGAGTAGCATATCTGCAGAAAGGCCAGCGAATCGAGCTTCGCCTAAACGCCCCTCACATTATTGCACCCCATGGGGACCCGCAGACGGCTCGGATTGCGTGCAAAGGCACGTATTCAAGCCAAAGCACGCTCACGGACGGACAGTATAAGAGAGATTCCATGCAGGTACGGAAGGCAGCAGCAGACAGTCCTTCGCTAGCAGTCGCCTCAGCACTATATGGAGCGCTCGACTCGCATGCATTCTTCTACGATAAACTTCCACTGGTGCTGTCGACGACTGCAGTTAGTCCGAACTTCCCAGCGTTTTATAATAATCTTCTCGCCAACTCTGCACAGGAACTCCAACATCTGCTGCAGAGATACCATGAGCTCTGCGAGAGTGGAAATGTGTGGTGTGTTGTGTTTACGCTCGAGACAGGACCGGCTGCATCGAAAGTAGCCCGTGCCATCCAACAATCTGGAACCGTCGAATACATCGACACTCACGCCATCATCGAAAACCATTACAGGCCTGACCTCAAGATGGCCATCATTGACAATCGGCATCACCACCAAGCTGCCTACATGCTGGTTCCTCGTTCCCATCCACAATCATACCAATGGGCTCCTGGCACTTCATCTGCACGAATTAATGCAATGGAGTTCATGCGAAAATTCGGATCGCCGACAGCTGGCTGCGAGAGCCTTTATACTCTTCCCGAAGTTCTGGAAGCCATCCGCTGCTGTTCGAGTTGGTTTGGGTTGTTGAAAGTCTTCCCAGGTCCATCTGATACCGGTACCTTGGTCACATAGATACAGTGTTATATTGTATAGTCATAATATCGGTCTTGCGACGCGCGTTATAGCTGCAAGGGGAATTGCTTGCAAGAATAGTGAGTTGTTCGGCGGACCACTCGACGTGTGCCCCTACGTCGTGGCAGTATTGTTCGAGGCGAGAGCCAGCTGTCAGGCGAAGTCCTCCACGCGCTTCATGACCGTGGCCATCTCTGAATGCAACTACCTCTGAGTGCAACCGCAGGTCGCTAAGCCAATCAGCAGAGCTTTCCATGGTTCGAGGGTTAATTCAGTTAGGCGCTTGCACACAGAGGTCGTTGCATTCAGAGATCTTCACGGTTATCTGTCCGTGAAATTGCTTGCCACGGAAGTCAGTAGTTCGTAGCGGGATCACTCTTCGCGTGCCAAAACCGGTAATAGCTGAACACACCAAAATGCGGTTCAGAAATCAGCGTGACAGGCACATCTGCGACGATGTCTGAGAAGAAGACACCACGCGCGCGTTACAACGGCACGACACGAGGTATCGCATGCATGTCGTGCAGAGAACGCGTCATTGGTCAAAAGACCCCCGTTTCAGTTCACCCAACGCCAACATGTGGCGGGCCTGGCTGCCTGCACGAAGGATGCTATTGTCGTTGGTGCCTTGCAATGCACCAGAAGTCGGTGAAAGTAATGACGATTGCTGCTGCGAGTATACATATATGAGTAGTTGAGGTGAATGTATTAATGTCGGCGAGGAAGGAGAAGTCTACGATCGTGGTTGCACAATCTGGTTGGCCGGCGCAACACACGAGTGCGGCGCGGGAAGCTTTTTCTGCGAGACCCTGAACGCTGAACGCGCTCCAACAACCGAGACGTCTCATCGCGTGCTGCTTCCTCCTGACGCTGTCGCGCCAGGTTATTTACCGCCCTTGGCTCTCCTGAGCCATTGAAGTGCATCATGGTGTCCTTCTCGTGTGAGGTATGCCCGCCCCGACGAAACGACCCCGCCGCAGAGGATTTCGCAAACTAATGTAATGGTATAGGGCTGCGGCGATGTCCTGACGAAGAAGAAGCTGTCTGGACACTACAACCAGTGCTGGGCGCCTGTGACGTGCCTGGACTGCATGACGACCTTTCCGAACGGAGCATTCCAAAGCCATACCTCGTGCATGAGCGAAGCGCAAAAGTACCAAGGGCATCTATACAGAGAAAAGGAAAAGAAGGGCAACAAGGCCGATAAGCGCAAATCGATGAACGGCAACAGTCAAGCGATGGTACCGAGAGGAGCATACGTTGAAGATGCAACAGAAGGGGACGATTCGAATGCCGTGGCTGTGATCGATGTGCCTCCTCGCGCTCCAACACCACCGCCTGCAGCCGATCCGCCTGCAGAGCTCGAAGGCGTCAACGTCTTCGACTTTCTGGTCAGCGATGCGACACCCAAGCACACGCAACTAGGCGCGCCGGACGAGCGCAGGATGCTCGAACAAGCGACGCCTTACGCAAACGGCGAATCACAGTTTTCGCAATACTCGCAGTACTCGAACGGTGATGGCTCACAGTACCAAAAGTACGGCTACTCCTATGGAAACGCCCCGCTTCCTGCTGGCATGGAACGTTTCGACTCGTACAACAACCTTACCGAATCTCAGCAGTCGTTTGTGACGCCGGCGAACAAGGATCAGAGGAAGCACAGGAAAGAGAAGGGAACCGTCGAGAAGAGTGATAAGAAGCGGAAGCGCAACGTGGAAGAGCTGGATCTGTCAAGTGCGAAGAGACCAGTCTCTCGAGGAGACCATTCTATGCTCGATGCGCCGTCATCCACAGCGGGGAGGAACCTACATTCTGGATTGACTGGAGGTCTGCAACGCCTCGTCACAGATCCCGATTTCTTCGAAAACGATCGCATCGATGCTGGCCCAACACCGATCAGTCCTATCAAGCGAAGCAAACGCGAGAAAGATCACCACGACGACCGGAAGAGTACGAAGGACGACAGGCGCAAGTCTTCGTATGTCTCGTACAGCACCACAACAAAGCCCGCCTCAAGCAAAGACGAGAAGAAACATCGTTCGCGGAGCCCGGAAGTCTCGAGACGTTCTGACAGACACTCAGACAGACACGATAAGCTTCGTCGCAACCACCGCGAGGAATCCCTGTCCTCTGTCGACCGCTCGCACGTCAGCAGTCGCAGACAAAAAGCTATCGATTACCCAGATCGGCCTGGTTCCGTGCAGCCCACTGCGAACAATGCCCTGGTCACATACAACGAGCGAGCGGAGCTATTCATGTCGTTCATCAATAAGGGTCCCGAGTCGCAACACGGTTTGTCGATGAACAAAGTCTTGAAGCGATACCATCGCGAAAGGGACACCTTGCGGAGTGATGAGAAAGAAGAGGAGGATAAGGAACTGTGGAAATCTCTACGATTGAGGAGGAATTCGAGAGGAGAGATTGTGCTGTTTATGTAATGTGTTTTGGCTCATTTTCTCTCCTCACTGTTTGGTTTATGATTGCAAAGACTCGCTGGCAAGCTGGCTCGCTGGCTAATGCAAGAATACGATACCTATGGCGAAACGGTCTGATGCGATGCGACGCTGTCGATACTATTTCGTATTTTGTACTTCTGTTAATCAATGTCTTGGTCTTGTGTTAAAGGAGTTGGCTGCTGGTGGTGGTTTCTTTGTTTCGGTAGCTGCTGGCGGAAAATGTCACACAGAGGAAGGCACGGAGGCACTCGACTTTGACAATTCGCACAGGTTCCATATGCTACTGACGGTTTCTTCGCATTAGCTTCGTCCTCCTCTCACGAACGCTTGCGACGAAGATTTCCAACACATTTGAACCGCAACTCCAACGGTGCAGTTCCACGGCTTCCTCACATGGCGAACTCGCCTTCCTCACCCGCCCTCGGCACGAAAGTGCTCCAGATAAATCATTCGGGAGAAAGCTGGAGGGAGGAACGAGGCTCGAACTGCTGCTTCCACGCCGTACCTTCTGTGCCGGGCAACTATTGCTTTCCATCCTCGAAGGAGGATTGTACCGCACCATCGACATCGGAAAAGAAACCCCAGAGGTCGCTTCAACAAGATGGAGGGAAACGCACGAATACCACTACTTCAGTTATTCCCAGAACTGACAACGCCAATATTGGCGGACCAGATCGAGGAGAGACGGCTGTCCATGCCAACACCACCAGTGGTCGCCCCAGCACAGAGACCCGATACAGCGATACCGCCCGCTCGAGACGTGAAGCTCATCTTCATCTGTGACTCTTTCTACGCGCCCTCACACTGGAGTCGTCTGCATGCGAAGCTCATCCACCTCAAGCTTTACCTTTGTGAATTTCTCGAGCTAGGGAGCACTCAGGTCCCGGAGGACCCGTCTGGCCGCAAAAACCTCAGAGACGACACTAGTCAGATTCATGCCGCGACTCTTCGAGCCCTGCAGGCAGGCACAGATGTAATTATCATTGCTCACGGCTATGCTGGCTGTCCGACCAACAATGCGCTTCAAGGCCTCGACATTCGATCTCGCACAGCCGCAGGCGCGAGCACGTGTGTCAGGGGACTCATATTTATCGCTGCCATGCCTTTGATGACAGGCTTGACCGTGTTGCAGCAGTTCGGCGGTATTGCTCTTGATTGCCATGTCTTTGAGGTGAGTAGAAGCGGCGGGTCAAGGGGGCGCTCCGACGACAATGAATTTCAAGCCAAGCAACAAAGTCTACAACCACTCGCTCTTCCGGGAATACGATCACTCCTTGGCGAGCTCATCTAAGTCAGGCATAGCATCTAATCGTTGCCATAGGAGCACGGCACTTTCATTTTCATGAAGAATCCTCCTGGGGCCGCCAAATGTTTATTCAATGACCTGCCAGATGACGAAGCTCACCTATGGGCTAGCAATCTGCTCGGTCAATCTTGGATGGCTTACTGCGAGCAAACCGATCATGCCGCCTACGAGCTCATTCCGTCGGTTTACGTGAAGTGCGGCGAGGATCGGGCCTTCCCACATGGATGGCAAGACGCAGTGATTGAGAACTCACAAAGTATCGGAGCAATCCTGAAGGTGCACGAGATGCGTAAGTAGAGGAGCAGTAGGATGGCCCTTCGATCAGCAGCTCATCAGTTTGCAGCCGATGCTGGACATACTCCGTTTCTAGGCCGATTCGAGGATGAGTTTGCGATGTTCATCTACGAGACCGTGGAGGATTTGCGATACCGCGATATGCAGTGGCTGATGTAGGCCCAGTGGAGGCGCCAGCAATACCCGCAAACTTGAAGCACGGTCCGAGTGAATGCAGCGCCATTCACGTGTTGCGTCGATTACAGCTTGCGAGCCCTGGAGACGAGCGCAACAACCGGGCCCTGGCATCAATATGCTTAGTGGGCCGTCCAGATGGCAACTTGTGGTATGAATAAGGAAGCATTTATTGGCTGCATCAAGCTTGTTGTGGGAGGACGGACTCCAGTTCTTGTCGATGTTGCCAGAGCATGAGAATAGGTTGTTACTGAAGTAAATTCTGGAAAGAGTTTTTATCATACTATTTAATCTCATACTTCCTTTTGGGTATCCTCTCATTACCGGCAACCATGGCCTGCCCAAGCTTGCGCCTGTCCTGTCCTATCTCAATAATCGTACTTTTCATCACTGTCGTAATCCCATAACTTCAAACTCCTTCCACGCACGCAGGCATCATGCTTCCTCACATAAACATCTTCGCGACCGAGATCAGACTCCCCGCATTGCCCATCAATCCAGCTCCTCCACCAAGAGCATCCATCCACCCTCCTTCATCGCCACCATACCCTCGACTCCCGTAGTATCCGCCCGATCCTCTCGAAGAACCTCCTCCAATACCCATACCCAATGGCATCCTGATGCCAAAATGCTTCAATAGGCCACCGATCGCGCCTCCAGCACTCAACAATGGCACCACAACCGCAAAGAAAGCTTTCACAGGATGTCTTCTCGCATACGCCCACAATTCCTTGATCATCCTCTGCAATTTATGCACCAGGTAACTGATATACCCATCTCGTGGTCTTCGCTTGTAGTACGATGATCCACCACTTCCTCCTCCAAAATTGAAAATACTACGCGAGGATCCGCCAAAATTGCTCCCACCGTAATTACTTCCGCTCCCGCCGAAGTTCCCAAAAATCGAACCGCTTGCGCTTCGCGCGTACGTTGGACGGGAGTGTGAATGTGGATTTGAAGCGCTGGGTCGCACGGAGTAGCCTCCTCCTCCTGCTGTTTTTACGCTGCGGGTTGAGCGTGCTGGGGATACGCCGCGGCGAGAGGAGCCATGGCCTGCGTTGGGGTTGAGGAAGGCTTCGGTGGAGGAGGTGTAGTAGGATTTGCCGTTGGTGTCGAAGAGGCCCATGGTTCGGTTCTTTGTGCGCGTATCTTGGCCGGTATCGCGTGTTCGTGCGTTGCGTGAGAGACAGGGACAAGGGTCGGTGTGTCCAATGGGTGCGGTACACGTCTGCGCGCGGAGGCGGAGGCCGGGTTGGCTGGTTGGGACCTGTGTCGATCAGGTACGAGGCTTGGCTGAATCGAGAGAGAGGGAAGTCCTTCGTGGCTATTGATGAGCAGCGAGGGAGATATAAGACGGAGTCTGTCGCTCAATGTTCGAGGTGGTTGGGGCTCTCGAGACGCAGGCCGCACAGCAGCTCCTTGAGTCGCGGCAGGGCTCATGTAAGCCTAAACTCAATTTGCGGCATGCGCGCACGGAGCACCAGAGCAGTGTGGAGTGAGTCCCGAAGGCTTTGCCCACGCCATCACGAACGAGCCAGCTTCGGCATCAAAATGCGGTTAAGATATTATCCAATCTATTAAACAACCAGCTTCCACTGAAAAGGTAAGAGTACACATCGCTCCCTTCTTTGATGTTTCGTTCTTTTCGAAATCTACACAGGAGATCACCATCTCTCACTTCTCACCGCACCTTCCACTCAAGCGTAGCCGCCGCCATGAAGCACCATCTCATGATCGGAACATGGTATGTGTCACTTTCTTACATCCCCTCGTCACTCACAAATCCAGAACGCTTCGATGGCTGCCCATGCCAAAGCTCTTGTTCCTCACCAGCAGAAATTATCCACATTCTCTTTTTCTCAAGGTCCACCATTGGGCGCGGAAGGCGCTTCCGAAATTCCAGCGGTATGGGAATTTATGGGGCAGACATGATTCGAGACCGCATGCGTTGGCAAAGGATTCTAGATCTTCGATTTTGATTTTGTTTCTGCTATGACTGGAGGATGAAGAATTTGAACATGGAAGAATTGCATACTGAGTCACGATTCTGCTTGCTAGGACACCGCCTGGAGCAATTTTTACTGTTGCATTCGATGACGAGAAGCTTACATTGGAATTGGTCAAGCGGACAGAGATCCCAGAGGACCAACCGATATCATGGATGACATTCGATGTAAGCACATGTCACCCAAAAGTGAACAAGCCAGCAAAAGTTCACGTTGACTGAACACAACCAGCATGCTCGCAAAAACATCTACGGCGCTGGAATGAAACAATGGGGCTCTTACCAAGTGACCTCCCCAGCTGAGATCACCCATACCAAATCCCTCCCCATGGGCGGCCACCCTCTGGCCAACTCACCGGACACCAAAACCCGAGCAATCTTCGTCCTGGCCGCACAGAAACCACCCTACGCAGTCTACGGCAACCCCTTCTACGACCACGCCGGCTTCCTCAACGTCCACTCTGTCGACGCATCCGGAGCCTTAGCAGAAAACATTCAAAATGTCCCCTTGGATGAACGCTCCGCAATCCACGGCATGGTCTTCGACTCTGCAGAAGAATACCTCTACTCAGCCGACATGTGGTCCAACAAAATTTGGACTCACAAGAAGAACCCTTCAGACGGGACACTCGAATTAGTCGGTAGCATTGAAGCTCCAGCTCCAAATGATCATCCTCGCTGGGTCGAGATCTCTCCGAATGATGGGTACCTCTACGTTCTTATGGAAGCAGGAAATCGCCTATGTCAATACTCCATTGACACCAACACACACCTTCCAACCTACACCGAGAAATCCTACCCTCTCATCCCACCAGGAATGGACACCTCTTTCCCAAAAATGTACCGCAGCGACGTGGTCTTCCGATCACATTCCGGAAACTACCTCTTTGCCACTTCACGCTCGAATTCCCCATCTTTGACAGGGTACATCGCAGCATTCAAACTCAGCAAAGACGGCGCTATAGAACGACAAATTTGTCTCAATCCTACACCGACGAGTGGAGGGCATTCAAACGCCGTGAGTCCATTCCCGTGGAGTGATGAATGGGTTGCTTTGTGCGATGATGAGAAGGGTTTCGTGGAAGTGTATAGATGGAAAGATGAATTCTTGGGAAGGGTGGCGCATTTGGATATTAAGGAACCTGGGTTTGGGATGAATGCGATTTGGTATGATTGAGGACGCAGTGTGAGATGTGCATGTTTCGGATAGACAGCAATAGATGCGCAATGTATTGCGAGAGGCGAATACAACATTCTGCAACTCAATCGTCTTGTAAATCAACCAGTACACTGATTGCTAAGGCTATAGATGATATAAAACGGGAAGAGTGATGAGTGAGAACATTGCGAAACTGCACCACGATCCTTATCAAGGTCTGTCTCAGTCAGCAGAAGGCAGCTTCGATTCTTTGAAATGAGGCATTACCCACAAAACATATGTGGAGGCATGTTAGAATTGAAACGAGAAATGCTTTGTCCGAGGCATCTGATCGTCCTCGGTCGTCAGCAGATGGTTCCACCAAGTGCGCAATACTTTGTTATGAAGACCAGGAGCCTGTGAAACTTGGAATCCTAACCGACGAATACAGCATCGTCAGGGGCCCCGTTAGAATTCTGCTCAGCGCTCAGCACTGGGACTGTTCATCACGTTTGCGCTGCATAGTCAGTCTCATTGGAGACCTTTCCTCGGCGGCAACGGGAATCTATGGCGGATACTCTGCCTTCAGAAGCACTCAGAAGTCCTTTCAAATCCGCAGATCAGCCTCTTGCTGTAGATATATGAGCCAATAATACATGTCCGCGCCCAGAACAATTGCCTTTTGCTTGTGGTGGAGCACATAGCCCTTTGAGCTCGAGCTGGTTCCATCAAGTCTGATCTGGTTGATGGCAGTATAGCATACCACATTCAGCAGGAAATTAAGTTGCGCAAACACATGTCAATATCTGTTCTTTCTGCAAGAATGCAAAGAGCGAGCATGCGATGGCATGGCCGACCATTCGGCTGTGCCACCTTCAGAGCCCAAATCCGCGCTTCTGAGGCTCTCGTTTTCTCGCTTCTGTGAGCGCCGTGCCCAAAGTGTTCTGGAAATTGGCAGCGTGCGCCGTAGGATCTGATGCTACTCGCACAGCAGGCGCTCTTTCCACCTTATCAGAAAGCAACTTCTTCGATGCAGCAACTGTGCGCATCGAAGCATTGATCAGTCGTCGCTGCACGTACGTGGCAGAGCGTTCTAACCTGCTCGCCGGGACCTCAAGTCGCTCCAATGACTTGGGCTTCGCGTTGGTGTACTCCGCTTCAAATGTGTTGAAGACCCAGCGCGCAGCAGCCATATTGCTGTTTGCTTCAGCCACGTCAGCGGTTCGTCTCACGAACTTGGCAATCGATTGTGCTATGTGGGGACCATGCCGGGCCTCGTCAGGTAGGAAGGCATATTGCCCCAGTTTGGCATATTTCTCGAGCATTTTGAGTGCAGGCCCTTCATTGTATCCCGATGGGTGAGATAGCTGAAGGTCCGAATAAAGCCATTCAACTTCTTCCGGCGAGAATGTCCGTTCATTGGGCATGTCGTGCATACAGTACTGCAAGAATCTTTCGTAGAGGGCCGGATTCGTTTTCCACGAGCCCAACGGTGCTTCAAAGCGCGAGAGCATGACGCGTAATTTGATTTCTGCGCCTCGAAGCAGATGATATGTTTTAGGAACCGGCACCTTTGTGGGCCCATGTAGCTGTTGCTGGGTCTTTAGTCGAGTGGGTTCGGTTTCTCGTATGTCCAACAGCGCGAAAATGAGATTTAGGCACGCATCGGCACAATAGTCGGTGTCGAGCTGGTCTTCTGCTTTGATGAGGCCCGTGGCCACTTTGCTGCGCCAGAAAGGATTATCCAGTACAGGCTCAATCTTCAACAAGCGAATCATAGTGTCCTGCAAGCCCTCGATCACGGCAAAGTAGCACAGATTGTCTACGAAAGCCGTGTTTTTGTGCATAATGGAGGTCCACTTGCCAGGATCTTGCAACATATATATCAGAGCTGTACGTGCCAGCTGCTCCTCGCGTTGTTTCTTGTGTATTTGTGAACGCTGCCTCCGTGGGTATCGCGCCTGATCACGATATTGTGCTTCAAGGCATGCATGAACTACGTGAGGGGTAGCCAGACCAGATTGAATGCATCGCTGCAAAACTTCGATTGGTCGACTCGATGAATTATTCAGCTCACTCTCGACTTGACGGTCGGTTTCTGAGATTGGAGATACATAAGCCTCGGCAGCGATTTTGTGTCGCTGCTCTAAGGACGTGCCACTCCGGATGGCGGCTTCTTTGACTCGCCGGAAACGTTCCAACTCGTGATGTAGATCGGAAGCCCTCCGTCTGCTGTCTTGTACCAATATGTTTGAGTCGTCTCCATGACTGCTACTCGAGTTCAGTCGTTGGACATGTCGAGTTATCACGTCTCTCAAATGTTGACCGGCGATCGGAGACGATGCCGAGCGAGGCTTCACGGGCTCCCAAGATACCCATGCTCGCAGCCGCCATCCCAGGCGTTGCATAACGGAGCGCCAATGCAGCTCTTCACCTGTTGCTCAGAAGCATTGATGTGACGAGGGTAGGCCAGAAACTGATGAGAAGCGGGCACGGGCTGACTGAGAACGAGATGGTGAAGTGGTGGAAGGGCGAGAAGTTGTCGACCTGCCAAGACGTGCAGTCCCGACCCAAAACATTGGCCAAGTGTGAGAATGACAACAACATCTCGCCATACTTGCAGGAGCAACGTTCTGCCTGTACAAAACACCAGATCACCGCAAATCAGCTGAAGACCCTTTCAACACAGGTTGCCAGCAACCTCGCACAGCCAAACTCGACAGCTGTTCACAGTAGGATCCAGCGCCCTACGCTTGACACGGTGACTCGGCTCGCCTGTACAGATAGGTCCACTTCATACCACCTTCTCCTCTGTGCTTCCCTTGTCCTTCAGCCTCATCTTCTCTACGAGCCATCACCACTATGACAGTCTCACCAATCCTCCCCCAAAGCACCCAACCCCACACCTCCTCCCCACCAACCGACAAACCATGGCGAGAAACACCTCTCATTGAAAGCGAGAAGCTCTCCAAAGCAGCAGGATGGTAAGTCAAATCCTCCCTCCCCAACTCCCCTCTCCCATACTCGCCATACTAACTCAGGGAAACGCACAGCCGCATCCTCCTAAAGCTCGACTCCCTCCAACCAAGCGGCTCCTTCAAAATCCGCGGCCTTGGGCACTTCATCCTCAAAACCTACCTCAACTCCCCTCACCCCTCGTCCCTCCACTTCTTCAGCTCCTCAGGCGGAAACGCCGGCCTCGCAGCCGTCCACGCCTCAAATTTCATCTCTCGACCCTGCACAGTCGTCGTACCATTGAGCACAAAACCCCACATGATCTCAAAACTTCAAAAAGCAGGAGCCAAAGAAGTGATCCAAAAAGGAAAAAGTTGGAAAGAAGCAGATAGCTATATGAGAGATATTGTGATGAAGAAATGTGCGGAAGAGAAAGGGGAGGAAGTAGTGGGTGTTCATCCGTTTGATGATGTGGATGTTTGGGAGGGGCATAGTGGGTTGGTTGAGGAATTGGGGAGACAATTGCAAATGAAAGAAGGGAAAAAGGAGGTGCCGGATTGGATTATTTGTTCAGTAGGAGGTGGAGGATTGTTTTCGGGGATTATGGAGGGTATACAAAGACAAGGCGAAGCCTGGAAAGAGAAGACGAAGGTGCTGGTTGTGGAGACTCATGGAGCGGATGCGTTGAGTAAAAGTTTGGAGAAGGGGGAGATGGTCACGTTGGATGGGATTACGTCTATGGCAACATCTCTCGGCGCCACAAGAGTTTGTGATCGGGCGTTTGAGTTAGCTAATCAGGGAGTGAAAGAAGGAAAAGTTCGGAGCGTTGTGTTGAGTGATGCAGAAGCCGCAATGGGTTGTTGGAAATTATGGGATGACGAGAAGATTTTAGTAGAAGCTGCTTGTGGTATTAACACTGCTTTGTGTTATGGTGGGAGATTAGAGAAGGCTTTCGGAAGACCGCCGAGAAAGGATGAGATTGTGGTGATTGAAGTTTGTGGAGGGTCGAATATTTCGGTGGAGATTATTGAGGAGTGGAGGAGGGAGTTTGGGGAGGGCTTTGTGTAGAATAGACGACAGGATAGAATATACCGATCAGAGATATGTATAGAGCTGCCGCAGAAGCGGCTATTATGCATGCGAATATCATGGGCTGTTTCACGCTTTTGGCGGGAGACTTTCACTCTGCAGCCTCCTCCGTCTGCAGGACTTGCGTTCGAGCTCAGGAAGCTGAGAATCTTGCCTATAAGCATCCTTCGGCAATGGTGAGAGATTTTATTAACACCAGAACGAAGCGCAACCGCCTCGAGAGTAAATCGTCATCCCACCACCAACCAACAATTTGCACAGAACAGCAATAGTAGGCACATTATGCTTATTCACAATATCTACTCATCCAACCCCGAGCTATCAAAGCTCTCTATACACCTCTGGGGCCATGTCTACCGGCCTTCTTCCAAGAAAGATCTTTCCTGTATACCCTAATAGCCGAAGATTAAGTGTTTGTAAACCATTCCTTCCGTCCATATTCGTGAGATTTCCCATCCTGTTGAGCACAACCTGCGGCTCAAGGGGTATCTATTTCTTTCCTTCCTTTTGTCTTCTTCAAATCATTCCGCGTGTCTTCAAATAATTTAAAAAGGTGTATACAAGAATTGTTCTCTGTTCTTTCTGGTGTGTTGTGGTATGGCTGCTCATTGTGCGTGAGCCACGTTGTTGTGTTGTTCGGACCAGACCCGTGGGGTTTGGCCGGTTTCTGTCAATTTGTATCGCCGGGAGTTCCGAAGCACAGGTATGCTTCGCTCATTGGATATGATCACGACACCGAAATCTCGGTTGATGCTGGAGTCGGGCTTGCTGCGACCTCCTCGTCCGATACAATGTATTGGAGAATGAACCTTTGCAAGTCAGTCATCTTGTAGGGCTTAGACATAAAGCCCTTGATGCCGACTTCAGTAGCTCGTTCCATGGCGCCGTCAGTCACGTCGGCGGTGATAGCAAGTACGGTAACTTTCCGCGAACCAGCCATTGTGAGAATGCGCCGCGTTGCTTCGAAGCCATCCATGATTGGCATCCAAATATCCATGAGCACAACGTCGACACAGTTTTGGCTTTCAATAGATGCGCTCATTTGTCGTACTGCTTCGCCTCCATTGTGCGCTTCGAGAATGTTTTGGTAGCCCATTTTGCCGAGCATGCTAACCAGGATCTTGCGGTTGAGTGCATTATCTTCTACCACGAGGAACCTGAGAGGGTACTTCTTGGCTAGTTCGCGATCGATCGTGTTTGCAGAATCCGAGGTACGTGGGCGAGGCTTTGGCCTGAGGATTTCTCCTGTCGGGCTTGGGGTCGTATCTGGAGTTGGAGCCGGTGATAGATCATCGCTATCGGATGAAATTGCAGCATCCGGTAAAGTGACGTGCACGATCTGCGAGCGCGGTGACGGAGGCGTTGTCGCCTGCATCGTTTCCGAGCCTTCATGGCTGTCGGTCTGGGCCTCTTCACCAACCACCTCGTGCAACGCGCGTGATGATGAGCGCGGGCTGCCTGGCGCGGGAGTGAGTGCGCGGAATCGAGGTGACACACTGTTGCTCGCTTCGGCTCTGCGTGGCATAGGTGATGCAAATGGCGACGATGGTCGGCTGATGGTCTCTCCCGCATGCAAAGGCACTTTGATCTCGAACTCGGAGCCATGTTGAGGACCATCAGTCACAGCTCTTGTGCAGTTCAGGTCACCCCCGAGTTTCCTCGCAATACCCTTTGCCACCAGCAATCCTAGGCCTAGACCTTCACTCGACCTCGTGATCGAGCCGTTCTGCTGAGAGAAAGGCTTGAACAAATGAGGAAGGAACGCTGCGCGAATGCCTGGTCCGTTGTCCGAGATCTTGATCGAGATGAAGCGGTTAGTCTTGCTCATTCGCGCAATGATCTTGATGCGGCCATCGGTCTTGTCTGTAAACTTCAAGGCGTTCAAGAAAACGCACGATATCAGCTTGCTAAGGTCTTTCTCGTCGATGAACATTGAGACTGGCACAGCCGGGTCGATGCTCCACTCAATCAGCTTCTGACCGATTTCGCCATCCGATCCTCTATTCCGTACTTCAATTACTTCGCCGGTCTCCGTGTCATTCGCAACCGTGGAATCTGGCCGCCCACCAACCTTCAGGCCTTCATTGATCACGAATTGTACGAGCTCGCGCAAGCCAGTGTGTCGCAGTCCAGGGGCAATGATTCGTGTAGAGAAGTTGCTGCTAGTAACCATGGTTGCGCTCTCCACCGTCGCAGCAGTCATTGATTTTGCGCCGAACTCACAAAGCCTCTGCACATCATCGGCTTCTTGCAAGCCAGTCTTCACTTCATCGCTGTCTCCTGCACAGCGTGCGCATGATGATGGCGTTCGATTGAGCTTTGGAACCTTTTTGGAATACGCACTGGCATTGCTGGCACTGCGCGAGCCTTGGTTGAAAGCTTCGTCTCGACGACGCTTGTTGGGTCGGTGAAGAGGTAGGTTGCTGCCGGCTACAATGATCTCAGGCCTCTTGTCGGTTGTTTTCGTGAAGGGCGAGTACGATTCGCTCGGCTCATCGAGGAGCGGAGCGGGTGCATCAGGCAGCGACATGTCCATGTCATAGGCGTGCACGACGTTGTCTGCAGCTTCCACTGCTCTTCGTGAGCTGTCCTGCACTATCTCGATATTTTGCTTGAGCTGCTCGAAGACGGCTTTCACTTTTGGATCGATGGATGAATCGACGCATTCCTCCACGGTCGTGTACATGACGTCCAGCATACCCACGATGCCTTGCATAGGAGTCCTCAGCTCGTGTGACAAGCTCCCGGCGTATGGTCGTAGTGACTGTGCAACGGTCACTGCATCATGAGGGATAACTCGGGTCTTCTCCGGAGCTGTGGGTTTGGCTTGCGCGATGAAGTTGGCGCCCTCCAAGAACCTGGCGCTGATCATGTCCTCCAGCGAGTGCATGAGCATTTCGATCGATGCCCAAGATAGTTGCCTCTGTGCTGCGCGTTCGGCGGACCACATCGCTCCAAAGTGACCAAAGCACTTGCCATCATCGAACAGTGGCACAGCGATGTATGCCTCGCAGGACGTAGGCAGAGCATTAGGATTATTGGTGATGAATTCGCCCAGTTTCTCTGGGATCACGAATACTTTGTCATGTCGCATGTACGCACAAGGACAGCCATATGCGTGAAACTTGGTCGACTTGACAGTACTCTTGGAGCCATCCGTGGCGTGGTAATGTAAAGCGGCAGCCATGATGCAGCTCCCTATCGTTGAAACACGTCAGCAAGAACATTTGCATACCTTCCTTCCCATTGTTCGTTGACCTACCGGGTTCTCCCATGGGTGGCATTTCGACGGGAACTTCTTGCTCATCGACCAAGACTCTCTTCATCACGAAACAGATGTCGGCGCCCAAAAGCTGTGACATGCCTTCCGTGACTGCAGACCAGAAGTCGTCTCGTGGAGTCCCTCGTAGCTCACGCTTCAATGCAATTAGACGTTCCAAGGCAGTGCTCTCCGCGTTGGAGTACCAGCGAAGGGTTTCATCCTGGAATCCTGCATCTCCATGCTGCAAAACGCTTTGCGTGCCATGCTTGGGGAAGCATACCGTCTCACGCTCCATGGCAGTGTCGTCTCTACCGCTTCCCATTCCTAGAAGTCGTAGAGGCCTAGCGAAACCATTTGGAACGCTAGGATTGCGCAATCGCTGAGCAGTGAATGGCCTGCGGAAGACGATGTCCTGGAGTGTGGTCCGTGGCGTATTTGTGCCGCGTAGACAGGGCTTCAGATAGGAATAGGCAAGAGGAAGGCGGTGATGTGGTGAAATCTCCAGAGGCTCGTGTTGCCGGCCGCTCTTTCCACCGGGGATGGCAGTCAGTTCGGCACCGTTTGTTAGCGCCAAGCGAACGGATTGACAGCGTCCAGCGTGTGCAATGTCTTCGCAGTACCCGTTGGCAGGGCGTGGTGTTGTTGTGGATGTCTGACACAGGACGGTGATAGTGTGCAGCTGCGCGGCGGAGCGCTTTCTCATCCTCCCTCCGCAGGAAGCTACGGTGACATGGTGCCGGGCGGGCGAGGCGCAAAATCGAGACCGGTCGATGAACGATGGATCCTCAGGTTGTGGCTTGTGGGGATCCACTCGCGCCATCGTTCGAACCCGCCGAGCCAAGCCTGCGGATCTTTGAGGTTGACGGTGTGGCAGCAGCAAGCACGACCGCGGACAGTCGCGCATTCTGACTTTCGTCCTCGCTCTGGCCTGTAACTCTCCACACTTCTTCGCTGCGCAGAGTTGGGCCTGCTCCAACAGCAGACGGACCACGTTCCCCGCCGTCGCCGCGAGACGTCATCCCAGGCCGGCGTGGCTGAACGAAGCGCGTCCATGGCGGGCCTGGACTCTGCGGGAGGCTGGAACGCTGCGATTCCGCAAGCGCCACTGCGCCATGGCGAACGCACTCTGCCATCCCGCGACAACATCGTTGATTGGAGTCTGCGTTTCAGGTTGTTCCTGTTCAAAGACTGCACATTCGGCACGGACGTCATCTTCCCACAGCTGCTGAACAATGAAAGAACGCCAGGCCATTGCTTCGGAGTGTGAACAAAGTGGGTTGCTCAACACGAAACACGTGCGCTGCGTAGAAGCGGCTGGCCCGATGTCGAAATGACGATCATCCCTGCCCTCCTTTCTCGGACCTTCCAGCCCCAGTTCCAGCTCCGAGTCTCTCTGTAAATTTTGTGATGGCGTCGGCTGTGGACTTGTCCACAGCCGATGCCATCGCAAAATTAATAGAGAGGTAAGAACCCACAACTGTGCCTTCCAGTTCATCAAACTGAGCCCGAAAAGGTGTTTCCGTTGTGAGAGAGGTAGGTACTACCACCCCCCAAGTCTTCTTCCTTCGTCGACTGACGAGCACCTTCAGTTTCCTGCCCTCCCGCATCCCCGCCACCACAACTACAACCACCGACATCGACAGCATCACACACCGACCAGCGTATGTTAGTCCGACAGAAGCCGCTGGCATAATCCGTGGAATTATGCGTTCCTCGATGAACTCGAACATCCACGAGAAACTCAATTCCCACATCCACCCAGGCTTGCTTGACTGGCTAGATCTCTGACGTGGTACAATCGCATGTACACAGTCATGGCCACACACGGTAGGCAGCACGACGCCATCTGGTAATAATCAGTCTGGCCGTGGCCGAAAAGCACGGCACATCTTGAGCGCAGGTAAATTTGCGGCCTGTAGCGCTCCAGGCTGAAAGCCTCAAAGCCATATTGCAAGCTCAGCAGTCGACACTTCAAGAGTAGAGCAAGTTCTACCGAACACCTCTGCTGACGCCTCGAACAACCCACTATGCTCCTTTACCTGCAAGCCACAGCTCGATCTCAGTCTGGACCGTTTCTTCAGTATCTGCCCGATGAAAGCCACCCGATGACCCAACATCGTGACCAAACGTATGTCAAGAGTACGCGACCATTTATCACATGAAACAGCTTACACCCATCCTTAACTAACGCAACTTCCGCATCATGTCGACGACAGCCAGTCATCAATCGTCAATGCATATTCACTCTTCGGCATGGTCGCGCATTTGGCGCACTCAACTCACAATGTGCACAATGTGGCTTGGGCCTGGATGTTGCCACCAGAGCCACACAAAGCTGGAACTTCCAGGCCAAGCTCGCTTGCTTGCTTGCTTACTCTCCTACTTGACCTCACTCCTATCGTCGAATGTCACGCTCATCTCATCACAATCAGTGTCGTGTCGAAAGGACTCTCCCATCTCCCGGCAGCACCGTCGACGGAACTGTCCACTCTCCAGCAGTACTACCGCGGCTGATGGCTGATGACGCTCATCAGGTTGTACAACTAATGCACAGACTTGCTCGCTTCCAACCGACCAGCAGGATGGATGATCTAGAACCTCGATCATGGTCCGATCTGATCCTGTATATAGTGTTGCCTTCTTGCCTTGATTTTCTCAATTCTCATGCACGAATCCTGACACTGGGGATGCATGCATGCTTGCTTAGTGTGGTACCTCCTGTGTACGACGTTTTGGGGAACTTCACTTCATCACTTGCAGGCAGTCAGTGCTATTCTGTCTCGAAAGGCACTTGCTTGTTTCTCAACAGAAGGGACACCAACTACATCGCAACCGTCTCGATTCAATGCTCTCAATGAAGCGGACTCTCAACACGAGAACAAATTTTTTAGGTGATCAACTACTATATGCAGTGCCCGCGTGAGCACATGTCTATAATGTAAATGTTGTATTGTTAGGTCGAGTCAAAAGTCGAAAGAAGTAAACCAGGAAAATCTCTCGCCTCGGCCCTTTGCCTTTCCATTTCATTTCAGTTCCTCCAGTGACATCTTCCTTTTCCACTTACTCAAGAGAGTGGATTTAGAAGATGCCGGGTATCATCGTATAGGGTACAGCACGGCAATATTCGTCCCATTTCTCACCATACTTGGCTCGGCAGCGGCGTTCGTCACGCTTGGCGCGGTGAACGAGGAGGACGCTCATGAAAACCAGGTAAGACCAGGGGAGGATGTTGTCGAAGCCGCAGGTTGCGCAGTAGGCGTAGCACTATTCATGTATGTTAGTAAATTGTCATTCGTGGAACGATTGGGGTGGGGTCAGGACTTACTCCGATCAGATCAGCAAGATAATTGGAATGTCTCGCCACACCCCACCAGCCTGAAGTCAGAAGCAGACTCTCGTGCTCCTTTCCGTCGCTCGTGTGGTATTTGCAGCGAATGAATTCTGCTGGCCGACCCCAGATTCGTGCTTCGTCTTTCTTTGATCGGACGTAATCGCGTTGCCAGTTTGCGGAGCGGAAGATATAATAGCCTAGCAGACCGAGTGCCAGAATTCCAATCGCTTGGCCTTCGGACAAGTGAGTTGGGTAGCGGGCCATGTACTGCGCTTGCAAGGTGTAGAACGTTGGCAAGAAAGTTGCGTCTCCCCAGGCGAGCATGAAACCAAAGTGATCGTGGCTGATGTCGATCGTTCGGGTATACCAGCTTTCATTGCAGAAGAAGTCGACGACGTAGATTGCTTGGAGGATGTTGAGGACGATCATGGAGTAGGTCACGTAGCCTACTGTTTGGTATTGGTAGGCGGCCCAGGATAAGTTGATGAGAGTCCAGGCTACGATTCCCGGACGACCATTGTGGAAGAATTTGAAGTCCCAGTAGGAGCCGAATCGGGGGTTGAGTTCGACGCCGGCCCAGAAGTCGTAGATCCAGCTGCCGCTGAATTTGCGGTCTTCGGGGTGAGAGGGGAAGAGGTGGCCTTTGACTTGGGCGAGGATTGCCAAGACGAAGCCGTAGATGTTGCAGGCTACGAGGAGACCTTCCCAGTTGCGGGCGATGATGGCGGGGTCAATGTAGCCGTACCAGGCACCGCCGATGAAGAGGGCGTGGGTGAGAGTCCAGGCTAGAAGGCCGTTTGTTCTGTAGTGCAGTTGGTAACCGGCAGGTGTTTTCTGGCCATAGCAGGTTTCGCCGGGGAGGAAGCCGTAGAGGAAAGCTTGGAAGAGGAGCCAGGCTGCGTAACCCATGATTGCGTCCTTTGTAGGTCGGGGCAGGTTTTGCAAGAGGTACAGAACCGGGCCATGATCAAGAGCGGCGCCAATGGCTTTGGTGAGGGAGCCGCCGAATTGCTCGAGGGCGACCCAGTTCATGATGCACAACGTGGGACAGCCTACTATGAGCGTCAACACGCCGACGGTGCTCTCCCATTTGGCCTTGTTGCTGTGCGCGCCCCATAGCACGGGCTTGCCCGTGTCGGGCACAATGGTCTCCAGGACTTTCTCCATCGTGGAGGCTTGGGCGCCCTTCATGCGGGGTGATGCAAGAGCGAGGTGCTTGCTGATAGCGGATCTGGAGTGGAATGTAAGCGCGTGCTCGATCTCTTTGTCGCACCCCGGACGACACTTGCATTGGTAGGGAGAGATGTCGTGCAACAATGGCTTCTTGTTCGTGGTCGTTCTGCAGTAGGTGCAATGCAGCGAAAGTGGGAAGCGAGCGAAGCGGGAGCTTGCCTCAACAACAACAACAAATAAAAGTCGATGCGATTGACCTTATGGTATCATGTTTCCGTGGCGCAGCGCACTTGTGAAACAACAAAGCACCTTGTCAGTCGACGTGCCTTCTATACCAGCAGCTCACAATGCGGTCATGGGGGCAAGTGGAAGAGGGAGCATGTGTGGAGGGAGGATACTTGTCTCGCAGACCCATGACGAGTGGATTTTCGTACTTGGCGTAAACTTTACAACCTGGTTCCGCCCTCGTTCGATGGCCGTGTGCGCAGCCTCCCAGACACGAGGCACTGCGCGCGCGCGCCCCCCAGACGATTCGCGCTGCTGCAAATCTCCCTGCGAACGGCCACTCGAGCAGCCGGTGCAGCGGCGTCTGTTTCGGACGTGAGCATCTGGAAACGTGTGTTTGGGGAGCAGTATGCGGTCACTCTGACAGCTCCTTATTGATCCTGCAGCTCTCCATCGCAGTACGCGCCTCAACCCAATCTGAATATGCACACAGTGCCTGACTAACTAGCCTATTTTCGGCAAGTCATGGATCGCCGACGGGGGCGCCCCAACTGGCGGGAACACAAACACTCTCACCACCACCGGCCAGCCTCGAGCAGGTATCGCCCAAACGGTTGAGGAATTGCTTCCCTCGCACACCCTCGTGGACGTCAGCAGTAATCGTTTCGAGCAGGCGATGGTGTTATTAGAATCGGACCAGCGCCCGTCCGCCGGAATACAGTGGTCCCATGCGCAGCGCCTGGGACAGGCTGCTGGCTCTCCTCCATCGCCGGGATGCTGGGCCTGCGGTGACACGGCCGCCATCGCGACAAGTGCTCGATGTGTTGCATACTTCCAACACGAGGCGCGGATGCCGCGGAAGTCTCAGCATTTCAGCAGACAGCAGGACGGACTGCGCGGCGATCTGGATGTCTCTTCACAACCACTTCACCACGAGACGTGAGCTCCCCCGGCTGACCATCGGACGAGCTGGCACATCCCTGTCTGGCTGATTGCCGTGAAACCACTGATTCGAAGACCCCTCGATGCTGGTCCAGGCGTTAAATTCACTTGACACAAGCACGTGGGCACAGGCTGAGCTGCCTGCCTTTTTGCTGATATCGCTAACTTAGGGCACCTTTGAAAATAGAACATCATCCAAGGCTGACTGGCCATCGCGACGCGTGCCATCTTACGTCTCAATCCGCGCAAGCCATCAGCGCCGAGCACAGAGCATCATCGGGACCACGAACGCGGCCGCCTGATATCTCTAACCGCGACGCGCAATTGCAACAGACTCAACTCGCAAACATGTCCATACCAGGAATCCCACGATAGACTCCGAACCACCTCTCCAACCCATCCTTGCTTGCTGCGACGACCATCGCGATGGCCACAGAAAGAATAGAGTTTTGCCATGCACAATGTGAGCGTCATTGCCAACGCGCGTGCATGAACCTTTTGCGAAAATGAAAGAGCTTTGATACCAACTTTGGAACACCTCAGGCCTCAGACATCGGACATGACACCGATATGCGGCAGCGAGCATGAAACTCAGGACGTTGTCGGAGGCCAGGGCTTGCATACACTCTGCAAATCTTACGCAGGAAGAGTGGGAAAAGAAGAAAGAGAGCAGACCACCTCCGCGGAGCAGACACAACACGCTTTGAAGCACACCACCAGTGGACAGCAAATTGTTGGATGCTGCAAGTAAAATTTATCATATGGCTTCTCGCGGCACCTGCCATTAGCGGCGCTTACTGGTCTAATAAACGATACACGCCTGGTCTGATTGCTAGTGCTATGGCTATACTGCGGATAAAGGCTTGAGCGAAAGCTTTACGCGTCTTCACGTATTCCGCCGTTCAGCGGCTGGACTTCTCGCAGCTATTGTCGGTGAGCAGGGACTCTATTGCAGGAATGGTCCAAAGTCATTGTCGAGAGAACAGGATCTGCCCATCGAAGCCAGCACCGAAGGGAGGTTGTCATCTCACATGCTGCAAACTCCCGCATCCCAAGACGCTGGCAAGCTGGGTACATTCGCGATTGAACTCGAACCGAAGACCCGAGAGCATTTGTTGCGGTGTTGCAGGCGGGTGCAAGGACGAGGACGAGCTGGCGTATGGCCTGAGGCGGCGAAGTCGCTCTTCATCCTTCTCGACGTCGCTACCACTATCGCGACAGTGAATACACCAAGAGCGCCTTTGGCGGATGGCTTACATTGAGCCATGTAGTACAATGTGCTGAGCTACTCACGCTCGAAGCCGCCTCTTCCGAGTGTGAAGAAATTGCTTTGCCACCGGGCAAGATGTATTCCACGCTGAGAGACCACAACCCAGAGTGGTTGCGACCCGTCTGTAAGTTTCGTGAAGACATATTGACCGCTTCGACAGCGTGAAGACGACGACCTTGCAGTTATATATTGAGCGCTGGCTACGGTCCATTTCCTTCCCACACCAGAACACAGATCTGCATCTCCGATACCAGCAAACCGAGAACAAGTCTTCAACACGGAACTCCAAGCCAATACCGAAACACTCCACTCACCACAACCAGTCACCATGACGATCCGCACTCAGTCTTCTACCGAGAAACTCTTCAAAGACGATGCCTTCATCAGGTGTCCGTCATGTGGGGCTCGAAATGGCGCTCACTTCGTCTACTGCAAGGGTAGAGAGGGACTCTCGCGCTGAGCTCGCTGTCGACTGCAGTATGTTGAGCATCACGATGTGGTGCTCAGCTGATCTGTGGCGTATGGCTGCAAACGATCTGTAGCGCCATTCAACATGGTGCTCTGCATTTGCGATTCTGGCGTTCTTTTTCACTTTGCTATTGGCTGCCTGATGCTCAGCATCACCTTGGTTTGGTGGCTGGGTAGCGGCTATTGGCTATTGACATTCTGTAGCACTATCCAACATGGTGCATTGAATCGCGGGTTCTAGCCTTTTCCTCTGCTTCACTTCTCAAGCTCTCCAGAACTGCCTAGTTGGTTGCTATGACACTCTGCTAATGTTCTGTCACTCAATCCAGTGCTTATCCGAAAGAGTATTGGGAGTCTGGAAGATGCTGTGTCAGACACTGAGTGAGACTTTCTCAAGTGAAGTGCTCGTTGTTTGTCCTGCCTCCATTCTTCAGCTCTCACATGCACGCTAAATACCCCTTCTGCCTACAGCTCGCCTGTTCCGATTCGCATCAATCTTTTCTCCCAAGAACAACAACAACACTTCTCGTCCGTTGCACCACTTGATGATGGCCCAACACGAACGTGGCCGCACGCCTTCAGGCGATGAGATGCCACAACTCGATACTGCAAATGCGCGACCCCAAGCGCAACCGCAACCAACGGCGACGCCGAGCAAGAAGGTCACCAGCGCATTTCCTGACCTGTCACTTGGAGAACAACGCAAGCGCCGTCACACCTCGCCGCTTTTTGTCAAAGAAGAGGACAGTTCAGATACTTCACCACCGGAACATGTCCCAGACACGAAGCGCACCAAATTCGACATCGCCAGTGACGATAGTGGTTCCTGCCGGCTTCGATGCGGCCACCCTCTTGACTCATCCACACATCGGCACTTCCCCTGGTGTCACCCAAATGTGCCCATGGTGGAGGCTACAGTCCTCGACATCTGCGAGCAGCTCTTGACACGAGTTCAAGAGTGTGAGAGTGGAGCGAGCGAGTCGATAAAGGCTAAATGTCGAGCTATAAACTCGAGCAAGAATCTGAAGCTCCTCTATCCTGTGCCCAAGCCTGCCGCGTTGATCGGAGGCATGGGCGTCGGCAAGTCCCAGCTTGTCAACGGTTTGCTGGGCTTGCCAGGCGCAGCGATCACCAGTGATTCCAGCCGCGGAACCAATACGACTCTCGAGTTCCAAGGCAGGCGCGAGAATCAAAGCCACAGATTCGTTCTGGAAGTGCTCCTTCATACGCCGGAACAGATCAAGGCACGCCTGCGTGAGTACTGTCACACAATTCATACATACCTCGCGCTGAAGATTCAGGAGTCGGATGCCGACGAAGAGGTGGACGATCGAGAGGTTGCAGATCAACGCAAGAAGTACAATACTGTGTACGATATGCTTTACACGACATTGTACAGCAGCACGCTGACGCTCACCATCGATGGCGAGGATGAGGAGCACGAAGTCGCAGATTTGGACGACTTCAAAGCCTTCTTGGACTCCGTCCTTGACGGAAATGTTCGCTTTGAAGCTCTGGCACTCGACGACACGATCAAAGCGCTATATGGCAACATTGCGGACTTCATGAGGGCACAGGGCGTTTCGAGAAGCGCAAAGACTTGCGCCGTCCACAGTCTGGAAGATCTGGAGGATGCAATGCATGAAACGATCAAACCTGCATCGGCAGAGACAGACGTCCAGCACCTTTGGCCGCTTGTCAGAAAAGCCGTGCTGTACTGCGAGGGCATTGAGCTGCTCGATATGGGTGTCAGCATTGGAGACACTGCAGGCTTTGCTGACACGAACGAGTTCGTTGTTAACAATACCTTGGCGTATCTCTCACAGGCCGGCACAATACTTGTAGTTGCACCAGTGCTTCGAATCGCGAATGGGGAAGAACTCAATTCACAATTGACCACGATCATTTCCCTCGGCAAAGCCAACGGCGCATATTTGGTTGCGACCAAGACCGATCTCTCGAAGTCTTCCCTGAAGCCAGCTGAGCGGAAGAAACTTTCGAAGCAGGATGAAGCGAGAATCAAGTCCGCTGAAGAGCGGCTGGAGGAGCTCGAGCTGGAATCCGAGAAGTTACGACAGGAGAAGCAGCAGCTGCTGGATACTCAGCAATGGGAACAACACAGCAAATTCAACGAGGATCCAGCAGAGCTTAAGCTACGGAAAGCAACGGCTTCTCGTGAGGTCACTCGTGCCGTACGCGCGATATCGCAACGAAAGATCGGATTGGAGCTCAAGGACAAGATCAGAAAATTGACCCGTTCAGGACATGGCCCCGATCTCAAAGTGCTCTTTACAACTACAAAAGGCCTCGATGACCATAATGAGGAAGGAGGAGCCAAAATGAGCGAAGATGCACTCCTAGACACTGGTGTTCCAGCAATAGCGCAGCTACTTCTCGAGAGGCCCGCCCGAGAGAGATTCGAAGTCATGTGGCGAACCTGCACCAAACGTCTGCCTTCGGAGCTCCAAGCAATCAACAATATTCTCACAAAGACGCCAGGACAGATGCATCGAGATGTTCGGGCTAGCATCGTAAACAGGTTTGATGCGGGCATCGAGCATGTTGTCAATGCCCTTGCCGATGAGCTGAAATGTCGCTTCGGGTCCCATCTCGCACAGGCATTCACTGAGGATAATAAGGCCGAGTGGAGATCCAAAGCTGGACCCAAACTCGACAAGTGGGCGCAGTGGCATTCGATTACTGTGCATGCCTATTTCAAGAAAGAAGGCTATTGGAAGCCCAAAGACAGCAAAGGCATCAAGGCCTGGAACTATGAAATTCAGAGTCTTCTCGCCACGCCTGTAATTTACGCCTTTGAGCAGATGGACTCTGGTTGCGAGGCCATCATGGAAACCCTCAACAACCACATCAAAGACTTCATCCTCAAGCCGCTTAAGGAGGACGCGAGCATCGCATCCCTGGGAGAGCAAGGCGACACCTTAACACAAACGATCACTGACCAGAGCGACGAATTGGACACAGATCTCGGAGACTTTGCGGAAGAGCTGAAGCCATTTTTGGACTTCGTATGTAGGCGTGCCACCTTCAAGGACAAGGAATCTTATGTCCACGAGGAACTCCAGCCTACTTACCTCCAAGCCGCCGCCCTTTCTCAGAGAAACTACCCCAAATTCAGGAAAGACAAGCTTGTGAGAGGCAACAGTGCACATGGAGATCGCATGCATCTATTGCGTGACAAGATCTGCCTCAAGGGACCGAACCAGCTTTTCGAGCGAGTGCAAATACGAACCGAGACTGGACTTGAGGAAGCGAGCAAAGAATGGGTTCGCAACGTCAGAAAGAGACTAGAAGCACTGAAGACAGCTGTGCTAGAGGACTTCGACAGCAGGTACGAGACCCACGAGGAAACGAGCAAAATGGACCCAACGACAACCAAAGCGATCTACGATGCTACGTTGCTGGCCAAGTCGAGATTGACGAAGGAGGTTCTGCCATTGCTAGAGGAGTGCAAGACGCTGAACGAAAAGGTCGTGAAAGATGAGGTGATGGAAGAAGACTGAATGCGAGGCATGAGTAGTCGCTCAGTTGGGCAGGACAGAGAGAGCATTTGGCTGTGGACAGGAGATCCAATCAGGCTACAACGCGCAAGAAGAGACGACTCGCCGAAGGAGCTTCGTAAAGAGTGCGGGCCGGTCGCATACGGGAATTCTCATCCTCTATGACATACCCGCAAAAAGACCTGTCGGGTCTACGAATAGAGCTTGAAGCTCGCAAGGAGATTCGATCTCTTTAGTGAAACTGTCACTCGCAGATAGTTCTCGTCGTTCATCGCAAAAAAGAACACTCACCTCTCAACCTCGTTTTTATTTCAATGTTCCCTCAACCTCCCAACCCACTCTCCTCACTCCCCACTCGCACACTTTGCATCACATCCTCACAAGCCCACAATGATACAACATCATCCTTTCATCTCTCCAATACAAACCACAACCCACAAACAACAACTCCATGCAATGCAGCACTCTGCAGTGCGTACATAATCTCTCAACTTCTCAACCCAATCTTCCCACTCACGCGTCCTGCATCACATCCTCACAGCAACACCACAATATTACCCTCTCCTTCTCTCCTCTCATCTGTGCATCACAACCCACAGCCCACAAACAACAACTTCATGCAGCGCAGTGCAGTGCATATGTAGTCATCAAACTCTCTCGGAACCTCATCCCAAACCAGCCACATCACCGCACGGACACAGTTCCCTTTTCGAAACGTTTCATCCGAGCAACTAAGATCTTTATAAACAAGCCACCTAGGTACCTAAGCGATGCGACGTTTCAGATTCGGATCAGGATTCAGATTGATGCGAGGGCCAATCAATCACGACTTGTGTTACGCAGAGATGCATCTTGCCGACGCATGCTATTGAGCGAGATATGTGAACAGGAGAGATCTGGCATGTTTTGAATGATTCGAATTGTGAAGGTAGCATTCCACAGTCAGCTACCATGCGTGCTATTCCTCTTTCTGCGTCCTTCCCTCTCCCACATCTCTCCCACATCTCTTCCAATTCGCTTGATTGAAATATAAAAGAAATGGCTGTCGCTATCACTATTCGCGAAGCGATGATGGCTGAACAAAAACAAAAGCAGCAGTAAGTACAAAGACCCATTCCATCGCAAAACTCCTCTAGGGCTCTGTATACTCGCGGCCAATCATTCCCGCGAATGAGAAACTCCCAACTCCATTGTTTTCAAACGGTACGCCTCTCCTGCGCCAGGCTGATCAGAAGGCGTAGCACAGCAAAAACAATCGAGTGGTAAAAAGTTTCCCTCTCTCAAGTCGTCGTTCATTCGTCAAATGAGATATAGAAATCAGCGAGCCACAAAGGGCTTCGCATTTGTCAGCTGCAGTAGCTGGCTCTGTCGTCGTTTTGGTGATGTCGAAATTTTGCACAGTCATTAGAGTCGTGGTAGGTAGTGGTAGTGGTCGGGAAGAAGCGAAGTCGAACGTCGTGGTGCGATGATGATCGCGTCGAGAATGTGGCAGTCGATGCCATATCATAGCATTCTATGCCTCGGAGGCAGATCCCGATGCTTCGCCTGACGCAGACGACTCTTCGTCAATCGTCTCGATTCGTTCTTGCTTTATTGAGGGAGTCGGCTCTTCTGACGAAGCTTTGGATGATGAGACATCGTCTTCTGCTTCAATCTTTCTTCTCTTGCCCTTCGGTGCTGGATCGAGTGGTGTTCGGCAGTATGTGACTGTGCGTGTAACGACATGGCGGACGTGGACTTTGCCAGATGGCCCACCAATATCTGTGTGAGGCTCGCGAGGGGAGAATGATGCGCTCCATGGTGCGGCGCTCATGGGTGTGTTGCTGTACGGTGATGGTACTGATTGTGCTGATGCGAGTGCTGGTGAGAAGGGTGACTGGGGAATGTGCAGTCGTCGTGGTGTGCGAGCTGATCGTGGTGCTGGTTTGGCGAAAGGCGAGGGTGGGATGATAACGCGAGGAGACTCTGGACGCTTGCCATTGTTGGACCTTGCTACGGCGCTGCTGATTGTTGCAGCGCTGGCGTCTGTTCCATTCGAATCGTAGGATGTATGTCGAGACAGAGATGGCTGAGATGTTGGTGGGGTGATATTTGACTTCGTTCCAGTTGGATCTGAGTTGCTTCTGTCGAAAGGCCTGTCGAAGCTCTTGTCACCAAAGCTGAACTTCGCACTGGTAGCAGAGGCCGGACTCTGAACGGCTGGAGAGAAGTTCTTGAGGAAGTCGAGATAAGCCGAAGGTGGGGTGATTGGAGTACGCAGAGCATCATCTTTTCGTACGAATGCAGCAGCCGGGGTGCTGACCATGGGGCTCAGCAGCTCCGAAGGAAATGTGCCCGATCCTGGAGTAGGTAGAGAGGCGGTATTGGCAGTCGACTTCTTCTCGAAGCCGGCAGCAGCCATAGTGGCGGACGAAGTAGCAGTAGCCATGGTGTGATGTCGTCGTTTGCGAGAGGAAGCGACCGAAGAATCAAATAAATGAATCGGCGACAACAACGACGACGACACTCCAGACCTGCGAGCAGTATAAGCGATGCTCGGTGAGGGAGAAGGCGGGAGAAGAGCGGCAGCTCCAGAGGGAGATTGCCCTGGGGTTAAAGCGAATCTTCTGGTGTGGATGCTTACCTGACGCCGGCCGGTGCTTCAAAGCACATTGCGACTTGCCCGCAAAGAGACATGCAAGACAGACTGCTGCAGCAGAAGCGCTTCCCACCTATTCTTGGTGCGGCGCCTACAGACAGCAATCGAAAGTGTTTACTTCCACCTTGCAAGGGCCTGTGAGGTCATGCAAGTGAAGTAGTCCCAGGCCAATAGGAGGCTGTGCCAACAGCCTGGGTCCTTGCTAGCGTCTGTCCGCAGCGCTATGATTGGACGTAAAACGAGCGGCGCGGAGGAACAGTAGAGCGGGCGGCTATTTGAAAGTTGTTGTTCGTAGGCGCCCGACTGTGATTCGTCCAATTCTGACCGGAGCAAGGCTGAACTTGGGTGAAAAAGAGAGAGCACTCGAGTGACTGCGTCGGTGAGTCCGATGGCCTGACGCTCTCACTCTCAGCCGCGCTGAACGTCGAGGACGCGAGTGCTTGGTAGTAGATCGTCAGAAATTAGCACGTCCCAGGTGAAAGGAGAGTAGCCCGGGGCGTGGATAGGCTCAGCGATGTGACGAATGACAAGAGCTGCTGCGGCTGCCAGGATCCGGTGGTGAGGAAGCTTTCTGTGGAGCCAACGTCGAAAGTCAAACCTCTTTGAGTGTGATGAGGAACGTCTTCGACATGAGGCACAGCACGCCTTTATGCTGATGGCAAGCGCCGTGCAGACGCCACGAAAGTCTTCTGTTGTTCAGTATATAGCATGCGGCGTCAAGCACGTCGCAACCAACATGCTCCAGAAGGCATTGCCAGCACATGGGAAGAGTTGGTGGACGCTAGGCGCGCGTCACGAGTTGGAGAATAGGTACGTAGCCAGCGTGACGCTCAAGACGAGAATAGCTTCAATACTTGCCGGAGCCAACAGCAAGCAGCCAGCCAGTAGCTTGCTCATCGCCAGTAGCACATGGTGCGGGAAGAGCCTCTTTACACCAGGTTGGTGACGCTTTTGTCCATATCTAGACTGCTTCAAGTATCGCCAACGGGCTGAGCGAGCCGCTGATGTGAATAGTGGCCGGAGGAAGCGCCCGATTGCGCAAAAGATGGTACGGAATGACGCTTCAATGTCGCCAATGGAAGAGCCAAGATGTTCTTACTCGCATACAAGAAACACATGGCGAGCACGAGGTTCGCCGGGCTGTGGAGAAATGTCGACTTTACAGTCTGACTGGTCGGGAGCTCGAGTGGCCCGGCAAGCCTTCTCGTCGAATCCGGTGCTGAAGACTCGGCACACTGTTGATGTTCATTCGGCACATTCAGCAGAGCCGAAGTCGGTACAAGAGTACAAGAGCTGTCTCCAGATGTCAGCAGGGCGCGTGACACTATTGGACTGCCTTGTGGTCTGGTCCCGGGCGTGATAGCAAGTGTACCACTCTTGTCGTGTTCTTGGTCGTGTTGTCCGGGCCATTCAGCATGTTCAGACATGTGCCGTGTGTAGTCACGAGGAGTGCTGTACGACATAGTCTGTTAACCCACAAGCTAGTATCGTGATGACAGCCTTCGTCAGCCTGCCATTGACCAGTGACGAGCGAGAAGGGCCGTCCGATATGGTGGCCAAACCTGCCGTCAGTCGTGTCCTCGGGACGAAGGCAACTACTATCTCGATCTTTGCAAGTCAGCTGGGAATGTTCCTACTTCTCTGTAGGTCACCGTACGATCGCGGTCCTGAAGAGTTGAATGTGGTCTTGGAAACGGGAGAAGATGTGATGGTGGACCGGGCAGACAACGAATGGAAGTCGCGACAAGAGCCTGACGGGAAGGGCAGCGCAGTCTTCGCGAAAGAACGCGTGTCCTGGTCTTGCCGTCCTCCATCATTCGACCGTCATCCCAATGGGCGTTGTCAAATTTGTCGCGAACATGTGCGGTGCTGAAATTTCATCATGTCTGTCCTTCCTTCAGCTGATTTTTCCAGCTCATGACTTCCCTCAGCTGCCCCGGCCTTCTGTACCTGCCATGAGTTTCCCACGCCCGGAATAGAGGACGGAAAGCTGGGTGCAGAAAAGATATATGCATTAACACACTTTTACACAGGATCTCGACATCTGCGGGCCGGCCGTAAAGTACACATACATAAACAAGGCAATCGATCGGATTGCTCCTTTTCTCTCTCAGATTCTTTGCCAGCACCCGCAGGCCCATACTCCATACTCGCTCGCTCGCTGTCGACTGTTTTCACGCGAAAATATCATATGTCAAAATCCTTGCACCAAGCGTATGCATCAGAAAGCCGTCCCAGAACTCCTTTCCCCATCGACCAAGTTGCTCGAATCTGGGCTCGTTGGGTTTATGGACGCCAGTACTTCCAAACTTCGTCTTCGCCTTTCTCGCTGACCAGATCTTCGACGCCTTCGCGGCCTTCCACAGTCAGGAATAGCTCCAGATCGATTTCCTCATCATTGATGACGGCTGGGTAAAGTACGCCGACACCATCGCCACCCAACGTCGTAGCATATTTGATGAAACCTTCCTTTTTCAGGTCTCGATCAAGCTGCTCCATGCCGCTCAACTCCTCTCCGTCTTTGCTATACTTCGCGTCACCATTTAGTTGCGAGTCGCCATTGTTTCGCCCATTGCCAACAGGAGCAATATCAGGTTTCAGCAGCGTAATTGCGCAACCTCCACCACCAGCGCCAGTCAATTTCGTCCACCCGACACCGGCTTGATCGACGAGATAGCGTAGCCGCTCGAGTCGAGGATGTGAAACGCCAAGACTTGTCAGCAGTCCATGATTTATGTTCATCAGTTCGCCCAAGTGCTGGATGTTCTCCTTGCTGCCCGAATCGAAATCGTCGCTCTCCAGTCGTTCGTAAACGCTTCTCGTAATCGAATCAATCGCATTGAGAATATTCTCCACCACGAGTGGATGTGTCTTCTTCAAGTTGCCCACCTTTGCGACCTCCGCTGCAGTGGACTTCGGCTGACATGTGTCGACCAGAAGTAGAGGCAATTCTGGGAAATCGCGTATGACAGAAACACTAGGTGGTTTCGTGTAGTCTTTCCGTTGAAATAGTACAGCATGCCCGTTCGTGCTGACAGTGTTATCCACTCCGGATGGGTTTCCATGAATCAACAACTCCCCAACGAAAGCCCATCGATTGATCCTCTCCAACTGCTTCTCCGCCTCCTCACTCTGTTGGTCTGGATGTGGACCTGACAGCGCTCGCGATTGAATGAGCAAAGCAGCAGCAATGCACACACTCACGCTCGCCGAACTGCCCAACCCTGCACCGATGGGTATGCAACTCCTCATGGCATATACACATCCCGGACTCTTATCGTTACCCAAACTCAAGAACAAATACAAGAACGCCGAGGCGGCCGCCTGATGGATCTTCCTCTTCTCCGGTTCCACTTCTGGCGAAATGTCCTGTATATGGGGCTGCATGATCTCGACCAATTCTGAATCAAGATTCGTGACCAAGTCATAGTATTTCTTCTTTTTCGGCGCGAATTCTTTCCAAGGTAGGTCGGAGATCTGCCATGTGTGGTCGAGACCAATATCTGTGAACTGCAATTTCACGTATCGTTGACTTTTCGACAGTGTCGTGACGAGGAGGTATGATCGGAGGGAAATGGAGGCAGCGATGGCAGCTTTGCCGTGTACGACTGCATGTTCGCCGTAGACAATGGTTTTGCCTGGTGCAGACACGATGAAGGGCGGGGCGAGAGGATTCGAGGGGCTCCGTGAGTGTCGCATGTTGTGCCTGCTGCTGGTCGATCGAGGGGAAGATGCTCGCGAGTGTTCGTCGTCCGATTCGCGGCTGTGCGGTGACCTCGAGACTGTCAAATGTTGTGATGTTGCGTGCCCATTCTGTCGCCCGTGTCCATTGGTCTTGGATGCGTGACCATTCACCCCATTGCCATTGGTGTGGGTTGCTGTTGGGGCCATGATGCTGGCTTCCAGTCGTGTATAGCGCTCGAGGGCCTGTTTTCGTTTTTCTCGTTGCCGCTTCACGACTGTCAAAGCCACAGGATGACTTGTTCCCGCATGGCGCAGGTCGTCAGTGGTCCGATTGGGAAAGTCGTAGTAATCCGTCGTCGCGAAGTGGTTCGATTCTGGGGGGCACATCTGCAAGGAACGATCATCTGCAGGGAGCCGTCCAATCGGCACGGCAGGGGTCGCTCTTGCTCTGACGTACTGTGCATCATCTTCTTCAGCAGCGTCACCTCCCGCACATGTCGACGATGCACTGGCCGGTCTGCCATGGGGAATTAAGGCAAATATCTTCTCCTCGCCGTACGGATGTCGCAGGAGCAGCATGTCGTCGATGTCAGCTGCACTGCATCACGCAGACAGGTCCGAATCCTTGCAGCTTCGTGCAGGCACCGGTCTTTGTCACGAGAGTACAATATCAAAGCCACAGTACATTACGCAGCCACAGAAGTGCTGAGAGTTGCAGCACGCCCATCTTCGTCTATGAGTTCCATTATGTTCTTACAGATCCATGCGCCATTCTAGCGATCCGTCCAGAACTATATATAAACAATTGAAGCGAATGGGGGGTATTGTGACCGAAGATACAAAACAAATTCCGGCACGGAGAGCTCACTTTTGTCAAAGCAATCATGCCGCCGTCCGTCGTCCCACCTCGCTGTGCATTCCAATCCATAGTAGTACACGTCACACACTGTTTCCTCTTCCCATTCGACTGACTTCTAACAAAGTCCTTCGCGATCAAGCAAAACGCCAGTACTTCCATGCTTCCATCCCAATTGGTATCACAGATGTGCCTCTTCTAAGTCGATAACAAGCTCCATTCATATTGCTTGAGCGTTGCCCATCGATGACGCGTCGTACTGTACAGTGATGTTGCGGTAGTCGTTTTCGTCTTCATCTTCATCCTTCAGCCATCCAGGTGGTCTATCATCAATCGTTGTTTCGTTCATGGCAGAAGGCAGACATCAATTGTCATGGGTAAGGTCCTTGCCGCGCCATATCGCTACTGTAGCTGGCTTGGTTCGATAGCTGCCCGAGTTGCTGCTTCAGCGAGATGATTTCTTCTTGCATGCGACTGATGCGCAATTCGTACTCATCGCCCATTCTGCTGAGCCTTGATTCGAGAGTGCGCACGTATGTCCAGATGTCATCAGAGCTCTGATTCTGTCCTTGGTTTGCGATGTCGCGCATGCTGCTTCCGGAGGATCGGCCGTGACTAGACAAGCTGCCTGGGTTGGATGCCATACCTGTAGCTGGATATGGTTGCATCATATTGGGCGGACCAGCAGGCGGCAGCGCACCACGCATCTGTGGCTGGCTACCTAGGGGTGGCAGGATGGTGTGCTGTGGCTGAACCTGGTTCGCATTCGGAGCAAATTGGTTGTTGGGCTGTGGCGGTGATCGGACCCCAGGTCCACTGCCGCGCCCAAAATGTTGTTGCTGGAACTGCGTCGTCAAGCTTGTGGACCTGTTACGACCGAGCTGTCCGTTGCTGTCGCCAACACTCAAGCGATGCTGGTCGTGCGGCTGACCTGGCGACAATGGCTTAGGTGAAGAAGTCATCAAGCCTGGCTCGCCAAAGACCTGGCCTTGCCCATAGTACGAAGCGTTCACCTGCCCTCCAGCTGGGCTGGGTTGTCCAGACATCTCGCGTGGCGACGTTGCACCGCCAGGATGGACGACCTGCGGTGGACCCATGCTGCCTTGCATTTGACGCGGTGCTGGCGGGTATGTGCTCGAGTGCTGGCGGTACACCGACCTGTCAGCGTCCTGTGGTGTTTCCAGCTGCTGCCTCTTAGAGCTCTTGCGATGACCGTGCTCATCAACTCCCTCTTCGTACTCGACTCCATCCATGCCTTCGTAGCCCTCACCGTCGTCGTCTTCGCCTCCAAAGCTGGATCGACGACCCGCGCAGCCACCTGGTCCTTTGTTATGCCGCGCCAATGCATCGCCCCGGGCAAATTTACGGCCACACTTGTCACACGTATGTGGTCTTTCTCCGGTGTGTAGCTTAGTGTGTCGCTTTAGATCGTGCAGACGCCGGAAGCGTGCTTGGCATGTCTGACACACGTACGGCTTTTCCTGACTATGAGTGAGAAGATGCGATTTGAGGTTGTGATGCCGAGTGAAGTCGGTCGCGCAATACGGGCACTTGTGTCGTTTGTTCGATGCAGGCGATTTCGGGCTATTCTGGCCCATGCCGGGCAGAGTCATACTGCGCGAAGGTCCGCCATCCTGTCCATCCTGTTGTGGTGGGCCGGGATAGGACAGCGACAAGGCTTTGTCGTTGTGGTCTTGTACGGCGAGGTTGCCGTTGTGCGATGCATAGCCTGCTCCATCATTGAGCTCTGCCGGCTCAGCCACGAAGTTTGAGTTGGGTTGGTCGTTTGCTGTGGCGGTCATAGCGGCGCTGGAGTTGGTGCCCTCTATCGTCGAGCCAAAACTGCCCAGGCTTACCGGACTGACATCCTGTTCCTGCTCTGCTTGCGCATTACTATTAGGAATATTGATCTTCTCGGCCACTTTGCGCAACGGCGAGCTCATCTTGTCGGGTGCTGGTGCGTCAGAGGGTCTGCTCATACCTCCGGTACCTAGCAAGGACTGCATCGCTGCGACCTGTGGGTTTGGGCTCGTCTGGCGCGAGCCGTCTGCCTGCTTCCGCCGCTTCATCTCGGCCATCGCCGCTGCGCCTGTGAGCGGTAGCGGCGTGGCTCGTGGTGAGAGATGTACCTGGTCGGACTTGGGCGAGGCGCTCGTCCTGGGGTCCGGCTTCTGCGAGCTGGGGCGCAGCAGGTTGGAGTTCTCGAGACTGCCGTGGGCGGTGGCGCCGGGACCGGACGTGAGCGATGTCGACGGCGACGTGCGTGGCGCGCCCGAGGTGGAGGTGGGGGCAAGGGCGGAGGACGATGGGGTGGTTGCGCGCGTCGTTATTGCTGCCATGTGTATTCGATGCTTGCTAAATCGTCATACCTAACGCGCCGTCAGTCTCCGCTCTCACAACACGATCCTACACGCCGCCCACGACCTGCACCGCCCGCGACATGCTGCGCACGCGCGACAACGTGCCGCGCAGAGCTTGCCACTGGCCTGCGTGCTTCTCGTTCTGCTCTGGTGCGCGTGTGCGCTGATCGGGACACTGCTGCCGGGAAGACCCACCGGTTACTGTATCCTCATCCGCAGCGGTAAACGCGCTCCTCCACAACTGCCGCTGGACAGCAGCGCAGCAGGACTCCAATGCGACCACTGCAAGACACGGTCGCACAAGGGCGCATTCGAGTGTCGCAATGCGCACGCCGGTCCTATACGAAAAGCAATGGGCCGACCTGGTGATTTGAGTAGCGGCTACGCGTGGACAGGTCTAGAGCCACGCAACCTCTCAAATCAATGCTCGCTCGGACAGCCACGCGGGTGGTGATGCTGCCGCGACAATGAATGCCGTCAGCGACGCCGTGTCGCCGTGGCAGCTGAGCCAGCGGACAACGGTGAGAGAGCGGTGGTGCTGAAGGTCCAGCTGCTGCTGCGTCTGCTTGGCCGGTGGACTGCTTCCGGTTTGTGGCCTCTATCCTGCGGTGGCGTCTGCTGCAAAGCCGGGGCCCGTGGCGGAAGATCCGTTGGCGCCGTGTGCCGGAGCTCTGAAGTCGAGGTTGAGCGGGCGTGCGTGCGCGCAAACAAGTCGGTGTCAAGTGCAAAAGGCAAAGAGGCACAACGTTGCAAACATGAGCAGGAAAGGTGCAGTTCGTGCGGCCACCAGCGTTCGGCTTTCTGGGAACATGGGCTTGCGATGCGCAAGTGGGCTGCCTTCGAGGCGCAGCAATCCGGCCGAACGACCACTCGTCACCGGGCCAAGGCCAGTGCTCAGTCGAATGCCATGAGCCCAGCCTCATGGATCGTCGCTGACGCTGCTCCGACGGACAGGCACCGTTGGTCTTGAGCCACGCTGCTGCTCTCCATGCTTCTTGCGCCCTGCCCGCCGAGTCAATCGTCTATCGACCATATGGCTGACGACCAAGTCCATCGCCAGACCGCGATGTCATCCATCAGCGATTCGCCCTGCGTGCATCTCCAATCTGCCCGCGACAGCGGTTTATCCGATTCACCACTCAATCTCAGCCAGTGCTGCAGCAACGAGCACGAGTCCCACTCGATCGGAACTTCTCTACACATCGGCATTCGTGCCACCACCATCCCGCCGGGTGTGGCGGTCTACGTCACTCGTAAAGGCGTGAGAGTTCTGAGTGGCTCGAGCTCCCTTTCTTTTGAGCCTCACTTCTCCGCCAAGACCCAAGTGCGCCGCCGCCTCGTCCGCAACCACAGTCTTCCCTTCGTCGCCGAGCAGCATCTTGCGGTGCCGCGCCTCGTGGGAGAAGCGCGGACCTGAAGCAGACCATCGCACGCACACTGCGCGGAGGCGAAGCTCGTAAGCTGCAGCCACTCGACAGGCATTGCGTTGCTCGACCGCGTGGTAAGATCGTCATTGAGCTCGCATGCGACTGTGAAAAATCAAGATAGCACAACGAGATGATCCTTGGCACCCTGTGGCTTTCTCGTTGCAAACCTGCCGTCTACACGATTCTCCACTGTCAACCAACGCGCTGCGCGAATCACCGTGCTGACACCCTGGTGTGTGATGCGCAGGCGATGCGCACGTTGAGGCGAGCATCTTCGCGAACCCGGCTTGCTCGTCCACACGATGGACCGCACGTGTGCGGCCGAAGAACTGCCTGACGACTGTTTCCATGTGCAAGTCGCGAGCATGGAGAACATCGCCAGTTGCGTGCCTGTAGTGCATCGAGAGTTTGGCTAAATGTCGATCAATGCCACTCGATTCACCTGCCACATCGAGCGCCACAGCTCACGAGTTGCGAGCATCGCTACCGTAAAATCGTCTGCTATATTGCACATCAATCTGCCGCAATTGCCGTTCCCTCCCCAAAACGCGCGAGCTCAAGACATATGCTGGCAGTTTCTTCCGAACAGATCGTCTGGACAATGCTGAGATAGAGGTCTAGACTTCACGCACAGTGGCACTTCTCACACGTCTGCCGGGCTCCGAGCAATAACTTTACCTTGGCTGCAGTAGTTCTTCGTTGATACAGTGTCAAGATCCGGCCGACAGTTCTTGGAACTCTTGAGGACGCCATCCACGTGAGACGAGCCGTACAGGAGCTCAACTTCCGTGGAGCACTGGCGGCAGTCCGCTAACGTACACTGGCGTGAGTATGGAGAAGTGTCGAAGGCGTTCATGAACTTGATCATCGGAATAATTCGAATGCGTGGTCACCTGTCACATTTCATCATGTCAATATGCTGTTCCTGAGTCCGACTGTTTCTTCACAAATGTGCTGGCATCGTGACTCGGCAGCGCGCATGAGACGGAGGATCATCATGCAAATGACAAAGCCAAGCCGCCACAGGGTCTTGCAGAAACTCTTTGGGGGAGTGGACCAGACCGTCTTTCCTCAAACGTGAAGATCTGCTGGAGTCGAGGCAGAACGGTCTTCTTTGGACCAAGGAGAATGAGACTTGCCGGCCTGGTTGCGCGGAGATGCTATGAACCTCATGACCCGACATCTTTCGATTGCCACAACACCCTGCACGCAGATCCTACTTACGTACTTGCAGAATGGGGTCCGCGCAGACAATATCTGCGAATTTGGAATTCCAGCGTGCAGTCGAAAACATCCATAAGATGGCGAAGTAGGCTGCCGTCGCTGTGCAGGCAAGCCATGTCGCCAATGTCTATTTACAAGATAGGAGAGCTTGGATGTCTCTCCTTATTATTCAGCTCCAGAGAGTACAAAAAATTATACATTCGACGCGAGCCTCATTGAAGCTTCTTGAACGCGTCGTCAAAGTGAGCACAGTATGGGCGATACATGACTGTCAACAAAGTGAAAAGTTGAGTCGTGCAATCCCTCGTCTTGCAGCCAATATCATGTCGTGTTCGCGCCAGCAAGTACACCTCAGACTACGCCGAAGGGAGATATTGGTAGCAATGTCATGGTTCCATCACCGCAGATGCGTGGTGGGAGTTGAGCCAGCGGCAGCAGAACACTCCGTGAACCACAGTTGTCGGTCTCGTATTCTAGCTGATGATCATTGAGATCAACATTTGGTGGCGACGGTAATCTCATGATCAAGCCACGGGGGAAGACAGTCTCACGGCTTTTGCGAGTGCAAACGGCATCAACATGAAGGAATGTCGAGCTTTGCTGGTGCTTTGCAGTTGTTCTGATGGCGAGCTCGAAAGCAGGCCAGTGGCTGCCGAAAGGTGGTCTCACATAAAACTTGGTCGTGAAGTTGTTGCTGCTCTCAACACAACACAGAAGTGTTGATGCCAAGGCCCGGCAAGCTGCCGGCGCTAGTGCTGCTAGCCGAAAGCTCTTGCTCCCGCTCGTGCTCTCACTCACTTCGACACCTCTGCCGACAACCTCGCACGCCCTTCGCGCTTACGACCACCCCCGTCGACCCCGAGAGTCTCCTCTCGATGATATACGCCGCATCAACGCGATAGCCCGAACCAACGGAGGAAGAGATGGCCGACTTCAGCTATGCCGACGACCTGGAACTGCAGAGGCTGAACGATCAAGTGGTATGAGCTGGAACTTGCGATGGCGCATGGGAGATAGCAGCTGACAGTTGAACAGCTCGCAGATCCAAATGAGTTCGAGAACTGGGAAAAGTTGGTCCGCGCCGCAGAGACACAAGAAGGAGGCTTGAACCGCAACTCGAGTCCACAAGCCATTGCTGCGACTCGAGACACATACGATCGCTTCCTTGCCCGCTTCCCGCTGTTCTTCGGCTACTGGAAGAAATATGCGGACCTCGAGTTCTCTATCGCGGGGACTGAATCTGCGGAAATGGTACGAGCTCCTCGGTCACTATGGTGAACAAGTGCTGACGGAATGCAGGTCTACGAGCGGGGTGTCGCAAGCATAGGGCTATCAGTAGATCTATGGGCCAACTACTGCGCTTTCAAGGTCGAGACCAGCCACGACGCAGATGTGATCAGAGAGTAAGTTGAAGGGCGCCCCTTTCCTTTCCATGCCCATAACTCCACAGAGCCACTCGCTCCAAGACAGCGCTATGCCCCGTGAGGGTTGCTGCACACACGCACTTGAAGTGGTGAGATATCCAACCCACAGGCTAGCTGCTATACGAGTCTCACTTTTAATCACTCAGACCCGCACTTCACCACCATTGCGCTCGCACTATTGCGCTTGCTTCTGCACGAAACGTTTGATCATGTTTATTTGATGGAGTGATGGTCATGGTTCGGGTTGGGAGTTCCAGCTCCATCATCATTATGTTCGCCACCCACTCACCCCTGTTTGAACCCTTGCTATACCCGTTGTCATTTCTGCAGACTCTGACCTTGCTCGTGCAGGCTTTACGAGCGCGCCGCAGACAGCGTTGGGCTGGACTTCCTGGCACATCCTTTCTGGGACAAGTACCTGGAATTCGAGGAGCGACTGGACTCTCACGACCGCATTTTCGCGATTCTGGGTCGCATAGTTCATCTTCCACTCCACCAGTATGCTCGCTATTTCGAGCGATATCGCACAATGGCAGCACAACGACCAATCGCTGATGTTGCGCCGGAAGACGTCGTAGCTCGTCTCCAAGCGGACATTGCACGAGAAAGCGCTGAGAAGCCGCGGAATCCAGCAGAAGTCGAGCGCGAATTGCGCACACGCATTGATGCATATCATCTGGAGATCTTCCAACGCACACAAACTGAGACCACAAAACGCTGGACATACGAACAGAACATCAAGCGACCGTATTACCACGTTACCGAGCTTGACGAGGAGCAGCTCGACAATTGGAGAAAGTACCTGGACTTTGAGGAAACAGAGGGCGATTACGAACGCACAAAATTCCTCTACGAGCGATGCCTGGTGACATGCGCTAATTACGAAGAGTTCTGGTTTCGGTACGCACGATGGACTATGGCGCAAACATCGATCACGAAGGAAGTGCGGAACGAGGAAGTGCGAATCATCTACAGCCGCGCGAGCTGTACTTATGTCGCAATCTCTCAGCCGAACATACGGCTGCACTATGCCCGATTCGAGGAGTCTATCGGCAAAGCAGACACTGCGATTGCCATTCACGAGGCAATACTGGCCACTGCTCCCGGCGACTTGGAGACCATCATTTCGCTGGCCAACACGCATAGACGCCAGTACGGCGTTGATGCTGCTGTCGCTGTTCTCAATGAGCACATCAGCAGCTCCGAGTACAACCCATCCATTCGTGGCGCACTTGTGGCCGAGTTGGCCCGCTTCCTATGGAAGGTCAAAGGCGATGTTGATGAGGCTCGCAAGACCTTCCAGAAGCAGCAGCAGTGGTTTTCAGATTCGAGCGATTTCTGGCGAGCATTCTTCGATTTCGAACTCAACCAGCCCACATCATCAAAAGAAGAACCTTCACGGCACAAGCGTATCAAAGCTGTGTTTGACGACATTCGGCACAAGGCGCACTTGCCAGCGCAGGACCTCGCTGAGATGTCTGGGAAGTACTTCGATCACCTGCTAGATCGCGGCGACTCAGACGCGATGCAGGAGTACATTGAGCTGGACATCGCGCTGAATGGACCCTCCAGTGTTGCAGTGGCTAGTAAGCAGAAGACCCCTGGAAAGGGCGCAGCCCAGGCGAATGGTTCTTAGGTACGATCACGCCCATAGGGAGGCCGTCGAGATTCTGGATCTGGCGAACGCAGTCCGTATGGCTTTTCGTTTTCGAGACTCTTCGCAGCTTGTACAAGCGTCTCGACATTGCGCTATGCATTGAGTGTATCGCGGGCAGCAGCAACGCGCCAGCTGAGAATGTAAGATACCCGGGAATTCAGCTTGGCAATCTAGTAATGCGGCAGCTACTTGCGCTTCAAATAGATTATCGTTTGAACAATCGATTGTTTCAAAGCATTGTCTTCCTTCCATCGACCATTCCGCAATTCAGTATTCTCTGTTGCGTCTATGCCCCACTGACTGTGATCTGGCGACCCGCTGTAAAGCCTGGCAGATGTCTCCTCAAACTCAGCAACAGAGTTGTGAAGGTGCGCTCTATTCTTTCTCATTGACAGGCCATGCTTCTTCTTGAATCGCTGAGACCAGAGTCCCCATCAGTCCGAGACCTGAAAGCATTCACTGCCTATGCAAAGTTGCTCTCGGGATCAAATTGAGATGCTGACTTTGCGAAGAGCATGCTGCACGCAATCCACAAGCTCCAAAATACACAAGGTCCAGGCATAGCAACAGTCACCGCGATCCCGATATGCCTCATCACCCGGCTTGGAATACGCGGGTACTTCTCTTCTCTGAGCAAGGTGTGTTGTTCGCACGCGGTGATTTTGGTGCGCTGACAGGCCCTGCCGATCTGGAACAGCAGCTTTTTGGTACCCCAAATCCGTGAGGTTGAGGTTCGGAAAGATTGCTATAGTTCGCATATCGCCAGTTGGGACGGCCGACCAGGATGTGAGCAGCGGAGGCTGGTTGTCCTTCGTAGTCTGGCCTTTTGTCCTGGCATCTTTCCTCCCTGCTTTGACGCAGTGTAGATACCATCTCCTCGGTAGCCTTCCACACGCGTGACTGCGCGCGGTTTTGGCATGATCACATCTCTTCTTATGACAGTAATTTTGCTCGACACTCGGGCGTAGACATTAGGCTGGCATCTCGTAGAGGTTGAATCCAGTCTGATGGAAGATCTTGCATCGTGTCGAACCAAACGCGTGCCATTTTCTCGTATCCTACGTTTTGAGGGTGGAGTCCGTCGCCTGAGAGGTCGGTGCTGTAGACGATCAGGTCAGCATGGCTGACAGGTTCTGGTTTGAAAAGACATTTCCTTACCCTCCAATAGCAGAGTGATCTGCCACTCGTACTTTGTAGCCCTGCGCTTGCCAATGCGCCACTATGATTTCGACGCCAGAGTTGTAGGTCTGCACCAGTTGTGGGAATTGTGTATTGTCAATGATTTTGGCAACGAGCAGGACTGCGTCGGGGCATTCGCACAACACTGCTTCGACCAAGGTGTTGAGCCGTTGTGGTGCTTCCTCGAACGGATCCACGGGCGCTTGGCCAAAATATGTGTTCATGTCGTTTGTGCCGACGTGCAGTAGGATGACGTTTGGATGTTGGAGTAGAATGTTATCGTCTGCGATCGCTCTCCGAATTTCTTTGATTAGTAGACCAGCATGACCTTCATGATCGTTGTCGAGACTGTCTCCGTGTTTCAGCGATCCTATGTAGTCTGTGGATTGACCTGAGTGACATGTCAGAAGGCGATCGCATCTCTTGATGCTCTGCGACTGACCAGATCCGATCAGCATGTTGCGAAGAGCCGGGCGGTAAGCATTAAAGCGATCATCTGGACCACCTCTCGTTGTACTGTCGCCAAGAGGAAGTATGCGAAGCGGTATTTTGCTGCTATGGCCGAAACCAAGACCACTTGATGTCCCTGTACAACACCAATCAATCAGTGAACATCAACAACGGCGCTACCTCCGAGCTTCGTACCGCGCGACATAGAGACCATTGACAAGATAATCAAGAAGAAGACAGCCGTAAATGCGATGAAGCATACTTGCCGCCATGACTTGATTCGTTGCTCCATGTCAAAGTGCAGTCGACAAGGATTGATGAACGAAGAAAGTGCGTGTGCTACGAGCAAGGTAGCAACCAACGGTGGCGGTCCTCTGCATACCTCATCGCAGCCTTGCACAAATCTCGTATAACCTCGTTCTCGCCTATGAGCCGTTCCTGCAGATGACCTACCCCTTTCGGAAGGATGACCAGCGTATCCGGAGGCTTCCTATTGAGTAAGCCTTTCACATGCTGCGCGATTAGCTTGTGATATTGACTGCTATGCTGCTTGATTGCCTTTGGCATACAGTGAACAGGACATCTGGCGAGCTTCTCGAAACGACATGTTTGAACCACGTGTCGGGAGTTATGCGTTATCCCTTTCCGGAACGGCGGCATCTGGCATGCGGCTCGCGCGTGACGCCGATCTTGAAATGTTTTGGGCTCAACTCAATTGGCCAGTGGTAGGAAATCTATGTACGAGGCGCCTGCACACACGGCACAGAGTCATGTCAGGTCTGTGTTCACCTCATCATCGTTCGCGTTCGTATGCCAGAAAACGCCCAGGAAGATCCGAAAACAGTCTCTCCTTCTGGTTCAGACTTAGACCATGCCAAAAGCTGCCGAACAGGACGTCCCGATATCGCGCTGATCTGTTGATTGCTTCCAGGTCATCGGTGTTGATTATTGCACATGGGGATGAAAAGCGGAAAGAGATTTGAACCACATTTGCTCTCATGTATCGCTTGCTCAGCTCGCTGTCGTCTCCGTCTTGAAAATTGTCATTTCTCGTCTCGGAGGCTTTGCTCGTTTGAGCGTGACAACATTGGAGTGCTATGTAGCATGTTTGTCGGAAGGATTGCCCACCGCGAAAGCAGAATAGCGGAAGGAAGTCGAGCGCCGAGGCCCGGCTGACTTCCACTTTCCGGTTCGACTTGCCTGCTGCACCATGATTTGCGAGCCTACAAAGCAGCCACTCGAGACTTCGAATGCCATGCCGAGGCATTGAAGACCTCCAAACCACCTTGCATGAGCAACGTAGTCCACAACATCGGCTTTCTTTGTCGATAAACTAAGTTGGAAGCAAGAGCCATTGGCCTACTGGACTTGTCAAACCCTAGCTACCTTCTCGACAGGGCTTTCTGGTATGAAGGTAAAGTGCAACAAGATTCATACTTGGTGTTGCGCGAAGTGATGCTGTGCAGTCGATTTGAAAGCTCAGGGTGGTTTTGAGTGGGGGTTCTCAAAACGTCTGATTATTCGCAACCGACGCATCATGGCTCGTAGCCGCTGCATAAGCAAAGCTGAATTTTGTCAATGTCTCGGACTGCAAGACGACTCAATGGACGTTGCTGTGCAATCCTACCTTGCGAGCCATGTCGCCATATTGACGACAGCATACAAGAAGCACAGCTTGCATAGCTTATCGTGCTGACCCCGTGCTTCCCGGGCTTTTCACCAAATGCTCGATGCTTCCCTGGACGTTTCGTGAACATGCACATGCTGCACGCTCAATCCTCCTTCTTATCCTTCTCACACTTCTCTTGCTCTTGCTTGTCACAACTCTCCTTGAAAGCCACCAGACGCTGAACAACAATCGCGCCGACAGCAAGTGCAACAACACCTCGAACAGCTATGTCCATTACTAGTGAACCGGTCCCGCCCATGGCAGCACTTTGGAAGGTCCGCATTGCTCCTGGAGTGCCGAATCGGCTCTGTAAACTGGCGAATATGCCTCCTGTGGCTGATTAGCACTGCGAATTCCCACTAGCTTCAAATCTAACCTACCTGCAGCAGGCCCTCCTACAGTAAGGCCAAGCAAATGCAACACTGGCCCCCAAGCAAGACTAGGGTATATCAGAATCAGAGGCGCGATAGTCAGCATCACGATTACACCAGGGTTCTGTTCCGCAAACTTGAGTGCAGCTTGTGCCAATTCTTCCAGTTTGAGTCCGGCAAGCTGAAGCTTTTCTTTGATCTCCTCCATCGCAGCACCTGCGTCGAATTCCGCAAGGCGCTTTTCTGCCTCTTCGACAGCCGAGCGAGCATGGTCATTGATGAGCGACAAGGTTTCGGCCAGTTTAGCATTGAGGTTGTTGAAAGTCCCTGCAGCCGCGTTGCTGAACTTCTCGGCGTGTTCGTGTCCAGCCTCGACGGCTGCCTGACCAATGGATTCTGCGACTTCAGCGGTGTATTCGGCGTGAGGCTTGAGGTCATCGGCCGTCCCGGCGACCGCGTTGTTGAAGTTATCACCAAGTTCGTGTCCCGCCTGGGCGACAGACTGCCCAGCGCCTTCGAATGCTCCAGCGGCGTTTTCCAGACGAGGTTTGATGTCGTTCGCAGCCGCGCCAACAGCGCTGAAGAAGCCGTCCATGATGCTGACGTTGGTGTGAGAAGAGACGGTTCGGGGTTCAGAGCACACTTCTTGTGGCTGCGCCAAGTTTGACCGATCTCGAAGTGAAGAAGCCCGAGAGCATGCATTTCAACGTCAGAAAGCAAACAACGGGTAGCAAATACCGGCGCGAATTACTCGAAGCCCGAAAAGCGCTGGCGAACAGAAACAGCTCGAAGCGACCAGACGACTCCAGAACAAATGAGTCTATGCAGATGTGGAGAAGTAGAGGCGAAGATGACAAGGCAAGATGAATGCCTTCAAAGTCATCATACAGCGCATGGCTCTCCAAAGCGGCGTTGGTTTCGTCCAGGCATTGTATCCATATGACCAAGGCTACACTTTCGGAGAATAGGGACACCTTGGTACTGCTTCTTCCGCTGATCCTGAATTTGCCATACTGGGCTTTCGATGTATTGGTGTTATGTAGGCTAGACAGTCTGTCCTTACTCCCGTGTTGCTGTGGTATCGCAGTGTCCGTTCGTGAGATGCTCAACCACGTGGCAACCTCGCTCGTGCTGCGTGTTCCCCCATCTTTACAAATAGATTACTGGGGGAGGGGCCTGCGTGCCGCTGGGAGGCTCAAACTGCTCGCCAAAAGCAGCCGGACAGACCTCGAAGAGGACATAAGCCTCGAAGAGGGCATAAGCTTGTATGGATCTGTCCATAATGGGTTCACCCCATCCGCCCATTTGAGCACTCTGCATCATTGGCATGGGCCATGGAGTGCCAATCTTGCTCTGTAAAGTGGCGAAAACTCCTCCTGCTAACAGTCAGCGCACGAGCCTCCTCAAAAGAAAAAAACAGGCGGGTTCCCACCTGCCTCAGGTCCCTCCGAAGTAAGACCCAAGTTGGACAACATCGGCTTCCATGTAAGTGCTGGGCACAGGAGCGATGGCAGCATGTTGAAGAAGAAGTACTTCGCGCTTTTTCTGGATCTTCCTTCACGAACTCGAGCACAATGTGAGACAAACTCTTCGCCTCGAGGCCGTTCAGTCTGAATTGATGCTTGATACCACTGGTCGCGCAGGTACAATGGTGTTCGAAGTGATGTCTGTAGTCGAAGACGGAGCTGGCGATGGTCGCAACGAGACTCACAAGGCGCTCTCGGTAAGGGCCCGTGGTGCTCGTACTGGCGACAATGTGAATGATCGCGTCCTCGTGATTGAGGTTGATGTGAACAAGACGGTGTGCTGTGGCTATTAAAGGTTGTTGTGGGACCATGCCAAGATTCAAGCCCGAAAGTGAAGAGGCCGGGAAATGTGCATGAGATATGCAGCAAACGGAGAGGCGAACTTCTATAACGCCACGAGCAGCACCACAGAGACGAGCTCCGCCCTGCACACGATTTGCTGAAGGTCAAAAATATGATGTCAAGGATTTGGCCACTTGCCATAGAACAGCAGGAGATGTACCGATGGAACGATAGGCCTTCTGGATACCTTACGAAGCACTCAGCGGACGAATTTTCAGAGCAGCGTTGGTCTCCTCGAGAGCATTGTATCCGTACAACCAAGGCTGCACTTCCGGACATTGCCATCGACTTGGGAACTTGACTTCGATGTCCTTGCCCAGCTGAGACAGCATCAGCTTGTCCCGCTTCTGCTGTTCCGGTCCATCTGGCATGTGGAAGTCATTCCTTTGAGCGAAAGTTTCTCTCACAATAGTCTCGCCTCTCTTCTTACGCAATTGCTCGTAGAGCTTGAGAGCGGCAGGCAGCTGATCCTTAGACTCCAGCGCGCCCAGGATACTCCCCAGGACAGCGCCATCTTCCACACTGGAGTTTGCGCCTTGAGCAAGGTAGGGCAACATTGGGTGGCAGGCATCTCCGACGAACACAAAGTTGGATTTGGGGCTGATCCAGCTGTCGAGCTCTGGTCGATGCATCAACTTCCACTTGTCGATGGATGTCACATGGTCCAGGAAACGATTGAGAATAGGATCCCAGTCCTTGAATATGGCTCGCATCTCATCCGTGGAGCCCTCTTGCCTCGCGACATCAGACGGCAGATTATCTGGGACAAGCAGAACGATGTTGAACATTGTGCCATTGCGTATGGAGTACGCGACGACGTGGGCTTCCGGCCCAATCCAGAACTGAGCTGATGGATTCGAGATAATGTCCCGAATCTGGGGATCTTCCACGTCGTCAAGATTCAGTACGATCCTGTACGCAAGATCCCCTGTGGGAAGCGGGGCGTCTTCTTTCTTCCCTTGCATGGCCAGGAACTTTTGCCTGCATATCGACCACAGTCCATCTGCTCCCACAAGCAGGTCTGCTTGCAGCACTTCCCCATTCTTCAGCACAATTTTGGCATTTTCAAAATCCACATCTTCCACTCTCGCCCCGAGCCTGATCTGAACACCCAACTCTTTGGCACGCTCGGCAAGCGTCCTCTGTACATCTACGCGATGCAAATCCCAGAACGGCGCTCCATACTTCCTTCTCATCTCATGCCCGAAATTTTCCGTGTTCGATAGAACCTTACCGTCTTGCCATCTTCTTACGATCAAGGATCTTGGTTCTGCAGCCTGCGGTTCGAGCTTATCAAGAATGCCGAATTGCTTGAAGACTCTCGATCCATTCGGTGTAATTTGAAAGCCCGCACCAATCTCGGCCAGTTCCCTCGCTCCTTCGAGAACGAGGACTCGATGGCCTGCTAACGCGCATGATATGGCAGTGCAGAGGCCGCTGATACCAGCGCCGACGACTGTGATGTCGAGAGGGGATGAGGTGGTCCGTTGGGCGTTCGTCATGGCTGATGGATCTGGACAAGTGAGGAGCTTTTCGAAACTTACGAGTGGTCAGCTATGCTGCAGCTATATACCATGAGCAGCAGGAGACTAGCTTCGGTCTCTCGGTCTCAAGTTGCGACATAGAATGCCGGTTTGCATCTCCAGGATGTGAGAGGTGAGAGCTGGGGGATGTTTGGAGGAATCAGGGCTCCGGCCGGCGTTGCCGAAGCATTTGCCGTCCACGTCGCCCACCTTCTTCGTCGCCATCTCCGTGCTCGGACTAACAAACGGCGATACAGGTTCCAAACGCAGAGTCATCATGGAAAGAATGCTGACTCCTGTAGTTGGTTCCGAATTCTATGCAGTCGACACGGCGATCATTCATCCCCAGTGCGGGGCGAGAAGGGCGTGCTTTTCACGGCCTCAGATGTCCCCTCATCTCAAATGACAAGATGCTTGAAAATGTGTTACTTCCGATGACACCGGTCGTCTTTACTTAATCTAGTCTACCGGCAGACGCTTGACATCTAGCAGTTGCAGCATGCATGGTCCTGACTAGCATTCACGACGCCAGTACTAGCAAGCAGAATGACGTCGGGTAGCAGGGCTTCAATGCCTGGAGCTCGTTTGCCAGACCCATGTAGGATCGCAGTGAAAGCTGACTTGACTTGCAATATCACAGCAAATATAGCCCAGAACTTCTGAGGGACCTCTAGCGACCATGGACCAACAACGCCTTCGACAAACCTTTCCACCCGAATCCTCTGCCAGTAAACTCACACTTCCAGTCCCCAAGCTTGCGCTTGACTTCCGCATGTCTGCGAAGCTCAATCCTCTCATCCCGGTAGGAGAAGGACCATGGGGCAAACGGAACTGGATTTCATTCTCTGGCGGGACATGGACAGCATCGTGGGGATCAGGAACAGTGGAGGTAACACCACTCCCTTCAAACATTCTGCTTTACACCTAGATTGACAATTCTCTGCAGCCCGGCGGCCAAGACTCCCAACTCGTCCTTTCAGACAGTTTATCCACATATGTCACGACCAACTACCTTCTCAAGACTTCCGATCCCGAACCCGCGTACATCACAGTGCAAACTACCGGATGGCGGACAGGTCCCAAGGAAGTCATGGAGAAATTGTTCAATCCGGAAGAAGCGGACACAGTGAAGGCAAGTGAGTATAGCTTCCGGTTAAGTGTGAAGCTGGAGACGGGAGACCAGAGATACGCGGAAAAGGTGAACACAGGAATGTGGATTGGGAGTGGTGCGAGAAGGGGGGCGGAAGGTGAGTTTCACTTTCTCTTTTCTCCCCTGGAGAATGTCTTCAGTAGCCTGACGCGTCCTCAATTGCGGGCTAATGTTGCCACCACGCATGGCGAACCCGCGAACGTTGAGCTGATTGGATGCAGTGATATACGACGCATATCGAGTCCTATGATCGCGATTGGCGAGTGCCACAGTCGACTGGTACCACCTCAATATTAGGAAATGAAGACCTTGCCCTTGTCCGTGCTGAGCTACTGTATTCTTTCCCAAACCGAAATATCAGGTCGCCCCATCCAGAACGCACTTATGCTTCTTTCTCTTTACTTCTCTCGTCCCAGCGCCCGACTGGGAAGCTCGGGGCGCAGACACTGGGAGTTCGCGTACCTCCGGCAGCGTAGGGACGAAAAGCAGACGCAGGGGACGACAGACGAAAGCTCCAAATTCGCAACTGAAATATGTTCAGAAGGATGTGCAGGTACATTCCTTCCAGCTTCCTTCCAATGGCCCCTTCAACTTCGAGCAGTTCTCATTGCGGGTTCACCGCTTTTCCAACTGTCACTGCTCAACGCACCGTATCAACGTACCGATGCCAACCATCAATGTACATCATGATGGCCATGCACCTTCTATGATTACTACGTGACATTCCATCGAACTGCACAGCTCTACTAGTGTGTTCTCATTGCTGCGCAAACTCTCGGTCTGGCCGAGGTACCAATAACTTCGCGGTGGTACACATCAGCTGGTCGGGCTAGTAGCGGGTGGCTTGAAGCCACCACCGCTGTGGAAAAGGTGTTCCACTGCCATCATCAAACATGACTTGGGTGCGGAATGCGTTCTGCTCAATGGCAACAGGAAAGAGTTCTAAATACTTGTGTGCAACGCGCCAGCAATCCTGCGATAATTCTGAAGTTCTTGGTTCGCAAGACGTATCAAGTATATCACCCGACATCCCGTCAAGACATACTTTGGCACGCCAGCGGGATCTTCCTTCAACGCCACCTGTCAAGCATGATGGTATTCCGAGACATCTCATCAAAGCACTTTGCTCAAAAGGGACTCAGCTGAGCCTATTCAAGACCAGGGCTGATGCTTAACCTGCGTCTACCACAGATTCCTGTTCGGCCGTGCGTGGGCTGCCACGTGGTTAAGCGACAAGTCTATCTTTCTTCTCTCGCCGACCCATGGCCTCGCCGGCGGCCCTATGGCACCTTCCTGTCCGGCCATTGTGACGTTCGACTGAAAGAAGATGAGTGATTGAAGATACAAGAGGAAGGGCGATGCATCATCCCCAGGGTCAACGATGAATACTCTGTTGCAGAGCAACCTTTCCATTGACTGTGATAGCTGCGACCGACAAAAAATTGCACTGCGAGATGAGTGGCGAATCCTTCAAGCACCATGCTCCAACAGGAGCAGTGGCAACACAGCAATCGGCCATCGTTGTTGGTGACGAAGATGGCGGTAGCATAATGTCTGCCGATGAGCAACTGAAGGCTCTAGGACATCAGCCAGAGCTAAGGCGGACGCACACATTTTGGACTTGTGAGTATACCCCAACGGCAATGCGTGAGAAGATAATCGCTCATATCTCTGCATCCAGTGCTTGCCCTTCAGACTACCATTCTCACAACGTGGTCCTGCAATATCGTCTTATACGACTATGTCTTCACACTCGGTGGCCCGATGTCGATGATCTATACAACCATTATTGTCGGCATTGGTCAGACTCTTCTCATGGCTTCTCACGCCGAGTATGCTGGAATCTGGCCCCATGCTGGAGGTCAACAATTCTATACGCAGAGAGTGGCTCCTGCACGTTACATGAGATTCCTCTCGTACGTCGTCGGGTGGTGCGTTCTCATCTCTGAGATCAGCACGTCTTCGAGCTCTGCAGTCAACAGCGCGGAGATCATGTCGGCTTTCATCGAATATCAGTATCCGGATGTCGCTTGGAAGGTAAGTCTTATGGTATTATCCGCAAGAGCGCTCAATTTTGACTTATTTCCAGCCGTGGATGACATTCCTTATCTACATTGTGTTCCTGTTGGGCCCAGTTGTGACAAATCTCACCCCAAGCATTCTTCCTCATCTATCGCTATGGGGAGGAATTTTCAACATGACTGGCTTCGCCGTATGGATGGCAGTCTTTCTCGCCATGGCCCCTCGCAACAGTACCGAGTTTGTCTTCACCAAATTCATCAATGAGAGCGGCTGGTCATCATCTGGATGGCTCTTCTTCATGGCGATGTATGTGCCGATGTACGGCCTCTATGGTACTGATAGCACAACGCATCTTGTGGAGGAGATGAAGAATCCTGCCAAAGACGGACCGGTGAGTGGAATGTATTCTGCCGTGAATCGCGCTGATTTTGGTACAGAGAGTCATGATCTGGTCGATGGTCATCAGTACTGTCATCTCCTTTACAAGTGCCATTGTTATGGGTTTCACTACAGGCAACTGGCAGAGCGAGATGCAGACAACCCTGCCATACTTCACCTGGTTCGTCGACACCACCGAATCCGTGATCGGAGGTGGAACATTCTGCTCGATCGTCAATATGGGCCTCAATGTGAGTGAGCGTTGTGTCAATGACAACATGCAACTTGCTAAAAGTATCATGCAGTATCTCATCATCGTCCATACGAACACAGCTGGCTCTAGACTGGCTTGGCGTATGGCAAAGGACAATGGCCTCCCATTCCCGAGATATTTCTCGCATGTCTCAAAAAGGTTTGGCACGCCTCTGCGGGCGATGTTTGCAGTACTGTTCTTGAATGTTGTAGCAGGCAGGTCACCTTCTTTGATTGTGCTTACATCAATACTGACGAGCTCAGGCTGTCTCATACTGTTCAGCGATCTTGCATTCTGGGCGCTCATCTCTGGTGGCAGTCTCACTTTGCAGATAGCATACGCTGTGCCCGTCATCTGTGTAAGTGTCGATGATTGAAAGTGAGTTGCTCAGATGGCTGATCGTCTTTGCAGGTGTTGTGTCGCGGGCGAAAGATACTTCCTCCGCGGCCCTGGTTCGATCTAGGCCAATGCGGGCTTCTGATTAACTACATCGTAAAGCCACCATATTGAAGTCTTAGATCACCGCTGATGTTGTTTTAGTCCGCAGCCTGGGCCTGCACAACCATGCTGTTGTTCCTGTTCCCTCAATATGTACCAGTGGTGGGAAATATTGAGAACATGAATTGGGCTCCTGCTATCTTCGGAATCTGTGTGCTCGTATGTGGTCTGTATTGGATCGCATCAGGACGGAAGAAGTATATGATGACTTGCGGAGATAACGACAGCTAATGAAAGCGGAAACTTGCCCTCAAACAGGAATGAGCTACGAAACTTTTTCGTGTCAGTGCCTCACTGCCCTAAGTTGACCAACGGGCCCGAAATACGGTCCACCAATACCATCCTTTTGGCTAAATCATGCCCTTCCATCCCTAGGGCATTCGTAGGGCATACCTGTGACATTTCTTGGTCTGGAATACTGGCGGACCAATGATTGTTGCTGCTCTCCGACCATGGCACCGACGCGCACTTTCGCCATCATTCTCGAGACAGACAGCGGCCCCGGTCGCCCGACTTTGACTCTAGGGAGACGATCAAGCCCCGGGATCCTTCTGAGGTCCGTCACTAATACCACTTTGATTGTTTCAGTCACCCAAGCTCAACGTACTTGTCCATCATGATCGACGCCATCACCTGCAGAACGAGAGCACCGTAACAACAGTGATACTTCATGGCCAGAGGCAGCGCCATCACCACACTTTTGGGAATCATGAATGTCTCGGATTGACAGCAGGGTGGAGACCCGGATGGACCATAAGGACGTACAAGAATCAGTCCCAGAGGCCGGGAGAAACATGCGGTCGCCTTCTCATCATCGACCGACACTCCACCCGTTTCTTCAATGTCGCCGCAGCATGATAAGGATGCGGTGTAGTGAGCGTCCGATGACATCGACATAAGCCAGCGGGAAATTTGATACTGCTCAACGCATGGGCATAGCGACGTACGACCGCGACCATAAGCGTGCGAAGTGTGTGCACAACTACTTCGCTGAGCGCGCTATAGGGGAAGACTCAATAGTGCTTACTGACCTGTAAGGCAATTGCGTGCGATCGTCTATCATCATCTCGGAGCTTCTCGCCAGAAATCTAGCAGATCCGCTAGTATGGTGTCGCGGCAAGTTTTTGCGAGGGCCCTCGAAGGGTACAGTCTACAATATGCTGTGCAGACCTACTATTGATGCTGCGTGCGAACTTCCTAACTTTACCAACATTCATTGAATCGCCTTTCAAAACTTACTGCAATTGCCACCATGAAGTTTACCATCATTCTTGCCCTCCTCGCATCAATCGTCCACGCCCAAGTGGAGGAAAGATATGCGATCGGTTGCGCAAGCGGTTGCAACGAGGAAAGCTGCCATAGGTGTTGGCAGGGAATCTGGTTCTCAACGGGCGTATGCTGCACATCAATCAATGATGAAGGCAAATGTGTTCGAGGCTGCCCATAGAAGAATAGGAGAAAGCACCCAAGGTAGGCTATAGTTCGCTTTGCTCTTGGAATGACCTCGAAGCTAATCGCACGCGCAGAGGACTAGCAACGGCCGCTCACTCCTCGACGTCCAATGCACAAATGAGGCACACCATCGATCCGGGGGCGTTGTGATGTGAACGGACAGCCTGTTATTTGGGTCCCAGCAAAAGGGTCATATCCCCTGAATAATAGGAGCTGAGGCCAGGACCAAGATACAGTAGGCATACAGAAGCATAAGAAAGCTCAAGGCATGTTCAACAAAAGGACAATGATTTTATTTTTGGCTCCACGACTTCCTGCTGCAGCCATATTGGGCTATCTGGAAGGAGGCAGTAGGGATCCCCGAGTAGGAATCAAAGCTTCGCATGCGCATTGATAGTCATTGTTGCTTCAGATAGCATGGAAGTATGCAGAGCTTATCGGGCAATGCATCGGATGTTCACCTCTCTTCCTTGGTATGCGTAAAATCTTGCATCTTGCCCTGACGATGGGCCAGGGTGGGAAGCTCTAGGTCCTGAATGAACCAGGAGCTGATCATCGTGTATCACGGAAGTATAAGCGCTGTACAGCACGTATCAAGCAATTGCTGGTGAGCCGACCTGAATTCAATTCGAGATCAGAGCCAACGACTCCGAGTGGACTTGGAGAACGTGCTCAAGAGCGGGTATGTTTCTCACCTGCTGATCACATATCGACTACCGGTCTGCCTACCTCGTTCAACATCAACACCCCTCGTCTCCTTAATCGACTCTCGAGCTCTTTCTGCACAATTGGAATGCCACCCAATGAGAGATAATGAAACGACGCAAAAGCGATCGATGCAGCATTTCCGTACATACATAGCTTGTGCATTATGCAGCGAACATCTTTGTGTGGACTCCAGCTTCTTTTCTTCCCTATACGTCCTTGCGGACATCGTTGTCAATAACAGACAAGTTGTACATGCTGCTCGAGCCGTCTCCTCTTCGGCTCTGGAGCAAGCTGGAAGCCCAAATTGTGTGCACATCCAGGCTTGGTATTTCACAATGCCTTCGCATGCAATGAGGCGGACTTATGCAAGGGCGACGTCGAGCATACTGACAAGTACTGTAGAGCTCCACAATCACAAGCGTGGCTTCCTTCACGGAACGGAGCTAACGACTGATCATTACCCACTACGTATAGCACCTCGCATCCAGCCGTGCCAGCTTTGGCAAGCAGTGGGGCGTGTAACCTACCGAGCTATTTAGCGCATCCTTCGCAGCTTGCCATCATAAACGACATGTCGACTTGCAGTCTCGAGCATACCTTTGTCTGCTCACTCCAACGCCGAAGTGCCATCAAACATGGCCACATATACTTCCCAGCAAGACTTTAAGTCCGCATATGACACTCTCAATGCCACTTATGCCACCCACAAGACCAAAGACATCCGGTGGCGAAAATGGCAGCTGAAGCAGCTCTGGTGGTTGATCGAAGAAAACACAGACGCCATTGTCAAAGCCTTCGCAGCAGATCTCAACCGCACTGAAGCCGAATGCCGCATGTACGATGTCGGCGGCGTCAAGAAAGACATCAAAGAAGCTCTCGACAACATCGATACCTGGGCCAAAGGCCAACCCGTGGAAGGGGCTGGTATCCTGATGGGAAGATTCGGCGGAGCCTACTTGAGGAAAGAACCTCTTGGAGTCTGCCTCATAATCGGAGCCTGGAATTTTCCTCTTGTCACACTTCTCGGTCCCGTCGTCCCAGCCATCGCAGCAGGAAACTGCGTCATGATGAAACCTTCCGAATTAGCAGGAGCAGTCTCCTCACTCCTCGCCGAGCTCGTATCCAAGTATATGGACCCCTCCGCCATCCGCGTCGCAACAGGCGGAGCAAAGGAAACAGGTTTCATGCTCGAACATAAATGGAACCATATCTTCTACACCGGCGGCGCCAAAGTCGGTCGAATCATCGCTTCCGCAGCAGCGAAACATTTGACGCCGACAGTCCTTGAACTCGGTGGACAAGCGCCCGCTATCGTGACCAAGAGCGCGAACATCGACCTCGCAGCAAAACGTATCGCGAATTTCAAACTCACCAATGCTGGACAGATCTGTCTCAACGTTAACCACGTTTTCGTTGATCCCTCAATCCACGACGAATTCGTCTCTCGGTTGCAATCCTGGTTCAAAGAGATGCTTAAAGATGATTCCTGGCTTGCACATATCATTTCGGATAATCATTATACTCGCGTCACAGACCTCTTGAGCCGTACGAATGGCAAGATTGCTTACGGAGGCGAACACGTTGCTTCCACGAAATTCGCTCACCCGGCTATCATCACGGATGTCACGACTGAGGATTCCTTGATGTCGGAAGAACTCTTCGCGCCTTTTGTTCCCGTCCTCAAGGCCACGACTGAAGAAGCTGTTGCGACAATCGGTACAATGCCGCATCCTTTGGGATTGTACATTTTCTCCACAAAGCAGCAGGAGATTGATCATGTGCTTGATCGCACGACGAGTGGTGGTGTGACGATCAATGATGTCGCTGTCCATGCCGGTGTCCCTGGGGCGCCATTTGGTGGTGTTGGCGAGAGCGGGACTGGTGCTTATCACGGCAAAGCAGGATTCGATGCCTTCAGCCATTCGAGGACAGTAGTCGGGCTGCCAAATTGGATGGATGCGGGTTGGAGGTATAATCCGCCGAAGTTGGAGAATGTGGCCAAGTGGGATACTGCGAAGGCGACGTGGAAGAAAGGTGAGAAGTTGGAGGATCAGTCGACTGGTGGGAGTTGGTTGGGCTTGTGGTGAGATTGAATTTTGAAGACATCTGTAATGAACCTCAGAAGGCGCGACGGTTCAACGGGGAAATGATACTTCGTACACCATCATCCTACATCAGACTCGTCCGTCCCCCGATCTCCGTCCCACCCTGCCCATCCTGCATATCTCCGTTCCTCCCAACCACGAACTCACGATATATTCTTTCCAATCGCAACCTCTCCTGTCGACTAATACTCGACCTCGTCTCTTGTAGACTCTTCTCCAGATGTTTCCACGTGATGATAGGCTCGTCGTTTGCTTTGTCACCATTTGTCTGATGACTAGAGGAAACGTTCTGGCTCAAAGCCGAACCTGGTCGTTGATTGGAAAGGGCGGAAGAGCTGCGATGATGGCTCAGTGCACTGCTTGGTCTGGCAGGGACAAAGGAGCGTGCGGCGCTACGTTCCGCTTTGGCCTTCTTGCGAGCGAGTTGGAGGGCTTTGAGCTTTTCTGCGATATTTGCTCGTTCGGCTGTTTGTTGGGCGAGAGCGGCGGGGGAATTATCTTGTGAGACGTTCACTTGCCCAAGTTTGAAGTAGCTAAAGTCGTGGCTCTTGCCTCCAGATCTTCGGTTACTCTTCTTCTCGGATTCAAGGGTGGCGTTCTCGGTGGACGGGCCTAGGACGTCGTGAATAGCTTCCAGATGAGCGTTGTACATGACGGCTTGCAGATCAGCGCCAGAGTAGCCATCGGTGCGACGTGCTACTTCGTGCATGGACTCTGGTCCAGTGTTATCTTCGCTCGTGAGATCCGGGAGGAGATGCAGCTTGTCACTTGTCGCTCGCAAGATATCGAGTCGGTCTTCTTCGTTCGGCATATCGCAGATCAGCGACTTGTCCAGACGACCAGGTCGGAGCAGAGCTGGATCGATCAGGTCTGGCCGAGATGTTGCAGCCAGAACGTAGACTCCAGACAAGCCCTCTGCACCGTCCATCATCGTAAGCAGCATATTCACGACACGATCTGTGACGCCAGTGCTGTCGTGACCACGTTTGGGGGCGATGGCATCGAACTCATCGAAGAACAAGACACACGGCTTTGCAGCTTCTGCGCGTTCAAACAAGTCTCGGACGCTCTTCTCTGAAGCACCAATGTACTTGTTGAGGATTTCAGGCCCCTTCACTGAGATGAAGTTGAGTCCGCATTCACCTGCCACTGCAGATGCCAGCAGGGTCTTGCCGCAACCCGGATATCCATAGAGCAGGAGACCAGATCGCAGACGAAGAGGACACTTCGCGAAGAGAGGAGCGTATGTGGTTGGGTACTGCAGTGTCTCCAGCAAAGTCTGTCGCGTTTCCTTCAATCCTCCGATGCTGGAAAATGTGGTTGTCGAAGAGTGCAAAGTGACTCCACGCAGTGACGCTGGTGTGAAGCCCTTCAGCGCAGCAGTAAAGTCGACATCAGTCAGAAGTACCTCGTCAGAGATCACCTCTTCGTTGACTGCACGCATAAGTGCCTCACTACGGGCACGTGAGACCAGAACAGCCAGATCACCAGGCATATATCCATCGGTCTGGCCAGCAACCTCCAGGAGATCCAGGTCCGGATTGTCTTCCTCAGGAGCTTCCTTTGGTCCATGAGCAGAAGTCGGTCTCGACTGCTCGCCGTCGGAGTCTTCCATCCAAGCATTGAGTTGTCCACCATTCTTCACAACAGTCTCGGCGCCGTCGCGACTACCAGCTTTATTTGCCTGCTTGACGAGCAGATCCAGAACCTTGCGTCGACCATCCTTGCTAGGTGCTTTGAGCGCCACAATATCGCGAACGACATGCCCGCCAATTACGATGTTGTTCACAGCCTCTTTGCTTTGCGCCGTAGCGAGCATGACCACACCTGAGTCCCTTGTGCACCACTCTCGTACTATTGAGCAGAGTAGCTCGCTGACCTGTTTGCTGAAGATGTTGCTCTGCTGTTCAAGCTCGGTCTCTACAGCGCACATCTTGTCGAGGTCGTCCAGAATGACCAATGCTCTGCCGCCTATACGGGCTCCCCAGGAAGCAGATGCAAAGACGCGGTTAAGGTGGTCTTTGGCAGTCTTCACTCGCGTGTCGTCATTGATCATGGTCCGACAGGGGAAGTAGATGACGTTGAAGAGATATTCGTTGCGGAGTTGATGCGCCAGAAGCTGGACAAGAGACGTCTTTCCGGACCCGAGACCTCCGGTCAGCAGTACGGAAGAAGTATGCAATAGACTCTTGCGAGTCTGTTCAATCACACTGTCGATACCGACCAATGTCGGAATGGTCGTTGGTAACTTTTCTCCAGGTGGCCACTGCGATCCTTTCTGGTTCGAGGTCTGTTGTTGTACTGAAAGATCAAGCTTTCGCTCTGCTCCAAGGAACCAATTTGTCTTTGGCTTCGAGGGATCACCAGGAGGTGCGGGCTCAAAGTCCAGAATGCCACCTGGCCAGCTGTCTGAAGCCGGAAGGTACATGCCATCAGTCAAAGGGCCCTCGAGGATTTTGTTTGCCGAGAGTGCTTTGAAGACTTGCTGCGCGGTGTTCTCCTTCTCCGACTTTGACTCGCCGCCGAATTTAATGCCTGCAGCTTTCTTTTCAGATGCAGTCTGCAAGAAGGGTGTGAGTCTCAGCTTCTTGACAATCGCCTCTTTGCTCGCCTGTGCTGACGGATCTTTGAGCGCTGAGGCAGTCCTTGGAAGTGGCGCAGGAGCAGGATCGATGCGGACGATACCACCAACGATGTCTTCAGCGTCCAGCACTGCGCACAATAGCGAAGATAGTGCAACATGCCTGCTATCTGGCGCATCATCCCACGCCGACAGTCTCGCAACCACCTTCTGAGCAGGCTTCTGATCTGGAGTAGGTCCACTTTGCGGGTCAACCGGCTGCTGCAATCCGGCGGGTTTGATCACAGAGACCGCCACCCAAGTCACGCCTCTCAGTGTCTTGGAAAGCAAATGCTCTCGATCGAGCCAGATCCGCAGGCCTTCATCTTTCATATCATCACCTCCGTCCTCGAACCACTCGTTCTTGAGTGCTCGTGTCACACCTCGCAAAAAGATCGGCGGGCGAGTCTTCTCGATCTCACGTTCGCTCTTATGGCGCACCTGGCTCCCTGAACTTCTCCCACCAGCACTGCGTCTTCCGGCGCTGGTAGTGCTTCGATTGTCTTTGGAAGAGCTCTGCTTTTGTGACTGGCGTGTCTTCGGTGCAACGATAACCTCGGCATCTGGGGATATTTTGACAAAAGGCTGAGTGCTCGCTGGTGGGGGCGTGAGAGATGTAACTGTTATGTTTGCGGTGGAAGTCGGCGTGAGGTGGAGTGTGAGAGGATGTGTGTGACCGGCTGCTGGATTAGGAAGGGCTCGGACCTGGGAGAGGAAGTTCATCTCCAGGAAGGATGAGTGAAGCTCAATGACTGCGCAACGTTGTAAGCATAACCAGATCTCGATTTCAGCAATATGTGATACTGACTCTCCCAATCAGTCGCCGTCAAAGGCTCAATGTTGACTGTATGAGCTTGCGGCGGGTCTATGTGCAACAAGACATTTGCCTACCGTCCTTATCAGTCTGTGTAGAATGCAGAGCTCATTGTGTATTCGCTGCCCACCTTCATGCCTCCACTGAGACCTAATCGCCTGGCGAAGGTAGCATCTATTTCCACTGTAGCCACATCCTTCTCTTGAGGGCCTCTGACACCTTCTCTTCCAATCACTGAAGAAGGCCTTGACTGCGATTGCATGCCCGTCCAGCCCACAAACACCGACTGTGTCGTCGTAGGCTTCGTCTTGCCATCCGCTCCAACCGGCTGCGCCTGGCGATACTGCAACTCGACCACCACATTCTGGGCCACCGTATTCGCGTTCAGCAGCAGCGAGACCAGTGACGGCGGCAAATTGACCAGACAGCTCTTCAAGCTCGGCAACACCGCCAGCTCGACCGTCGTGCCCGAACTTCCTCCTCCTCCTCCACCGCTGCCGCTGCTGGCGGGTCTTCTCCCGGCGACCGACATGTTGTGCACGATCTCGTCTATGGGGCGGGCGGTGCTAGGGAGCAGGGGCCATTGGCGAGGTGGTGAGCGGACGCGTCGAGGACGATCATCACTCATGCAACAAAGAAGTGCAGCACAGACGAGAGCACATCCGCTGCATATGCAGGTCCCGCCGGGGAGACTTGCGCTGCTGTGCACGATGAAGCTTGAGCTCCACTCGGGAAATTTAGCCTCGGCTCAGACTTGACGTTCGGCTGTGTCAATATTTGACGGGATTTCGATGATTGACATGAATTGCTCACAAACATCACCACAGCACGGCGCCTAGCCATTCATTCCCAATCAACAACACCACGGGCTTGCATCAATCCCAGTTTCAACATCCCGCAGATGAGTCGGCTATACTCTTCCCAAGCAGTCGGCGTGATGGGAGCGCTACCTGTGCTTCCAAACGAAACGTCCAGGCAGCGGACTCGCCCGGGAGGCAGTCCGACCTCAACTCTGGACAACAGATCTTCTGGGGAGTAACAAGCCGCCAATGAGACCGTGAAGTCACTGGGTTTTCCGGCAATGGCCACAGAGACCTCAATTACCGATTCAGCAAGCCAGCGCTCGATCCACTCGATTTGCTGTGGCTCGTCAACGCCTGTGTCACATGGCTGGACTGCGGGAGCGGACTGCTAATGGACGACCTCTTCGTGCTGCGGTCTGGGACGGATGGCGATCGTGCTGCCATCCTGGTTTGCAAAACTTTCGTATGCGCTTCGAGCGAATCTCTTCAACTTAAGCGTCATGATGCACAACACGATCCAGGCGTGAAATAACGGCCGCAATCTGGAGACTGTCAGCTCGAACTCGAACAAGGCATTATAAACTCACAGCTCGCGATGCTCGGGTACATCGTAGTGCAGATCTTGCGGGTACTCGACACGACTCTCTTCGGATGCGCTCACCAACCACAGGAGGCGGCCCTTTGTTTCCGGCCAGATGCGTGATCACAACTCGTGGAAAATTTCATCAATCTTATTCCTGACCGCAGCCGATTCTCGCAATTCGGCAGTGGCCATACTGTTGAAGAGTCCATCCAGCATCATGATGCGGTCGCGCAGCGCAAGCATTGGCGTCTCGCAATACTTGTCGTGAGCATCGATTGCATTCCTGAAGCCCAGAACCGCCCTACATTGCCGATACTGAGTTTCCGCTGACCACTGTTCTGCTCAGTGAAACAAAACTCCGGAAGATCCCATGTGGACGCCATGTTGAAGCCTTCACTGTATGAAGCATTGCGAACGACCTAAAACGAGGTTCTGAGCCATATTTTTCAGCCACGGTCAGGCACCCTTCCCTCGCCATCGGCATCTTCGTGCGAGAATTACGTTGCTGCGATGTTGGAACGGAGATCCTGGCTGCTCATGGAAACTCTTTTTCATTTCGGAAAGCAACAGCAGTTAGGGCTCAGATCCATGTACGAACCATATGCGACCCTGCTTCTGTCAAAGTAAGCAGCAGTGGTATGCGATCTGCGAGTACCGAATTTTCGAGTAATTCGTGCTTGTGCTGTAAGCCGAAGGATTCACCAGAAAATACTGGATCGGCGCGTTCGATGCAGACCAGAGGATTCCTGGATAGTCATGATAGCCGGAAGCGTTGAGGGTGTTTAATGGCGAGAAGACTTCGTCGAGATTATAACAAATGTCGCCGAGCGGGATGCTGCCGGTATGAAACGTGAGAGAAGCTGGGTCTTCGGCATTGGGACATTCAGCGCCATCGTCTGGCCCGAATGAGACTGTGAGGTTTTGTCCGCGACTGATGTTGGATGGCGCTTGTTAGTGGATTGAGGTATGTGTACCTTGATGGAATGAGCTTACAGCTGACCGTTTTGAGCGTGGCAGGTCAGTAGCAGGCTGAAGATCCAGAAGAGTGACGGTAATGCCATATTCGATGGAGCCTCGCAACGAATCGAAGGTTAACTCTGCAACTGCAAGATGTGGGCTTGCTCAAAGGTTGTTATATACGGGACCGAGGCACGATACGACAGAATGAGTTCGCCAATGCTAAGCTAGAGACGCCCTTGGCGACGAAGGATCATTCACTGCACTCGTGACCAGATTTGTGGAAGACAGCATCGACGTTATCCAGAAGCGCCAACATCGAAGAATGCGGAAGAAAACAGCTCAAAACTAATCAGCCCTTGCGAGGAGACACGACGATGTTTGAGCCAAGCTTCAGGATTGTCTCCGAATGTGCATGCAAAAGTCCACTTCGAGCTCACCACGAGACTCCCTCATATCTCAACACTTTTTGCCAAAGCGACGATGTGTTCAGAAACAACTTGTCCGGGTCAATGCTCTCGATGCCGCAAGAGTCAACTTCAGGCCTTACTTTGTCAAACGAACCACTCAACGCGCCTTTCCAGCTCCTGGCCCTTCCAAGTACTTGCTTCTGCCCCTATTTCGGCATACGCCTTCCGATTTGCAAGTCGGCCATGAGAAGATGTCCGCGAAGCGCCGACAGAACGGGACGAGGGGTACGAACATACATTGGCGTCTGTGTGGGTAGGATTCTGAAGGAATGCAGCATCATTGTGCGGCGAAGAGCCATGACGTCAGAAGCCTGAAGCGGCGAAGCGATATTTTGCCCGTTAAAGGCCAGAGCTGAAGATGTCAACAGTCTCATCCTGGCCCTCAAATCCGAAGAAGAGCGACTCACCAGACAACTTCTCTCACTGTGCAAGTTCGGCTGATACTCCAACTTGCGATCATCACAGGTCTCCATCACGATGGTTGAGTATCTGAATACATCCGAAATCCATTTCAATCACGATGTCGCAGACAGGAACTCATTGGACGAGGCATCGGAAGAAGGGAGCGACGACAGCACCGAGGAGTACTCTCCATATTCCGTCGAAGATCTTGCGGCTATTTTGACAGACTTCTACAAGTTTCTCGCGAACTTACACTACGATCCTGCGGACCTGAAACTCCCTCCGCCCGAACGCTGGAATCTCGATATTCTTCCTAAGGCTATTGTTGAGAACAAATCTGAGGATGTGGTCGAGTTGATGAGGCGGGTTCCTTACTTCAAGGAGAACGAGAAGTCTACGCATGTGCATTACAAGTCGAAATTGGTTGATTATACCAATGGGGAGCAACATGGCATAGCTGAGAATGAGGATGAGCTCGTGAAAGACTTGTGCGAGGTCTGGTGCTCTAAAGGTGGCATCGTGGACCACCAGCGTCTATTGGTCATCGCAGGTGGCTACGAAAGTGGTGGTCGAACCTTGATCCTTGATGTCCTGCACGGCGAGATCACCGAGGAGATCATTCGTCACATCACTTGTCCTGCTGTCGATATCAAGGAGTTCTTCGAAAAAGTGGAGGAGGAGTATCGATCCCTCCAGCTCATCCCCTGCCCCGGAAGAGAAACGCAGGAAGCTCATAGGGTGCCTGAACGGGCTGAGGAGATCTCCGAGGAGGAAGTCAAGGCGCAGACCGGTGAGTGGTTTGGGTTCACTGATCTAGATTGGCAGTTTGTCAGACAGGTCTACCGGCGATGCGGATGGCCAGATGCTTTTCGACGTCAGCAGGCTGTGGAACTCATCGGAGACTTCATGGCGAGCAACAAGGATCGAACACATGAATGGGAGCCAGCGTTTCGTTGACACGAGGAAGAACACGGCTCGTTCTCGATTTTGCTCGTGGCTTGCGCTACGAAATCGGCGAACCGCGCGCTGCCGTACAGACGTGAACGTCCGGCTTTCCGCTCCTCGAAGACTTCGTCGTTCACTCTTATTCAACATGACCCATCGATTGCGGCTACTGAGTCGCATCATAGATTTGGCTTCGTCTTTCTCATTGACTTCAGAATCACAACACGCGAAACCCTGGACCAATGGCAAGTCAACAGTCGCCCATGACTTACGATGATGGATCAGGTCCCAGGACGTTACCTTACAGCATGGCTTTCGCGTTGTAGAATGAGACCACAAACCCCGAGCAGAAGGCCTGGCCATCATGATGGCGAGGACGTTGGTCTGTTGACGTCGGGCCGCCAAGCACTCTCTGCACTTTGCTGTTGCAGTAAAGGACGCACGAAGGCATGCTCTCAAGATAAGAGACGACTGCGGAAGCTGTGTCGATATCTGATTCAATGTTGCAGAAACTGGACGACAGGAAGAGGCACGGGTTTCAGGTTGAGTGCAGAGAAGAGTTTGGGGCTTAGTTGCGTCTTGGCAAGGCAGTGCACTTAAGCGCCCACGCCACGTTCTTCGTTTGTCCCGATAAGATGACTCTTCCCCACAATTCGTTCAACAGTGGCAGAATAGCCATCGAAGAGGTGAAACATGAACAAATCGACAAATCGATTGGCCTAGGAAGAGACCGAGAAGAGCACTGCCACTGCGACAACATCTGCTTCGGAAGCTGTTGCCTGGGACTTCAGAGGCCATAGAAGCCATTCCTACAGCCTAGAGGTGGGCGAGGTGATTTATCTGCACTGCGCCTGCCAACAAGGTCTTCCCTTTCAAAGCACAAGGAAACCACCAAGCTTTGAGGTATCTCTTCTTTCGTCATGCCCACGCTCCTTGACTGCCCTTCCGAGATCCTCGACGTTATCGTCGAAGGACTCGTGGTCATCATTGGAATTCAAAATGCTGTGTGCTTGCAAACGGTATGTCGAGCATTCGACTCGTCCATTCTGCACGCCATCTGCGTAAGGCAAGTGGTCAGCATATACGATACCGCTACACCACATCTGGAAAATCGCATGAATCCCAAACTTCGAGGCAAGATCTACCTTCGGCAATCACAAACCCTGACAAAAACTGGTGTCATCTCAGACATCAACTCAAAATTGGACGACTTACTGGACGATGTTGACGCAGATCGTCGCGGCAGTCGGCATGAAGCAGTCGCCTGTGCTGTCCAATTGAAGCATAATGTAGAAAAAGGCGAGAATGTCGAGGCTCAGAACCTGCTGAGTGGTGCCATCATTTCTGGCGAGATCGAGCTCACGCGACTGTTGCTGGAAGGTCGCAGCAAAATGCCATTCAAAGCGGAGGTCGATGGTGTCACGCCCTATTTCCAACGTCCAGTTCACCTCGCGGCGGCTGGTGGACATTTTGAAATTCTTAAACTGCTACTTGCATACGGAGCTCAAGCTTACAATCCATCGGCCACTACACTGGAGTGGGATCAAAAATCTAGATATCCACTCCGATTATTCGGCGTACCTCCTACCCCTTTGCGGCTGGCAATCTGTCATGGACATACAGAGATTGTTCACCTTCTTCTCCGATCCCAAAATCGACCACCAGACACGAGCATAGAGTACTCGAGATGCATACTAGCAGCAGGCGAAGCTGGGCGTATCGATCTTATCGATGAACTGTGCAAGGTCATGGGACGTCACTGGACAGAATTCAATGGTCTGGGCAGGGAGTTGATGATGGTTGCAGTGCAGCACAACAGGAAAGAGGTCGTCTCTATGATTCTTGACTCTGGCATTCCGACCAATCTGGCTATTCACCGTGCTCGCGGTGACTGCCCCAGTATCCTGTATTTGGCGGCATATCGAGGTCATACTGCGCTCGTCGAGCTCTTGATGAGTCGCGGCGCGAGCCTGACTTTCAACCCGAAAGGGTCTACGCGAGACTGTCTCCCAATTGAGGGTGCCGCAGAAGGTGGGCACCAAGAGTTGGTCGAGATGCTCATCGATAAAGGCGCCGATCCTGCGCCCTCATTGAGGTCTGCTGCCAAAGGTGGACATGCTGGCCTTGTCGCATACCTACTGGACAGATTTCCTAATGTGCTCAATAGAGACGGTGGCGACCATGGTCGGCAAGCAATGCACATGGCGCTGCAGTTCGGCAATTTGACCATCATCAAGCTTTTGGTTGAGGCAGGAGTGCAATTGGACGATGGAGCTCTTTACTTCCATCGTCGGCCCTGGCCTTTGTTTCTAGCAACTCACCTAATGAAGCTTGGCGCACATGATTTGGGTTCCCTGCAATACAAGGAATGGAACACGCATTATAGCAGGGGAATATTCATCTCTGAGCGCACCTGGCAATGGATCTGACAGTTCGAGCGACCATGACTGTCACAACAAGTCTTGGAAGCATGGAAACCCAATACACAGATATCCCGTGGCGCCACCACTCGCAGACATGGCTAGCCTTCAATGCACGAGCGATAAGTACAAGCCTGCGCTGTCATCAAATCCCGCAGCTCCAAACCTGTGCGAAGCTTGGTGAAACATGGCATGGTAAGTCTCTAAGCTGTGCCGCATAGTGCGCTCCTGCTAAGCGCCCGCGCTGCATAGCCGCCAAGAGCATGGCGCATGGATCCAACCTGAAACCCGCGCCTCTTCCTTACATCTTCGGCACTGGATAACGTGGGAACGAACCTTTTGAACACAGCACTATCTTGGGGCGAGAGCTTTCGTGCTGCGCTAGTGAAGCGGCACAGTCGAGGCAGTGCTCAGAACGATATGGATGCCGCATGTCTGCTGGCCGAAACAGCACCGAACAGAAAGTGGCAGAACAGACACGCACTGCCGATTGAGATCTAGTCCACCTTTTTTCGGTCCACTTTGGCCACCACGAAAGATCGACCTGTAGCAAGTCTGTCTTCCAAAGAACACAAAGCGCCAGGAATATCAGCAGAGAGCTATCGACTCGATTTGCCGCGTCCTAGCAACTAAATTGAAATCCACTGTCAAAACATGAAGCTGCTCTCAACGACGAGAATTTCACTTCTGCTCGCATTCTTTGTCAGCCTGCCGCAACCAAGCTTGAGTCGCGCCATCCTTTCGACTTCTGTCGCTCTTAAAAACGATGGCTCCTTGTACGAGCAGTATTCGCCAGAGAGAGTTTCGCAAAGATCTGCCATCAAGATTCTCTTGACCTCGACCGATGTGGAGCCAACTCCACTCGTGCATCGAGCTCTACCACGACCTGGTGGAAGGCCACCAGCATCACTTGAGCCTCCGCATCCTCCTCCAATGCCAGCAAGACCTCCGCCTGGAACCCCTCCAAGACCTTCTGCAGGAGTCACGAACAGACCTCCAGGTGTTGCTGGCCCTGCTGATGAGCCTGGAGCTGCTGCACCACCTCCTGCTATAGACCAAACAGTGCCGGACACCCCGGAACCACCCAAGAGCACTAGTAGTCCATTAGACTGGGGGAACATTGTGTCTACGGGAGCTGGTGTCGGCGGAAACAATGACCCAAAGGACGATGATACGGACTCTGCCTGTACCAAACAGCCATCGACGACAGAATCGCAGGCACCATTCTTGTCCAAGTTGTGGCAGTTCTTTCAGCACATCAGGATTGCGACGTTTCTCTGGAGTTCAGATGAGATGACGCCCCAGCCAACACAAGTACCGAACAGGAACTGCACGTTTTGACAGTGGAGAACCTCGGAGCGATTCAAGTCATTAGGATGTCGGTTGCAGCCTCAGTGAAGCGCAGCGTGGATGTATGGAACGAGACACAGTGAACGGTGGCGAGCTCGTGTCTTGTAAAGAGTCTACAGCAAATCTGTTGCCAGAATAGATAATGGGCAAGCGCAGTGCGCGCCCCGTCTTTCCCCATCTGAAATGCAGACATTACGCTGGGCTCCTCCCATCCCGGTATGCGTATCACACACCGCTTCACGCCACGACACTTCGGGACCTTTCTTTCTGTCCGCTACGCTCAGTCAAAGTCTGAGTCTTCTTGAACTTCCAAGCTGGAACCTTGCGTTCGTACAGCTCGTCCAACTCCCAATATGTTCGTCCTTGGGTCTGCACAAATCGTTAGCACAAGCATACGAGCGATGAAAGAGCATGCAGATGCATACCTCTGGATAGTACATCCACAGCAAAAGCGTTGTCGGGACCAGCAGACCTGCCCAAACGTAGATCGCTTTCACTCCGAGATTGGCATAATCGGGGCTGATCATATACGAAATCGTCCATTGAAACACGACGCTTGTGGACGCGTCAGCTATCATCATAGTAATCAACGGTGAAGTGAACTCACAAGCCAGCACCGTAGCAGCCCAAGTTGAATGAAGTGGTCTGCGCCCGCAGACGCGGAGTGGAAGTTTCGCCAGATGCCACGAAGCCGATGGGACCTGCAGACGCGCCATAGCACAGGACCCAAATCAGCAGGCATGCGAGGCCAGCTTTCTTCGCGCCTCCGGATGGGAAGAATCCTGTTGTAGCCAGGCCGACGTTGAACAAGCACATCAAGAAGCAGCCACCAACGAGAAGAGGCCGACGACCGATGTACTCGCAGGCGATCAGTGAGCAAAAGATCGATACGATGAGAAGGACGAAGGTGATGATGGTGACCATAAACGGGTCTTCCATACCAGCAACCTTGAAGAAGTACTAGACACCACAAGTCAGCATCGGGTACATGTTTGAGTGACAATGCCTAGACTTACGGTGGAATAGCTGAAGACAATGGGAGCACCGGCTGACCACTGACTGCAGATGCCAACAGCTCCAGCTAGTGTTCGGCGCCAGTTTGTGCCCTGGAAGATCTCCAGGAAGGAAGCATGTTTAGAAGCATTGCTGAACTCTTTCTCGGCCTCAATGCCGTGCTCAATGACACGATATTCGTGTTCGACATCGTATCCTGGGGCGTTGCCATAAAGCTGGAGCATGGACCGTTTCGCAAGCTCCATGTTGCCTTTGCGTGCATAGTAGATGTGGGACTCCGGAACCCACCAGATCATCAGGATGAGTATCTAGCAGTGTCTTGTCAGTATAGTCATCGTGGTCGCGACAAATCGATGCAACTTACACCAGTGAAGATGAATTCGGTAGCAACCAATGGTCTCCATTCGTTTGGCCGGTGAACCTGAACCAATTGCGAAGCAATAGCACAGATAAGCTGACCAAAAGCGAGCATAAGCTGGTAAGCTCCGATCATGAAGCCACGAATCTGGAAAGGAGCCAATTCGGAGATATAGGTGATCAAGATGGACTGGGCCAGACCAACACCAAGACGGACCAAAACAGCAGCGCCCAACCAGTGTCTCCAGTTCGAAGATGCAATCTCAGCCACTGATCCGGCGAGGAGTATCGCGATAGCACCCATCATTGCTTTCCTGGTAGCTGTCAACATCGAGATGATTGAGTTGACAGACAAAGTATGCATACTTGCGGCCGAACTTGTCCGCGAAATATCCACCGGCAAACATTCCCGCCATCTTTGACATCTCTGCAAAGCCTTGCCAGAAGGATACAATCCGGCCGCTGACTGCCGGCTCGCCGTCGATCACCGTGTCTGCCATTTGATTGACAAAGGCTGGCAGTGGAATGATGTTGCCGGGAACCTGTTGTTGGAACTACTCTGTTTGTCAGACTCGTGTGATTTCTGAAATTGATGGATATCATCAAACTTACGCCATCATTCAGCGCTGCCCAGTTAAGGATCATGCAGAAGAGCATGGCCTTCCAGAAGACTTTTGCTGCTTGCCATCTTCCAAGTGCTGCCGCGTGTAAGCATCTGGTCGACCCGAGACCGAAGAGTAATGCGTACAGGTGAATTTGGTCTCCAATGGTTCTGAGGAGCTGGCATCGCCGGAGACCTCGATCTGGTATTGATCGCCTTTGAGATCGCTCATGGCTGAGAAGGAATCGTGTTGCCACGTGGGAGTCGCGAGCTAGATTGTGGGGAAACGATGGAGAAACGTGGAGAAGCTTGGTCAACCCCAGGTACTTATCCCATGTTCAGACATGGAGAGTTCTGTCCATCTGCTCAAGCGTGAGTCCAGAGTGTGGCGCTTACATCGGTCGACTGATGTCCGAAAGTTTGACCAGCCAAGATCCAGGTACACGAACGCCACGTCCGGAATGCAACCCTCCGACGGCATTCGTGGTTAGTTCAAGGGTGCACTCTTCAAACTTTGGATGTGTGGATGAGTTGCTCCCAAGACCTTTGTGTGACTTTGCATTGTCTCCGGCTGGGTAAATTGGGCCGAACGATAGGTCTGGTAGCTCATAGCTAAGCACATAGCTCTTGGTCATTCCGTTTGGTAAACCCGAATACAGAACGCTCCAGATCAAGATATGTCGATCTGTCTTGGGAAGGAGTACTTCATTCAACCAAATCTTCCATTGTGACATCTATCCGTGCGTAAAAGTTCGACACACTCTGACAGGCGTCCTAGTGTACAAATCTCGTCATCATCCACAGTCGCAGGCTCTCAAATCACGGCCACCTCTGCCGGGAGAGCACAAGTGCTTCGGACAGGTTCGTTGTCACGCCTCGAGCATTGTTCTCCTCCCCATGTGTCGTCTGACCATGACTTCGCTTGCTCTCTCCATGAGCAAAACGACCACACATGGCCTGCTTCACTGCTATCCAGATGTCTTTGAAATTTAAGACGTCCAGTGCGGCTTGCTTCCAGTTGAGTGTGATCTGTTGTGGCTCATCGGACATGTACAAGATGGCTTCCTGATCGTCGGTGACATAGGCGGGTTGACTGAGTTGAGATTCCTCGCCAACGAGGTGCTTCTTGGATTCGTTGTTATGGGCCTTGAACACTTTGTAGGGATAGGCGTAGAGGTGCATAATAGAGACAAGGGCCATCTCAAAGCAGAGAACTGTATTCGGAATCCCAACGGCCACAGAAGGATATGATATACTGTCTGTAGGGCTCATCGCTCTATCGTACTTCGTCAAATGGCTGAACAGAAACTGTGCTTGTTAGCCTGGTGCTTTGAGAGACGTATGATGTGCCTGATAACTCACACTTTGCACGTAAAAGAGAAACACCACCAGTTTGATGGCCATGAATTTTAAGAGCGGACCATGAGCGGACAACTCCAATTCAGTCTGCTTGTAAAAGTTCAGCAAGGTCCACATGGCGGTCACAAGAGAGATGATCTCGACGACGAAGATCTAGAGCGAACAGCGATGTCAGCGAACGACCACACTCCGTTTGGAGATGCTCTGTAGCGTACCGAGCTTCTGGCGTGTTTGAAGCTCATAGAATGCTTGCAGTAAACATCGAAAGCCTCTGTGATGATCTTTGCAATAGCTCCCAGGAATTTGACGACGCAGAATTGTAGCACGCAGGTCGAAATTCTCTGCAAAAGTCGACTGTCAGCTATTTCAACAGAGAAATGAAGCACTCGCGATTGATAGTGAACATACATTGAACCATGTTGAGCCGCTCGTCATCGATTTCCTGCGCAATACGAATCTTCTGAAAGGCCCGACTGGTGGAAGCCATTCACGTGGCTCGAGTAGGGCAAAGGCGCGTCGTACCACGTCCAAGTCCTGATCCATATACCGACACAAGAGCAAGAAGAAAGATGCGATCACCAGTGATTCGTAGAACTCGTAAATGACAGCAAGGTAAACGCTTGGCTTGTAGAACGGCACACTAAGAAGGCAGCAAATGGAGTAGACCGGAACCATGAACACAATGCGAATGGTACTGCAAATTGCCATCAGTACCTGTTATTCTGGCTCAGCTCAATATTAAGCATTGCTGCGCTGCTTACAGTCTTTGTAACTTTGGTTGCGTGTAGTGAGTGATGTGTTGGTAGATCAGATACGCTGACGCTGTGCATGCCACGAGTGCGCAGACCCCAGCTATTAAGATCAGAAGATCATGGGCCGTGAAATTTTTGAACAGAGGCGTTTCATGAACTACTGGTCTTTCAGTCGATATCTACCGCGTGGAGAACATAATCTTACCTCCAACATCGAGTGGGTTATCGCATCGTGCCATGGTGTACGCTCAGGGAGATCTTTGCAGTGAGCAACGAACGATCAAGACACTCGTTATGATTTAAAAGACTCGCATGCCCTGTCACTGCAAGATTTCTAAGGCTTCGACTCAGCCCAGCATCCGCCCCCAGTTTCTTGGCATTGTGTAGGCATACGGCCGGTATGCAACGTCACTGCCCAGTCAGAATGCATGATCTTTGCTGCGGTGCTGAACTCTTCGGTCGTAAATAGTGCCGGACAGGGAAAGACGCTCGAGGCATAGATCTCAGAGAGCGACGGAGCAGCAGGATCCGCCCATCTCCTTGTTCAGTTCCTGCCAATGCATAAGTCTTGGCATGGGAGAGTCATCCTATCTTGACTAACATCGGTGTTGTCGGCGGGGCGCAGGGAGTTCTAGAAAGTATAACGGAGGTCAAGACACTTGCAAATGCCGATGTCTCAGGGCATACGGGCCCTCTGGCTTTCCGATGTTGCTGCTTACTTATTGTACCAGTGGGCACAACACAGAGAGTGAAGGTCAAGGAATGTCCCGGAGCTGAGCGCATGTACCAGGCGCACCTGCGGCCCACGGATTCTCGTTGAGAGCATATGAGGTGGGCTTCTTGGACACGTCTAGTCGATCGAGGGCTTCACTTGACACTTGAGATTCCACTACGCGCTGCCATTGGCACTGACATGTAGCTTTTGCGCTTCTTCTTCCTTAAAATCTCTGCGAGAGCTCTCAGTAATGAGCGAGAAGCTCCGATCAAATAGATTGCAGACAAGACAGCCAAATTGCCAACAGTTGTTGTCACAGCATTTCTTGCCGGGCTCATAGTAATCTGCTTCAGGCTTCGAACGGGCAAAGTGGAGGTTCTTCCTGTAGAGCCTCCACGCTGGTACCATTTTCGCTGCTTCAAGTACCCCAATTCCCGGACATCGGCTCAAGACATCTTTTCGAGATCAGACAGCGATACGGAGACAGGCCGTACGGGCTCCTCACTGAATAGGGCGAGGCTGCCTCAGTGACTGCAGTCGCCATGGTCAGTCCAGAGCTGAACTCTGGCCCGGAAGAATGCAACACCTTCCGTTTCTTGTGCATGCGAGATGATCCCAAGACCGCGAACAAAGCGCATCTGGTCTCTACTAGTCCCGATCACCTCATCTTTGGCTACATCGTCCCCGCATGTCCTGGTATCCTTCCCGCGGCGAATGGAGACAAAAGCGCGTTATGTCGTCTGTTGCTCAAGTACGACTGGGCACTGGCGGATGGGACGAGTCTGGCTCCGGTGCTCACCGTAGAAGTGATAACAACTCTCGATCGCTCGAACAAGCTGCTGTGTCGTCGTTGGAAGGAGGAAACGACCTGAATTCTTTGCTTGTCTCATCACAAGACTGATTTGAATTAGTCTGTGTAGACCGTGATAGAACAGGACTGTAGTAGACCCCTCCGAGGCTTTGATTGATAGTCAGCTGCGTTGTTAGTATCGGAAAGATCGTTGCCAGGGGATGAACTTAGAAGTTTCATCTAGCCAGAACGGTGCTAGCGTCGTAATACCCGGTAGGGTTTATCTCGACACGTGATCGGACTACTGTCATCCGAGTAAACACCTCTCCTTCGCACATAGTCAGCCGAAGTCGTACACCGCGCAAGCATCACAATGCGGAATAGCCACCGCCGAAATGCCAGCCCAGCGCGGCGTGCGTCGAGGCCTGGCTGACAAGGCTTGCAATGAATGCCAAAGGAGAAAGACGAAATGCATTCCCTGCGCAGACAGTCCCCAATGCGCATTTTGCAAACGAGCCGGGAAGACCTGCATCTTCGAGGAGCCGCAGCAACGGACGCCTCTCACGCGGCAGAATCTTGACCAAGCAGAAGCACGATGTCGAGAGCTGGAGCAGCTGTTGTATCAGCGTGAGGGCGAGAGTTTGGCTGCCACGGCGATGGAGAGTGAAACTCAGCAGGAAACGACCCAGGTACGGCCACGTGCGCCTCATGCTCGGGAAGGGACAGCAGACTACGAGTGGAATGAAGCCTCAGATCCTGAGCAGAGTAATCAGTCATCTGATAGCGATCACGCAAGAGATGGCATGGCCGCGCTGACCAGTAAACATTCCGGTTCTGGCTATCTGGGAAAGAGCTCGGGTCATGAACTTCTCCAGTCTGTGTCATCCTTTCTACCGCCTTCAAGTTCTACCGGGCGTCGAAACACACGAACTCTGCCAGAAACGCCCATCTCAAACGTGGGACCTTCCCACGAGCTCTCGAGCATCACCTCAAACACCATGTCCGCGACCTTCATTCAAGAGCAGCTCATTTCGGCGTACTTCACTATGTACAATGCCTACTATCCTATCCTCCAGGAACGCTCGTTCCGCGAGCAATGTGCCAGGAGGAAGTCGTTGCCTCGGGCCTCGTCGTGGCACATTACCTACTATGCGGTATTGGCCATGGGCGAATGGGTGTCTGGGAGTGGTGCCGAAGACCAGCCTTCGCTATACTTCGAAGCAGCACGGTCATTACTGAAACCCGAAGTGCTTGAATCGGGCTCTCTGAACAACGTGCAGGCATTTTTGATACTCGGAAACTATCTGCAGAAGACTGATCGTCCCAACACAGGTTACAATTATCTCGGTATAGCTCTGAGGTTAGCCATGGGCTTAGGCCTGCATCATGAACTCCCCGACATGTCCAATGCCAGCCCTTTCAAGAGACACCGTCGTCGGATACTGTTCTGGGTCCTGTATTGCTTTGATAGCTGGTTCAATATCACGACCGGCAGGCCTTCACTCCTCTCGGACGCCAGTTTCGACGTTCGAATGCCACGGAACGTGGACGAAAGCTCTGTCGATGATCAGGGTATGGTCAATGAGACGCCGGGGCCGACAGTCTGTTCCGTGACCATCGCCCTTGCTCGCTTGACCAAGATTGCCAACAAGGTCTACAACGAATTAATTTGTGCAACTTCATGCTCTGATGTTGATCATCAGACTGTGGTAATGGAGCAAATGATCCAGAACTGGCAGGCTGCCCTACCAGTGTACATGAGCAGTCCGGATGTTCCTGCATGGTTCCTTGGACCGCGGCAGACAGTAAGCTGGAAAGCAGCAAATTTGCGTGTGCTACTGCTCCTTGCAAGCCAGAGGCATCGCGTGGACACTTTTGAGAAGCTGGCCGTGGGATCAAGGTGCCAGTCTGTTGCTGCTTCGACTATCAACGATATCGCCTCATTCTGTGAGCAGCATGCAGATCAGCTACACAGCGGGCTAGCCTGGTACGCGGTCTACTTCATGCTGCAATCGATGCTCTCATTCACTTCACAATGCGTATATCGGCGAAGAATGGATCAAAATCTGCACGATCTGGATACTCAGTACTGCGAGAACACTGCAACAGTGGCAGTAAGCTGTATCGAAGCGATGAGAGCGAAGAATGCAGCTGCCAATCGAGCCTACCGCATCGTGAGCCGTCTCCGAGATGTGGTCAGACAGACAAGTGGCATTGTGCCTATGGATGTGGTCGTTCAGGCTGGCATAGAGTCGCACGGAACGGCGCAGTTGCCCGTTGAGCATCTGGCGCATTCTGCTTACCTTGACCCTCAAGACCCGCCGACCGATCCCAGCATTTCGCTTGATTTCGACCAAGCGATTCCTAATCTTGTCCTCGCGGAATGGGGCAATGCTGCAGATTTGTCGTTACATTCTCTTTTTAACGGAATGGACGACTTTGAGCCTGCGAATATGTACAACTGATGAACGATGCGATTGACGAGAGGCACAGGCGAAAGCTTTTCAACGATGCTTTGCGCGAAAGAAGAGACACCTGCTGGCGATGGCCAAGTACGATACGGTTTAAAATTTGCCACAGCCAAAGCCGCCATCACCTTGATGATATTGCGCCGGCATATTCTCCGCACCACGCTAGAACTCCGCTCGATATTTCGCGAACTATTCCACTTGGCCATGCCCTCAGCAACAGCCGACGCCGTTAACAAGGCAAGAACCTCGTCCACGGGGATGAGTGTGTAATGCGCCGGAGCATGGGCGACCGAGACCGTTTCAAGCTAGCAAGCAGCCACAGGGTTACACTCGCCCTGACCTAGCCTTCGGCCCACAGTCTTCCGATGCCCAGCAACAGATGTCAACGCAGACGCGGCCTCAGAACACTGCAGTGTCGCGACTCACAGCGTCTGTCGCACTGTTATATCTGCTTTTGCTGTCTAATCTCAACCAGCATTCACCATGTCGATGACAATTGAGGAAGTCACTGGCGCGGCGCCGCGTGCTCCAAAGCCAGTGCCCAATACGCCTGAAAGCGTTTTCGCACAGCTTCGGATGGATGGGAAGGTTGTTGCTATTACAGGTGGAGCAGATGGTATTGGTTTTGCTGTCGCAGAGGCTGTTGCAGAGGCCGGTGCCAATGTGGCTTTGTGGTACAACACCAACGATGCTGCTGTCGCGAGAAGGAAAGACCTTGAGCAGAAGTTTGGGATCAAGGCATTAGCCTATCAAGTTGAGGTTTCGGACCACGAGGCTGTGGAGAAAACAATCTCTCGAGTGGTGGCAGATTTTGGCAAGCTCGATGTGTTCGTGGCGAACGCTGGCATGGCGATCTCCAAGGCGATTACTGAGCAGACTGTTGAAGAGTACAGGAAGCAGATGTCTGTGAATGGTGAGCGAAAGTCGGCATGATTCTTGTTGGTTCAGGCTGATTCATGACAGTCGATGGGGTGTTCTACTGCGCAAAGTATGCTGGAGCAGTGTTCAAGAGTCAAGGCTTTGGAAATCTGATCATTACATCGAGCATCTCGGCCCATATTGTCAACGTCCCAGTTGATCAGCCCGTAAGCCCACAACGACGCCTGTATGCCAGTACCTGCAGACGCTGACAGTTCCAAGGTGTACAACGCGACCAAGGCTGCAATCAATCACCTTGGGAAAAGCCTGGCTCGAGAGTGGAGAGATTTTGCCCGTGTGAACATCGTGTCTCCAGGTTTCTTCAACACCAAGATGGGCGCTGCTCCCCGAGTTGTCAATGAAGCGACCCGCATGACTCCACTTGGCCGACAAGGAGATGTGAAAGAGATCAAAGGACTGTACTTGTACTTGGCGAGTGATGCTTCTTCGTATCAGACCGGTAGCGATATAATAATTGACGGTGGCTACGTTCTTCCGTAGATTTCTATGGACCGTGCGTCCGATAACGCAGGTAGCAAACTCAAAGAAGGCGTCGACCTACGTCTTAACTACTAGCAAGCTTTTTACTCGAGGCGCAACGTTTATCGCCTCTAGCTTGCGACTATATGCCTTATATACCTAAACGTCGAACCGCGTCCTCTAGTAGTATCTTCGCGTACGACTTAAGCTCGGGACGCCTAGATGTCCGTTACGAATATCGCCTCCTAGGACAACCTTATAACCTAGCTTTTCGTACTCGAAGCTTATCGCGATAGCCCGTTATGCCTTGGACAGGCAGTGGTCATCCTCCGCAAACTTCCTCGCGGACCTGAGTTCCACAACTTCCTCAGCAAAGAGACATTTGACAAACTCGAGTCACACATACTTGCCGCGCATAAGCGGACTACGAGCACGGCAGGGAAGCACAGAAGTCTTTCGCTCGGTCACTGGAAATTACCTCTTGCTGTGGACTGGGCACTTTTTGGAATCGTGTTCCTCACGAGCTATAGATTCTGCGACAATCTCCTCGATGCTCAAGCTGCTGGTCTTGAGTTGGCCTCGCTCTATGACCGTGTAGTAAGCATTCGCGACGAACGAATTGCACGTGGAGCAAAGTCCGCTCGTAGCCACAAGCGACCCGTCCTCGAATGGACGCCGCGAGACGTCCAAGAAGCCTTGCGCCAACTTGTGGCCGAGAAGAACACAACTGAGTCAATAGCCAGCAGCCACACCGAGTCTCCGCTCCGGATGGAGTCTCCTCTCATATCCGAGACTTCGCTAGAGATCAAGGACGAGCCAGGTCACGAGGACAGCAAGGCTGAAGATGCAGTGTCTCGCTTAAGCCTCAACCCAGAAGACGATCTGACCTACGTGATTGAACGAGTTGGATATTTTGATGTAGCGTCTGCGCTACGAAGCTCGAGTATGACGCCACCAGAGCACTGTTCTCCAGAAGTACATCAGCTTTGGACCGATTTGGGAGGTCTCCCAAGGCTGCTGCCATCTTCGATGCTATTTCCCGGTACGTCGACGATCCCCGAGAGGGAGCTGTACGTTGAATGTATGCGCCTCGATGAGTTCCAATTACTGCGTGGTTCTGAGCAGGTGGTTGCCGATAGCGAAGAGGAGAAGAGGCGGTTACTTGAAGAGCTCGCGTACGACTACCGACACGAAGAGCCGGTCGCGGAGCAATACAGTGCAGTGTTCAGGCTAGAAGAAGGATACACACTCTGCATCCCGCCTCTGCAAGACGACCTCATCGCCAAGGTAGATCATCACACTAGTGTGTCTCTTAGGAGCCATGGAGATCTTACTGACGTGCAATTTGGTGCGTATCGTAGTATAATAGACTACGGATTGACACTAACTGTGGCTAGATCGTAAGTCGTGCGTCCTGTTCTGGCCTGTTGGCAACACTCGCAGCATTATGTTCCTTTGGCCTTCGACCCAGTACAATCTCGAGAAAGTGCAAGAGCGCTCTGGCAAGGATGGCCGACTTCCATTCTGCTGCGAAGAACTCATGGGCGGCTTGGTAGCAGTCTTGCACACCACAGAAGCGCTTCGCATACGCCCTGGCACGATCTATACAATCTTGACTGTATCGGGAGGCTTTACCATGTCACGATCCTACGTCGATGCACGCGGCGTCTAGCCACACCAGGAAAAGACTCTCACTGAATCGCCTGGCTCGAGTTCGAGAACGACATGCTTGTAGCGATGAGCGCGCATTGAGGTGCTTGGTATTGCCAGCTCCACGGTGACTGGAACGCCCTGTGATGGCTGCGCAGCTCGAGAAACATTCTACGCGTATCTTCACCGTCACCGGCCTTCCTTGGTAGGGCGGTTTTGCGTGTACAATCGAATTTTCGGACGAGTCTTGCCAGATGCAACATAGAAAACTACAGTGGAAAGGCAAAGCAAGATGTGAGAAGAATATGGATTCCTGGATGCGGGTCATAGCCGATATTGGTTGACTTCAAGCCCGCATATGAACGAACAGTATTTGCTGGTTGCCGAGTGAAGCCTCGAGCATCACGCATGGCATCTTATCAGCCTCAGAGCGCTCGGCTTGCCAAATGTTATGTTGTAGTGCATACTGCGAGCAATAACTGTGATCTCAATGGATGAGCAACTGCATGCTCAACGCCCTTCCCAAGGCGTGGAAGCAGTATCTGACTCGCACGTTTCCTCTGAGCCCTCTGAACCCGATGCGACAATCGAATGAGTGATATGATCGACTTCAACAGGGCGCCCAGGGTATTGTCGCCAATGAAACAAAGCATCGGCTGTGAAAGGAATTCCCCTCCTCTGGGATATGCTCCATTGACTTTCTGCGATTCTTCCATGCACTTTGTCACGCATCCTGCCCTGTAGTTTGTCATCGAATCAAGTCACAAAGAAATTTCCGCTATTGTTCTCACTATCCTCTTCTGATCAGCAGCAACCAGTGCACAAGATGTAACACCCGTGGCTGCGAGTACAGTACGTCCCACCGAATTTCTCATTCCTTTATTGACTGTCGGCGTTCCAAGACTACGTTGAAGTCTTTGTTCACGACAAACCACTGCGAGATGGTCCGGTATGGAGCTGCGGCATTGACCGGAGTCATGTTGTAACGATGGCAGAACTCCGCGACAAAACGGTAAGTTTCGACCAGCGCGAGGTTGCGTCCGATACAGGTTCTCGACCCGTAGCCGAACGGTAGAAGTAGTCAGCAGAGTGATCAATTGCACAGAGTTGAACCCATGACTTACGGTGGTATTGAACTTCTCGATATTGCGTACATATTCGTCCGTCACGCCTTTGTTCCCTGCAATGTATCTTCCCGGGTTCCATTCTGAAGCGTCGTTTCCAAAGACAATCTCATCGCGATTAGCAGCGTAGGGACTCAGACTCACGACAGAACTCGCAGGAATGTAATGGCCGTCAATAGTAATGCCCCCGTCTGGCACATGCCGAGGAAGCTGCCGCACGATACTTGGTGTGAGTCTGAGAGCTTCCTTGACGCAGGCATTAAGCCAAGGAAGTTTCTCAGCGGTCTTGTAGTCGATCGTGCCATGAGCTTGGAGTTCACCTCGGGCATAGGCCTCATCGACCTCCCGTTGCACGGCTTTGTAGTCCTCTGGATGGCGAACGAGCTCGCCGAGCACCGAGCTGATGCCTGCAGATGTTGTATCGGCTCCTGCGCCGATCAGATTGCCAGCCTCAACGACCACTCCAGGAAAGTCCACTGTACGTCCATCCGCTTCTTTCATGGAGATGAAATGGTTGAGCATATCCGGGTGTCGCTCAGGATCGTTGGGAGTTTGCATACGGTCTTGAACTTGCGAGAACAGCCAGGTTGCGAAATCGCGTCCTGCACTTGATGAAGTATGGCCGGCTAATCGAGACAGTGCTTGAGTTATGGGATTTCGCAACCAGACCATTTGGCCAGGAATGTCACCAAAGACGGAAGACATGAAGAACAAGTCGTGAATCGACTTGATAATGCCTTTGACATCAATCCCCTGCTCGAGAAACCCGAGTGGGCCGCCTATACCGAGAGTACAGACCACGTCGAAGGCAAAATATGCTGTCCAATGCTGCAAATTGACAATCTTCCGCTCAGTGGCCATATCGTCGAGTCTCATGAAGGTCAGATGGCCAACGTTGTCGATCTCCGACTCCAGGCTCAAAATGGTGGACATGGAGTACGCTGCCGAAACTCGCTTCCGTAGGAAGGCATGCTCGCGAGGGTCTGTGGCGGAGAAGAACTGGACGCCATATTAGTCGTGTAGGTAGCACGTAGGCAGGATATACATTGCTTACTCCCGTGCTTGCCCCTGGCTGTGTCTAGACATGATACTAGCTAGTCTGTCTCCCGTTAGCGTACGTGCTAAAGAAGGATTTATATTAAGCTATACCTTTCTCGTTCCCGACGTATAGCTATAGAGCTTAATTAACGCGTCTTTGTCGATAAAGCTTACTTTATTAGGTGCAATCCTTACTACTCGTCCGTACTAACGATATAGATTAGTAATATCGGTATACTATTACCCGCGAGTATACCTAGATACCTTCTATAGTACCGTTACTTTAGCTAGTAGCGGTCCTAGTACTAAGCGTAATAGGTAAAGACAAGTTAGGTAAGCGATATATACGAGTAGTACGACTAAGACGGCTAGTAGAACGTACCTAATATATATCTACGCTACTAACGATACTACTAAGCTATCGAGCCGTTCTTAAATATTAAGTAAAGAACCTATATTAGCCTAGCTTACCGCTACGCTATTAGCGGCTACGTAGGTATAATATATAGAAGTCTTATCTACTTCGGATCTTACTAAGCCGGTATATATAGAGTCGAGGCGCTAGTTATAGAGTACTCTTAGAGGTATATCTATTACTACTATACTTAGTTATAATTAATATCGAATTACTAAACTCTCTCCTCTACTCTACTATAGTAATTTAGTAGTACTCTATAGTCTCTATATACTATTAACTATAGCTTTTCTTCCTATTCTCTTTCTATATACTCGGGATAGTAATACTAACTATACTTACTCTACTAGCGCTATCGAACGCTAACGCTACGAGACGTTTCTATTATATATATTATATAAAATCGTTTAAGTATAGCGAGTATTACTAGCGCTATCTATATAGTCGTAAGTACTTCTATAACTAGAAATATACTATATATAGCTACTAAATATACTACTAGTAGATACCTAGGAGAAGCTATTCTAGTATCGCTATTATACTCGCTACTATAGCTATAAGTATATTACTATTCTAATATATAATATACTATAGTATACTAATTAGTACTTACTTACTATAGAGATCTTATAATATAGTATATCGAGACGTTATATACTACTAAGTATAATAGGTAGACTTCTACTACTAGTAATATAGCTAGTATACTTAATACTACTATATCTACTATAGCTATAGTAATAGCTAGCGAAGAGTATATACTACTAGCTTTATCTTCTTCTAATAAACTTCTAATCTATTTATTACTCTTTCTAAGCTCTATATCTATCGAGAATATTAATTCTAACTTAAATATTTTTAGTAGTCTTAACTTCTTCGACCTATATTTTAGATCTAAGTAGTAAGATCTCGATACTTAGAGTTTAGTAGGTATAGCGCTTCTTCCGGCTCTAAGTAATATCTCGCTATATAGTACTTTACTACTTAGTTTAATTAGCTATATTAACTTATTATATACTATATATTTATACTTATTATATATCGCTATATATTTATATATTATATATTCGCTTATTATATATTATTATATATTCGCTTATTATATACTACTTATTATATATTTACTTATTATATATTTACTTATTATATATTTACTTATTATATATTCGCTTATTATATACTACTTATTATATACTACTTATTATATACTACTTATTATATACTACTTATTATATACTACTTATTATATACTACTTATTATATACTACTTATTATATATTATATATTATATATCGCCTACTTTATATAAAATCTCTATATACTATTAGGATACTTTCGCTACTATTAAAGTAGATATTATCCGCTTACTAAGCTCTCTATAAACTAGATATCTTTGCTTTAAAGTCTATTTAAGAATATAGTATTAATTACTATAGTAGACTATATAGATACCTAGGTAAATAACTAGAAACTCTATTAGTAGAGTTTATAATCTTATTCTTATTAAGTCTATTAGTCTACTAATAATAATACGATTAATTTTACTAAAAATAATAATAAAGTAGTTAAGTAAGAATCTTAGTAAGTTATAGTTTCTAAAGCTAAGAAAAATAAAGAAGTCTACTTTAGAATATTAGATACTAATTATAATATTTTCTATATCTTCTAATTTATAATACTAACTAGTTCTACTATAATAGTAGTAATCTACTTATTAGATAAATTATTTATAGCTTTAGAAAAGAAAGTATTTTTAGTAAGGTTTCGAATAAAATAATAATTAACTATCTACTCTATTATATTTATAATAAAAGTAGTATACTTACTCTATAGTTCTATTAGTAAAATATAAAGATATTTTAGATAGATTATATATTTTATAGAAAGCTAAAAGATAGTCTAGAGTATTCTTAGAAGTACTATAGATATTATTATTTAAACTAAAATATATACTTAATACTATAATATATATATTATAGTCTAAATATAATAAAGTCTTAGTTATAGTAAGTTCTTTATCGAGCTTATAGTTAGCTAGCTTCGTTATATTAGCTAGATATAATAGATTATATATAGTATTTAAGTAATTCTTATTATTTATAAGCTAATAAAGCTAGCTCTAAGCTAACTCGAAATAGCGCTATAAGTTATTATCTATAGAGTCTAGGATCTTATTAATAAAATTAAGTAGAGCTATTATATAAATAACTTTCTTTATAAAGCTAGTATAAGTACTTTCGACTTAGATAATATACTATTTAGCTAGCCTCTCTTATAGCTTAGATTACTTATAGAAAGTATTCTAAACTAGTAGTACGCTTAGTATTCTAGAAAGTTTAAAGCTATATATATACTTATATAGCTTTATAATCTAATTAATAGCTTTCTTATAATCTATATTACTTTTTCTTTTCTTAATACTATTAGCTTTACTCTAGTTATACTTACTTAAAGTATTTATACTAGAAGTAACTCTATTCTAGGCGAAGTAGTACTTATATCTAAATATTCTAATCTAGATAGTAAAGTAGTTCTAGAAGTCGGTAATAACTATAAAAAGATATTTTAGTTTAATTTCTAAAGTACTTATAATATTTAGATAAAAGAACTCGTTATAGAAGTTTCTAGCTACTATATTATATATAATATTAAAAACCTTAAAGCTAATATTTCTAAGAATTTTTTACTATTAATTAGAATCTATATACTTACTTCTAAGCTTTTATAACTTATTTATAGTCTTTCTAAGTAGTTTTATAATTTTATTTTATAGTTTAGAAAAGTTATACTTATATTACTTAACTTTTAATCTAGATACTTAATTATAAAAAGTAGCGATCTCTTTTCTATTAGAAAGAATATTCTTCTAGTAACTAGAGCTAGTAAAAATCTACTTTTAATAGTAGTATAGCTTAAAGTCTTTCTTACTACTAGTAATAGACTAGTTTATAACTATATACTAGCTAAGCTAAAGTAAAATATCTTTATTTATAAAGAGGTCGAAATATAATTACTTTTACTTCGAACTTAATATTAGTTTATCTAGCTTTATAATAATTCCGAGAGTATAAGCTTCTATTAGATTATACTAGTAGTAGATTATTAAGATCTTATATATAGCTAGATCGATAGTAGTAGATATTACTATAAGAATAATTATATAATTATTAGTAAGGATCTTAGTATATAGATCTCTAATAAACTTAAAGTTATTTTTAGTATAAATATTTATAGTTATATAGATTAGACCTAGTAAATTAAGTAGTAAGAAATAACTATATATTAGGCCTATAATCTTAATATATAGTCTATATACTAAAAAAGTATTATAGTCGTTATCTAATTTCTTTAAGTCTATTTATAAAGTTACTTTATTAATTAGTTACTAGAAGTCTTTAAAATCTATAAGCTTCTTATCGAACTTTATAAGCTTCTTATATTCTACTAAAGTACTTTTTAAGCTAGATATAATTTTAACTATAACTAATTTAAAATCTATATTATATAAAGTAATATAAGTAGCGAATTATATATAAATACTCTTAGCTTATAGAAATAGAACTTAAGTTAGTCTAGTAAGTAGTAAACTCTTACTAGCTAACTAATTACTATATATAATAATCTCTAGTAGCTTTAGTAGATTCTCTAAGCTATAGATCTAAAGCTTATTTATAACTTTAAAGCTTTTATATATATCTTCGCTTTAAAGTCTATTTAGAAAAGTAGTATTAATTACTATAGCTAATTCGTTATTAGCCTCTTCTTTATAAGCGCTATATATCTTACTATATACTATTTAAGTAAAGCCGAATAATATTATATATACTACTAGATTATATATTACTATATTAGTAAGTAAGAAGCTAAAGAAGAGTTACTTTAAAGTCGAAATAAACTATAATCGATAGATTATTAAAGAAATTTAAATAGATATAGATAGTAGAAGCTATTTTATATACTAGATAGTTAGCTATAATAAAGTAAGTAAACTATTATTAGATAAAACTTTTAGCTTTACTAGTCTACTATACTTCTTATATAATAGATAATAGTTTATATTATATAGCCTCTTCTTTTTATATCTTTTATTTACTTTACTACTATCTTTTATATTCTCTAGTAATTAGTAAGCTATCTACTCGAAGTATATTTATATAGTTAAACGACTAGAAACTCTAACGATAGAGTTTATAGTTTTACTATAGCTAAATTTATTTATTTAAAGTATAGATAGTTATATTACTTAAATATAATATCTATTTATTAATATTCTTTATATCTAGATCTACTACTTTTAGACTATAGTTATAGTATATATCTCTAGCTTCTAAAGCTCTATATTTAGAATCTAAGTAGCGAGATCTTAATACTTAGAGTTAGATAAGTATAGCGCTTTCTCTAGCTCTAAATAATATCTTACTATATAGTACTTTACTACTTAGCTTAATTAGCTATATTAACTCGTTATATACTATATATTTATACTTATTATATATCGCTATATATTCGTATATTATATATTTACTTATTATATATTATTATATATTTACTTATTATATACTACTTATTATATATTCGCTTATTATATATTATTATATATTTACTCGTTATATATTCGCTTATTATATATTCGTTTATTATATATTCGCTTATCGTATATTTGCTCGTTATATATTCGCTTATTATATACTACTTATTATATACTACTTATTATATACTACTTATTATATACTATATATTATATATTATCTACTTTATATAAAATCTTTATATACTATTAGAATACTTTTACTACTATCGAAGTAGATATTATCTACTTACTAAGCTCTCTATAAACTAGATATCTTCGCTTTAAAGCTTATTTAAGAATATAGTATCGATTACTATAGTAGACTATATAGATATTTAAGTAAATAACTAGAAACTCTATTAGTAGAGTTTATAGTTTTATTTTTATTAAGTCTATTAGTCTACTAATAATAATATAATTAATTTTACTAAAGATAATAATAAAGTAGTTAAGTAGAGATCTTAGTAAGTTATAGTCTCTAAAGCTAAGAAAAATAAAGAAGTCTATTTTAGAATATTAAATACTAATTATAATATTTTCTATATTTTCTAATTTATAATACTAACTAGCTCTACTATAATAGTAGTAACCTACTTATTAGATAAATTATCTATAGCTTTAGAAAAGAAGATATTTTTAGTAAAGTTTCGAATAAAATAATAATTAACTACCTACTCTATTATATTTATAATAAAAGTAGTATACTTACTCTATAGTTCTATTAGTAAAATATAAGGATATTTTAGGTAAATTATATACTTTATAGAGAGCTAAGAAATAGTCTAGAGTATTCTTAGAAGTACTATAAACGTTATTATTTAAACTAAAATATATACTTAATACTATAATATATATATTATAGTCTAAATATAATAAAGTCTTAGTTATAGTAAGTTCTTTATTAAGCTTATAGTTAGCTAGCTTTATTATATTAGCTAAGTATAATAGATTATATATAGTATTTAAGTAATTCTTATTATCTATAAGCTAATAAAGCTAGCTCTAAGCCGACTTAAAATAGCGCTATAAGTCGTTATCTATAGAGTCTAGAATCTTATTAATAAAATCGAGTAGAGCTATTATATAGATAACTTTTTTTATAAAGCTAGTATAAATACTTTCGACTCGGATAATATACTATTTAGCTAGCTTTTTCTATAGCTTAGATTACTTATAGAAAGTATTCTAAACTAGTAGTACGCTTAGTATTCTAGGAAGTTTAGAGCTATATATATACTTATATAGCTTTATAATCTAATTAATAGCTTTCTTATAATTTATATTACTTTTCCTTTTCTTAATACTATTAGTTTTATTCTAGTTATACTTACTTAAAGTATTTATACTAGAAGTAACTCTATTCTATATTTAGAATCTAAGTAGTAAGACCTCGATACTTAGAGTTAGATAGAAGTAGTACTTTCTCCGGCTCTAGGCGATATCTTACTATATAGTATCTTACTACTTAGCTTAATTAGCTATATTAACTCTACTATATCGTTATAATCTACTACTTATCTCTTAGTTCTAGAAGTATCGTTATTATATATTATACGTTTATACTTATCTATACTACTTATTATATTATCGTTTATTATATTACTACTTATTATATATTCGCTTATCGTATATTTATATACTACTTATTATATACCGCTCGTCGTATACTACTTATTATATACTACTTATCGTATACCGCTCGTTATATATTACTTATTATACGTTATATATCGTATATTATATACTACTTATTATATACTACTTATTATATATTATATATTATATATTACCTACTCTATATAAAACCTCTATATACTATTAGGATACTTTTACTACTATCGAAGCGGATATTATCTACTTACTAAGCTCTCTATAAACTAGATATCTTCGCTTTAAAGTCTATCTAAGAATATAGTATCGATTACTATAGTAGACTATATAAGTATCTAGATAAATAACTAGAAACTCTATTAGTAGAGTTTATAGTCTTATTCTTATTAAGTCTATTAGTCTACTAATAATAATATAATTAATCTTACTAAAGATAATAATAAAGTAGTTAAGTAGAGATTTTAGTAAGTTATAGCTTCTAAAGCTAAGAAAAATAAAGAAGTCTACTTTAGAATATTAGATACTAATTATAATATTTTCTACGTTCTTAGTATATCTAAACTAGTAAGTCGGATAAATTATCTATAGCTTTAGAAGAGAAAGTATTTTTAGTAAAGTCTCGAATAAAATAATAATTAACTATCTACTCTATTATATTTATAATAAAAGTAGTATACTTACTCTATAGTTCTATTAGTAAAATATAAGGATATTTTAAGTAGATTATATATCTTATAGAGAGCTAAAAGATAGTCTAGAGCGTTCTTAGAAGTACTATAGATATTATTATTTAAACTAAGATATATACTTAATACTATAATATATATATTATAGTCTAAATATAATAAAGTTTTAGTCGTAGTAAGTTCTTTATCGAGCTTATAGTTAGCTAGCTTCGTTATATTAGCTAGGTACGACGAATTATATATAGTATTTAAGTAATTCTTATCGTCTATAAGCTAATAAAGCTAGCTCTAAGCCGACTCGAAACGGTACTATAGGTTATTATCTATAGAGTCTAGGATCTTATTAATAAGATCGAGTAGAGCTATTATATAGATAACTTTCTTTATAAAGCTAGTATAAGTACTTTCGACTCGAATAATATACTATTCGGCTAGCTTCTTCTATAGCTTAGATTACTTATAGAAAGTATTCTAAACTAGTAGTATACTCGGTATTCTAGGAAGTTTAGAGCTACGTATATACTTATATAGCTTCGTAATCTAATTAATAGCTTCCTTATAATTTATATTACTCTTTCTTTTCTTAATACTATTAGCTTTACTCTAGTTATACTTACTTAAAGTATCCGTACTAGAAGTAACTCTATTCTAAGTAAAGTAGTACTTATATCTAAATACTCTAATCTAGGTAGCGAAGTAGTTCTAGAGGTCGGTAATAACTATAGAAAAATATTTTAGTTTAATTTCCGAAGTACTTATAATATTTAAGTAAAAGAACTCGTTATAGAAGTTTCTAGCTACTACGTTATATATAATATTAAAAACCTTAAAGCTAACGTTTCTAAGAATCTTTTGCTATTAATTAGGATCTATATACTTACTCTCGAGCTCTTATAGCTTATTTATAGTCTTCCTAAGTAGTTTTATAATCTTATTTTATAGTTTAGGAAAGTTATACTTATATTACTCGACTCTTAATTTAGATACTCGATTATAAAGAATAGTAATTTCTTTTCTATTAGAAAGAATACTCTTCTAGTAACTAGAGCTAGTAAAAATCTACTCTTAATAGTAGTATAGTTTAAAGTTTTTCTTACTACTAGTAATAGGCTAGTTTATAACTATATACTAGCTAAGCTAAAGTAAAATATCTTTATTTATAAAGAGGTCGAGATATAATTACTTTTACTTTAAACTCGATATTAGTCTATCTAGCTTTATAATAATTCTAAAAGTATAAGCTTCTATTAGATTATACTAGTAGTAGATTATTAAGATCTTATATATAGCTAGATCGATAGTAGTAGGTATTACTACGAGAATAATCGCGCGATTATTAGTAAGAACCTCGATATATAGATTCTTAATAAACTTAAAGTCGTCTTTAATATAAATATCTATAGTTATATAAATTAGGCCTAGTAAATCGAGTAGTAAGAAATAACTATATATCGGGTCTATAATCTTAATATATAGTCTATATACCGAAAAAGTATTATAGCCGTTACCTAATTTCTTTAAGCCTATCTATAAGGTTACTTTATTAATTAGTTACTAGAAGTCTTTAAAATCTATAAGCTTCTTATCGAACTTTATAAGCTTCTTATATTCTACTAGAGTACTCTTTAAGCTAGATATAATTTTAACTATAACCGATTTAAAATCTATATTATATAAAGTAATCTAAGTAGCAAATTATATATAAATACTCTTAGCTTATAGAAATAGAACTTAGATTAGTCTAGTAAGTAGTAAACTCTTACTAGCTAACTAATTACTATATATAATAATCTTTAGTAGCTTTAGTAGATCCTCTAAGCTATAGGTCTAAAGCTCGTTTATAACTTTAAGAGTTTTATATATATCTTTATTTTAAAGCCTATTTAGAAAGATAGTATCGATTACTATAGCTAATTCGTTATTAGCCTCTTCTTTATAAGCGCTACGTATCTTACTATATACTATTTAAGTAAAGCTAGATAATATTATATATACTACTAGATTATATATTACTATATCGGTAGATAAGAAGCTAAAGAAGAGTCGCTTTAGAGTTAAAATAAACTATAATCGATAGGTTATTAAAAAAATTCGAGTAGATATAAGTAGTAGAAGCTATTTTATATACTAGGTAGTTAGCTATAATAAAGTAAGTAAACTATTATTAAGTAAAGCCTTTAGCTTTACTAGCTTACTATACTTTTTATATAATAGATAATAGTCTATATTATATAGCCTTTCCTTCCTATATTTCTTATTTACTTTACTACTATTTTTTATATTCTCTAGTAATCGGTAAGCTATCTACTCGAAGTATATTCGTATAGTTAAATAACTAGAAACTCTAATAATAGAGTTTATAGTCTTACTATAGCTAAATCTATCTATCTAAAGTATAGATAGTTATATTATCTAGATATAATATCTATTTACCGATATTCTCTATATCTAAGTCTATTACTCTTAGACTATAGTTATAGTATATATCTCTAGCCTCTAAGGCTTTTTATATAGTTATAAGTATCTTATATATTATAGCGCTACTATATTAAATAGCTCTAGTTACTACTTTACTTTCTATATTATTTCGGTCGCTCTTATCGATACTAGGCGTCTACTCTTATATTACTATATAGCGCCTCTTCGTATTATCTCTCTTTTATACTTATATTTAGGATCTAAGTAGCGAGACCTCGATACTTAGAGTTAGATAGGAGTAGTACTTCCTCTAGCTCTAAATAATACCTCGCTATATAGTACCTCGCTACTTAGCTTAATTAGCTATATTAACTTATCGTATACCGCGCGTTTATACTCGTTATATATCGCTATATATTCGTATATCGTATATTCGCTTATTATATATCGTTATATATTTGCTTATTATATATTATTATATATTCTCTTATCGTATATTCGTATATTATATATTCGTTTATCGTATATTTACTTATCGTATCCTACTCGTTATATATTCGCTCGTCGTATCCCGCTCGTTATATACCGCTCGTCGTATACTGCTCGTTATATTACTACTTATTATATACTACTTATCGTATTACTACTTTATACGCTATATATTATCTACTCTATATAAAACCTCTATACGCTATCGGGATACTTTCGCTACTATCGAAGTAGATATTATCCGCTTACTAAGCTCTCTATAAACTAGATATCTTCGCCTTAAAGCCTATCTAAGAATATAGTATCGATTACTATAGTAGACTATATAGATATATAGATAAATAACTAGAAACTCTATTAGTAGAGTTTATAGTCTTATTCTTATTAAGTCTATTAGTCTACTAACGATAATACGATTAATCTAACTCTAAAAAAATAATAATAAAGTAGTTAAGTAGAGATCTCGGTAAGTTATAGCCTCTAAGGCTAAGGAAGATAAAGTCTCGAATAAGATAATAATTAACTACCTACTCTATTATATTTATAATAAAAGTAGTACGCTTACTCTATAGTCCTATTAGTAAAATATAAGAATATTTTAGGTAGATTATATATCTTATAGAGAGCTAAGAAATAGTCTAAAGTATTCTTAGAAGTACTATAGACGTTATTATTTAAACCGAGATATATACTTAATACTATAATATATATATTACGGTCTAAATATAATAAAGTCTTAGTCGTAGTAAGTTCTTTATCGAGCTTATAGTTAGCTAGCTTCGTTATATTAGCTAGATATAATAGATTATATATAGTATTCGAGTAATTCTTATTATCTATAAGCTAATAAAGCTAGCTCTAAGCCGACTCGAAACGGTACTATAGGTCGTTATCTATAGAGTCTAGGATCTTATTAATAAGATCGGGTAGAGCTATTATATAGATAACCTCCTTTATAAAGCTAGTATAAGTACTTTCGACTCGGATAATATACTATTCGGCTAGCCTCTTCTATAGCTTAGATTACTTATAGAAGGTATTCTAAACTAGTAGTACGCTCGGTATTCTAGGAAGTTTAGAGCCGCGCGTATACTTATATAGCTTTATAATCTAATTAATAGCTTCCTTACGATCTATATTACTCTTCCTCTTCTCGATACTATTAGCTTTACTCTAGTTATACTTACTTAAAGTATCCGTACTAGAAGTAACTCTATCCTAGGCGAAGTAGTACTTATATCTAAATACTCTAATCTAGGTAGTAAAGTAGTTCTAGAAGTCGGTAATAACTATAGAAAGATATCTTAGTTTAATTTCCGAAGTACTTATAATATTTAAGTAAAAGAACTCGTTATAGAAGTTTCTAGCTACTACGTCGTATACGATATTAAAAACCTTAAAGCTAACGTCTCTAAGGATCTTTTACTATTAATTAGGATCCGTACGCTTACTTCCGAGCTCTTATAGCTTATTTATAGTCTTCCTAAGTAGTTTTATAATCTTATCTTATAGTTTAGGAAGGTCGCGCTTATATTACTCGACTCTTAATCTAGATACTCGATTATAAAGAGTAGCGATCCCTTTTCTATTAGAGAGAATACTCTTCTAGCGACTAGAGCTAGTAAAAACCTACTCTTAATAGTAGCGTAGCTTAAAGTCTTTCTTACTACTAGCGATAGGCTAGTTTATAACTATATACTAGCCGAGCTAAAGTAAAATACCTTTATTTATAAAGAGGTCGAGATATAATTACTTTTACTTCGAACTCGATATTAGTCTATCTAGCTTTATAATAATTCTAAGAGTATAAGCTCCTATTAGATTATACTAGTAATAGATTATTAAGATCTTATATATAGCTAGATCGATAGTAGTAGGTATTACTACGAGAATAATCGTACGATTATTAGTAAGGACCTCGGTATATAGATCTCTAATAAACTTAAAGTTATCTTTAGTATAAATATCCGTAGTTATATAGATTAAGCCTAGTAAATCGAGTAGTAAGAAATAACTATACGTCGGGCCTATAATCTTAACGTATAGTCTATATACCGAAAAAGCGTTATAGCCGTCGCCTAATTTCTTTAAGTCTATCTATAAGATTACTTTATCGATTAGTTACTAGAAGTCTTTAAAATCTATAAGCTTCTTATCGAACTTTATAAGCTTCTTACGTTCTACTAGAGTACTCTTTAAGCTAAGTATAATTTTAACTATAACCGATTTAAAATCTATATTATATAAAGTAATCTAAGTAGCGAATCGTATATAAATACTCTTAGCTTATAGAAATAGGACTTAGGTTAGTCTAGTAAGTAGTAAACTCTTACTAGCTAACTAATCGCTATATATAATAATCTTCGATAGCTTTAGTAGATCCTCTAAGCTATAGGTCTAAAGCTCGTTTACGACTTTAAGGCTTTTATATATATCTTTGCTTTAAAGCCTATCTAGAAAGATAGTATCGATTACTATAGCTAATTCGTTATTAGCCTCTTCTTTATAAGCGCTACGCGTATTACTATATACTATTTAAGCGAAGCCGGATAACGTTATACGTACTACTAGATTATATATCGCTATATCGGTAGGTAAGAGGCTAAAGAAGAGTCGCTTTAGAGTTAAAATAAACTATAATCGATAGGTTATTAAAGAAATTCGAGTAGATATAGATAGTAGAAGCTATTTTATATACTAGGTAGTTAGCTACGACGAAGTAAGTAAACTATTATTAAGTAAAGCTTTTAGCTTTACTAGCCTACTATACTTCTTATATAATAGACGATAGTCTATATTATATAGCTTCTCCTTTTTATACCTTTTACTTACTTTACTACTATCTCTCGTATTCTCTAGTAATCGGCGAGCTATCTACTCGAAGCGTATTCGCGTAGTTAAACGACTAGAAACTCTAATAATAGAGTTTATAGTCTTACTATAGCTAAATCTATCTATCTAAAGTATAGATAGTTATATTACTTAGATATAATACTTATTCGTCGATATTCTCTATATCTAGATCTACTACTCTTAGACTATAGTTATAGTATATATCTCTAGCCTCTAAGGCTCTTTATATAGTTATAAGTACCTTATATATCGTAGTACTACTATATTAAATAGCTCTAGTTACTACTTTACTTTCTATATTATCTCGGTCGCTCTTATCGATACTAGGTATCTACTTTTATATTACTATATAGCGCCTCTTCGTATTACCTCTCTTTTATACCTTAGTTTATATAGTAGGTAATTAGGTCGTAGATACGATCTATATAGCCTATAACGCTTTTAATTCTAGCCGATTCTCTTCTAGGTCTAGAAAGAATACTTCTACTATTCGGTAGCCTTCTATACTCTCGGTTCTTATATTTAGCGAAGCGATATCTAAATTAATAATATATTTTAACTTTAGTACTCTACTACGATTCTATTATTACTAAACCGGATCTAGTTTTTAGGACCGAGTACGTACCTAACTAGCCTCTATCTCTTCGAGTATATACTTTTACTTATAATTTACTACGATCTAGAATAGTAGTTACTTTAGCGCTATAGCTAGTAAGTTATACTTTAGTCTATTCTCTAGTCGAAGTTTATCGAACTAGTTCTTTCTCTATACTTTCTCGATAATCTATAAGCTACTCTTTTATATAGTATCTATAGATTTACCTATTCTAATATTTACCTATATAATTATATTCTAGTCTATATTCCCTAGCTATACCTCGCTTATATATATCTCTAGATTCTTATATATTTTCTAAATCTAGTATATCTCTATATACTACTATAGAAGCGCTATCTATAGGCCTACGTTTTCGCTATAGTCGGCGAGTAATTCGAGTACTTCTTAGATAATATCTACTAGTATCTAGCCTCGTTACGAGTTCTAAATATATTCTAATATAGATAGTCTCTTAGTATCGAAGTATAGCTAGAAGAGTTAGTAGTTTACTTTATTATTAGATATAATATCTAGCTAACTTAGAATATTATAGCTAGTTATAGTATTAAATCGCTCTACCTACGAGTATATTATATTCCGGTCTATATTAGTCTATAGGTATACTATTACTCTTAATAGATATTCTCGATAATATAATTATAGTATACTAGTAAAGTAGGACGTATTATATCTAGAAACTCGTATTAGGTATCGGGCTATAATTAGTTAGCGTATCGACGTATTATTCTAGCGTTTATAGTATAATATCTCTTTCTAAGAGGTAGATATTATCCCGTTACTATAATATAACTCGGACCTACTCTACTATTATTTCGATATAATATATATATAGACGACTCGGTTAAGCTATTTAATCGAATCTTCGAGTAGTATATATATAATACTATTCTTATCTATTAGGAATATACTTATACTATACTTCTTATAATAGTTCCGATATATCTTCGTAAGAACTACTCGAGTATCGTAGTACCTAAGCGAAAGATCCTTAGCGAAATAGTAAACGTAATACTCTAGTTAGCTCGGTAGGTCGAGAATATTAATTAGCCTACTCTAATAGCCGAACTAATATCTATAATTCGAGTTATAACTAGCTTTACTTATTTAGTAGTTAATAAATAGAGTCGAGAATATAGCTACTTTAGTAGTACCTAGAAGATAATAGATATCTATTTATATACCTATTATTAGTAGAAGAGTATATAGAGTAGAAATAGTATAAAGCGGATATAAGAAAAGTACGCTTCTAGAAAGCCTTATTAGTATAGCGTATAGTATTAAGAGTAGTTTAGAGTAGTACTCTAGAAGAGGTATATCGAGGTTAGTCGTAGAAGTTATATACTTATACTTCGAGTAACTACTTCTACTTTAGTTATAGTATTTATAGAGATAGAGATTAGGTCGCTTAAAGCTATAGACGAACTCGTCGATATAGGTAACGCTATCGTCGGTTCGGATAGTAATTATATATCGTTATTAGTACTATAGATATATCGGTTAATAATTAATATCTACTTCGTCTAGCTATCGAAAGCTAATATCTCTTCTACTATAGTACTCTCTTCTAAAAGTAGCGATACTATTCTCGAGACTTTTATTTTATATATACTCGATATAGTAACTATAGTATATAAAGTTACTATAATCTAGAAAGATATTTTATAGCTATATATAATAGAGCTCGGTACGTTCGGTAGCGTTAAGTTCTAGTATATTCTCTTCCGTCTAAAACTAAGTAACGCTACTTACTATAAATACTTCTATATACTCTAGTAACTAGTATATTATTATAGTCGAGTCGCTATAGTACTAGACCTATACTTTAATACTAAATATAATTCTCGGTATAGATTTATAGTATAGTATAGCTATATATAGTAGAATACTATATTATCTCTATTAGATAAGAATAGCGCTTTTTATAATAATACTAGACTCGGAGCTATAGAGTTATACTATACTATTATTTTATTTATCTTATCTCTCGCTATATAGAAAATACTACGCTATCTATTCTAGTTACCTCTTATTAGTTTCGTAGCTATATTTAGTATTACTTTGGAGACTAGTATCTAGGTAGAAGCTTATAACTATAGTAGTATACTAGGTAGACTAGTCTAGGCTATATAAGTTCTAATCTATTAGGATATAGTAAAGGTAGCTAGTAATAGACCGGCTAGTATATTATATAAACTTCGGGAGCGTCGTATATATATACTTAATATAGCCGAGTAGAACGCTATATCGGAAATACTATATTAGAAAGGCTACTTAATATAAGTTAGTAGAGAGATAGTAGCCTAATATTATATAATATAGAATAATAACTATACTACTCTTATATATACTAGTATAGAGTATTAGATAAGCTATTTCCGGACTCTTATAAAAAGCGAATTCTAGAGATATTCGTAGCTACTCTATAACGAACTTTTAATAGATATAGTATATATACGGCTATAGCCTATATACTTATATAATATAGACGCGAATTTATAGCCTAGATTTAGCTTTATAAAATATACTACTAACTTTTCTTTACTCGCTAGTATAAGTAAGCTCGTACTAGATAAGATTATATCGGTCTCTACTATAGCTAATATATTCCTCTATAATATAGAAAGAATAATACTCTACTAGTAGTATACTATACTATATTTATATAAAGTAAGCGCCTAGGCCTTCTTATAGAGTATAGCCGTCCTATTATATATTACTAGTAGGTAGCTAGTACGATAAACCGAATTCTTATATATAATATAGTATAATACCGATATAAACTAAAATATCTCTCTTATAAATAGTCGAGTTATAATATATCTACGCTATTATAAAGGCTAGGTAATTACTAGGCGCTCGAAGTATAATATCTGTTTCGTCTCTTTTACGCTAGTATATCTACTTATCGACTATATTATATACGTTCTTCCTATATATTAGAAAGTACTATAGAAGCTATTCCTAGGACGTAAGTCGTCTCCTTATTTATTTAAGTCTTATAGAGAACTATAGGATAGTAAAAGCCTCTCGTATTCCTTAGAAGCTACCTCTACCTAGTACTATATTCCTATACTAAAGATCGCTAACTAGTAATAGCTTATAGTTACTATTATAAAGTCTTTTTTAGCTATAGATATAACTTATTTCGATATATCTACTAACGTCGACGATAACTAAGAATACGACGCCGATAGTAATACGTTCGCCCTTACTATATAGTATAACTATATAATCTTTATAGTTAATTATTTATATACTAATTAAACTAAAGCTACTAATATCTAGGATAGGCTAATTAGTATAGGTCGACGGGCGTCTAAAATCTAGTATATATTATAGAGCGTAGATTAGTTATTCGAGTAGAGTACGAGTAACGATCGTTACTCTATTAATACTAAGGCTTAATCCGATATAGTCCGGTAGTTAAATACTTATTATAGGTATAGGGTAGGGTAGGGTTAGGGTTAGGGTTAGGGTTAGGGTTAGGGTTAGGGTTAGGGTTAGGGTTAGGGTTAGGGTTAGGGTTAGGGTTAGGGTTAGGGTTAGGGTTAGGGTTAGGGTTAGGGTTAGGGTTAGGGTTAGGGTTAGGGTTAGGGTTAGGGTTAGGGTTAGGGTTAGGGTTAGGGTTAGG